>NC_086447.1:832673745-833423745 GCF_028390025.1 Pseudophryne corroboree | reverse complement strand
GCGGTCAGGCTTTAACGAAGTGCAAACGAAGTACCAGGGTGATGAGTTTAAGGAGTGAGGAAATTGTAATTCCAATGGATTTGATTTATGACCCAAATGTAGAAACAATGATGTGATGAAAATGCGATTTCTACGGTCCGTTTCTTTCACCTGTTTTTCCGTTTTCCTCAAAGGTAAAAAGACCCACTTGGACGAGGAATTTGATGAGCCGATATACAGACAACAGATGGATTAAAGAAGAAGTTTTGACAACCTGATACGCAGATTTTTGATGAACTTTGCCATAGATCCCCAGTTTCCCTAGAAATTTTAAAATTACGCTAGCCCAACACTTTTGTAAATCTATGGACATTGACAAAGCTTTTGCTCGCACCTTATGGGCAAAAGCACAAAGAAGACTGCATTCAACAGACACCGAACAAGACTTCAACCGACAAATGTTCATTTACCTGACATAGAATACCACTGCATTTACCGTAATTATGTCTTTTCTTCATCTCTACAACCTTCAGGTAATTACACACATAGTCGATAGGGAATACAGGCACAGATATCAGCAATCACATATTCCCCCATTCATGTATCATCAACTAAAATGTGCTCCCCATTTTGTTAAAAAAAAATCCGAAAAGAGCTCGGTAAAGTTTGACAGCCCATCCACAGACCCGTACCACGGGATAAGAAGGAATTCAAATGTATACTTCGCAATACCTCGAAGCTTGATTTAAAACACGTACGGCACGATGATACATGACCCCCAAGCACGGATTCATACACACATGCTTCTGCTATCACACTAGGTCATACCCTTTTCCTACCTTCTCCTCTCCTCCCCTACCCAACCATGTAAATGTGTTAACCCCTGACATATATTTTTCTCGTTTTGAAATGTTTTAGGAAGTGGCAGTTATTGTTGACTGCCAAAGGGTGGACTGTCAAAGTCAGAAAAATATCTCTATGCACACTGCCATATTTGCACCTCACACAGGTCTGCGCTGCGCATGCGTGCACTCTCCCGTGCTTGCGCATACTCGCTGTTGCGGGCACCCGCGGGCGCGCGGTATGTGCATTTACGGTAGAGTTCACGTGTTCGTAGCGTGCGACTCAATCGTTACATATTTCCACTATATAATGTATTTTGTAGATCATGGTCCCTTTGATAGATTCTGAAAGTTTGGTTAATATAGAATGTTCATGAACAGAGAAATCCCCCTTTGTTTGATACGAAGGGTCAGACAGGAGTAATACAGTGGTGTTTAGTATCCATCGGAAGAGTATTTAATTAGCAATATTCCGGTGTTGGTTTGAAGCGGATTAATCGCTCGTGCGAATAGTTATGGACATAAGAAGTTTATGTCCATTTACTATTATTTGCACTTACTTATCCATGCGGCGGGAAACCTAGTTGCCCACCCACCTGAGCAGTTGGAAATCGTCACAGCCCACCTGTATGAATCAACCTATGACCTTTTGTTATAATGCGAGGAGGAATTCCTGTGTCCAATGAACAATGAGATTGTAGGGACCATTGAATTGTATTGTGTGTGGGGCATAAATAGACAAGCCGATCACATCCAGCTCACTCTTCAACGGTTATCATTGCTGAAAATCGGGAGCTGGATGTCCAGAGGCGCATGCGATCGTTTCCTTTGTGCGTAAGTTTTCTCCGCAATCATATTGTCTCTCTTGTTGTTATGGGCCATATCTCTCTCTCTCTCTCTTCTCTTCTTTCTCTCGTACTCTCCTAAACGTAATAGTATTGTATTGTATTTCCTGTGTAGTTATCTGGTTAGGTAGTCTATGTTATATTGTAGTGTATGACTTGTATTGTATTAATTCTTTTGCAAGTATAACATTCATAATATATATATATTAGGCGTTGGACCCTAAGCACGGTATCTGTGTATTTCTTATAGTGTTAAGTATTCACAGAGCGTCGGTGACGCTCAAACAGCTTTTAAGTTAATAAGGTTACACTGCGTTGCATCTACACCCTATCTCTACACTAAGGTTTTACTGCATATTACATTGTTTATGGTTTAGATATAAAGGTTTAACATTGTGAGCGTCAGCGCCGCTGGTGATCTCCTCGTGGTCCCGAGCGTCCGCTACGCTATAGCGAATCATTACGTTAGTCGGCAGCCAATAGCGTGCCTGCCTGTGATCTCTCGGCCGTGAGCGAACGTGACGCTTGAGCGTCTCGACCACGGCTAAGCGATCGTTACGCAACGAGCGTACCCTTACGGTGCTCCATACGTAAATAGCGTACAGTGTTCTTAGACCTCATAAAGGGTTTTATATAAGATAAATATTTAGCTTTATCAGGCCCTAGACATGCCTGGTGAAAATACCAAAAAAATCAGCTCTTCGGTGTGGAAGTATTTCAACAGAAATGCGGACAACATTTGTCAAGCCGTGTGTTGCCTTTGTCAAGCTGTAATAAGTAGGGGTAAGGACGTTAACCACCTCGGAACATCCTCCCTTATACGTCACCTGCAGCGCATTCATCATAAGTCAGTGACAAGTTCAAAAACTTTGGGCGACAGCGGAAGCAGTCCACTGACCAGTAAATCCCTTCCTCTTGTAACCAAGCTCACGCAAACCACCCCACCAACTCCCTCAGTGTCAATTTCCTCCTTCCCCAGGAATGCCAATAGTCCTGCAGGCCATGTCACTGGCAATTCTGACGAGTCCTCTCCTGCCTGGGATTCCTCCGATGCATCCTTGCGTGTAACGCCTACTGCTGCTGGCGCTGCTGTTGTTGCTGCCGGGAGTCGATGGTCATCCCAGAGGGGAAGTCGTACTCGTAAGACCACTTTTACTACTTCCACCAAGCAATTGACTGTCCAACAGTCCTTTGCGAGGAAGATGAAATATCACAGCAGTCATCCTGCTGCAAAGCGGATAACTGAGGCCTTGGCATCCTGGGCGGTGAGAAACGTGGTTCCGGTATCCATCATTACTGAAGAGGCAACTAGAGACTTGTTGGAGGTACTGTGTCCCCGGTACCAAATACCATCTAGGTTCCATTTCTCTAGGCAGGCGATACCGAAAATGTACACAGACCTCAGAAAAAGACTCACCAGTGTCCTAAAAAATGCAGTTGTACCCAATGTCCACTTAACCACGGACATGTGGACAAGTGGACAAGTGGAGCAGGGCAGGCTCAGGACTATATGACTGTGACAGCCCACTGGGTAGATGTATGGACTCCCGCCGCAAGAACAGCAGCGGCGGCACCAGTAGCAGCATCTCGCAAACGCCAACTCTTTCCTAGGCAGGCTACGCTTGTATCACCGCTTTCCAGAATACGCACACAGCTAAAAACCTCTTACGGCAACTGAGGAAGATCATCGCAGAATGGCTTACCCCAATTGGACTCTCCTGTGGATTTGTGGCATCGGACAACGCCAGCAATATTGTGTGTGCATTAAATATGGGCAAATTCCAGCACGTCCCATGTTTTGCACATACCTTGAATTTGGTGGTGCAGAATTATTTAAAAAACGAGAGGGGCGTGCAAGAGATGCTGTCGGTGGCCAGAAGAATTGCGGGACACTTTCGGCGTACAGGCACCACGTACAGAAGACTGGAGCACCACCAAAAACGCCTGAACCTGCCCTGCCATCATCTGAAGCAAGAAGTGGTAACGAGGTGGAATTCAACCCTCTATATGCTTCAGAGGTTGGAGGAGCAGCAAAAGGCCATTCAAGCCTATACAACTGAGCACGATATAGGAGGTGGAATGCACCTGTCTCAAGCGCAGTGGAGAATGATTTCAACGTTGTGCAAGGTTCTGCAACCTTTTGAACTGAACTTGCCACACGTGAAGTCAGTTCAGACACTTCCAGCCTGAGTCAGGTCATTCCCCTCATCAGGCTTTTGCAGAAGAAGCTGGAGACATTGAAGGAGGAGCTAACACAGAGCGATTCCGCTAGGCATGTGGGACTTGTGGATGGAGCCCTTAATTCGCTTAACAAGGATTCACGGGTGGTCAATCTGTTGAAATCAGAGCACTACATTTTGGCCACCGTGCTCGATCCTAGATTTAAAACCTACCTTGGATCTCTCTTTCCGGCAGACACAAGTCTGCTGGGGTTCAAAGAACTGCTGGTGACAAAATTGTCAAGTCAAGCGGAACGCGACCTGTCAACATCTCCTCCTTCACATTCTCCCGCAACTGGGGGTGCGAGGAAAAGGCTCAGAATTCCGAGCCCACCCGCTGGCGGTGATGCAGGGCAGTCTGGAGCGACTGCTGATGCTGACATCTGGTCCGGACTGAAGGACCTGACAACGATTACGGACATGTCGTCTACTGTATGAAATGGATAAGTGTCTTAGCGCTCACCTAGCGTAAGTGTATATATGCAACCTTACGTTTATGAAAAAAATTTTCCACAGTAAACAGAATATAAAAAATATATCAATTTATTTGTATTTGGTAAAATGTATATTTATATATATATAAAATACAGAATAAATGGTAATATCTTAAGTAATTCTAAAAAACTTCTAAAATCGAGTGGGTAAATATTTCCATATATTACTTATACTATATATTGCTGGTACTTCTGAGTTTTAATTCCCCCTAGTACCGGTACACATGTAACTGACAAACAACATGCAAACAAACATATATCAGAATAACCAGTGGGCACACTCTATTGGCGTTTTACCCCACTGGATATTAATGGCTGATTATTGTAACTATATAAGTACTGCTGAAAAAGGACATTAACGAGCAAGTCTTTTTGATACGGATTGGGACTTGTGAACTAACATTAAAACCCACTAACCCTGACTCAAAGTGGTGTGTAAGGACAGTTTACTAATAGACATTACTAAAACTAATCTGACCCTCAATATCCAGTGGGGTAAAACGCCAATAGAGTGTGCCCACTGGTTATTCTGATATATGTTTGTTTGCATGTTGTTTGTCAGTTACATGTGTACCGGTACTAGGGGGAATTAAAACTCAGAAGTACCAGCAATATATAGTATAAGTAATATATGGAAATATTTACCCACTCGATTTTAGAAGTTTTTTAGAATTACTTAAGATATTACCATTTATTCTGTATTTTATATATATATAAATATACATTTTACCAAATACAAATAAATTGATATATTTTTTATATTCTGTTTACTGTGGAAAATTTTTTTCATAAACGTAAGGTTGCATATATACACTTACGCTAGGTGAGCGCTAAGACACTTATCCATTTCATCCATTACGCTTCAAGTGGGATCTGGTAGTATTCCCACACAGTGTCAACAGCAGCAACCAGCTAGTAGGGGGTTGTGTATGAGAATAGCGCAGTTTTTCACTTTTTTCTCTAAATGTCGTCTACTGTCACTGCATATGATTCTCTCCCCATTGAAAGAATGGTGGAGAATTATATGAGTGACCGCATCCAAGTAGGCACGTCAGACAGTCCGTACTTATACTGGCAGGAAAAAGAGGCAATTTGGAGGCCCTTGCACAAACTGGCTTTATTCTACCTAAGTTGCCCTCCCACAAGTGTGTACTCCGAAAGAGTGTTTAGTGCCGCCGCTCACCTTGTCAGCAATCGGCGTACGAGGTTACATCCAGAAAATGTGGAGTAGATGATGTTCATTAAAATGAATTATAATCAATTCCTCCGTGGAGACATTCACCAGCAGCAATTGCCTCCACAAAGTACACAGGGAGCTGAGATGGTGGATTCCAGTGGGGACGAATTGATAATCTGTGAGGAGGGGGATGTACACGGTGATATATCGGAGGATGATGATGAGGTGGACATCTTGCCTCTGTAGAGCCAGTTTGTGCAAGGAGAGATCAATTGCTTCTTTTTTGGTGGGGGTCCAAACCAACCCGTCATTTCAGTCACAGTCGTGTGGCAGACCCTGTCACTGAAATGATGGGTTGGTTAAAGTGTGCATGTCCTGTTTATACAACATAAGGGTGGGTGGGAGGGCCCAAGGACAATTCCATCTTGCACCTCTTTTTTCTTTCATTTTTCTTTGCGTCATGTGCTGTTTGGGGGGTGTTTTTTGGAAGGGCCATCCTGCGTGACACTGCAGTGCCACTCCTAGATGGGCCAGGTGTTTGTGTCGGCCACTAGGGTCGCTTAGCTTACTCACACAGCTACCTCATTGCGCCTCTTTTTTTCTTTGCGTCATGTGCTGTTTGGGGGGTGTTATTTGGAAGGGCCATCCTGCGTGACACTGCAGTGCCACTCCAGATGGGCCAGGTGTTTGTGTCGGCCACTAGGGTCGCTTATCTTAGTCACACAGCTACCTCATTGCGCCTCTTTTTTTTCTTCTTTGCGTCATGTGCTGCTGTTTGGGGAGTGTTTTTTGGAAGGGCCATCCTGCGTGACACTGCAGTGCCACTCCTAGATGGGCCAGGTGTTTGTGTCGGCCACTAGGGTCGCTTAGCTTACTCACACAGCTACCTCATTGCGCCTCTTTTTTTCTTTGCGTCATGTGCTGTTTGGGGAGTGTTTTTTGGAAGGGCCATCCTGCGTGACACTGCAGTGCCACTCCTAGATGGGCCAGGTGTTTGTGTCGGCCACTAGGGTCGCTTAGCTTACTCACACAGCTACCTCATTGTGCCTCTTTTTTTCTTTGCGTCATGTGCTGTTTGGGGAGTGTTTTTTGGAAGGGCCATCCTGCGTGACACTGCAGTGCCACTCCTAGATGGGCCAGGTGTTTGTGTCGGACACTAGGGTCGCTTAGCTTACTCACACAGCTACCTCATTGCGCCTCTTTTTTTCTTTGCGTCATGTGCTGTTTGGGGAGTGTTTTTTGGAAGGGCCATCCTGCGTGACACTGCAGTGCCACTCCTAGATGGGCCAGGTGTTTGTGTCGGCCATTTGGGTCACTTAGCTTAGCCATCCAGCGACCTCGGTGCAAATTTTAGGACTAAAAATAATATTGTGAGGTGTGAGGTGTTCAGAATAGACTGAAAATGAGTGGAAATTATGGTTATTGAGGTTAATAATACTTTGGGATCAAAATGACCCCCAAATTCTATGATTTAAGCTGTTTTGTAGGGTTTTTTGAAAAAAACACCCGAATCCAAAACACACCCGAATCCGACAAAAAAAATTCGGTGAGGTTTTGCCAAAACGCGTTCGAACCCAAAACACGGCCGCGGAACCGAACCCAAAACCAAAACACAAAACCCGAAAAATTTCCGGTGCTCATCACTAGATTGAATACACCCCACCCAAATCTAACTCTCTCTGCACATGTTATATCTGCCTCCCCTGCAGGGCACATGGATTTGCTCAACTGCTAAAAAATTTCCTGCTGCGATCAACTTGGAATTACCCCCTATGTCACTGACAATGCGCGCTCCCGCTCGTCGTCAGCAACATCCCCAGTCGGCAACATGGCCCTCGCTCTCTCCCCACCTTCCCCGCCGTTGCTCATTGCTGCCGGCACCGTAAAGTGTGAATGTACTTGCCGGGTTCCGTCGCTAACGAGATCGCGCTGGGTACACATAGTTTAATGTGTACACAGCTTAAGCATTGTGTCACCTTGTGTGTTATTATATTGTGTCTCCTCTATCCCTATGTCCCCCCGCGTCCCCCTTCTCTTTCAATTTTTCTGTAACCTCCCCCTCAATGTTTTGCAAAAATCTTAATAAATATGTAATGTGGTAAAATAAAAATGCAGACAGATAGGATGTCCATATGCAAATCTGACACCTTGACCTGGTTATACAGTACCTGGAGGTAGGACTATAACTAGGGGTCAGAGGCGTTTCTAGAGAGGAGGGGACCCGTGTGCAGGCCCCGTGTGTGGGCCCCCTCCTCTCCTGTAGCCGTCACCGCCGCTGTTAGCGCTCTCAGCACTGAGACTCTGGCACAGTGCCAGAGTCTGCAGCGCATGCACCATTTTTCCAGAGTCCTGCCCATGCGCTGTAGACTCTTGCATTGTGCCAGAGTCTCTAGCGCTCAGTGCACTAGCAGCGGCGGTGACGGCTACGGGAGAGGAGGGGGCCCAAACACAGTCACCGATGGACGCCGGAAAGGTGAGTATAGAAGAAATGGGTGCAGTGTGTACGGTGTGGGCCCCCTCTGGACCCAGGGGCCCTTGTGCACCGCACATACTGCACCCATTATAGATACGCCAGTGCTAGGGGTGTGTCTGAAATAGGACCTAGGGAGCAGCACTATCACCGCCCAGGGCATAGGGGATGGCACTGTTACTCAGGCCCTGCACCCTGCAGCATGTAGAGTGCTCCAGGCGCTTCTGTCTTTCCTCGTCCCATCCTGATGTTACATCTTCAGGAGCAGGATTTGGCACAGTGTGGAAAATCACCCTGCTATGATGTATGGGTACAGTATGTTCTGTACTGTCTTAAAGATTTAAAACACACAAGTGGAGGTGTTGCCCATAGCAGTTGTGTGAATCTAAACATCAAGTCTGATACTGTACGTAATCCAGAGGCGCCACTGGGTCTGGTGACACTCAGTGTGTACTCCATATCCACCCACCAAGCCTATCATAAAGGGATGTGGCCTCACAGGAAATCCCAATTGCATCACTCTGGGGGCGTGTCCAGCATTCCTGAAGATGCTGGACACGCCCCCAGAAGCCAGTGCCTGCAATGCTGGCTGCTCCTCTGTGACAGGAGCCGGGTGCTGCATGAGAATGTCACACTGCAACACTCGGCTCCTGTCACTGTGGAGTAGCCGGCATTTTAGTGTCACTACCTCCGAGAGTGACCCCTGGGTGCGGCCCACACCCTCTACACCCCACAGTGACACCACTGAAGTTATCTGTTTCTCCAGTACATAAATAATTTCCTATTGGAAATTCTGAGTCACACATTATAGGAACTTTACCATGAAATAAATTAATTGCTGTTCAGATACTCAATATATAAAGGTTCAAATGTTTTTGGGTGTGGTACAGAGAACAATTGAGATGTACAGTAACGTGGTTTCTACATTCCCAGATTTGTAGTCTATCTGTTCACATCTGATTTGGCTGAGAACTTACAGATTTTTTTTTAAAAAGAACTGAACATTTTGACCTCTTTACTCTTTGTATTAATTATGTGCAGGTTATTGGTTTAACACACTCTATATAGATCTGCAGAATATATTTATATTTCATACACACTGAACTAGATACCATAAATTGACATCTACTACTTAGAAGCTGGACACATCCTCAATGAGATTTACTGTAGATGTTATTTTTTGCAAACAACCAAACATTCCAGTAAGATATGGGTTCCGTAATAGCAAAGCCATTCTGTAATTAATGAATATTTCAGTCGCCTGGTATTTTATGTGAAATATTTGGTCCTGCTGATTATTCATCATTTTCATAATTTCATTGCACACTATAGGAAGGTATCACTGACCTGGTTTGGGAGTGTTGTGGACTCGGGGTTTCTTCCGGTGACTGGGAAGAGGAACCGCAACCGGGCCGCAGCAGGCATGGCCGAATGTAAGTTTTCCTCATGCAGGATTAGGTCGGCAGACAGGAGGCACGTGTGGATGCTGGAGGTCTCCTGAAAGACAGAACTTGAAAGGCACTGATGAATCAGTGAAGAATACCAGATGCTGGAGGCACAAACTGCGCTAAAGTGCACTGGGTGCTTGGAGACACTCAGGTGCTTGGAGATACTGAGGCGCTTGGAGGCACGGAGGTGCTTGGAGGCACGGAGGTGCTTGGAGGCACAGAGGTGCTTAGAGGTACAGAGGTGCTTGGAGGCGCGGAGGCGCTTGGAGACACTGAGGTGCTTGGAGGTGCAGAGGCGCTTGGAGGCACGGAGGTGCTTGGAGACACGGAGGTGCTTGGAGGCACAGAGGTGCTTGAAGGTACAGAGGTGCTTGGAGGCACGGAGGTGCTTGGAAGGGCTGGAAACCACAGGAATGCGGGAGCTCTGGAGATCACAGCTTCTGTAGGCAGAATAGATGATACTCAGGCGCCGGAGCTCTGCCCGGCGTCTGAATTTGACCTTCCCGCCTCTCTTTGATTGGCGGGGAGCGCCGATGATTTCACCCGCCCATCCGACCCTCGTGGACGCCGGGCGTACCCGTGGCGCCCGCCCCCCAAACATCCGCCGGGACCAGCGCCAACGGAGCACCAGGAGCCGGGGACCACCAGCGGGGACGGCCGCCGGGAAGCCCAGCGCACCCGGAGGGGTAAGCACGGCGGCTGCGGCGGCATGACAGGAAGGTACTGTATCATGGTGCACTATTCTAACGGGCTTGAAGTTTATTTGAAACTTGCGCTAAATCGTATCTTCTTCTAGAACAATAAAAAAAAAACAACAGCTAACATTTCTTAACCCTTTCACTGCCATTGATGTAAATTCAACATTGTATGGTAGTCGATTGCTTAGCATTCTTATCTGTGGTACACAGCTGTAATTTAAACAGTGCTCAGGTGGCCTTGTAATAATTAATTAGACACATGGGAAATGGGATCCTACATAGATCGTTATCCCTTTGTATAACAATGAATACCAAGTAATATGCGAGATGCATCACTCACATGAATACTGGTGTTTTCTATAAGGTGTAAAAGACTCAGATTATCTTTGCAACAGTGCCCCTTGTGTAAGAGCATGGAGGCAAATTAATAGCCTCTGATTTGGCCAACACTACATAAAATTTTGTGATTTGGGGTGGGTGGGGGGGGGGGCGCTAGAGTGCTCATCAACATATGTAATGGAGGTCAAAATACCCCTCAAAACACTGTTTTCAAACAGGAATCAATGCAAGTCATCTCCTGACTTTATTTAAGTATTCTGATTGGCTGTGCAGATATTATCTTCTAAAAATAGCCGAGTCAGATTGAAGTAACTTGCTATGTGTATATGCAATATATATATATATATATATATACAGCATATCTATAGCTGTATATATCTCTATATATACACGCGCACACACACACACACACACACACACACACACACACACACACACACAAAGTCGTTGTTAGGGTCTCCTGCCCTGTGCTGCCACGTCGTCATGGCAACCGGGAGACAAGTGCTAGTGGAGTAACCTGAGCGCAGCTGATACTCCGGTTCGGGTCTTTTGCTGTGCAGTGGTTATAGGTTCTGTGCACGGCAGGGGATCCGGTGCTGGTTTTTGTGCTCACAGTCTGTGAGGTCTGAGTGGGGCGTGGACAGCACCTGCTTTATAAGGCCTCTTTTCAGAGTAAGCAGATGCTGCTGAATCTTTGTTGGTTAGTCAGTTCATGAAAGTTAGCCAGTACTGTGTAGCTTTGTATTTGTTTGTTGCTTACTGCAAATAGGCCTGGGGATTTGGTATTACACTCTGCCAATCCAGACCTAGCAGTAAGACTGGAGTCAGTCGTTTAGCTTGCTGGGGTTCTGTTACTACTCTGTGAACTTAGCAAGTTTGCGGCTGTATTCTGAGACTTGCCTGTCTAATCCTGTCTCACTGTGCTAGGTGTCAGGGGTCAGTTTAGTGGCAGTAAGCTAAAACCTGTGCACTGCAAGTGAGAAATAGGATTGTGGAGACTCTCCTTGTGTCTATCATTCCATCTCTGACCAAGGAGTTTACTGCCACACCCGTTGGTAACCCTTTAGGGTTTTGCTGTTGCCCTTAGCAACAGCATTTCGGGTTCTCTACGTATTAAAACACAACATCTTGCTTTTTCTATCTGAGCAGTTCTAATACAAGGGAGATACCCAGTTCCTTAGCCTCTGGGCTTCTCTGTTCACTTTGTGTGTATTTTGTTACCCTATCACCTTCTGTGTACGTTATGTCATATTCCCCAGTTTGTCTGTGAGTCCATTTGTTTTGCATAACAGTTCAAACACCAGTACATTCCTGCAGACACTGGAGTGCATAACAGTTCTGACACCAGTACTTTCCTGCAGGCACTGGTGTGCATAACATATTCAGCAGCCCAATACTCCTGTTGAAATTTTGTGGGAATATGGAGCATACCCCTCAAAATACGTTGCAACAGGTGGTCGATCAGGTGCAGGTCCTGACTCGACAATTTAATGATTTGTCCATTAAAATGCACACCTCCCAGGCTGCTGGCGGAGCTCCCGCAGCAGCAGCACCTGCAGGGGTTAAGGAGCCGAAAGTAAATCTCCCGGATCGTTTTTCTGGAGATCGCTCGCAGTTCTTTTGTTTCAAGGAGAGCTGCAAGCTATACTTCCGGCTTAGGCCTCAGTCTTCTGGGTCGGAGATTCAGCGGGTGGGCATAGTGATTTCCTTGCTACAAGGAGACCCACAGGTCTGGGCATATGGGTTGCAGCCTGACTGTCCGTCGCTTAAAAGTGTTGATGTTTTTTTTACGGCACTGGGCATGTTGTATGATGACCCTGACAAGACGGCCTCAGCCGAGGCTCAGATTTCGATCCTTAAGCAAGGGCGAAGGCCAGTTGAGGTTTACTGTACGGAGTTTCGGAGGTTGGCCCATGATACCCAGTGGAATGACCCAGCCCTGAGACACCAGTACCGAAGAGGTCTTTCTAACCAGATAAAGGACCAACTGGTACAATATCCCTTGCCTGATAGCTTGGATCAGCTCATGCAGTTATCCATCCGGGTGGATAGACGGCTGAGAGAGCGTAGGCTTGAAAGGGAGACTGAGATTTCCTTCCTTCCCAAGGGAACCTCAGACTCTGAGGAATTTTCTGAGGAGCCTATGCAGATTGGGGCTACCCGCCTCTCCTCGCGTGAGAAGACGCGGAGGAGACAGCAGGGGTTGTGTTTGTACTGTGGGAATAAAGGTCATGTGGTAGTATCATGCCCAGAAAAGCCGGAAAACTTCAGGGCCTGAGGGTGATGGGAAATATCCTGTCAGGCCAGAAGTCAGAATTTCCCAAGAAGACTTTTATCATTCCGGTGACCTTGAAGATCCTCGGTCAAGCTGTCAAGACTGAGGCCTTTGTGGACAGTGGGGCCGACGGGGTTTTTATGGACCGCCAATTCGCCCTGAAACACTCTGTTCCCTTAGTACCCTTGGCATCGAAAATTGAGATTTGTGGGTTAAACGGGGAACCATTATCCCAAGGTAAAATTACCTCTTGCACTAGCCAGATTTCTTTGTTTATTGGAGCCACACACTCTGAAAAATTGTCCTTTTATGTGACTGTCTGTACTTTTGCCCCATTGGTGTTGGGGTTACCCTGGTTAAGGGCCCACAATCCTCAATTTGACTGGGTCTCTGGGGAGATTCTTAGTTGGGGTACTGATTGTTTCAGGAGTTGCTTGAGCCTTCCAGTCAGGCTCTCGCAGCTAAGTTTGCCAGGATTGCCAGGGTGTTATGCAGATTTTGCGGACGTGTTCTCCAAAAAAGTTGCAGAGGTACTACCTCCCCATCGCCCCTATGACTGTGCCATTGATTTGTTGCCAAATGCTAAGCTTCCCAAGAGCAGGTTGTACTCCCTGTCACGTCCTGAGACTCAGGCTATGGCAGAGTACATTCAGGAGAACTTGGCTAAGGGATTTATCAGACCTTCACAGTCTCCAGTTGGGTCGGGGTTCTTCTTCGTGGGTAAAAAGGACGGTTCGTTGCGACCCTGCATCGACTTCAGGGAATTGAACCGTATCACGATTAAAAACTCATACCCACTGCCTCTCATTTCGGTCTTGTTTGACCAGCTTCGTACTGCCACCATTTTTTCTAAGATTGACCTACGCGGTGCGTACAATCTAATCCGAATAAGAGAGGGGGATGAATGGAAGACTGCCTTTAATACCCACTCAGGGCATTATGAATATTTGGTGATGCCTTTTGGGCTCTGTAATGCCCCGGCAGTCTTCCAGGATTTCATGAATGATGTGCTCAGGGAATATTTGGATAGATTCTTAGTTGTATACTTAGATGACATCCTAATCTTCTCCCATTCCCTGGAGGAACATCGGAAGCATGTACGCTTAGTCCTCCAGAAACTCAGAGACCACCGGCTTGGGGCGAAGCTGGAGAAGTGCGAAATTGAAGTTCAGCAAATCGCATTTCTAGGATATATTATCTCCCCAGAAGGTTTCCAAATGGAGGGTTCCAAGGTACAGGCAGTCCTGGATTGGGTGCAGCCCACTAGTTTGAAGGCGCTTCAGCGTTTCCTGGGCTTTGCGAATTTTTATAGACGATTTATCGCTGGATTTCGTCTATAGTGGCGCCCTTGGTGGCACTCACTAAGAAAGGGGCGGATGTTGCTCACTGGTCTTGTGAGGCTAAAGCGGCTTTTGCCCGTCTCAAAAGGGCATTTGTTTCGGCCAAGGTGCTGCGACACCCAGATCCAGAGCGTCCTTTTGTGGTGGAGGTGGATGCCTCTGAGATGGGTATTGGGGCAGTGCTTTCTCAGATGGGAGTGTCTGATAATCGCCTTCATCCCTGTGCTTACTTTTCCCGTAAATTTTCGCCTGCCGAGATGAATTATGACGTGGGTAACCGGGAATTGTTAGCTATTAAGGATGCACTCGAGGAGTGGAGACACTGGCTTGAGGGGGCTAAGTTTGTGGTCTCAATTCTCACTGACCATAAGAATCTGGCATATTTAGAGTCAGCGAAGCGTCTCAATACCAGGCAGGCACGATGGGCTTTGTTTTTTGCTCGCTTTAATTTTTTGATAACATATCGCCCTGGGTCAAAAAACATCAAGGCTGATGCGCTCTCGCTGAGTTTTGCTCCAATCCAGGAGACCACCGAGGAGCCGTTGCCCATTGTTTCCCCATCATGTATTAAAGTGGGCATTACCCAGGACCTCTTATCATTAGTCCTTAGAGCACAGGAGCAGGCTCCTCCAGACCTTCCGGTAGGTCTTTTGTTTGTGCCTCCTAGGTTAAGACAGCGAGTGTTCCAGGAATTCCATGCCAAGAAGTCGGCAGGTCACCCGGGTATTGCCAGAACTCGGGAGTTGCTATCTAGGGCGGTGTGGTGGCCCTCGGTGGCTAAGGATGTGGATCAGTGGGTTCGGGCATGTGACATCTGTGCCCGAAATAAGACTCCTAGAGGGGTTCCTGTTGGCCCATTACATCCACTCTCTATTCCATCTAAGCCATGGACCCACATTTCAATGGATTTTGTGGTGGACTTGCCCAAATCCTCGGGGATGACAGCCATCTGGGTTGTCGTTGACAGGTTTTCGAAGATGGCGCACTTCGTTCCACTGGTTGGGCTGCCATCAGCCAGACGCCTGTCTGAATTATTTATGCTGCATGTTGTGCGTCTCCACGGGTTGCCACTTGATGTGGTCTCTGACCGCGGATCCCAGTTTGTGGCCAAATTCTGGAGGGCATTTTGTTCCGATCTCCAGATTTCTGTCAGCTTGTCATCAGGCTACCATCCGCAGTCTAATGGGCAGACTGAAAGGGTGAACCAGTCCTTGGAGCAGTTCCTCAGGTGTTATGTCTCCAAGTGTCAGACTGACTGGGTTGCTCATCTGTCCATGGCGGAGTTTGCCTATAACAACGCGGCTCACTCTGCTACAGGGATCTCTCCCTTCCTTTGTGTGTATGGGCATCATCCTAAGGCCAATTCTTTTGACCCCCTGGACTCCACGCCTGGTGGTTCCTCTGTGGTTTCGGTCCTTAGAGGTATTTGGCGGAAAGTGAAGAAAGCCCTTGTGTCTGTGTCATTAGTGACCAAAAGGGTTTTTGATAAGCGGAAAAGACCCTGCAGCTTCAAATTAGGAGACTTCGTCTGGTTGTCTACCAAGAATTTGAAGTTGAGACAGCCATCTCATAAGTTAGGCCCCCGGTTCATCGGCCCTTATAAGATCACCAGGGTTATCAATCCGGTGGCATTTCAGTTAGATCTGCCCCGTTCTTTGGGTATCAATAAAACATTTCATTGTTCCCTTTTAAAACGGGCGATTAGTAATCCTTCTTCCAGTGGAAGACCTTCCCCTCTTCTGATACGTGGCCAGAGGGAGTTTGTTGTTGAAAGGATTCTTGACTCCAAGGTGGTTCGGGGTCGGCTGTCATTTTTGGTGCACTGGAAGGGGTATGGCCCGGAGGAGCGGTCGTGGGTGCGCAGTTGTGATCTTCATGCCCCCAGACTGATACGCTCTTTCTTCTCGCAGTTCCCCGATAAACCCGGTGGTAGGGGTTCTTTGACCCCTCGTCAGAGGGGGGGTACTGTTAGGGTCTCCTGCCCTGTGCTGCCACGTCGTCATGGCAACCGGGAGACAAGTGCTAGTGGAGTAACCTGAGCGCAGCTGATACTTCGGGTCTTTTGCTGTGCAGTGGTTATAGGTTCTGTGCACGGCAGGGGATCCGGTGCTGGTTTTTGTGCTCACAGTCTGTGAGGTCTGAGTGGGGCATGGACAGCACCTGCTTTATAAGGCCTCTTTTCAGAGTAAGCAGATGCTGCTGAATCTTTGTTGGTTAGTCAGTTCATGAAAGTTAGCCAGTACTGTGTAGCTTTGTATTTGTTTGTTGCTTACTGCAAATAGGCCTGGGGATTTGGTATTACACTCTGCCAATCCAGACCTAGCAGTAAGACTGGAGTCAGTCGTTTAGCTTGCTGGGGTTCTGTTACTACTCTGTGAACTTAGCAAGTTTGCGGCTGTATTCTAAGACTTGCCTGTCTAATCCTGTCTCACTGTGCTAGGTGTCAGGGGTCAGTTTAGTGGCAGTAAGCTAAAACCTGTGCACTGCAAGTGAGAAATAGGATTGTGGAGACTCTCCTTGTGTCTATCATTCCATCTCTGACCAAGGAGTTTACTGCCACACCCGTTGGTAACCCTTTAGGGTTTTGCTGTTGCCCTTAGCAACAGCATTTCGGGTTCTCTACGTATTAAAACACAACATCTTGCTTTTTCTATCTGAGCAGTTCTAATACAAGGGAGATACCCAGTTCCTTAGCCTCTGGGCTTCTCTGTTCACTTTGTGTGTATTTTGTTACCCTATCACCTTCTGTGTACGTTATGTCATATTCCCCAGTTTGTCTGTGAGTCCATTTGTTTTGCATAACAGTTCAAACACCAGTACATTCCTGCAGACACTGGAGTGCATAACAGTTCTGACACCAGTACTTTCCTGCAGGCACTGGTGTGCATAACAGTCGTATCAAGACAAGAAACGAGATCAGGTATTAAGCCTTTTTTGTGTGGCACCAATATTGTTTTTTTGAATAAATGGTAGCAATACCTACTTTATTGCATCAATATGGTGCCATTATTTTATTAATTTAATCATAAGGAGGACAATACTGTATTATTTATTACGATAGGCATGGCTGGCTTTACGCATACGCTGGGTATGCAGCTGAGTATGGTGCAGCAAAGAGGCGGGCGCCCTGTGATATGTGTGAAACCATCCCTACAGTACATACAGTGCATCCGGAAAGTTTACACAGCGCTTCACTTTTTCCACATTTTGTTATGTTACAGCCTTATTCCAAAATGGAATAAATTCATTTTTCCCTCAGAATTCTACATACAATACCCCATAATAACAACGTGAAAACGTTTTTTTTTGAGATGTTTGCAAATGTATTAAAAATAAAAAACTAAGAAATCACATGTACATAAGTATTCACAGCCTTTGCCATGAAGCTCAGAATTGAGCTCAGGTGCATCCTGTTTCCACTGATCATCCTTGAGATGTTCCTACAGCTTAATTGGAGTCCACCTGTGGTAAATTCAGTTGATTGGACATAATTTGGAAAGACACACACCTGTCTATATAAGGTCCCACACTTGACAGTGCATGTCTGAGCACAAATCAAGCATGAAGTCAAAGGAAGTGTCTGTAGACCTCCGAGACAGGATTGTCTCGAGGCACAAATCTCTTGACCGCCAGGATTCCAACAGCTGGGATATCATACTGAATCCTATTAGGGAGCCTGTCAGCGCTGCTGTTTGCCACAGTGCAGCTCCCTCTCAGTCTCCAAGCCGCTTCAGCGCTATTGTGTTTTCCTCCGGTCCCCATTTTATAACCTGTCGTCTGGGTTCCCAGATGTGTCCTACCAGCAGCTTGAGCAGGACTTGTCCAGCCTAGCTGTGCCTCTCTGAGTCCTAGGGACCCCTCCATTTAGCTGTCAACATTGGCAAGAGTAATAGGTGCAAGTAACTTCTGCCGTTGTTCCCCTATAAAAAGTAATACCCCCTATATGTCCATATAAGAGGGTTTCTTGGATGGGGGCATCACTCCCCCCTTGGAGACTTGCAGAGAAGATGCACCATGTCCACCAGTGCACCCCACTACAGTACTGTGAACCCAAAATAAACTACTGCTCCCAGAAGCCCTTGCTGCCAGATGGCAAGGGCTGCTGGGAGCGGTAGTTTATTTTGAGATTCTTCACATTACTTTAGTGCCAGGCCCAGGCATGATGCCGCAGGTGCTAAAACCACTGCCTGCTCTTCAAGTCTCTGGGCAAGAGCTGCATAGAGGCTACATATCGGGTAATAAATGGACATAAATGAATGAGTATGGGGGACTACAATGGCAGGCATAATGTGTATGGGGCACTACTACATTGGGCATAATGTGTAAGGGACACTGCTACGGTGGGCATAATGTGTAAAGGGTACTACAACTGGGATTTTCCCATGAGACCACGCTCCCATATTTTTTTCAGGCACGTACCTTTGGCACAAGAAAAAAGTACTGGGGAAGAGAGGGGCACCAAGGTATTTATTAGCTTACAAGAAAATGTGGCCTTGGGCCATCCCTGACCAAAGGGGCACCGCAGGTTTTTTGAAAGGTGCATTAATTCATTAGAAACATTTTATATAAGCACCATTATTATTACCCTGGAACCCATAGCCAAGGGGTAACAGGATGGTCTAGTTTTCACCAACAAACTTTGGACTTAAACTTGCTGCTCGTTGCTGGCAGTTTGGGTTTTCATCCTAAAACCCACTGTGTATTCCAGAGATCTGGAGGGAAATTGTTGTGGAAAAAAAGTATTATATTTTCCAAAGAAGTATTGGAAACCCCTCCCATCACTGAAAGTGCCCTGGTCCTCTAGTTAATGGGTGTAATCATTGAAAGCTTGGGGTGTTGTGCCAATATTAGTAAATCAGGGGTGGCTGAAGATCACATGGATGAGGGAAACCTACTTTTTCTTTTATAGCACTTACTCTACGTCTGTTTCACTTTCTTACCACCAGGGCTTAAAGCGGTCCTAGAGAGGTGGTTGAACTCATTTATCCCGCAACGTACTCACCCCTCACATTAAGTGATTAAGTGGAATCAGGGCCAGTGTTAGTGTTTTCAGCAACCCCCTGCAAACTATAAATTGGTGCCCTATTTTCCATACTTTGTGAAGGGATATTGATCTCACAAAGAAGCAGTGTGGTCGCATAATAGTACCCCCAATTTAAATTACACTACACAGCCCAATCTTATTCACATTACACCACATGTAGTGCCCCTGATTCATATTACCCCACACAATAATGCCCCTTATTCAGGTTACATCACTCAGTAGTGGCCTTTATTCACATTGTACTATACAATGGTACCATCTATACATGTTATGCGACACAGTAGTGCCCAGATATACAATGCCCACTGTAGTGCCCCTTATACACAATTCCCACAGTAGTTGTGCCCCTTACACATAATGCCCACAGTTGTAGTACCCCTATAGATAATGCCCACATTAGTGCCACTTCTACACATAATGCCCACAGAAGTGCCGCTTATACACAAAATGCCCACAGTAGAAGTGCCGCTTTTATACAGAATGCCCACAGTACTAGTTCCCCTTACACACAATGCCCACAACAGTAGTGCCCCTTACACATAATGACCACAGTAGTGCCGCTTATACAAAATAATGCCCACAGTGGTGCCCCATATACACATCTCTGCCTCTGTCACTCCAGCAGCTCATCGCCTGTGTCGCTCCAGCAGCTCCATGTTCTGTATCACTCCAGCAGCTTCCCCATCTCTCTTGTCCCTCCAGCTTCCTCTCATCTTGTCTTCAAGATGCACAGAGCCTGCTCCTCTTCATGGCTCCTCTTCACTTCAGCAGCGGTGACAACAAGACATCACATACGCCATGCCAGAAAAGGGAGCCACTGGGACCTTGCGGGGGATATATTCTGTCCAACAGACACAGCGTGTATGAGTACCAGGAGGGGTGGGTTGTAAATGGAGCTGGCTGCAGCTCGTCTGTAACACTACATCTGCCTGCATCATCTACTGATGTAGATGATGGGGCAGGGTTTTCTGTCATAATTACTGTGCAGGACAATGGAAGTGGTGGAACAAATTCCCCCTACCATTAGAGGCAGTGGAACTCAGTTCCACCTCGTCCGTTCCCCCACACACTTTAACCCCTGCTTGCCACTTGTCTTATCTTTTTTTTATTGTTTCCCATCATACAGTAGAGTGATGGGTGTTTAGTAAATGTTTATGGGATCCATCCCTTATAACAAGTTAAAAAGAACCCATACTTACCTGCTACATAGTCAGTTATGAAGACACTTGCCACTACTTGAGCTTTCTGGGGTGAAAATAAAGGAGACATTTCTCTCTAGGGAAAGACATGAACAATTCATATATTCCCTGTCATTACGTGGTGGTTGGTGTTGATGACAGTAATTGGCCTACAAGCGGTTTTCAATGTAGAGTTTATATTATGAGCCGGGAAAGATAATTAATAAATGGCGCTAATTACCAATCACATAGGATCGTCCCAATCACTGAATGTGTCCTCATCTTACAATTGGTTGTGCTACTGCTTTTAATAGTTAACCATAACAAAAACAGGAAGTGAACCATGTAGCATGCTGCCAGGCTAAGTGATGCAACCTTATTGCATTATATCAGGTTTCACTGCCAAACATAGGACGCACAGGAGGACAAACCTGAGCCAATAGGCCGTGGTCTGAAGACAGAGTAAGCATCTAGCCCCAAAGAGTTAAATACAAGCATTTTTCTGGAAAGCACTGCATAATATAATGGCGCAATGAAAACAAACAATAATACTGTACTTAATATATAATTAATATGTAAATATATAAATCAATATATAAGCAACTACCAGTTTATAAACTTTTTCATAGGGTTTCTTTGGTTTATTATATATTGCAGTTAATTGAAAAGCACTGTGACTGAAATCCACGGATGAGAGATGTAGGAACACTATGGTTGTACAGTCTGGATCTACGTACTGTTATTTAGGTTTTTACATTTTATCTAGATGAATTAAGTACCGGTAATACATGACTATGATAACTATATAGTAGACTGAATGATTCAAAAAGCTTTACAATGCAAACTTTTCCTGATACAAGTATTTCCCCAGGACTGTGTGGATTGTGCTGCATTTATTATATACATATGACTTGATTTTGTTGCCAAGTATAAGTGAAGCGAATAAGGATGAGTGGCCACACTTTCTCAGATGAAGACTTGATACAGACATGCAGACACACAGACATAGCAAATGATTCAAGCAATGACACAGACCCCCTGTGTAGACAATCTGATTAATAAACAAGACAAAGAAAAACCACACACACTTCAAAAGAGAAATACTAAGTACCAGACAGTTCTGTTTGTTTGTGGCAGAGGCTGTGTAAAATTCTGTTCCCAACTTTGGTTATGCTCACGGCCATACTCTCAGGGGGGGGGGCCGGGGGGGATGTCATTCTGCAGGAGCCTATATAGTGATGTCATCTATCAGGGCTATACAGAGATGCAGCTAGTGCTAGCACAGGTCTATAGAGTACAGATTGTTCATTTAGCTGTGGGGCCCCTATGGTTGTTCAATACTTGCTTAATCCACCTTTCTCCCTGGAGAGCCTGGCAATCTCCCTGAGGCTGGGCCAGGTGCAGCACAGGTATGTCATTAATCTCCACCCACCATGGAGGAAACACTGGAGAGAAGAATAAGGAAGATATGTGCTACAAGAAAATGGTTCCCACTCTCCAACACACTGGTGGTCACATGAGTGGCTGTGTGCCCAAGGGTGTGTGACAAATTACAGGCATTGTGTGATAATTTGCATGGACCTGGATGAATGAGAGAGTCATATGGGGATCTATTGGTGTCTATTGTCCAATCACATGCCTTGCCACATTAGTCATGTGTTCAGAATTCTAAGGGGGCAGTTCAAGCTTGCCGGGCACCCCCTGTTGGGCATCTATACGAATGGGCGTAATTCAATTGTTGCTCCGATCAGGCAGACACGTTTTTTTCCCACAGCCCCCGAATGTGTGAGTAAAATGTGTGAAAAGCACATAGTTTAGGCACCCAAAGCACCCAAACCAGGACTTTAGATGCACAAACAAGAACTTTGGAAAGGTTTAGCTGTTTTGTTCAGCTAAACCAGGTGCTTTCAGGCGCGATAAATTCTAATGGGCGCCTGAATGGAGAAACAATTGAATTGCTCCATCAGGCGCCCATTCATAAAGACGCCCAGACAGAGGCACCCTAGGTGTAAAATAGTACAGTCTAGCTATTCATACTGACACAGTGGAAGAGAAATATTCAATATACCTGGGATTCAAGTTACCAGGCTGACAAACTAAAGTATTCATCTTGGGACTTTCAATCAATTTGTAAAATTAAACTGGGGCCAAGGGTGTTCGACAACTGGAGTACGCCACTTACAGAGAGAGAGGTCTCGCAGCTACTGCCAGGTAGTAGTTAAAGTCTGGGCAAATGTTTGTAAATGAAGGACATGTCCATTAAAAGCATTGCATGGTATTATTATTATTATTATTATTATTATTATTAATAACCTTTATTTATATGGTGCCACCAGGGGTTTGCAGCATCTTAGAATGTACATAAACAGAAATAGTATGGACAAAGCAAGAAAAATGTGACTTACATTACAGGACATGGACGTAGTTTATACACATTGCTGCAACAGCAGTCATAATACCCAAATAAGCAGGGTGGCATAGGTTCCATAGTTGGCAGTGGGGAGGAGATGATGGTATAAGCGAGGGAAGGAAAAGCACACGAGGGAGCATAGTCTAAAGTCAAAATAAAATGTTTTTCCTTTTAAGGAAATCTCCAGTATTTGTAAAATTTGTCTACTAGAAAAACGTGGTTATAGACTTTGGGGCAGATGTATTAAGCCTGTAGAAGGCATAAAGAAGTGATAAAGTGTTGATAAGTGCAAGGCAATAACGCACCAGCCAATCAGCTCATACCTGTCAATTTACATATTGGAGCTGATTGGCTGGTGCGTTATCACCTTGCATCACTGCTTTACCACTTCCTTATGCCTTCTCCAGGCTTAATACATCTACTCCTTTGATGCAATCATTTACGGTTCTCTATTGTATCACTGCTTATGTTACTACAATACTTCCAGAGATTAAAAAAAACACAACATTAATTCATGTGCTGCAAATCAAGGCAAATAGGCTGCAAGTCGGTTCACATTTCTGAACTGGAATGGTCAGATTTAACAATTGCAGCTGATAGTAAAAGATTTAGTCAGGGCTCATTAATATTAACATAAAGAGGGAGCATGTTTATATACAAACACAGCAGGATGGCATTCTTCTCATTAAGGGGACATGTACTGTAGCCGTTGTACCAGTAAAATCAAGAGGAAATAGAAGTTTCCTGCTGGGAAGAGCTTGCACTCCACCAACTGGTGAAGAATACAGACACAGTAGAATTAATGAGTAGTTCAGGTAAGTGCACATACAGTAGGAAACCATTCAGTTCCTTTGATTAGTGAGTGACATAAAATGTGAGGCCTTGGAAAATGCAGAGGCGTAATTTGGGATTATACTTAAGTAAAGCATACTTGCTGACTTCCGAGCTGCTCTCTCCAGGAGGGAGCAGCCAGGACGGCTCAACCAGGGGAGGGACGTGTGGGGGTGATGGGTGATGTGTCACAGGGGGCGGGGAGAAGGTGGTGAGGGGGTGGCATGGGGGCATTGTGGCCAGGGCACATCATCATAGCCATGCCCCGCTATATAATGCAGAGAATACTGGCATCATACAGCTGGTGGTTTTGCTAGGATAATGCGATTTAGCATCAATTGCGTCATCAGCTACCCATACAGCCCACTTTACTCGCAAAGTGGGTGGCTGGGTCCAGGTTGTTTAGATATTTCGGGAGACTTGCTTACCATAACAGCAGATTTTTAAATACATAAATCACCATCTTGGGATGGTATCATGGACACCAACAAAGACGTGCAGCAGGATGTAAAGCAATCCGAGATCGCCGGAGGTACAGGTTGTTGGCCGATCTCGGATGATTTTTTTTAAAAGGACAATCACTTACAAGGCAAAACCATGCCTTGTAAGTGATTGTCCCCTTAAAAAAACGTCGGACTGCATTACATCCCGCCATCAGTCGGAGAGGAGAAACAGCAGAGAAGACTCACCTCTTCCTTTTACCTGTCCGGCAGGCTGTAAGTATCACTAATCTCCTATTTTGTTCTCTTTCTGTAACTCATAACAGACTTTGTGAGTCTCGGATATCTTCTCCAGGGCCGGCAACAGAACTCTTGGGGTCCGGTATACGGATATCTCTGGGAACCCACTCTCACCTCGACCCCTGCCTTTACCCTTCCCCCCATACCCCTGCCGCTGTCACTACAATTCCCTTTAGGGGAGCAGGAAAGAGAGGGTGTCAGGGTGAGAGAGAAGTGAGAAAGAAAGGGAGACATAGATGGGTGGGTGGGTCAGAGAGAGGGAGGGGGTTTCATGGAAAAAGATAAAATGAGAGGAAGAGAGGGGGAGAGCGAGAGAGAGAGTGTCAGAGAGAGAGAGAGAGAGAGAGACAGACAGGAGCAAGAGAAACAGATGGTGTCATGGAGAAAGGGATGAGAGAGAGAGGGCATCAGGAAGAGAGCGATAAAGGGCATCAGAAAGAGGGGGAGGAGCAAACAGGAGTTGGAGAGAGAGTGTCAGGGATGGAGAGAGAGAGAGAGATGAGAGCAAGAGAGAGAAAGAGACTGTCAGGGAAAGAAAGTGGGAGAGAGAGGGAGTGAGAGTGTGTCAGGAATAGAAAAAGAGACAGTGTCAGGTATAGAGAGTCAGGGAGAGAGACATTGTCAGGGAGAAAAGAGAGAAGGAGAGAGACAATGTCAAGTAGAAAGACTGTATCAGAGAGGAAGAGAGGGACAGAGAGTTTCAGGGAGAGAGAGACCGTGTCAGGGAGACAGAGAGGGAGAGAGAGAGGGAAAGACAGTGTCAGAAAGGAGGAGAGAGTGTCAGGGAGAGAGACAATGTCAGAGAGAGGGAGAGGGAGAGAGTGTCAGGGAGAGAGAGATAGTATCAATGAGAGAGAGAAAGAAAGTGTCAGAGAGAGAGAGACTGTCAGGGGAGAGAAAGATACTATCAGAGAGAGGCGCATGGGGACAGGGAGAGAGGGAGTGGGAGAGACACTACCTGATTACACAGTGATACAGCACAGATCTCATGGAGCCAGGCAACTTTTCAGCATTAGGCCCGCCCCCTAAGCTCTGCTGCTGGGAGCCGGCACCTGGTAACGGGTGGAAAGGGGGGGTTGCGAGGTGGCTTGAATATAGGATACTATGCTCTGGCCCGCTTCTCTGCGATCAGGACGAGAAGTGGGATCAGACACCTCGGCCGAGCAATCAGTAAAAGCTATAAAATTTGCAGACGACACTACCGTCATCGGCATTATCAAGGACAAAGACGAATCTGCATACAGACGCGAAGTGGAACGGCTAATGCAGTGGTGGGGCAGGAACAACCTTGACCTAAATCACCCCAAAACAGTTGAGATGGTGGGGGACTTCAGAAGGAAACCTAATGCCATGCAGCCACTCGTAATAGCCGACAGGGTGGTTTTGTGGGTCGACTCCTTCAAATTCCTAGGGTCAAAAATTTCCCGAGACCTCAAATGTGGACCCAACATAAGCACTGTCATATAGAAAGCCCAGCAGCAGATGTTCTTTCTGAGGCAACTCAGGAAATTCAACATCCCGCAGAAGCTGCGGCTCATCTTCTATGCAGCGATCGTAGAATCGGTCCAATGTTCCTCGATCACAGTCAGGTATGGAGCTGCCAATGAGAGTGACAGACGGAGGCTGCAAAGGGTGGTGAGGACAGCTGAATAGATTGTTGGGGCTGACCTCCCTCCCGTCCAGGAATTATACCAGTCAAGGGTCAGGAATCGAGCGGAGAAAATCGTGGCAGATATGCAGCACCCAGGTCACAAACTGTTTGGACCGCTGCCATCAGGCAGACGCTACAGGTCCATTCTCGCGAAGTTGACCAGATCCATTAAAAGCCTCTTCCCACTAGCTGTCCACCAGCTGAACAATATATAAAAAGTCTAACATGTATAATATGTCTAATACTGTATGTCGAGTCTATCGTACAGGTGCAATGTGCAGTATGAACTCATAAGTGTAATGTGTGTAATGTATGCTACGTTTTTCCCCCTTCTTATACTATGTATTCCCCCTTCATGTTACTGCTTTGCTTTGTAATATCGCAAAAAATTCTTAGTGTACGTGAGTACACCTGGCCAATAAAGCTGATTCTGATAACGACCGTAGAACAGTTTCCAGATGTTGGGGCACCCTCAGGACCTCGTGTCCTATGACAGGGGTACCCTTTGTACCCCCCTGTCGCCGGGCCTAATCTTCTCCTGAGAAAGTGGTTATCATTGCTTGATAAATAGGCTCCACAGAATGTTTTGGGCCTCATTTAAGAATGAGTCATAACCTCTTTAGCACTCGCTGTAGTGGTTATGAAATCAATTCTGTATTTAGCAAACAGCAGTAATCTTAAATTATCACTGTTTGTGACTGTACCGCCTACGCCATATATAGTTGGTATTTAATGTGGCCACATCAGCTCACAAGCTGATATTAATGTATTGAATTTGACCTATACCTGTTGAATAATTCAATTTGGGACAGCTTTGTACACTATTGGTGAGCAGTTTTGAGTAAAAACATAATTGGATCAGAATAAGAATACTAAAGTATGTTCAGTACCTGTATGCAGTTGTTTAGAATCTGAATGTTTTAGTGTGTGCAGAGAAGCACACAAAATAAATTAGATTTAAATGTTTTAAGAAGGGCAAGTTAAGAGATATACTGGATAAAGTGTTAAAGCTGCATGGTGTAGATTATGCAATTGGGTGGAAGAAGATAAATTAGAGTGTCATTTCTCTCTGGATCAATTGGTTTATAAAAATAATCTGTAAATCCTAGAACTATTGACAGCAATTATATTTTCTGTTTGCTGACAAATGTGAGGAGTGATCTGATTTGGCAATTTGCATGTGAGAAATTAGGGATAAAGCATTTTACATTGTGATGAAGAAAGCTATATGTTGATAAGTTATAAATAGGAGGGTGGTCTTCAGGTTGCCGGCGGCCGGGCTCCCGACGACCACCATACCAGCGCCGGAATCCCGACCGCCGGCATACCGACAACTTTTCTCCCTCTTGGGGGTCCAGGACCCCCCTGGAGGGAGAATAGATAGCGTGGTGCGTGTAGCGGCCACCGTGCCCGCAGCATGGCGAGCGCAGTGAGCCCACAAGGGGCTCATTTGCACTCGCCCAGCTGTCGGTATGCCGGCGGTCGGGATTCCGGCGCCGGTATGCTGGTCGCCAGGAGCCCGACCTCCGGCAAGACATACTACACCCAAATAGAATATATACACTGAAGTGCAAAACGTCATGGTATAGGTGCCTAGTATCGCGTAGGACCCCTCTAGCCCGGTGAAGTGCAGCAACCTGACGAGGCATCGGTTATTATTATTATCCTTTATTTATATGGCGCCACAAGGGATCCGCAGCGGCCATTACACAGTACATAATAAAATTAGCAAACAAGAAAACAGCACTTACAGTACAGGACAAAATAGGACAGGTATAGAAAACCCGGGGTTAGGTGCCATCAAAGGGAGTTTGGAGTATAAGATAGTGTAAGTAAGAAAAGGAAAGGCACATGAGGAAAGAAGTCCCTGCTCTTGCGAGCTTACACTCTAAAAGTTCCACAAGTGAACAGATTACCTCTAGAAAGATGTTTACCCATGCCCTCTGGATAGCTTCCCAGATTGTAGGTGCAGGGTCTTGGGTGCGAATGGACCTCTCCACCACATTCCGTACAGTATATGGTCTTTTGGGTTCATATCAGGCGAGTGTGGTGGCCCCATCATTTGTCAGAACTCTCCAGAATGCTCATTTCTGGATAATTTATAACTGATGACTCTGAGCTTTATTCTGAAGGAATATTCCATTGTTGGGGGGGCACATGAAGTCCATGAAGTGCTGCAAATGTTCACCAAACACTGCAATGTAGTGGTTACCCAGGGATCTGAACTTGGACTAGAGCTTTTATTTTTATCGGTGAATATCTTAAATATCTTTATTGGTGACATTGCAAATGGTACTATTGAAGGGAAAGTATGCCTTTTTCGCAGATGACACAAAGGTTTGTGCAGACCCTCCAGGAGGTGGTAAAGCAAATGATTTATGATCTACTGTAGGTAGACTAGCGGAATGGTCAAGAGTATGGCAAATACAGTTTAATGTCAAAAATCCAAAGTTTAAATATAATATTAACGGCACTATGAAACTACTGAGGAGGAAAGTGATCTTTTCTTCCTCTCTATTTCACCCAACTTCCCTTTTATCTCCCTTCTACTCCTCTCATCTCTCTACGTACATATTTGGGTGTGCCACAACCCATATACACACCCGGGCGCTGGTCTGACTGGTAGCCTTCCATCAGAGGTGGTAGAGACTAAGACTGTTGAGCAATTTAAACATGCTTGGGACAGGCATATGAATATCCTTACAAAGAATTAAGGTTCAAAAAGGGTTGAGATTACCTAAGGATAAAAAAAGGGGCAGACTAGATGGGCCAAGTGGTTCTTATCCGCCGTCAAATTCTATGTTTCTATGTTAACTATTAGTTGGACTGCAGCTTCCTAATAGGAGAAATTGCTAACATCTGAATTGTAAAACAAAAACAAAACTGAAGAACTGTGTTCCCCAAAAATGAAGTGCTGCTCAACTAATTAAAAACTATTTTATTTAATCATCATAATATACTTATCATTATTTAAAACCCATATAAAACCAGTATATCACAATATAATTTGTTGGCAATTACCCGAAATCATGTGACATATACGACTTCATGTGTTACAAATAGAAAAAGATAATGAAGCACATTAAGAACACTTTTACATTCCCAGGAACAGAAGCCGCTGAGATGGCTCCAAGTGGGACTTCTGTAAATTGAGGATCCACCCATGATGTGACAGAAGCTTAATAGTGCGGTCGATATTGAGCAATAGAATCTCCTTGAATTTCGCCTTCATCAAGAGATCGTCTAGGTAGTGGACAATATTGACACCCTGGACTCGGAGCTGAGACATCATCTCCGCCATCACCTTTGTGAAGACCCTCGGAGCTGTGGACAGGCTGAAGAGAAGTGCCTGGAACTGGTAGTGATCGCTAAACAGGGCAAACCGAATGTAAGCCTGGTGAGGCGGCCAAATCGGGATATGGAGATAAGCGTCCTTTATATCCAGTGAAACCATGAACTCCAGTTCTTCTAGACCCACAATCACTGCTCACAAAGATTCCAACTTGAACTTGAAGACCTTCAGGGAAGGGTTCAAGGATTTTAGATTCAAAATGGGCCTTACCGAACCGTCCGGTTTTGGTACCACAAGCAGGTTGGAGTAGTAACCCTTTTCCTGTTGTTGCAGTGACACTGAAACAATGACTTGGGACTGGACCAACTGGAGGATGGCCTGTTGCAGTGTAACTGTCATGACTGAGGTTTTGTGAACCCGGTGTTAGTGAAGTCTGTGCGGGCGACTGGAGGACTATGTGAATACTTTCACTGACCTGGTTTGGGGGCGCTGTGGGCTCGGGGCCTCCTCCGGTGACCAGGAAGAGGGACCGCAGCGGGGATGACCGAATCTAGGCTTTCCTCATGCAGGATTTGGTCGGCAGACAGGAAGTAGGTATGGATGCTGGAGGTCTCCTGAAAGACAGAACTTGAAAAGGTGCTGAGGAAAGAACTAAGGAGTACCGGATGCTGGAGACACCAACTATGCTTGTGAGCACTGGGTTTTTGGAGGCACAGAGGTGCTAGGAGGCACTGAGGTGCTTGGAGGCACTGAGGTGCAGAAGTGCCTGGAGGCACCGAGGTGCAGAAGTGCCTGGAGGCACTGAGGTGCTTGGAAGCACGGAGATACTTGAAGGCACGGAGGTGCTTGGAAGCACGGAGATACTTGAAGGCACGGAGGTACTTGGAGACACGGAGGTGCTTGGAAGCACGGAGGCGCTGAGGCACGGAGGCGCTGAGGCACGGAGGCGCTGAGACACGGTGGCGCTGAGGCACGGAGGTGCTGAGGCACGGAGGCGCTGAGGCACGGAGGTGCTGAGGCACTGAGGCACGGAGGTGCTGAGGCACTGAGGCACAGAGATGCTGAGGCATGGAGATGCTGAGGCACGGAGGTGCTGAGGCACTGAGGTACTGAGGCACGGAGATGCTGAGGTACGGAGATGCTGAGGCACGGAGATGCTGAGGCACGGAGATGCTGCAGGGATACGGAGGTACTGAGGCACTGAGGTACTGAGGCACAGAGATGCTGCAGGGATACGGGAGCTCTGGAGATCACAACTACAACAGCAGTAAAGATGAACCACGGCAGCTGTGGTTTTCAGTTGAGACTATGGAATATAATACTGTGCCTTTAAGATGAACCACTGCAGCTGTGCCTTTACGTTGAGACTCGTGGAAATAGTGATCATCAGTGGCAACACAAAAGTAAACCAAACAGGGTAACAAGGAACAGAGTTTTCTCAGGAACTAGAGTATAAAGGTTACCTTTAGGGAGCTCAGCTTGAAGACTCACACATAGCTGTGAGTGTGACACAAGGAACTGGCCCAGTTTCCAACTCAGTCTCCCAACTTATACTTCCTGGTCCTTGGTGATTGGTGAGCAGGATTAGGTGATGCAGAGAGTCTCAGGCTGGCAGAGGATTGGACAACTCTGGGTCAGGTGAACAGTCACTGTCATATGACTACTCTAGCCTAGGCTGTGATGTAGAATGAGGCCTAGCAGGCCGAGAGAACACTGAAGCCTGAACTTCTGCAAAACATAGGATGCTGGCTTTTAGGTCCAAACTTCAGATTACTGAATTCAGCCTCACACAGGAGGAGATCACCACAGGTGGAGCTAATTAACTATTACCTTTCAGGCAGAGAACACAGGAAAACTCATAGTGCTGACAAGCTGTTTAACTCAGTGAGAAAAAGACACAGGATCCGGGACAGATGGCAGGGGTAAGTCACCAAATATGAAACCTACAGTCAGGATTGTGACAGTATCCCCCTCTTCAAGGGTGGACTCCGGACACCCATCTTGAATCTTAGAGGAACTTGAGAAATTCATACAGAAGAATTTAGGACCTTCGTTGATGCCTCTTCTTCTTACGGGAACATTTGGTTTTGACCAGGGAGAGCGGAATCTCCTGTAAAGAAAAAACTTCCTTAGAAAACATGGGACCTCCTCTGAAAGAAGTAGCATCATGAACTGGATCAAATTCAGAGTCTGAGTCCAAGTCTATTGGAAGATACCAGTCTTTTTTGGGAGTAACTACATCCGTTTTGTAAGCTGCATTAACAAGTTCAGAACAACACAAGGAATTTGGAGTGGAATCAATGGAAACATAACCAACACTTAAATCAACAGGTTGTTGTCTTTGTACTGTTTTCCAATTCTTGGCATTCCTGAAATTCCTAATGTATTGGTTCATCAAGGCATTATCTTGCTCAGAAAGTGATGGGTCAGAAAACGGAGCATCAGCTGAATGTTCTGAAGACTGAGTGGAGGATGAAATTGGACTCAAGGAAACAGATGCCACTGAAACAACATTAGACTGAGGTACACATTCAGACATTAGGTCAATAGCCTTGGTATTTTTCTTGACTTTAGATGATAGAGCAGAATTATCCAGACATCGAGGAGAAGAGGTATTAGAATTCCCCACGGAAGCTGTGGACTCAGTGCTAGAAGACAAGGAAACAGAATCAGAGACAGACTGAAGTCTAATTTTAGAACTAGATGGTGGAAGTCCTTTACTGGGACCAACTGACAAAAGTTCTTTACTCAGACCAATGCTTGGAATCTGTTTGAGTCCAGATGAGCTTGAACAGACTGAAACTGGAGAAATCTTTGGCTGGACGAGTAGGACTGGATTGGATCCGAGGATACTTGAATTGGCTGGAACCAAAGGAGACGGACCAGGCTGGTCCTCGAGTATCGCTGGACCGGCTGGAACCGGGACGGACTGACCAGGCTGGGCCTGGAGTATCGCTGGACCGTCTGGAACCGGGACGGACTGACCAGGCGGAGCCTGGAGTATCGCTGGACCGGCTGGAACCGGGACGGACTGACCAGGCTGGGCCTGGAGTATTGCTGGACCGGCTGGAACCGGGACAGACTGACCAGGCGGAGCCTGGAGTATTGCTGGACCGGCTGGAACCGGGACGGACTGACCAGGCGGAGCCTGGAGTATTGCTGGACCGGCTGGAACCGGGACGGACTGACCAGGCTGGGCCTGGAGTATTGCTGGACCGGCTGGAACCGGGACGGACTGACCAGGCAGAGCCTGGAGTATTGCTGGACCGGCTGGAACCGGGACGGACTGACCAGGCAGGGCCTGGAGTATTGCTGGACCGGCTGGAACCGGGACGGGCTGAGCCCTTTCTTCACGGGGCTGTACTAAGGCAGGAGCCCCCTCTTTACAGGGCTGGGCTGAGGCAGGAGCCCCCTCTTCACAGGGCTGGGCTGAGGCAAGAGCCCCCTCTTCACGGGGCTGGGCTGAGGCAAGAGCCCCCACTTCACGGGGCTGGACTGAGGCAAGAGCCCCCACTTCACGGGGCTGGGCAGCACTCTGTAGACTCTCTGGCTGGGCAGCACTCTGTAGACTCTCTGGCTGGGCAGCACTCTGTAGACTCTCTGGCTGGGCAGCACTCTGTAGACTCTCTGGCTGGGCAGCACTCTGTAGACTCTCTGGCTGGGCAGCACTCTGTAGACTCTCTGGCTGGGCAGCACTCTGTAGACTCTCTGGCTGGGCAGCACTCTGTAGACTCTCTGGCTGGGCAGCACTCTGTAGTCTCTTTGGCTGGGCAACACTCTGTAGACTCTTTGGCTGGGCAACACTCTGTAGTCTCTCTGGGGCTGGACCCTCTGAACCCCTCACTGGGGCTGAAGACACGGACGCCCCTCCTTGGGCTGAAGACACGGACGCCCCTCCTTGGGCTGAAGACACGGACGCCCCTCCTTGGGCTGAAGACACGGACGCCCCTCCATGGGTTAAAGACACGGACGCCCCTCCTTGGGCTGTAGACACGGACTCCTCTGTGACTCTAAATGGCTTAAACATTCTTCTCTGGACACCTAACTTGGGATAAGGTCTTTTAATCACCGGACCCCAGTCATAAATTTGAGTCTCTTTCAAAGTAGCCATCTTGATACCCCCATCAGCAGTAGCAGGATCGGCTACTGTGGATGAATTGTAGACATGAGCACTGTGATACTGAGATTTGTCACCATTCCCTGGCTTACGAAGAATGCAGTCTTTAACAAAGTGACTGGAATTTCCACAGTAAAGACAGAGGTGTAGCTCCCTACGCCGCTGATGTTCAGCTTCAGAGAGTTTGGGCCGTGGATAGCTCTGATGAACAACTTTTCCTTGCACAGAGGAAGAGACTCTATTAACTGGATGGGACAAAACAGGATCAACAACGTTGGTAGTATTCCTGAAGAGATCAGGCATCACAGAAAGAATACTAGACAAAAGTTCTTGTAACTGTAATAACATCTGGTAGAAAAACTGCAGTTGGTCAGGAGTCTTAGTGCAGAAGGTCAGAGAATCTCTGGAGAAAGAATTCCGTTGCAGACACTGTGCTAATTGATGCTGAGTCGACTCCAGACCTTCCAAGCGTCCTGCAATATTGCTTAGGAGGTCCTGCGTCAGACAAACACTTTCGGCCGGGTCCATGTGCCAGTTCCTACTGTCATGACTGAGGTTTTGTGAACCCGGTGTTAGTGAAGTCTGTGCGGGCGACTGGAGGACTATGTGAATACTTTCACTGACCTGGTTTGGGGGCGCTGTGGGCTCGGGGCCTCCTCCGGTGACCAGGAAGAGGGACCGCAGCGGGGATGACCGAATCTAGGCTTTCCTCATGCAGGATTTGGTCGGCAGACAGGAAGCAGGTATGGATGCTGGAGGTCTCCTGAAAGACAGAACTTGAAAAGGTGCTGAGGAAAGAACTAAGGAGTACCGGATGCTGGAGACACCAACTACGCTTGTGAGCACTGGGTTTTTGGAGGCACAGAGGTGCTAGGAGGCACTGAGGTGCTTGGAGGCACTGAGGTGCAGAAGTGCCTGGAGGCACTGAGGTGCTTGGAGGCACCGAGGTGCTTGGAGGCACCGAGGTGCAGAAGTGCCTGGAGGCACTGAGGTGCTTGGAAGCACGGAGATACTTGAAGGCACGGAGGTGCTTGGAAGCACGGAGATACTTGAAGGCACGGAGGTACTTGGAGACACGGAGGTGCTTGGAAGCATGGAGGTGCTGAGGCACGGAGGCGCTGAGGCACGGTGGCACTGAGGCACGGAGGCGCTGAGGCATGGTGGCGCTGAGGCACTGAGGCACGGAGGTGCTGAGGCACGGAGGCGCTGAGGCACGGAGGTGCTGAGGCACTGAGGTATGGAGGTGCTGAGGCACGGAGGTGCTGAGGCACGGAGATGCTGAGACACGGAGATGCTGAGGCACTGAGGTACTGAGGCACTGAGGTACTGAGGCACGGAGATGCTGAGGCACGGAGATGCTGAGGCACGGAGATGCTGCAGGGATACGGAGGTACTGAGGCACTGAGGTACTGAGGCACAGAGATGCTGCAGGGATACGGGAGCTCTGGAGATCACAACTACAACAGCAGTAAAGATGAACCACGGCAGCTGTGGTTTTCAGTTGAGACTATGGAATATAATACTGTGCCTTTAAGATGAACCACTGCAGCTGTGCCTTTACTTTGAGACTCGTGGAAATAGTGATCATCAGTGGCAACACAAAAGTAAACCAAACAGGGTAACAAGGAACAGAGTTTTCTCAGGAACTAGAGTATAAAGGTTACCTTTAGGGAGCTCAGCTTGAAGACTCACACATAGCTGTGAGTGTGACACAAGGAACTGGCCCAGTTTCCAACTCAGTCTCCCAACTTATACTTCCTGGTCCTTGGTGATTGGTGAGCAGGATTAGGTGATGCAGAGAGTCTCAGGCTGGCAGAGGATTGGACAACTCTGGGTCAGGTGAACAGTCACTGTCATGTGACTACTCTAGCCTAGGCTGTGATGTAGAATGAGGCCTAGCAGGCCGAGAGAACACTGAAGCCTGAACTTCTGCAAAACATAGGATGCTTGCTTTTAAGCCCAAACTTCAGATTACTGAATTCAGCCTCACACAGGAGGAGATCACCACAGGTGGAGCTAATTAACTATTACCTTTCAGGCAGAGAACACAGGAAAACTCATAGTGCTGACAAGCTGTTTAACTCAGTGAGAAAAAGACACAGGATCCGGGACAGATGGCAGGGGTAAGTCACCAAATATGAAACCTACAGTCAGGATTGTGACAGTAACTCGCGTATCCTCCAAAACTAGTAAGCTTGATTTGAAAAATCGGTGGCGAGGAGCACTGTCGAACTCCAGTTTGTAGCCCTGAGAAATTAACTCCTTTACCCAGGCATCCTGGCAGGACCTTCCTCAGATGCGGCTGAAGTGACACAACCGAGCTACCACCTCGAGATTCCCTCGGGGTGGGGGTACACCATCATGCCAAGGCCTTGGTGGAAGCAGAGCTAGTGCTTTATTCCTGAGAACCTGCGGCGGCTGGTTTTCTTGTCTTGCCCCTGGTGCCTCTTGCAGCATTTGAGGTGCCTATGGCTATTGACCTAAACCTAGTGGTCCGAAAAGGACTGTGTAGATGGCCCTGGGTAGGAGCGCCTGGCCGGTTGGGCCCCAGAGGGGAGAAACATGGATGTCTCTGCAGTAGTTTTCGAAATCCACGTATCCAACTCAACCCCGAATAGCCACTCTCCTGAGAAAGGAAGACACTCCACACTGCCCTTGGAATCTGCGTCCACTATCTACTGACGCAGCCACAAAGCTCTGGGCACAGACACTGCCATGGCAGTAGTCCTTGCGTTAATAACACCTATCTCCTTGATAGAATCACACAAGAAGCATGCCATATCCTGAATGTGTTTTATCAATGTAACCATATTCACCAGAGACATATCCCCCGCAAGGCCCTCTTGAATCTCGCACACCCAGGTGTGAATGGCATGTGTCATCCAGCAACCGGCTATCACAGGTCTTTGTGATACACCAGCTGTTGTGTAAATATATTTTAATGTAGTCTCTATTTTCCTATCCCCACGGTCCTTTAAGGCAGAGGTGCCCATGACTGGTAATACCACCTTTTTACATAGGCGTGAGACTAACACGTCCACAGCAGGGATCTTCTAAATTTTTCCTGCCATCCGGAGTAAACGGGAAGGTGCTTAGAAAACGACTTGTCACCTGGAACTTCCTATCAGGATTTTTCCAGGCTTACTTAAACATGTCATCTAATTCCTTAGAATCAGGGAAGATAACGCTAACCCTTTTCTGGGAAGAGAAGAATGACTGCTGTGCTGCAGCGTCTTCCACTGGGATTTTTAATACATCCCTGATAGCAAGTATGAGGGTTCCATCCCCTGTGCTAGTGATGAATCCTCTGTAATAGGAGCTCCTCCCCCTCCTCCTGTCCCTCTTCATCAGATTCCGAGAATAAGTCAGGGAGCCCACGCTTATGTAGCCCTGAGTTAGGGAGAGGGGTCTGTCTGTCATCTGCCTTTGCAGCCAGGTCTGCTACAGCCTGCTGCAGTTGCTGTGGTTTTTGACTATTTGCAGAGGGCTGAGAGGACATATCCGCTATCATGGATTTTATAGTACCTAACCAGGGTGGCTCTTGAACCCCCGACCCCCCCAGCTTCCTCACTAACTTGGACGCACTGACTACATCAGTGATTTTCAACCTTTTTTTACTCACGGCACACCGAACAATATTTTAAAATTGCCAAGGCACAACATAAGTTCCCCACAGAGAAAAACAAAACACACACATTGGCCCTCGTAGTAAAAGAAAATCCACACATATATTGGCCTACACAGAAAAAACAATCCCATTGCTCCGCACATAAATCATGTTGATCAATACATAAATCCTATTGCTCTCCACATAAATCAGTTACATTGCTCCCCACATAAATCATGTTGCTCACACATAAATCAATCACATATCTCCCCACATAAATCCTATTGCTCCCCACATGAATTATTCACATTGTTCTCCCTATAAATCCTTATTCTTCCCACATAAATCCTGTTGTTCCCCACAGGAGAAATAAAATAACAAATATTAGCCCCTACCAGTCAGCTGTCCTCCTCCCTGTCCCTCAGTGGTGGGGGTTGTTCATAGTGGAGTTCTGCGAATACTGAGTTCTACCATCATCATGGGTGATTTCAATATTGCTATTGATAGTCCAAAATCTGCTGCTCATGCCTCCAAACGGGTGGTCTACAGTATGCCGACTGTCGGGATCCCGGAGCACAGTGTACCAGCGCCGGAATCCTGACAGCCGACATACCGACACTTTTTCTCCCTCGTGGGGGTCCACGACCCCCCTGGAGGGAGAATAAAATAGCGTGGCGCGTGTAGCGTGCCACCGTGCCCGCAGCGCGGCGAGTGCAGCGAGCATCTTTCCTTCACTGTTCAAGCATGCACTGATTACTCCCATTCTGAAAAAGCAAAATTCTGACCCTAACACTCTCTCAAACTACCGTTCCATCTCTCAGCTGCCATGCCTCTCCAAGCTACTTGAGAGACTTTCCTACACTCGCCTCACACACTTTCTTAAAACACACAATTTATTTGACCCACTTCAGTCAGGCTTTCGTTCCCAGCACTCCACAGAGACAGCACCTACTAAAGTTGTGAATGATCTAGTCACTACAAAGTTCAACGGCCATTACTCTCTTCTTATTCTTCTAGATCTCGCTGCTGCTTTTGACACTGTAGACCATTTTCTTTTCATACAAACACTACAATCCCTAGGTCTTAAAGACACAGTCGTCTCTTGGTTCCTATCCTACCTATCTAATTGCTCCTTCAGTGTTCGCTTCTCTGAATCCACCTCCTCTTCACTACTTCTTTCAGTTGGAGTACCACAAGGCTCGGTCTTAGGTCCTCTGCTTTTCTCAATCTATACCTCATCTCTAACTAATCATCTCTTTTGCCACCTCAAACTTAATAAAACAGAGCTTACATTTCCACCGGCCAATAGTAGTTACCAACCTGATATCTCTATCACTGTTGAGAACTCAACAATCAATCCTACCCCACAAGCTCGCTGCCTAGGGGTCATACTTGACTCAGGACTGTCCTTTGCTCCCCACATTCAATCTGTCTCAAGATCATGTTACATGCATCTAAAAAAAATATCCAAAATACGACCATACCTTACACAAGACACTGCAAAAACTCTAATCCATGCTCTCATTATCTCCTGCATTGATTATTGCAATATTCTTCTTACTGGTTTTACCAAAAAGAGACTCTCACCACTACAATCCAATCTGAATGCAACTGCGAGGCTAATCTTCCTTTCTAGCCGTTCATCGTCTGCAGATCCACTCTGTCAGTCCCTCCATTGGTTACCTGTATTCTACCGTATTCAATCTAAAATACTTTTACTCACACATAAGGCCATTAACCATACTACACCAATGTACATCTCTTCGCTCATCTCAAAATATCTCCCAACCCGACCTCTCCGATCTTCACAAGATCTACGTCTCTCATCCACACTCATTACTTGCCCCCATGCACGATTGCAGGACTTCCTTTGGGCTACACCCACTCTGTGGAATGCGCTACCACACACAATAAGACTCTCCCCTAGTCTCCAAACCTTCAAGCGTTCCCTGAAAACTCACCTCTTCAGGCTAGCTTATCACATTCCAGAACCGCTCACTCAACCTTCATAAGCTTTCCTATCTGATTATATCCCCACTGTATAGTCCGCACATATACTCCACATATTTTCTCTTTCTTCACTTTCCCTTCTTTCTGACCAGGGTTCATCATTGCTGTGATGTGATATCATGCAACCCACCTAGAACCTTTGCAATCCGGTGGACAAATATGCAATAGATAATGCCTTTCCTTGTGTATCAATGCCTATTTCCCTATAGATTCTAAGCTTGCGAGCAGGGCCTTCCTAACTCTGACTGTTTGTTTATTACCCAGTTTTGTTGTATCATTGTGTTCAATTGTAAAGCGCAACGGAATTTGCTGCGCTATATAAGAAACTGTTAATAAGTAAATAAATAAATAAATAAATAAATAATATGAGTCACTATTTCAGGTGATGTAAAGGCAGGTAAGGAATGTAATAAAGCAATGAGGAAGGCTAGTCAGATGCTTGGTTGTATAGGAAGAGGATTAAGTAGCAGAACAAAACTAATAATAATGCCTTTGTTTAGGTCGTTGGTACGGCCTCATCTAGAATGCTGTTTTTAGTTCTGGAGGCCATATCTTCATCGCATATGGGCCTCATGGGCTTGATTCTCTCACTCTGGGCAAAGTGCCTCACTCTGCTACGGATGTGCATGTCGACTATTTGGGGTTGACCTGTTGACTATCTTTTTACTGTAGATTTATCAACTGGATACCATTAATAATGAAAATCAATGGAATATTGTTATAAAATGATGCTCTCTTTCACCTTATAAGTGCACGGTGATGATAAGAATGATAATAATAATAATAATAATAATAATAATAATAATAATAATAGCAACCAAAATGAATGCACTAATGTAGTATAATAGACAATAAGGGGGAAATTCAGTAAGGTGCCAGTAGGATTCACCTGGCGAAACCTCCTGACACTACCGCACTTTACAGCAGTGGGGATCTCGCTTAAAAGTGCTTGCTGCTCCATAGGGAGCGAGCACTTTTAGGCATATCCAACAGTCGGCCGGCCATGCGAAAAGGGGGGTGGGGGAATTCCCCCCTAAGGATCTTCAACACATTGTGCTCCAACATAAACAGGGACACAATTGCAGGTGGTCTCTGTGAGCCATACAGCATCCCCAATGTATAACAATAGCTGGCACAGGCTGAGGAGACATCTCCATAACAGAAAATGACTATTACAGTATGTTCTGCAATTACAGTGATTTTCCGGGGTAAAGAAAGGTAAAATAAATACAGATGTACAATCAAACCACCAAAGATGCACTTCAGCTTTTTTTTTTTTTTTTTTTTAAATATAAATGTCTTATTGTAAAACATTTAAAAAACTCTGTTACATTTAGGGGGATTCCTAAAAGCGGTGAGTCAGACGTAGTGCTGTTAGAATAACCCACCACTGACCACAGGTCAAACCTAGGAAGGAACTTCACAGCCTTCGCAGTGCTCCTCCTTTTCCCTGCAGAGATCGCTGGAAGAAGTGAATCGTCCAAATCTGGAAGTACGAAGCATGAGAAATTTTACAGACACGTATAACCCTGACACTGAGAGCAGAGAAAGCTTTTAACCTCTGTTAAAGAAACAAGTGATTGCATATGCCATTATGCAATAGTCTTACTTAGATTTCAAATCCGTTGCATGCTGGAGCGATTTTGTTTTACATTTATTTTATTTTAGATTCATTATAACTTGCTGTATACTGCAACATTGCTATTCTTATTACTGTTCTCCTGGAGCGATTTGTTTTGCAAGCGAACTAAATAAATGAGTCAGAAGAATGAGGGGATGTAAGGACCATCTTTATTGTCACCTCTGTGTGTCTAAAACATTTTACCCCCTTTGTTTTGCTATACTCCAGTACCAAATAGTATCAAATAATAACGGACAATTGGATCAATAATTTAAGGTACAAACAAATAATTTATTACACATTCATAAAAAAGAGGTTTTTCTACTCCTCACAGTTATAGAACGAAGCAATTGCTGATAAACGAGAATATTAAAAGTGTAAATGTAAGGTGCCACTGGTTGTCCCTTCTGAATATAATGTCCACAAATTCTGACTAGGACTCTATTCCACATATGCCCACAAGTTCAATTGATGAATGGTTTATTACCAGACTTTTATCCAGAGAAGTCCCCTAGGTATCTCATTGGGATAAGATCCAAATTGCAAGCAGGGATGGGTCCGGGTCTGTAGATGGCTTGTGCTGGAATTTTATCCAGTGGATGCTAAAGAGTCCAATTCGTGTCGCCAGAGGTGTGGAGGAGGGGACACAGCCTTTGTGGTCCTCAGAATTTAGCTCAATGCATTTCGCTGGTCTAATGGCTGCCAGCTTCCTCAGGAGCGTAAAACTATAAATATCACTAAGAATCCATTAAGTGATGATGATGAAGATGACGATGGTGATAATGGTATAATTGGGAGTTCTTCCTGGTCAGCAGCAATAATCTTTGTACTTTAATTCTGGTATGACCAGGTTGTACAGTTTTATTCATCAACCTCCTCCGGGTAAATCTTTTATGATAATACAAAAGCTATAAAAAAAACCCCCAAACAAACAAAAACAAAAGTAATGTAAAAAAAATAAAGTTATAAAAAAAAAAGAAAGAAATGGCACAAACGTTGTTATCTCAGTTATTAATACCTAATGGCAGTGAAACCCTCAGCATCCAATGAGCTGATAGGGCAGAGTGTATGAGGAACATTGTACTGAGTTTGCACTATGCACCATTTCCTCAGTACAGCCAAAAAGTCAATCTTGTTGCCCAAGGCCTTGGCCAGATCGCACATTCCCACTCTGACTTATGGGAGTGTCATGGATGTGTATCAACGCTCCGTGTGATTCTGAGTTGTGCATATGGGGAAGGGAAGCCTGATTCTGACAGATCTCTTGTAGCTAGCATGAGGCTGGTGCAAGTACATTTATTAATTATGACTGTTGCTGTGGCTGGTGGAAAAATCAATGGACTGCGCTGGTTTACGCTTGCACGAGCATTATCCTATGCATTAGCTGAATGGATACTCGCAGTACCATAAAGTAGTAAAACAGGCTGACGCAGCTGCCCACAACTACTTTGCCTGCGACTCAGAATCTGCCCACTGGATAACTATGCAGAGTTGCAAAGTGCAATCAAGAATGCAAAGACAGTGCAAAGGAGACAGCACCAGAAACATGGTACCAGCGCCAAGCCATTGTCAACTTGCTCATCATCATCATCAGCGACACATAATCAACATTATGGGACAGATGTACTAAGTCTTGAAGAGTGATAAAGTGGAGAGAGATAATGTTACTAACCGATCAGTTCCTGTCATTTTTCAAATGGAACTTTATCTCCACCTACGTTATAATTAATCGAACCATAAAACTCGGTCTGGATCTCTGGAGAAGATCCAATCTAAACCGAGTCCACGGTTCGGATTGTAGATTTTAAATCTGAACTTCGGGGTTTGGATTGCAAAAATTAAATGATTTTAGCTATTTGTTTTTTAAATCGATTTTTATTCATTATTGACAATTTTTTTTATTGATTTTCTAACCAAACCAGAAAACGAATCTGAACCCGACACTTGAGGGTGGTGTTGCCAAAACCAAGACCAAAACACAATGCTGAATTAGAACCAAAACAAAACATGGGGGTCTGCGCATATCTCTACTACAGAATTTTTAATGTTTTGACACTAGAATAAAATGTGGCCGCCACAGTAGTTGTGCAATGTGCAAAGTAGCAGTGAACAATGGGATGAATACATTGACCATTCCACACTGTGACCATCACCATACGGGAGACCATCAATTTGCCGGCTGTTGGGATCCTGACGGTCAGGACACCCGGTGAATCCCGGAATCCCCACTTGGTGGTGGTGGTCCACAACACCACCCGAGGGGGAATAGATTATCCCAAAGCCGCGAGGGGACATGCTGCGCTCGACACTGATTTTCCGGCTGTCAGGATTCTGGCGTTGGTCTGCTGACCGCCGGGGTCCCTACAGCCAGCATATCATACTGATTCTGACCATACAGTCCATGGTGGATAATCAGCTCAAGTCAAATGAGCATCTTACATTTGGTTTTCTCTGTCACCTGTTACAAGTCTGTAACCATAGTGTACATTTACAATACAGAAAAAAGTGGTTTAAAAGGCAATAGCATATTTTGCTGACAAGTCAACCACATGAAATATATCAATCTACAAATTGATTACATGCCTCTATGACATAAATATCAAATCCTTGTAAAATAGAACAACCTTCTACATATTTACTGTGCCAACATCAATACTGCGATGATAATGGGTTTCAGTGGCATATAATTACATTTCGGTGTGATTCACTTCCGATCATGTTACTAGTCTGTAGGAGCTCATGATCCATTAATGTGCAGATATCATAAAGTACAATAGCAATTATCTCATAAAAGAGTCGTAAGAGGAAATGTAAGGAACAGTCCCAGTATGATCACATTTGTCTAGAGAAATATTGACGGGCTATGAATAATATTAGCTGCATGATAATGAAAAGAGATGTTGCTTCTCAGACAAGCCTTTCATCTAAGGATGCTATATTTAATTCTCCTGGTGGTAATATTCTTTGGGAACCGGAGAGAACAGTATAAGTTCACAGAAGCTAACGTACTGCTGGTAAGGTCGGAATGAATGAAATACAGCATTAATATAATGGTTTTTAAAGAACAAGTAACACCCAGATCAGTTGTAATTAAGTTATAAAACAGAATCATAATAATACAGTAGAGATGTCATATTTGTTTTACTGCATTGGGCAGAGAAGAATGTTTTTCATGCATATATCGACATTATTATTTATTTATTTACTTACTTATTAACAGTTTCTTATATAGCGCAGCATATTCCATTACGCTTTACAATTGGAACAACAGTAATAAAACAAAATTGGATAATAACAGACAGACCTAGAGGTAGGAAGGCCCTGCTCACAAGCTTGTACTCTTTAGGGAAATAAGCATTGAGACACAAGGATTGGTGCTACCCAGGGGCGTAACTAGAACTTTGTGTGCCCCATATCAACATTTTTAAGGGGCCCCCTGTCTTAGGTCTCCACCAGAGAGGATATGGCTAGTGCCACACAAGAGGCATGGTTAGAGTTTCCTATCATTTTAACGCCGTTATCCTTTATTAAAACTCTGCAGCTTCCAGGCAGTGCGGGGGTAGGAATACTGTGCTTCCACTCCGCCGCTGAGGGGTAGGGACTTTTTGTTATCTCATCTCTCACATATTTATGTTTCTCTTTCTTTTCTTTCTCTTTCTTTTTCTTTCTTTCTTTCTTTCTTTCTTTCTTTCTTTCTTTCTTTCTTTCTTTCTTTCTTTCTTTCTTTCTTTCTTTCTTTCTTTCTTTCTTTCTTTCTTTTCTCTCTCTCTCATATTCCTTCACACCTCTCTCCTTTTTCTCTGTCTCTCTCATTTTATTTCTGCCACACACACCTCTATCTCTTGCTATTTAATTTTATTATACATACACATATACATCCATACACTGCCTCCCTCATATATACTTACATACATACATACATACATACATAATTACACTGCCTCTCTCATATATACATTTGCACATACAGTACACTGCCTCTCACATGTGTGTATATATATATATATATATATATATATATATATATAAAGAATACAGCGCCACTTGTGAGGTAAAATTCTACTGAAATCTGTGTAAAATAGTCTATAAAACTATAGTACCATAAAGCACACAATCCCAATAATATTCGGGCGTCAGCCAGCCCCTAAGAAATACAGTACAGGTATATTACTGTGATGCGTATAGATAAAGGGGGATAGGGGTGCGGCAACCCGTAGTGTTAAAAAATTAGTATATATACTTATTGAGAGTACAAGATGCAAGAACCAGTGATACTAAAAATAGACAATTTAATTCACAAAAAGAGTACAAGATATATAAAAATACAAATAAAAGTATATAAAAAAAATATATGTACAGGTTCTTTAAAAACAGAGTGGGGATCCCTTGATGAAGTCCTAAAGGATGAAACGCGTTGGTTTCCCTCACTGACCTCCATTACTACTAAGTTTGACCTCCTGCACTTTACCACTCTATTTTTAAAGAACCTGTACATATATTTTTAGATATACTTTTATTTGTTTTTTTATATATATCTTGTACTCTTTTTGTGAATTAAATTGTCTATTTTTAGTATCACTGGATCTTGTATCTTGTACTCTCAAAAACATACCATAAGTATATATACTCATTTTTGAACACCACGGGTTGCCAAACCCCTATCCCCCTTTCTCTCTCTATATATATATAAATATATGTACACACACATCCATACACTGCCTCTTACATGTATACATGCATACTTTCATATATACATACACTGCCTACATCATACAGTACATCCATCCATACACACACACACACACACACACACACACACACACACACACACACACACACACACACACTGCCTCCCTCATACATGCTTACATAAACTGCCTCCCTCATACATACATGCATGCATACATACATACATCCATCCATACACCTCCTCCCACATACATACATACATACATACATACATACATATATACATTACACTGCCTACCACATACATACATACATACATACCTACATACATACATACACTGCCTCCCTCTCTCATACATACATACATACATACATACATTCATATATACATACATACACTGCCTCCCTCATACATATAGTATATACACTACTCTGCCTCCCTCATACATACATACATACATACATACATACATTACACTGCCTACCACATACATACATACATACATACATACCTACATACATACATACATACATACACTGCCTCCCTCAGACATACATACATTCATATATACATACACTGCCTCCCTCATACATATAGTATATACACTACACTGCCTCCCTCATACATACATACATACATACATACATACATACATACATACATCTATACACTGTCACCTTCATCCATCCATCCATCTATCCATCCATCCATCCATCCATCCATCCATCCATCCATCCATCCATCCATCCATCCACTGCTTCCCTCCTACATACAATATATACACTGCCTATCTCATACACACATCCATACATACATACACTGTCTCCCTATACATACATACACTGCCTCCCTCATACATACATACATACATACATACAGTACATACATACATACATACATACATCCATCCGTACACTGCCACTCTCATACAAACATACACTGCCTCCATCATCCATCCATCCATCCATCCATCCATCCATCTTTACATTGCCTCCATCATACATCCATCCATACACTGCCTCCCTCATACATACATACATACATACATACATGTATACAAATTTAGAGATGTGCGGTGGGCACTTTTCGTGTTTTGTGTTTTGGTTTTGGTTCTAATTCCCCCCTCGTGTTTTGGTTTTGGGTTGGTTTTGTCAAAACCACCCTTTCGTGTTTTGGTTTTGGATCCGGATGATTTTTGAAAAAAACATAAAAACAGCTAAAATCACAGAATTTGGGGGTTATTTTGATCTTATGGTATTATTAACCTTAATAACATTCATTTCCACTCATTTCCAGTCTATTCTGAACACCTCACAATATTGTTTTTAGGCTAAAAAGGTTGTACCGAGGTGGCTGTATGACTAAGCTAAGCGACACAAGTATGCGGCACAAACACCTGGTCCATCTAGGAGTGGCACTGCAGTGGCAGACAGGATGGCAGATTTAAAAAATAGGCCCCAAACAGCACATGATGCAAAGAAGAAAAAGAGGTGCAAAGAGGTAGTACTGTGCACTGTTCAGCACCACTATTCAACACAGACGGCCGTTTCACCTAGGGGTGACTTGTTCAATGTGTCAACAAGCCACCCCTAGGTTAAACGGCCGTCTGTGTTGAATAGTGGTGCTGAACAGTGCACAGTTCATCCCACTCACCTCCTTGTATCGTATTCATGCCCATTTGGGCTATAAATTGTTTATTATTTCTCTTATCTTTTCATTATACTGCTATGAATTGCTCATAAGATCAAACTCATACTTACTATTCTTACCAAAGTGTATATATCTCCATACACACTGTTGTTCACATTTCACAGAAATTTCTGAATCACTATGATGTTTCTATCTAATGCTTTTATATATTATCAGTATAAATCTCTTGCTCAAAAAAACTGCTATGAATATGCACTCGGCAAAGGAGCAACATTATAAATTTATTGGATTATTGATATCTGAGTCATTTTTACTGTGAATCTAAGTATTTACTAATATCTGAGTTACTTTTTCTGTTAACCTTAGTAATTACCGTATAACTGCTATATTGTACATCCACCTCTTATAGGAGATATGCTATAATTGATTTGAATGTACTACACTGTTTGCCAATTCAATTATTCACATCAAGGCTATTATTAAGTGTGAGACTCATCAATTATTTCCTAAATTTTTTTCATTTTCAATAGGCCAAGGCAACCCGCCTCTCTCAACCACTGTCCGCTATATTACCATATGACAGTGGACAGCAGAAGGCGGACCCTGAACCTATTTCTTTGCATTAAATCTATTCTCAGTACTCTCTCATCCATATGCCAGCCAATCATCTCTAAGCAATGCCACGGTAACAGAGAATCTGTGCATTAACAGTGGACAGCAGTAGTACTTCTTATCTCGGTATGCGCCAATAACCATACACTCTCTCATTTGCGACCTTTGAGTAAATTACTGCCATATTTCACTGGCTGCGCCCAATCTCACCTGATCTAGGAAGCAAAGCAGTGAGAAGCCCTATTATTACCTGGATGGGAGACCCCCAGGGAATATTGGGTGCAAAAAGCAGAAGTGTTGGAGCAACCTTTGACTCTTACCAATCTACTACCTATCTAAACTATACACTTTGGACACTAGATCTATACGCAGCAAATAGCCCATACCAGGAGATGGTGTTACAGTTGGCACTTAATATTGGACTAATAGTATAGATTATGTTGATATGTGCCACTGTCTTTTATCTTTGATATTTTATTGATATTTATTTGTCCCTTCTACTTTGATAATTTTCACCTTAGGTGTATCTATGCAAACTTTCAACAAGAACACTTAGTTCTCGGAGTGTAATTACCTCCAAATTTTTAATGATTTTAGATGTGGAGGTCAAATTTTGAAACCTTCCTTCTGTGTTGTGTTGTGTTGTGTTGTGTGTTTGTCCATCTAGGGTTGGCACTGCAGTCCCACTGCACTAGTGGCAGATACCGGACGCATTTCTAACACCAGCATAGTTATTATGGCCTCAGTAATCCGCTTTGCAACAGGGTATATATATGGCAGTATCACTGGACTGGATTTATACGCCAGTACCACTGTAATTATATGGCAGAATCACTGGACTTATATGGCAGTACCGCTGGACATATACGGCAGTATCAATGGACATATATGGCAGTATCACTGGACATATATGGCAGTATCACTGGACTGGACTTATACGCCAGTACCCCTGTAATTATACGGCAGGATCACTGGATTTATACTGCAAGATGTTTATACGGCAGGATCATTGTAATTATACGGCAGGATCACTGGATTTATACGGCAGTACCGCTGGACATATACGACAGTATCACTGGACATATACAGCTATATCACTGGACTGGATTTATACGCCAGTACCACTGTAATTATACGGCAGGATCACTGGACTTATACGGCAGGATCACTGGAATTATACGGCATGGTCACTGGAATTATATGGCAGGATCACTGGAATTATACGGCAGGATCACTGGACTGGACTTATACACCAGTACCACTGTAATTATACGCCAGGTTCACAGGAATTATACGCCAGTATTATGGGAATTATACGGCAATATCACAGGAATTATACGAAAATATCACTGTAATTATACGCCAGTATCACGGGAATTATATGGCAATATCACTGTAAATATACAGCAATATCACAGGAATTATACGACAGTATTCCGAGAATTATACGCCAATATCACTGTAATTATACGCCAGTATCATGGGAATTATACGCCAATATCACTGGTATTATACGCCAGTAACACTGGATATATGGCAGCAGAGGACAACACCACTGTGACTGGTCACTGGACTGATGCTGCACAAGAGAGACACTACCCCTGATCTGATGCAAGACAACACAGCAAAACTGCAAGGGACTTGTACAGCAGCCAGCAGCACTGGGGACATATAGCAGCAGAGGACACCACCACTGTGACTGGCTGGACTGATGCAGCATAAGACACTGAGTACACTGGACTGAGCAGCACAAGACAGCACTAGAATCGCCACCCCACTTTCCCGCTCACACAGATCTGAGGACGGAGACACGTCCTCTCACTACACTCTCCGAGACTGTAGTAAAAATGGCCGCGACGCGCGGCTCCTTATATGGAATCCAAGTCCCTCGAGAATCTGACAGTGGGATGATGACGTTTTGCCTCATTCTGGTTTCCGAGTCAGGCGGGAAAATCCTAGCCTGACTCGGATCCGGGCTCGTGAGGTGAAGTCTGGTAGGGTTCGGTTCTCTGAGAACCGAACCCGCTCATCTCTAGTATACATCCGTACACTATCGTTCACATACATACATCATTACATACACTGCCTCCCTCATACATACATGTATACATCCGTACACTACCACTCACATACATACATACAATGCCTCCCTCATACATACAGGTATACATCAAAACACTACTGCTCACATACATATATCCATTGCCTCCATACATATATACATCCCACCACTGCACCAGGAAACACTGAAACCACTACCACTTTTCCCCAGCTGGCCGGCTTGGCACTGCTGCTGAAGGTTTTTTTTACTCCCTCCCCTGAAGCCCTAGGCAGTTTGGGAAAGTAAAAATAAATAAATAGAGTGATGCAGTGGGGTTGCTTGCTGGGCCTGTGGGCTCCAGAAAAGGCCAGGCCTCATAGCAAGCGGACCCCCTGCACCCTCTATAGTACTGGCGCTACCTATTGCATAATGGACCAGCAGATTGCAGAGGTTCTTAATGGGCTGCATGATATGGTCACCCAGCAATGTTGGCCAAGGGTCAAGAGGATGTGAATATGAAAAAAGACAAAATATGGGAGGTTATGTGTGGACTGTATATTGTGGATGTAATTCGATAGGGAGGCATTGAAGGTTATGTGGGTGGGTCTGGAATTTGATAAGCTTGTCTGAAGAGGTGAGTTTTCATGTAATGCTTGAAGGTTTGGAGACTAGAGGTGAGTCTTATTGTGCGTGGGAGGCATTCCACAGTATGGGTGCAGCCCAGGCAAAATCCTGTAATTTTTAATGGGAGCAGTAATGTTTGTGGATGAGAGACACAGATCTAGTGCAGAGTGGATAGGTCGGGTTGGGAGATATTTTGAGATGAGTGAAGAGATGTATGTTGATGCAGTTTGGTTAATAACCTTATATATAAGTAAAAGTATTTTATTTTGAATACAGTAGAATACCGGTAACCAATGAAGGGACTGACAGAGTGGATCCACAGATGATGAACGTATAGCGAGGAAAATCGTCCTTTTAATGAAGAAAGGTGATTCACATATAATTTCATACTAGTTTTGCTTTAGTTGGTTAACTTTTATGGACAGTCTACTACTCTGATTTGATACAATACAAGTAATTCCAAAGCTGGGTACATACTATGCGATATATTGTGTGATATATCATTCCGATGCGGCTCAGAACAATATATTGTACACATAGTATAGTGCAGTGATTCCCAAACTGTATGCCTGGGCACCCTGGGGTGCCACGAGGCTCTTGCAGGGGTGCCTCGGGTTGATAGTCCAGGAACAAAGAAAAATTTTTTATGGTCAAAGTGATAGGCAAAACCAGTGCTAGTGGCAGCCAATCATAAAACATGTTGACAATCAGAAGCACCACTGTACACCACCACATAACTGACCTAAGAATGACAGGTAGAAACAATTTATTTAATTTAATAAATTTTTCCAAATTTGTCAATGAAAAACTTTTATCCTAGAGGTGTCATGAAAATATGCTGATAATCTAGGGCTCCGTGATTCAAGAAAGTTTGAGAACCACTGGTATATTGTGTACCCGCAATTTGTCCTTCATTGAATCGTCCCATTGGATGTGCTGCACATCCAATGGGCGATTCCACGGTCAACGTGGTGTAGTAACATGCAGCAAGTAATGATACATTGCACTGTCATACAGGAGATCATACAGTGTGTACGGCTGTGCCATCGTAACATTGCATTGCCACGTTGCTGGGTGGCACCATCAAAAGGCGTATACCTATAGTTACTATGTGGTGATTTTAATGCTCTGCTTGGCTGAACATTGCTTTAGCCCTGCACAAGTCTATTAATCTGATTGATTACTGACATGGACATAATGCTTTGATTGGTTATAATTCCAGCCAACCAGCCACTTTAAAAAAGAGATGTGAATGTTCGGAATTACTCGCCAAAATTAACGCGAGTTCGAATTTATTTTATTGGCTATCCAAAACACATGACATCCGAGAGCTAATAAGATGCCGTTATGAGATCTGGGTAAATCCGAACCCACACATCTCTACTTTAAAGAAGCTTAAGTTGTAATAAAGTTGTAATAAAAATAAAATAAAAAAAAGGGGGTGGCTTTTCGGGGTGACCTCAAATAGTAGAACAGTAACTAGTACAGCATTAAATATGAAATAAATATTTTTCATGAATCTATGTGTAATATTTTGCATGTGAGACCTATCTCAAGCATCTCATGTATTTGACAGGGGCCTTTATGCCTTGTAAGAAAATGACTCTGATGTCAAATGATGGTGTCACGGCTATTTACTGTTAAAAGATGTTAATCGCATATTAATGTTTATAATGTGCAGTGATGAGTTTGAATGCCATGTGCTATGATTATGGAGCCAGGAGCCACTCCCAGTACCAGACCTCCCAGCAATCATTGTCAGCTGGGGGAACCAGGTTTATAGGCTGCCAAGATTCCAAAAAGGCACTACAAAATAAAATCCAGGCCCATAGGCAGGCAGCACGGAGTTAAAAGTAAAATGGGTTTACATACAAGTATAGTCATCATATCTGCTGGAAATGCAACTGAAGACTTATTTTGAACAGCAAACTGTGTTATATGTTACACTAAATTGTACACTGGCGACAAAGTTTTAAGCAAACTGAAAACTATAAACGCATAATAATTGTAAAATTGCTGACACTGGATTCTCCCCAGGCTTCATAAATTAGGATAATGGAGAAACTGTGTCTGTACATTATGACTTTGAGGTTTCTAGACATTCCTTATTTTGTGCAACCCAATTGTACAGAGTTTGTTTGAAATATTATAGGACTACACAGTAGACATTCTCTGTTGTGCATTATGCACTAGTCATTTTTTATTGCCTGGCAACAACTAGGAGATTTTACAGTGGAATGAAAAAAGATAATCTACATTTCAATCAAATAAATATGTTGTACAATTCCAACAACTAAATGTTAAATCTCAACTTCAGGAAGTTCACACCAACAGCCAGCTCGGGATATATTTTAGCAACTATGAATAGCTATGAACTTTTCATACTGGGATATTATCACATTTAAGACAAAGTATGGCTCCAGTTCTCGATAGTGAACTCATGTCTTCAGTGTTCACTTGTTTCCTGGAAGAAAGAAGAAAGGAAGGCGGAGGAAAATGTTGGCAATTGTAATAACTATTTGTCTGTTTACTGTAAACATTACTGTGCTATAAACATTACTGTATCTGTACTTGTTAGTAGACCAAACTTTTTATGACCACCAAAAAAAGAAAGTTAAATGCAAAATGTATAATTCATCTTTTAAATTAGGATTTTGGACAGTAGCTAAATAGTATTACCGCATGCTGATGCCAGTTTCCATAGGGCTAATGAGAGGCTCCATACAGCTTCAAAGGGAAGCTGCTTCACCTGCTGTTTTTCTGGTCATAGAACAACTGTCATCAATAGTATTTACACTTTTTCCAGTCCCATGCCAGGTGCAAGAGCTCTATCAGACACAGGTTCTCCTTTCCCATATGCGCGAGGAGGCACAGGCTAGTATCCAGGAGCAGTTCTAGGCTTGGGCAAGCCGGGCCTGTTCCCGGGGTGCTGCGGCCTGCGGGTACAGCTGCAGTCACCCCGCAGGTGCCCACCCGCAACCTGCATATCGCAGTCCCCGGTTGCAGCAAGCGCCGTGGGCTGTGTGGGCGCCAGCTGCAGCCGGCACCGTTGTCAGATGCTAGAGGTACTAATTGACCTCTAGTGCCTGTGCGGCGCTATGGAAGAGATGTCATGATGTATCTCCCATAGATCCGAGGAGCGGGCGGCCAGAGATGGAGGGCTGCAGCGGTCGGGAAGCAGGAGCGGCGCTGGTGAGTATTGTGTGATTGTTTTTTTTGTGTGTGTAAGCGGCGCTACTAGGGGGCATAACTACAGGGGGCACATCAACAGGGGGCACATCTACTGGGGGCAAATTTACAGGGGGCACATCTACCGGGGGCACATCTACCGGGGGCACATCTACAGGAGGCACATCTACTGGGGGCACATCTACGGGGGGGGCACATCTACAGGGGACACATCTATGGGGGGCACATCTACTGGGGGCACATCTACTTTGGGCAAATCTACTTGGGGCACATCTACAGGGGGCATATCTATTGATGGCACCACTACTGGGGGCACAACTGGTGGTGTAATGTGACTGACGGACACTACAGTGTGGTGTAATGTGACTGACGGACACTACTGTGTGGCAGTGGCGTGCGGTGAGGTCAGTGGCTGGTGAGGCACTGCAGCCATAATGTCCGCCGAATCCTGCCAATGACCCCTACCACCGCCAAGCCTATGCCCGCTACTGCCCCTGAGCCGATGCCCGCTGCCACCGCCAGTGGCTTACAAACTCGCCCACTATCAACTGACCCAGCCCTCCGCCACTAATTTGCATCTCAGTCCGATGCCGCCAATTCCCGCTGCCTGCCTGCTCATCATACTTGTGATATATTGTACATTTTTATAGAAAAAATAATAATAGTTAGTGTTTGGGACTGGGGAAGGGAGTGGGAGGAGGACATGAATGCAATTTTGTTGTCCAGGGCTTCCATTAACTTAATAGCACCGTGGATGTGGCGCTATTAAGTTAATGGATGTCCTGGACAACAAAATAGCCAGCAGAGGGTGACGCCAGAGAGAGGGTGACAGCAGTGGGTGACAGGGAGTGGGTGACGCCAGGGAGAATGTGACAGGAAGAGCGTGATGCCAGGAAGAGCGTGACGCCAGGGAGAGGGTCGCCAGGGAGAGGGTGACAGCAGTGAGTGATGCCTGGGAGAGGGTGACGGGGAGGGTGATGCCAGGGAGAGGGTGACAGCAGTGGGTGATGCCAGGGAAAAGGTAACGGGTTTTTTTTTATAAATGGAGGAGGGAGAGGTAAGCTCAGGCATAAAAATAAATCATTAACACTCTTCAGGTCATGGGGGTCACACTGAAAAGCTTGCTACAGAGAAAGATCAGTGATGGAGAAGAGAGTCAAACAAACTCAGGAGGTCAACGGTCTAAGCTGGTATTAAAGTGCAAGCTCTGCAGGCATCAGCCACCACACTGCTACTGTTGTGCAAGGTAGCATGAGAATGGGTCACCTTGGTGCATACACTGACTGAGTCCGGGTGGAGGTTGCTGCTTCAATCACAACAGCCCTAAACCTCTGATACAGGCCAAGAAGGAGCCCTGGACGTAATTTTGCGGTGCGAGCAGTGATGCTATCACACTGTCACACTCAGGGCCGGTTCTACCCCTTGTGGCGCCCAGTGCGAGAGTTTCCACTGGCGCCCCCCCCCCCCCGTGGCAAAACAGTTAGTGTGGGGGGGCGTGGCTTCATAGGGAGGGGCGTGGCCAGTTATGCTCACAGTAGCTGTGCCCCCCAGTTGATTTGCCCCTGTAGATCTGCCCCCTCTTTATTTGCCCCCAGTAGTTGTGCCCCCTCTTTATTTGCTCCCAGTATTTGTGCCTCCTCTTTATTTGTCCCCAGTAGTTGTGCCCCCTCTTTATTTGCGCCTCCTCTTTATTTGCCCCCAGTAGTTGTGTCCCCAGTATTTGTGCCTCCTCTTTATTTGCCCCCAGTAGTTGTGCCCTCTCATTTGCCCCCAGTATTTGTGCCTCCTCTTTATTTGCCCCCAGTTGTTGTGCCCCCTCTTTATTTGCCCCCTGTCGCTGTGCCCCCCGCTTACAAACACACACACACACACACACACACACACACACACACACACAAAATAATAAAAACAATACTTACCACTGCCCCGCTCCTGCTTCTTCTGCTGCTGCTGCTCCGTCAGTCTGGCCGCCCGCTCCTCTCTATGGGAGAGACGTCAATGACGTCTCTCCCATAGCGCCGCACAGACACTAGAGGTCAATAACGACCTCTAGTGTCTGTGCCTGGAGCCGACTGCAGCGGACGCCCACACAGCCCACGGCGTCTGCTGCAGCCGTGGAGCGGGGAGCGGAGTGCGGGCAGGCGGCGGTGCCTCCGGTGTGACTGCGGCCGCGCCCCCAGGCCGCAGCGCCCCGGGCAAAGGCACTGCTTGCACGCAGCAAGGACCGCTCCTGGTCACACTGCACCGAGATGAGAGGAGAAAAAACAACACAGTGCCAGGGGTGGCAGCAGCAGGAGCTGGGGGCAGGTGAGGAGTGGAGTGGGGATGGGATGTGAGGAGAACGGAGGAGCTGAGAGGTGATGACGGCAGCCTGCATCGGCAGGTGAGGAGGATCAGGCTCTGACTGGACCAAAATTGCGGCTGCAACCGGGACCAGTGGCAAACGCAGGATTTTGCGAGGGGGGTTTCCGTGGGTGTGTATGTATATGTGCATGCATGTGTAATATATATAGATAGATAGATAGCTAGATAGATAGATAGATAGATAGATAGATAGAACGGAGAAACAATGGCGGCACTCTGGAGACTCGGTTAAAGATGTGTAGAAATAGTGCTGTTTATTCAACGTTTCGGGGTACAAGCCCCCGTCTTCAGGATACACTAACCGTTAGTATATCCTGAAGATGGGGGCTTGTACCCTGAAACGTTGAATAAACAGCACTATTTCTACACATCTTTAACCGAGTCTCCAGAGTGCCGCCATTGTTTCTCCGTTCTATCTATCTATCTATCTATATCTATCTATCTATCTATCTATCTATCTATCTATCTATCTATCTATCTATCTATCTATCTATATATATTACACATGCATGCACGTATACTAACCGTTAGTGTATCCTGAAGACGGGGGCTTGTACCCCGAAACGTTGAATAAACAGCACTATTTCTACACATCTTTAACCGAGTCACCAGAGTGCCGCCATTGTTTCTCCGTTCCATACATGCAGACCGCTGTATATGTTGAGGAGGGCACTGGAGCAGGAGCTTACAGTAGCTCACTTTGCCCATGGGTGAGTGCCAGACATGTTTGCCTTCTATATATATATATATATATATATATATATATATATTACACATACAGTACATGCACATATTCATACACAAACACATACACATGCATACATACTGTACATACACCAGTGCACAAACTCACAGACATACTGTACATGCAAACATACAAATACACACAAACATTGGCTTTAAACTTACAGAGTCCATCAGGGGCTGGGAGCAGAAGGGTGGCAGTGGAAGAGATGCTATAAGTAGAGAGCTCCTTAGCTCTCTCTTGCTGCTGCAGATCCGCGGTCGCGATCGCGGCTTTTGCTGAGACGGAGACAAAGCTGTCTCCGTCTCTGTGTGCGCCACTGCAGACTATTCCTCATTCGAAGCTGCAGACCCGGGTCCCGTTCTGTCGGTCCCCGCAGACCCCACGGCACTTGATGACGCCCATGGCCGGATGCAGTCACAGTGACAGGGGCATGCTTTCAGATACGCTGAAAGCACGCCCCTGCTGTTCAGCGGCACTTGGACAGGTGCCGCTTCCATTCATTTTTTCAATGGGCTTTTACAGCCCTCTGCTTGTCCCTGCCCCCTGCCCGCCCCCTGCTTCCGGCCCATCACAATGGAGAGCAGGAGGCACCGTTGTCGGTGCCGCAAAATACATTTTAACAACAATTCAAACTGTAAAATGATTAACATAATATAAATAAAATACTTATGACACAGAATATGTGTCATAAGTATCTTCTTTGTATTATTTTAATCATGAATGACAGGGGAGGCACTGCCTCCCCTGCCTCCCCTGACTGCATGTCCCTGCTGTGTGGTGCAATGGGACTGACGGACACTACTGTGTGGTGCAATGGGACTGACGGACACCGCTGTGCGGTGTAATGTGAATCTGTACTATTCTGTGGCCACGCACCTTTCCTATAAGGCCACACCCTTATTTTTTTATGTGCCTCATTGGCGCGCACTAACCCTGCCTTGCCTGTGGGGGGAGGGGGCAATGGAACCTTGCGCCCTGGGTGTCTAGTCTAGAACCGGACCTGCTAGTATCAGAGCCAGATTTATACACACATATATGAACCTGATGCAGGGGCATTTTAAGAGAGGAGGGGACCCGCATACAGCCTCCGTTGCGGCCCCCCTCCTTTCCAGCAGCAGTATACTCTGGCATAATCCGAGTTATTACTGTCTGCAGTGCAGGGCTGCCATCGCGGGACTCCCGAGGGGTAAGTACAGTATAATATATGGGTACAGTGTGTGTGGTGTGGACCCCCTGGACTCAGGGGCCCATGTGCAATGCACACACTGCACCCATTATAGAAACGCCCTATGACCTAATGTTTATGTAGACATAATACAAAGATGCAGCACAATATACTTGTTACTTTCTCTCTCTCTCTCTTAATTACAATTATTTTCTTCCCATCAACTAATGAGATAATAACATGACAACAGTTTGTTGCAGAGAGTTGTAGGTTATAAATAAGACTGGTCACAAAAGGTTGGGTTGAGCGTTTAAAGCCCACCACACTGCACTGGTATCCGTTCACATGGTCGACCATGTTATGGTCGACAGTCATTAGGTCGACCACTATTGGTCGACATTGACATGGTCGACATGGACACATGGTCGACACATGAAAAGGTCGACATGAGTTTTTTAACTTTTTTCTTTTGGGGAACTTTTCCATACTTTACGATCCACGTGGACTACGATTGGAACGGTAATCTGTGCCGAGTGAAGCGGTAGCAGAGCGAAGGCACCATGCCCGAAGCACGGCGAGCGAAGCGAGCCATGCGAGGGGGCGCGGTGCACTAATTGGGGTTCCCAGTCACTTTACGCAAAAAACGACACAAAAAGTGAAAAAACTCATGTCGACCTTTTCATGTGTCGACCTTTCATGTGTCGACCATTTTCATGCGTCGACCATGTGTCCACGTCGACCATGTCAATGTCGACCAATAGTGGTCGACCTAATGACTGTCGACCATAACATGGTCGACCATTCATACTGGGACCCACTGCACTAACCCTTTTGTCCTCTAGGTTCTCATGGTCCACACTCTAAAATCTCACACTTGCCCCAATATATAGTGTATAGCTATACACAGGAAAATTTAATATATTAAGACATGTAAATACAGAAACCCCTTGTATTCTGAAGGCCAGTAACACCAGTCTAAGCACTGTAATGGAGATAGTCTTTATTACTTCTGGAATCAGGTTACACTATAGTTCATAACTTATACAAATTGTAGAGTGAGCTCCAGTGACCATTCTAAATATGTTGTAAATTGCAGATTCCTTGCTGTTTGCTCGTTGTATCATTTATGAGGTGAGACAGACTAGTCTGATGTGATGAACAAATCTCTGGGGGAATACTTTTATACCAGCACTGACAGTATACTGCAATAAAAGGAGCATGTTAAACAGAGAAAAGACTATGGGGGTCATTCCGAGTTGTTCGCACGCAAGCTGCTTTTAGCAGCTTTACACACGCTAAGCCGCCGCCTACTGGGAGTGAATCTTAGCTTCTTAAAATTGCGAACGAAAGATTCTCTAAATTGCTACCACACACCTCTTAGCAGTTTCTGAGTAGCTCCAGACTTACTCGGCATCTGCAATCAGTTCAGTGCTTGTCGTTCCTGGTTTGACGTCACAAACACACCCAGCGTTCGCCCAGACACTCCTCCGTTTCTCCAGCCACTCCCGCGTTTTTCCCAGAAACTGTAGCGTTTTTTCGCACACACCCATAAAACGGCCAGTTTCCGCCCAGAAACACCCACTTCCTGTCAATCAAATTTACTTGGCGCAGTTGCACTGCGGACATTGCGCATGCGCATTAGCGACTAATCGCTCCGTTGCGAAAAAAAAAATACTGAGCGACCAACTCGGAATGACCCCCTATATTGGGTAACAGCATCATTACTGTGTAATCCAATAAGCAAAGTCTAAAACCACTGGTGAAGTCTAAACTGCAGGTATTCCTATTCACAGAGAAAAACAGAATCCCTTGTTTCTGGCCACTGATCATGATTACATGAGCCGCTAGTAATGCTTATCGCTAGCTGGTGCCATGTCTGGGGCTGCCCAGGGTCCACAGGGAAGAGGTTCCTACCATAAAATAAAACATTAAAACATGTAGTACCTCTGCAGAAGCAGCCAAAAATTATTGGGCACTATCTGCTTCCTCCCTGTGACAGGGGGATATGTTGTCCACAGTAGGGGAGTAGGTCAACCCTGTGCCCCCCTTGCCCAGCCCCAGCTGCCAATCACCATCACATTCCCCTGCATTATAGCCGTCTTGATAATCAGCAACTGCTTCATGTTTACTGCTCTGGGTTGGGTGCTGGGGAACTTCCTGGATAGGTCACCTGACACTGCATCAAGCCACGCCCCTCCTCAGTGAGACAGTTTTGATAGCTCCTCCCTTGTGCTGTGTTTTGCAGTATTATTGGTCACTGTATGGCCTTGTCCCCAGTTCCAGGCAGTGTCTAACTATACAGAGGAAAGTCTGAGCTCATAGCTGCCTCACCTCTGCTGTCTCCCTGGGGTCAGTACTAAATGCCGCCGGCCGGAATCCCGGCGGTCGAAATACCGACGCCGGAATCCCGACCACACAATCCCGACAGGGGTGGCGAGCGGAATGCTGCCCCTTCCGGGCTCGCTTCGCTCGCCACGCTGCGGGCACGGTGCCTCGCTACGCGCGGCACACTATTATATTCTCCCTCTATGGGTGTCGTGGACACCCACGGAGGGAGAATATGTCGGGATTGTGGCGGTCGGGATTCCGGCGTCGGTATTTCGACCGCCGGGATTCCGGACGGAGGCACCTTGACCGCATCCCGTCTCCCTGACAGTCATTGTATCACCAGCTCATAGCTGCCTCACCTCTGCTCTCTCCCTGACAGTCCCTGTATCCCAGCTCATAGCTGCCTCACCTCTGCTCTCTCCCTGACAGTCCCTGTATCCCCAGCTCATAGCTGCCTCACCTCTGCTCTCTCCCTCACTGTCCCTGTATCCCCAGCTCATAGCTGCCTCACCTCTGCTCTCTCTCTGACAGTCCCTGTATCCCAGCTCATAGCTGCCTCACCTCTGCTCTCTCCCCGACAGTCATTGTATCCCCTGCTCATAGCTGCCTCACCTCTGCTCTCTCCCTCACTGTCCCTGTATCCCCAGCTCATAGCTGCCTCACCTCTGCTCTCTCCCTGACAGTCCCTGTATCCCCAGCTCATAGCTACTAGAGATGAGCGCCGGAAATTTTTCGGGTTTTGTGTTTTGGTTTTGGGTTCGGTTCCGCGGCCGTGTTTTGGGTTCGACCGCGTTTTGGCAAAACCTCACCGAATTTTTTTTGTCGGATTCGGGTGTGTTTTGGATTCGGGTGTTTTTTTCAAAAAACCCTAAAAAACAGCTTAAATCATAGAATTTGGGGGTAATTTTGATCCCAAAGTATTATTAACCTCAAAAAACATAATTTACACTCATTTTCAGCCTATTCTGAACACATCACACCTCACAATATTATTTTTAGTCCTAAAATTTGCACCGAGGTCGCTGTGTGAGTAAGATAAGCGACCCTAGTGGCCGACACAAACACCGGGCCCATCTAGGAGTGGCACTGCAGTGTCACGCAGGATGTCCCTTCCAAAAAACCCTCCCCAAACAGCACATGACGCAAAGAAAAAAAGAGGCGCAATGAGGTAGCTGACTGTGTGAGTAAGATTAGCGACCCTAGTGGCCGACACAAACACCGGGCACATCTAGGAGTGGCACTGCAGTGTCACGCAGGATGTCCCTTCCAAAAAACCCTCCCCAAACAGCACATGACGCAAAGAAAAAAAGAGGCGCAATGAGGTAGCTGTGTGAGTAAGATTAGCGACCCTAGTGGCCGACACAAACACCGGGCCCATCTAGGAGTGGCACTGCAGTGTCACGCAGGATGTCCCTTCCAAAAAACCCTCCCCAATCAGCACATGATGCAAAGAAAAAGAAAAGAAAAAAGAGGTGCAAGATGGAATTATCCTTGGGCCCTCCCACCCACCCTTATGTTGTATAAACAAAACAGGACATGCACACTTTAACCAACCCATCATTTCAGTGACAGGGTCTGCCACACGACTGTGACTGATATGACGGGTTGGTTTGGACCCCCCCCAAAAAAGAAGCAATTAATCTCTCCTTGCACAAACTGGCTCTACAGAGGCAAGATGTCCACCTCATCTTCACCCTCCGATATATCACCGTGTACATCCCCCTCCTCACAGATTATCAATTCGTCCCCACTGGAATCCACCATCTCAGCTCCCTGTGTACTTTGTGGAGGCAATTGCTGCTGGTCAATGTCTCCGCGGAGGAATTGATTATAATTCATTTTAATGAACATCATCTTCTCCACATTTTCTGGATGTAACCTCGTACGCCGATTGCTGACAAGGTGAGCGGCGGCACTAAACACTCTTTCGGAGTACACACTTGTGGGAGGGCAACTTAGGTAGAATAAAGCCAGTTTGTGCAAGGGCCTCCAAATTGCCTCTTTTTCCTGCCAGTATAAGTACGGACTGTGTGACGTGCCTACTTGGATGCGGTCACTCATATAATCCTCCACCATTCTATCAATGTTGAGAGAATCATATGCAGTGACAGTAGACGACATGTCCGTAATCGTTGTCAGGTCCTTCAGTCCGGACCAGATGTCAGCATCAGCAGTCGCTCCAGACTGCCCTGCATCACCGCCAGCGGGTGGGCTCGGAATTCTGAGCCTTTTCCTCGCACCCCCAGTTGCGGGAGAATGTGAAGGAGGAGATGTTGACAGGTCGCGTTCCGCTTGACTTGACAATTTTGTCACCAGCAGGTCTTTCAACCCCAGCAGACTGTGTCTGCCGGAAAGAGAGATCCAAGGTAGGCTTTAAATCTAGGATCGAGCACGGTGGCCAAAATGTAGTGCTCTGATTTCAACAGATTGACCACCCGTGAATCCTTGTTAAGCGAATTAAGGGCTGCATCCACAAGTCCCACATGCCTAGCGGAATCACTCCGTGTTAGCTCCTTCTTCAATGCCTCCAGCTTCTTCTGCAAAAGCCTGATGAGGGGAATGACCTGACTCAGGCTGGCAGTGTCTGAACTGACTTCACGTGTGGCAAGTTCAAAGGGCATCAGAACCTTGCACAACGTTGAAATCATTCTCCACTGCACTTGAGACAGGTGCATTCCATCTCCTATATCGTGCTCAATTGTATAGGCTTGAATGGCCTTTTGCTGCTCCTCCAACCTCTGAAGCATATAGAGGGTTGAATTCCACCTCGTTACCACTTCTTGCTTCAGATGATGGCAGGGCAGGTTCAGTAGTTTTTGGTGGTGCTCCAGTCTTCTGTACGTGGTGCCTGTACGCCGAAAGTGTCCCGCAATTTTTCTGGCCACCGACAGCATCTCTTGCACGCCCCTTTCGTTTTTTAAAAAATTCTGCACCACCAAATTCAAGGTATGTGCAAAACATGGGACGTGCTGGAATTTGCCCATATTTAATGCACACACAATATTGCTGGCGTTGTCCGATGCCACAAATCCACAGGAGAGTCCAATTGGGGTAAGCCATTCCGCGATGATCTTCCTCAGTTGCCGTAAGAGGTTTTCAGCTGTGTGCGTATTCTGGAAAGCGGTGATACAAAGCGTAGCCTGCCTAGGAAAGAGTTGGCGTTTGCGAGATGCTGCTACTGGTGCCGCCGCTGCTGTTCTTGCGGCGGGAGTCCATACATCTACCCAGTGGGCTGTCACAGTCATATAGTCCTGACCCTGCCCTGCTCCACTTGTCCACATGTCCGTGGTTAAGTGGACATTGGGTACAACTGCATTTTTTAGGACACTGGTGAGTCTTTTTCTGACGTCCGTGTACATTCTCGGTATCGCCTGCCTAGAGAAGTGGAACCTAGATGGTATTTGGTAACGGGGGCACACTGCCTCAATAAATTGTCTAGTTCCCTGTGAACTAACGGCGGATACCGGACGCACGTCTAACACCAACATAGTTGTCAAGGACTCAGTTATCCGCTTTGCAGTAGGATGACTGCTGTGATATTTCATCTTCCTCGCAAAGGACTGTTGAACAGTCAATTGCTTACTGGAAGTAGTACAAGTGGGCTTACGACTTCCCCTCTGGGATGACCATCGACTCCCAGCGGCAACAACAGCAGCGCCAGCAGCAGTAGGCGTTACACGCAAGGATGCATCGGAGGAATCCCAGGCAGGAGAGGACTCGTCAGACTTGCCAGTGACATGGCCTGCAGGACTATTGGCATTCCTGGGGAAGGAGGAAATTGACACTGAGGGAGTTGGTGGGGTGGTTTGCGTGAGCTTGGTTACAAGAGGAAGGGATTTACTGGTCAGTGGACTGCTTCCGCTGTCACCCAAAGTTTTTGAACTTGTCACTGACTTATTATGAATGCGCTGCAGGTGACGTATAAGGGAGGATGTTCCGAGGTGGTTAACGTCCTTACCCCTACTTATTACAGCTTGACAAAGGGAACACACGGCTTGACACCTGTTGTCCGCATTTCTGGTGAAATACCTCCACACCGAAGAGCTGATTTTTTTGGTATTTTCACCTGGCATGTCAACGGCCATATTCCTCCCACGGACAACAGGTGTCTCCCCGGGTGCCTGACTTAAACAAACCACCTCACCATCAGAATCCTCCTGGTCAATTTCCTCCCCAGCGCCAGCAACACCCATATCCTCCTCATCCTGGTGTACTTCAACACTGACATCTTCAATCTGACTATCAGGAACTGGACTGCGGGTGCTCCTTCCAGCACTTGCAGGGGGCATGCAAATAGTGGAAGGCGCATGCTCTTCACGTCCAGTGTTGGGAAGGTCAGGCATCGCAAACGACACAATTGGACTCTCCTTGTGGATTTGGGATTTCAAAGAACGCACAGTTCTTTGCGGTGCTTTTGCCAGCTTGAGTCTTTTCAGTTTTCTAGCGAGAGGCTGAGTGCTTCCATCCTCATGTGAAGCTGAACCACTAGCCATGAACATAGGCCAGGGCCTCAGCCGTTCCTTGCCACTCCGTGTGGTAAATGGCATATTGGCAAGTTTACGCTTCTCCTCCGACAATTTTATTTTAGGTTTTGGAGTCCTTTTTTTTCTGATATTTGGTGTTTTGGATTTGACATGCTCTGTACTATGACATTGGGCATCGGCCTTGGCAGACGACGTTGCTGGCATTTCATCGTCTCGGCCATGACTAGTGGCAGCAGCTTCAGCACGAGGTGGAAGTGGATCTTGATCTTTCCCTAATTTTGGAACCTCAACTTTTTTGTTCTCCATATTTTATAGGCAGAACTAAAAGGCACCTCAGGTAAACAATGGAGATGGATGGATTGGATACTAGTATACAATTATGGACGGACTGCCACGGTTAGGTGGTATAAAAAAACCACGGTTAGGTGGTATATATTATAATAATAATACAATTATGGATGGACGGACTGCCTGCCGACTGCCGACACAGAGGTAGCCACAGCCGTGAACTACCGCACTGTACACTGGTTGATAAAGAGATAGTAGTATACTCGTAACAACTAGTATGACACTATGACGACGGTATAAAGAAAGAAAAAAAAATACCACAGTTAGGTGGTATATATTATAATAATAATACAATTATGGATGGACGGACTGCCTGCCGACTGCCGACACAGAGGTAGCCACAGCCGTGAACTACCGCACTGTACACTGGTTGATAAAGAGATAGTAGTATACTCGTAACAACTAGTATGACACTATGACGACGGTATAAAGAATGAAAAAAAAACCACGGTTAGGTGGTATATATTATAATAATAATACAATTATGGATGGACGGACTGCCTGCCGACTGCCGACACAGAGGTAGCCACAGCCGTGAACTACCGCACTGTACACTGGTTGATAAAGAGATAGTAGTATACTCGTAACAACTAGTATGACACTATGACGACGGTATAAAGAAAGAAAAAAAAATACCACGGTTAGGTGGTATATATTATAATAATAATACAATTATGGATGGACGGACTGCCTGCCGACTGCCGACACAGAGGTAGCCACAGCCGTGAACTACCGCACTGTACACTGGTTGATAAAGAGATAGTAGTATACTCGTAACAACTAGTATGACACTATGACGACGGTATAAAGAATGAAAAAAAAACCACGGTTAGGTGGTTTATATTATAATAATAATACAATTATGGATGGACGGACTGCCTGCCGACTGCCGACACAGAGGTAGCCACAGCCGTGAACTACCGCACTGTACACTGGTTGATAAAGAGATAGTAGTATACTCGTAACAACTAGTATGACACTATGACGGTATAAAGAATGAAAAAAAAACCACGGTTAGGTGGTATATATTATAATAATAATACAATTATGGATGGACGGACTGCCTGCCGACTGCCGACACAGAGGTAGCCACAGCCGTGAACTACCGCACTGTACACTGGTTGATAAAGAGATAGTAGTATACTCGTAACAACTAGTATGACACTATGACGACGGTATAAAGAAAGAAAAAAAAATACCACGGTTAGGTGGTATATATTGTAATACAATTATGGATGGACGGACTGCCTGCCGAGTTCCGACTGCCGACACAGAGGTAGCCACAGCCGTGAACTACCGCACTGTACTGTGTCTGCTGCTAATATAGACTGGTTGATAAAGAGATAGTATACAATACATACAACAATATACTACTATACTGGTGGTCAGGCACTGGTCACCACTAGTCACACTGGCAGTGGCACTCCTGCAGCAAAAGTGTGCACTGTTTAATTTTAAATTAATATAATATTATGTACTCCTGGGGGCTCCTGCTATAACAACCTGCAGTGCTCCCCAGTCTCCCCCACAATTATTATAAGCTTTGCCTTTTATACATTGATGTGCAGCACACTGGGCTGAGCTGAGTGCACACAGACTGAGTCACACTGTGTGACTGGCTGCTGCTGTGTATCGTTTTTTTTCAGGCAGAGAACGGATATAGCAGAGAACGGATATATTATATTAAAATAAATAAAAGTTAACTAACAACAACTGCACTGGTCACTGTGGTAAACTCTGTCTGACTCTGCACAATCTCTCTCTCTCTTCTAATCTAATTTCTAATGGAGAGGACGCCAGCCACGTCCTCTCCCTATCAATCTCAATGCACGTGTGAAAATGGCGGCGACGCGCGGCTCCTTATATAGAATCCGAGTCTCGCGAGAATCCGACAGCGTCATGATGACGTTCGGGCGCGCTCGGGTTAACCGAGCAAGGCGGGAGGATCCGAGTCTGCTCGGACCCGTGAAAAAAACATGAAGTTCGTGCGGGTTCGGTTTCAGAGAAACCGAACCCGCTCATCTCTAATAGCTACCTCACCTCTGCTCTCTCCCTGACAGTCCCTGTATCCCAGCTCATAGCTGCCTCACCTCTGCTCTCTCCCTGACAGTCCCTGTATCCCCAGCTCATAGCTGCCACTGCTCTGCTCTCTCCCCGACAGTCCCTGTATCCCCAGCTCATAGCTGCCTCACCTCTGCTCTCTCCTTCACTGTCCCTGTATCCCCAGCTCATAGCTACCTCATCTCTGCTCTCTCCCTGACAGTCCCTGTATCCCCAGCTCATAGCTGCCACTCCTCTGCTCTCTCCCTGACAGTCCCTGTATCCCCAGCTCACAGCTGTCTCACCTCTGCTCTCTCCCTGACAGTCCCTGTATCCCCAGCTCATAGCTTCCTCACCTCTGCTCTCTCCCTGACAGTCCCTGTATCCCCAGCTCATAGCTTCCTCACCTCTGCTCTCTCCCCGACAGTCCCTGTATCCCCAGCTCATAGCTTCCTCACCTCTGCTCTCTCCCTGACAGTCCCTGTATCCCCAGCTCATAGCTGCCTCACCTCTGCTCTCTCCCTGACAGTCCCTGTATCCCCAGCTCATAGCTGCCTCACCTCTGCTCTCTCCCTGACAGCCCCTGTATTTCTGGCAGAGCGCTGCAAATTTGGTGAATTTTGACTATAAAAATTATTAGATAAGTTAAATTATATATATCTTATTTGTATTTTTCTAATCATTTTTATGGTCAGTATTCTGGAGTTTACTGGAGTATGACAGGTGAGGCTCTGGCTCGCCTGACTGCATGTCACCGAATTACGCTACATGGCCACGATACTTCCATTACAATCACACTCCCATGACAGTCTGTAAGACAGAATGGTTCAGTGCAATTGCATTGTTGCTGCCCAGTTCCCAGCCTTGAACAGAATGGAGATACACAAGAATGTGTAAATTTGCATCTACCTTTGCGGTTTATGCTAAAACCTGTTATTTGTGTCCATGCAAAAAGATGCGTCTGACTCATATTCAGCCACAGATTATGTAGAATATTTTATTTGTATAAAACTGGTATTCATTGCATTATGGAATATCCTATTAGCAGTGATAAATTACCATTGCTCTTAAGTCCGCCGGGAGATATCCTTTTAGCCCTGATGACAGCGTCCCAAATGCGCCCCGATCCCCCGCATTTGTCAGGTATTATGCTTCGTGTGCTTTAGGCATGCAAAGCAAATTCCCCAAGAAGCCGCCTTTCAGAACCACGATAATACATGATATCTTATCCTGGATCCCGTGTGATCGCCCAAAAATGGTAATTTTTCGGTAGGAAAAAATAGGCTAGAATAGTATACTATAGCCCAATACTCACTCAGGCTAAAATCACGGTATTAGTCTATTTTTTTCAACAAAAATATTAATGAAGTTAACAGGATACCCATGATTGTGATTTGAATGCAGCAGTTTAAATATATTTGCATTAATTGCTATTTTTGAAATTTTTTGTCTTAGCAGATGCAGGCTTTGTCCATCATCATCTACAGTGTGCAAATGGTCACACCTGTTCCGTGGCAATATTAATTGCTGTTCATGACTACTGTACATGCTCAACATGGGGTTTGGTATGTTTTATCGCCGCACGGGATGCTGAATATCAGTATACCGACATCAGCATCCCGAGCGGCAGGATACCGGCAGGGGGAGCGAGTGCAATGAAGCCCCTGCTGTCTTGCTGCAGTTGCCACGCTGCAAGCTCGGTGGAGAGTTATGTTCGCCACAGGTTCTATTCTCCCTCTATGGGTGTCGTGGACACCCATAGAGGTGGAATCACCTACCTCGCCAGTATACCGGCAGCAAATTGGTGCCCCCAGTCGGGATCCCGGCATCAGTACTGTGACAGACGGCATCCCGATGAGCGGTATGCTAACCGCATACCCTCAACATGTCCCTACCTGTACTCTGGCCATGTCTGCACAGTCCTACCCACGTCTACATGTCCATTACAGCCCCCGTGTCATATAGAGTTGTCACATTTATGGCTGAAAGAATCTGCGCAGTGCGAAAAGATACACATGTGCATATTAAAAGGTGCCACAACTTGCATATTTGGACAACTCTAAATAAAGTCTCATGGGACCGTATATACTGCAATATCTTAACAGTTTGTTGCAGTTCATTGCCAAAAACATTAGTGGCAAGAGCTGAAATAAGCATGTATTATAATGATGTACAATCTCGTCAAGTCTATAACCGCTATGGATAACATTTCACAAACCTTGCAGCAGGGAGTGGTTATTCCATCTGATCGTGGGAAGATTACACTTGTACGTACCAGGGCTGCGAAATGGATTTGGTCAACTACATGTTGCTAAGTGGGAGTAAATCTGCACAACAACCATAAGGGCTAGGACAGGGTACAAGAAAAACAGGAGATAATTACTGAGATAAAGAACAATGAGCCTTGTGATCCAGCGCATTTGGATGCTGTCCAACTTTTTGTCCGAACATGATAATACTTACAGTATATCCATGTAATATAAATACAAACTCATAAAATATTTATAACGACTTGCTATGTTCATTTTAAAGGAACAAGAGATTTTATGTATAAATAGAATTATTCTCCCTAAATGGAAACTGTCATGATACTTAAGGCTTTATTTATCGGAAAAGCCGTAAGGCTATGGAATATTCATTTTGAGGGAAATCCACAGAAAACAGATGAAAACATGAAGTTTCCCCAGGATGTATGAATGGGGGACTTCAGTAGATATTGTATCTGTATCAAGTTCTGGAAAATGTAGCTTTCTTCAAATGGCATTAGCTATTGCAGTGTATGGGCTACATCAGGGGTGGCCAAACAGTCGATCGCGATCCGCCGCCCATCCACCCGAGGCGAGGTGAGGAGAGCGCAGCGCGCTTCTCCTGCCTGCCGCCTTGCCCCTCAGTCTGGTCTCCGGCAGTGACGGCGGAGTGTATAGCTCAAATCAGGCGCCGGTTTGTTAGCCAATGAGAGCTCGCGGACCGGTGCCTGATTTGAGATATACACTCCGCCGTCACCGCCGGAGACCAGACTGAGAGGCAGGGCGGCAGGCTGGAGAGGCGCGCGCTGCGCTCTCCACACACAGCGGTGAGCAGCACTGTCGGGGCATATCTGGCACTGTGGGGGCATATCTGGACTGTGGGGGCATATCTGGCACTGTGGGGGCATATCTGGCACTGGGGGCATATGTGGCACTGTGGGGTCATATGTGGCACTGTGGGGGCATATCTGTATCTGGCACTGTGGGGGCATATCTGGCACTGGGGGGGCAAATCTAGCACTGTGGGGTCATATCTGTATCTGGACTGTGGGGGCATATGTGGCACTGTGGGGGCATATGTGGCACTGTGGGGTCATATGTGGCATTGTGTGGGCATATCTGTATCTGGCACTGTGGGGGCATATCTGGCACTGTGGGGGCAAATCTAGCACTGTGGGGTCATATCTGTATCTGGACTGAGGGGGCATATGTGGCACTGTGGGGCATATGTGGCACTGTGGGGGCATATGTAGCACTGTGGGGGCATATGTGGCACTGTGGGGTCATATGTGGCACTGTGGGGGCATATCTGTATCTGGCACTGTGGGGGCAAATCTAGCACTGTGGGGTCATATCTGTATCTGGACTGTGGGGGCATATGTGGCACTGTGGGGGCATATCTAGCACTGTGTGCACATGGCACTGTGGGGGCATATCTGTATCTGGCACTGTGGGGGCATATCTGTATCTGGCACTGAGGGGTCATATCTGGCACTGTGGGGGCATATCTGGCACTGTGGGCCATGGCACTGTGGGGGCATATGTGTATCTGGCACTGTGGGGTATTTACCTGTGGGGGCCAATGTGTTATTTCGTGCAAGACAGTCATTACACTCTGTGCAGCAAGGCTACGTCCCTTTTTTTGTTATACCACACCCATTTTTCTGTTATACCACACCCAGTTTTTGTTATGCCATGCCACTTTTTGGGCGCGCGCCTGCGGCGTGCGCTATTATCCCACCCAGGTAGATCACAAAAGCTTTTCAGCTTTCAAAGTAGATCGCCGACTTCAAAAGTCTGGCCACCCCTGGGCTACATCTTACACGATTCTCCAGAGAGGGATTCTTAGGATCTGTCTTCAGTAATACCCACTTGCACATACAAGGACGAATCCGGGAGTAAAGTGATCGCATCCATCCAGTGGCGGAACTAGCGAGCAGTGGGCCCAGGTGCAACAAAATGCTTTGCGCCCCCCACCCCACCCCCCTCATCCCGTCCAAGTTTACCCCCCTCACCCCCAACTCCAAATTAGGGATTCTTTGCAGCTCCCGTATAATATATATATATATATATATATATATATATACACACACACATATATGTATTGATATAGATATATTAATATATTATTTATAAAAGGGATTTGCTGGCCACACAGGTGTATGTATGTATATATATATATATATATATACATACATACACACAGTGGTGCAAGTAGAAAAGAAATCTTAGTGGTACTGTGTGCGTGCGCCTTCGATGCACGCACGGCAAAAAATGGGTGTGGCCACATGGGGCGTGGCCAATGGAAATAGGGGCGTGATACACGTATGACCCAAATAGTACAGTGCCAGATACACACATGCCCCCACAGTGCCAGATACACATATTCCCCCACATTGCCAGAAATGCCCCCACAGTGCCAGATACATATATGCCCCCACTAGTGCCAGATATACCCACAGAGTGCCAGATACACACATGCCCCCACAGTGGCAGATACACATATTCCCCCACGTTGCCAGATATGCCCTCATAGTGCCAGATAAGCCCCCACATTGCCAAATACACACGCCCCCACAGTGCTAGATATGCCCCCACTGTGCAAGATACACATATTCCCCCACGTTGCCAGATACACAGATAGATATATAGAAGATAGATATACTGTATAGAGATATACAGTAGAGAGATTCAAATACATAGACCAGAGATAGGTATGTAGTAAATACATAAGTAAGCCATGAGATATTTCTTCACTTACCAGCTCAGGATCCTCACTGCCTGTGTAGAGTCAGACAGCTCCCTCCGGTCCATCCCGCCTTCTCCCAGCATTCACAGCGGCCAGCCTATGGAGAGGGAGAGGGATGGCTGCAGCGGAGTCGCTGGTTGATGCACCAATTACAGTGACTATGTGCTCCCTCCCTCTTCCTCCTTCCCCCCGTGGCTGTGTCCCTGCGCTCTGCTCCTCTCCTCTTCGGCGGGAAGTAGCACACAGCGGCAGGCGGCATGTAATGAGTCAGTATGACTCATTACATGACGCTGGCTTTGGGCCCCTTGACAGCGGAGGGCCCCAGTGAAAGTCACCGCTTGCACTGCTGGTAGTTCCGCCACTGCATCCATCACTTTCTACACATCACAAGGGGACGGGCTCCCTGTCTCTTCATGTAATTTTTGTATTACATTCCCACGATGCATATTTTCTTTTCTCATACGTCCTAGAGGATGCTGGGGACGACATCAAGACCATGGGGTATAGACGGGATCCGCAGGAGACATGGGCACTCTAAAGACTTTTCATTGGGTGTGAACTGGCTCCTCCCTCTATGCCCCTCCTCCAGACCTCAGTTTTAGAATGTGCCCAGGTCGACTGGATGTACTCTGAGGAGCTCTACTGAGTTTCTCTGAAAAGACTTATGTTAGGTTTTTTATTTTCAGGGAGATCTGCTGGCATCAGACTCCCTGCTTCGTGGGACTGAGGGGGCAGAAGCAGAACCAACTTCCTCAGAGTTTCATGGCTCTGCTTCTGGCTGACAGGACACCATTAGCTCCTGAAGGGAACTGAACGCTAGCCGTGTCTAGATGCTCACTCCCACAGCACGCCGTCACCCCCCCTCACAGAGCCAGAAGACAGAAGACAGGTGAGTATGAGAAGAATGATCTTCAATTAAGTAAGTGACGGCTGAGGTGCGGCGCGGCTGGCGGGAGTGCAGCGCGCCATTGCTGCCCACACACACAGGCACTGTAGGGTGCAGGGCGCGGGGGGCGCCCTGGGCAGCAAGAAAAATACCTCAAACTGGCTAAAAGGGGGCATAAGATGCCCAGGCATAGCCCTACCCCCGCCAGTATAAATATTATGAAAAGTTTCTGAGGTAAAAAGGGCGGAGCTTCTTCCTCAGGCAACCAGCACACTACTCAGCGCCATTTTCTCTCTCTCCTCAGGCTGCAGAGAACACGCTGGTCCTCTCCTCCACTTCTGACAAGTCCAGGGTGCTATAAAGGGGGGGCACAAAGCGATTGTGGTGCATTTGATAGTGTATATTACTATTTAAAAGCGTTTTTGGGCTGTGGACATACTGTGTTCACAGGAAATACTGGCGCTGGGTTTGTGAACTGGCTGCTCCAATCCTGTGTCCCTCTGACAGATTTTACTGTGGGTCTGTCTCCAAAATAAGTCCCAGTGTGTCTGTGAGTGTGGTGTACACGTGTGAGGCATGACTGAGGCAGGTAGTTCCTCCCCGGAGGAAGCCATTTTAGGGACACAGAGTTGTAATGTGGTGGCGCTACCGGCACACCAAGAGCCTGCATGGGTGAAAGAGCTAAGTGACAGTATGCATCTGATTAACCGTAGATTGGATAAGTCTGAATCTAAGGCTGCATGCTGGAGAAAATCTGTGGAAGATGTGATTTTTCAGGATGCTGTTATTCCTTATGCGGGCGGCCCCTCTGGGTCACATAAGAGACCATTTGCAAATGTTGTAAACACTGATACCGACACGGATTCTGATTCTTGTGTCGACAATAGTGAATCCAGAGAGATAGATCATAAATTGGCAAAAAGTATACAATATATGATTGTGGCTATAAGGAACGTGTTGGAGGTTACAGAAAGCACTCCTGTACCTCAGGAGAAAGCTTATTTATGTAAGGAAAAGAAATCCAAAGTCACGTTCCCTCCTTCACACGAACTAAATGCTCTGTTTGAAGGGATGTGGGTGAATCCTGATAAAAATTTTGTATTCCCAAAAGGATTCACATAGCTTATCCTTTCCCGGTTGAAGACAGGAAAAAATGGGAGTCACCCCCTGTGTTAGGCAGTGCACTTTCCAGGTTGACAAAGAAGGTAATTCTCCCTGTTCCTGGCACGGCTTCTCTTAAAGAGCCGGCAGACCGCAAAATGGAAACGACATTGAAATCCATTTATGTTACCAGTGGTACACTGCTCAGGCCCACTATTGCCTGTGCATGGGTGAGTCGCACTATTGAAAAATGGTCAGGAAGCGTGTCATCAGAAATTGACACGATTGATAAAGATGAGATACTCCTTAAGTTAGGGAATATCAAGGACGCTGCCACCTACATACTGGAAGCAATGAAGGATATTGGACTCTTGAGTTTACAAGCCGCTACCATGGCAGTATTGGCTAGGCGGGTGTTATGGATTCGCCAGTGGAGCGTGGATGCAGATTCCAAAAGAAACATGGAGGCTCTCCCATGTAAAGGTGAGTCCTTATTTGGCGATGGCCTGGATGTGTTAGTCTCGGCGGCAACGGCAAAAAAGACCTATCACCCGCAAATGCAGTCCTTTCGGCAAAATAAATACAAAAAGACGAGAGGTTCCCCCTTCTTTGCAGGAAGGGGAAGGGGAAAGAAGCCGACACCGGCTCCAGGTTTTCAAGAGCAAAAGTCTACCCCTAATTCTGCCAAATCCCCAGCATGACGCTGGAACAGAGCTGAATTAAGGCATTGGGGGGCCCGGGGTACTTAAGACAGGAGGGCCCTAAGCTCTAAAATTAAAAGTATAGCGTATCGGGTAGTTTGGATAAATTATACTACATACCAAACAGATGCTCAGCACTCCCGCACAATAAATTCCACCTCGCCTGGTGCCCTCCACAGCAGAAGCAATATAGCATAGAGTATTGGCGGCACTCACGGACTTGCAAGAATAAGCTCAGGTCGACACACCTGTCTTCTTTCAACGTTTCTATTTATTTCAACCATCGTCAGGAATGACAAAGGTTGAAATGAACCAAAACGTTGAAAGAAGACAGGTGTGTCGACCTGAGCTTATTCTTACAAGTCAGTGAGTGCCGCCAATACTTATATATATATATATATATATATATATATATAAAAATCCTCTGTTGCTAAACAAGCAAACTGCACGTCACTCCATGAAAAAAAGGAACTTTAATGAATGTTAGTTACATGGGAAAAATCAGACTTTCCGTCATATCAACGGCTCGTTTCGGGACTTTGCATTGTCCCTTCGTCAGGATAACATTGGCTGCTATATTCTGTAACAAAAAACGTGCTGAAAAGGAAAAAGAAAGAAGAAGAAGAAAGTGTGCACACTTTCTTCTTCTTCTTTCTTTTTCCTTTTCAGCACGTTTTTTGTTACAGAATATAGCAGCCAATGTTATCCTGACGAAGGGACAATGCAAAGTCCCGAAACGAGCCGTTGATATGACGGAAAGGCTATATATATATATATATATAGGGTCTGATTTGCTGGCGGTCAGAATACCAATCGCGGCACCTTTCCCCAATTCCCCCATACCCCTTCCTTCCCAGTCTAAAGCTCACCCTCCCCCACCCCTGCAGCCTAACCCTAATCCTCCCTGGGTGGTGCCGAAATCTAACCTCCCCTTCCAGCAGCCTAAACCTAATCCTCCTCCTCCACCGCAGCCTAACCATAACCCTCCCCAGGGGTTCCTAAACCTAACCCCCCCTCCCCGCAGCCTAACCTTAACCTAGACCCCCCCTTCCTGCGACTTAACCCTCCGGTGGTCCGGCAAACATTCGTTCAAGATTCAAGCAGTGTCGGGATTCTGGCATCAGTGTCGACTACTGGAATCCAGACCACCAGGATCCAGGCCCAATCCCATATATGTGTGTGTATGTGTGTATGTGTGTGTATATATATATATATATATATATATATATAAATATCCGAAGGTAACGGGCGGCACTCCATGGTTTTGCAAGAAATGAAGACAGCTACAACATTTCTTGCAAAACCGTGGAAAGCCGCCTGTTTCCTTCAGTACATTGCATGGGAAGGCACCCAGGTATTATAACATTTACGGTATGCGGAGTGACATTCAAATTGTGGTATATATATATACACACACACACGTGGGATGCGGCACTCTCAGCTGATTCAAATAAGACACAATACCACGGATACTGTATCAACGTTTCAATTCAATACAAAGGTTTTTCATATCCTGATGACAATTCTGTTGAATTGAAACGTTGATACGGTATCCGTGGTATTGTGTCTTATTCAGAGCCTAATTTCCGATTTAATGTATAACTTTAAATAAAAACATCAATATAGCCATACTTACAAACCATGCAGGCTGAGAGCTTGAATGTTGCTCTGCACCCTGCCCCAGCACAAATCCCCACGCATCTAGGGAACTTCCTTCTTCCAGCCTGCGTGCTCAGCCAGTCACTGAGCCGCAGGCTGTAGCTTGACTTCTTGTTGGGCGGCTGAGCCGTCGCTCAGCAAACTGCCCAGCCAGCTCTGCAGCCACAGCGCCAGCGGCTGTGATGAACGGTGGCTAGCGGGCTGGAGGCAGTGGGAAGGGGAGCGCAGTGCACTGCCGCGGATCTGAATAGAGATCCGATCTCCGGTGGGGGGCCCTTTCATTTAGGGGGGCCCCGGGGTACTTACCCCCGGAGCCCACCCCTTAATCCGGCTCTGCGCTGGAACTCCCTTGCGGGAGGCCGCTCGGGTGGGGGCACGTCTCAAACTCTTCAGCCAGGATTGGATTCTGAACAAAAGGTATGGGTGCAGGGAGTGGGCACTGGAAGGGGTGGGAAATAGAGCTGATGATTCAGCTGGGAAATTATGGATATTTTTGAAAAAATGAAAAAAGATACTTATCTGGGTATTTTCAGTGTATTTCTAATTCCTGAGGGAAGGATGATGTTTCCTCCACGGATGATGCGGTCAAACGGTGTGGTATTATGAAAAACACAAAATAGCAAATTTTGAGTTTTTTGGGGAGTCTCAATGGGGATAATGTACACTTTTTTCTTCTTACAAGTGGGAGGATCTTTGGTAGGTGAATCGTACCTCACTTACACTAAGTGGGTATGGTTTAAAACACATAAAGGTTTCTTTAAAAAGGGATGCTGGAATTTTCAGCGTACCTAACTTACAATAAAGAATGTAGGTGTAAACACATCAAGGTATCTTTGTAAGCTGTACTGCGTACCGGTACTCACTGTAGAGGACGTATTCAGTCTGCACATCAAGGTTTCTTTTATCCAATCAGAATGCTGGTTCAGCCGCCCATATTTAAAAAGGGGTTTATTGGATAAAAACAAGTAAATGAAAACAATGAAAATAAAAAACACAGGGGGAGTATTGGCCACGAGGGAGGAACCGTCAGACAGGGAAACCGGCAGGACTATCCACAATAGCTCACATGGCCCGGTACCAAATGAACTTAAGGATTGAGACGGTCGTACCTTTCCCCGGTCATGCAGGTTTCTAATCCAAGTGGACCAAGTCCCTCCTCCCATCCAACGCGTTTCGAGAAGTCTCTCTTTATCAAGGCTGGAGGTCTGTTCCTGAGAATGCATATTTATAATAAATTTACAATTGGGCTCCCGATTGCGTCACTTCCGGTTTCGGAGCTAACCGGAAGTGCGGGTCCGCCACAAAGGGACATCACTTGGTTAAGACATTATGAGTTTAAACATTAAGATGGCAAGTTCCCAAATGGGTCATCTTTTGATGTTGCAAATGACTTGTAATGGAATCATTTTGACTGAGTATTCCCGGAGTTTTCGGCCGTGACCGGAAGTGGCCGTCTGGTGTTATGGGTAATGTAGTTTTACAAGCTAGGAAGGTCCGTCGGCAGAAGTGGCCGGCGAGCGTGATAGATGACACAGTCACTGTTTACAATGTTCAAGTCTCTTACGGCGGAAGTGCCCGCCAGGTATCATGGGAAGTGTAGTTTTTATTCCCGGAATTTTCGGCCGTGACCGGAAGTGGCCGTCTGGTGTTATGGGTAATGTAGTTTTACAAGCTAGGAGGGTCCGTCGGCGGAAGTGGCCTGCGAGCGTGATAGATGACGCAGTCACTATTTACAATGTTCAAGTCTCTTACGGCGGAAGTGCCCGCCAGGTATCATGGGAAGTGTAGTTTTGTCGGAGGGTTGTCAAGAGGTTAGAATTGGAAGTGACATTGGAGACTGATGGGAAATGTAGTTCCCAGAGTCTTTTATTTGAAAGTTCCTGGTAAAATTAATGCTTCCTTAATGTCCTTTTGGCGATTTTCCAATCAAAAAATAAGAGGCCATAATCAGGGGCCGTGAAGCATGCTGGGAGATGTAGTTCTGAGTGTTTAGAAAATCACTTTTTATCTTGGTGGGCCTTCATGATGAGGAATGGATTTTTTGCTGAAAAAAAAGAAGAGAAACATCCTATGAAAGAATAATTAATAAATAAATAAAATAAAATAAAATAAAAATAAAATAAAAAATAAATAAAATAAAAAATATAAATAAAAAAAATAAAAATGAAAATGAATAAAAATAAAAATAAATAAAAATGAAAATAAAAATAAAAATAAAAATAAATAAAAATAAAGGTCTGAAATTATTAAGATACTATGGATGATGGAAGGTGGATGTGATGGGTTTTAAAGAAACCATTTGAGTTCAAAGTCATGGTTGAGTCCTTGTGGGCTTAATGTTTTTAGTTCAAAGATGGTGCGCATTTCTGTTTGTGCCAACTTCTTTTCTATATTCCTATCTTTCCATGTGGTCTTGACATGTTTCAGGCCAATAAACCTTTTGATGTGGTTGCTGGAACAGTTGTGAACATTTTTGAAATGATTGGAAAGGTGATGTGTGGTGGTGAGTCCTTTTTTTATGTTCCTGAGATGTTCTGATATTCGGATTTTTAAAGGTCTTGAGGTTCTTCCTACATAGGTGAGACCACAGGAACATTCCACTAAGTAGATCACGTTGGACGTGTTACACGTGATGAAATCCCTGATCTTGGTTTTGTTTTTGTTGATCTGTATTTCTGTGTATTTGCTGGTGGTGTCGCTAATGTTTCTGCATCCGATGCACATCCCACACCTATAGAATCCCTTGCTGTGAACAAGATTCTTCGTAGGTATGGGTAGAGCACTTCTGACCAGTTGGTTTTTTGGATTTTGAGATTTACGATATATGAAGGTTGGTTTTTTGGGGATGATGTCCTTAAGTATTGGGTCACGTTGTAGTAGATGCCAATTTTTCCGAATGATGCGTTCTACTTGTTAGTGTTGTGCATCAAATTGAGTGATAAAAGACCACTGGAGACCGTCTTTGTTGCTGATGGCCGGAGGTTTTTTAACTAATAAGGTGTCTCTATCTTTATTCTGGGTTTCTTTCATGATGTTGTTCAGGGTTTCTTCCTTGTACCCCTTATCCATAAAGTCCTGTTTCATACGTTCCATTTGCTCATCGCAGATTTCTTTCTGACTACAATTACGTCTGATTCTCAGAAATTGGCTTTTAGGGACTCCTTTCAGCCAGAGGTGATGATGTTGGCTGTCGGTGGGAATATAGGTGTTGCAGTCGGTGGTTTTTTTAAAGGTCTTAGTATGAATAGTTTCTCTTTCTATATAAATAGTCAAATCGAGAAAATTGATCTGATCCTGACTATAAGTGAGTGAAAAATGGAGATTAAAGCTATTGGTGTTGAGTTCTTGGAAGAAGATGTTCAAACCCTCTTCTTCTCCCACCCATAGTAGTAGAACGTCATCAATATATCAATGCCATTCTATCAGGGTGGTGCACCAAGCTACGTTTTCAAAAATGTGCGATTTTTCCCAGAAGCTCATATATAGATTCGCGTAGCTTGGGGCAAATTTGGTTCCCATAGCGGTCCCCGTACATTGCAAAAAGAATTCTCCGTTGAAAAAGAAAAAATTATTCTCAAGGATGAACTTAATTCCATCAGTGATAAAGTTCTTCCTTTCTTGTGGAAGTTCTGATTGGTCTAGGAACCATGAGATGGCTTCCAATCCTTTAGTGTGATCTATGCAGGTGTAAAGGGAGGTCACATCAGCAGAGGCTAGAAACATGTTGGGGCCCCACTTGAAATTCTTTAATTTTCTGAGGGTATCACCGGTATCCTTAAGATAGGATTGGGTCTGAATGACAAAGGGTTGAAGAAGAGAGTCTATAAGTGATGAGAGATTGGAGGTCAGGCAGTTGGTCCCGGCAATAATGGGTCTACCGGGCGGGTGGGTGGCACTTTTGTGAACTTTAGGGAGTATGTAGATGGTGGGAGTAAGGGCATCTAATATATTGACGTAATCAAATTCATTTTGCGTGATGCCCCCATTTTCTAGATGTTTTTGTAGAAGAAGATGGAAATTTTCTGTGATAGCCTTTGAGGGATCGTTTTTCAATTTCTTATAGGTCTTGACGTCTTCTAATTGTCTGTAAATTTCTTGAACATAATCTTCCTTATTAAGAATGGCAATTCCACCACCCTTGTCACATGGTTTGACGATGATTTGTTGGTCTTCTGCAAGATTTTGTAGTAGTCCTTTTTCTTTTTTGGTCAAATTGGACCTGATTTTCGGTTTTTTCAGGTGTTCTATTTCTTCCAGGACAACTTTGGAGAAGGTTTCTACAAAGTTGCCTTTAATATAGGTGGGATAGAAGACGGATTTTTTCTTTTTTATTTTCTTTTTCTCCTCATTTTCTTCCTGGTCTGTATGTCCTTCAGTGATGGATTGGTGGTCCCCTTCTTTCATTGCAAAGAATTTGCGTAGCGTTATTTTTCTAATGAATTTTTGGATGTCAATGAATTTGTCGAACTCTTTGGTATATGATGTGGGAGCGAATTTGAGGCCCTTGATAAGTATGCGTTCCTCATCTTTGGTTAATACTCTCCTGCTGAGATTGAAAATCTGATTCTTCTCTTCTTCTATGTTTCCAATGTTGGACGAAGTGGAATCTCCATTGGAGGTCGCTGGTTGATTGTTCGTCTTTTTAGATGGTTTTTTCTTCTTCCTCTCCCTCTTTTTGGTCCCTCCTCTGCATCCCCTCTTTTTATAGGTGGTTCGATTGGGGATGACTTGGGGATCAATAATATCTATCTCTTGTGTGATCTTGTTTCCTTGGCCCGATTCCTGTTGGTTGGGTTTCTGTCCCTCTTCGGCCTTTCTCCTAAAAAAGGTGATCTTGAGGGCTGATTGGCATTGTCCGATTCGGGTTGATTTCTTCTTTGATGGTCTTGATCCCTTGTTGGTCTTGGGTTTCTAGCTCTGCTGAGAGATCTTCTTTGATTGTAGTGGTATCCTTCTCGATGATAATAAAAATCTTTTGAGGGTCCTTGATACCTGGCTCTGCTGTCAGTTCTTCTATAGTCGGTGTAGTACCTAATCTGGTGTTGGTCCCTTGGTGGTCTGTCATGTTCATCTAGATAGTGATTTTTAGGCTGGTACCTCCTTCTAAAAGGTCTTTGCGAATGGTTATATATTCTATCAGTTTCATGGTTGTATATTCTATCTGGTTCCCGGTTATGATAGTCTTGCCAATGGGTAGTTCTTCTTTCCCTAATTGATGTTTCTTGATTGTTCTGTCTGATGTCTCTTATAGATGGTCCAACTTCTCTTTCTCTGGAACTTGGCCTATTCGATGTTGGGTTCACATTGGGCTGTCTTTTCTTATTCTTTATTATACCAAATTTATAATAATCAAAGTCCCTCTATAGTTTGCCCTGCTTTTTTTTAATGAGGAATTCTGTGTTTTTCTGGATTTTTTTCTGATATCTCCTTTTCTAAGGTTTCATACATAGGGACTTGGGTAAATGGTTGGATGAGTTTCTGGAGAATTTCTATTCTTTCGCTGGTTTCTTTTAGTCTTCCTGTCCGTTCTTTTAGAATGAGTTCCATTAAGGAAAAGGAACACGTTTCCAGGATTTTTTCCCAATCGGTCCAGAAGGAGTCTGATGCATCCTGGAATGTGGCTGGTTTATTCATCCGTAGTCCTTTTGGGATGATTTGTTCTGCTGAATATTTTTCCAGGGTGGCTACTTCCCACCAAAGTTTATTTTCTTTCAACAGCCATTCTTCTAGTCTTCCCATGACGGTTTCCAGGTTGTCATCATTCATTTCTATTTCGTCTTCCTTAAAATTCATTCTGAAGGCTTCTTCTGTTCTTTTCTTTCTTTCTTCTCGATGGCTGAACATGGTGCTGCCCCTGTTCTACACACTGGGATATGGAACAACTTGAACAAAAATTTGGTAGAATGAATGAGGCGCTCCTGATGGGTGAATATACCTGCTGCCTCTCTCTTGCACCACTGGATTAATCCCAGATAATAATCCAAATGGGTAGAACTGAACAAAAGGTATGGGTGCAGGGAGTGGGCGCTGGAAGGGGTGGGAAATAGAGCTGATGATTCAGCTGGGAAATTATGGATATTTTTGAAAAAATGAAAAAAGATACTTATCTGGGTATTTTCAGTGTATTTCTAATTCCTGAGGGAAGGATGATGTTTCCTCCACGGATGATGCGGTCAAACGGTGTGGTATTATCAAAAACACAAAATAGCAAATTTTGAGTTTTTTGGGGAGTCTCAATGGGGATAATGTACACTTTTTTCTTCTTACAAGTGGGAGGATCTTTGGTAGGTGAATCGTACCTCACTTACACTAAGTGGGTATGGTTTAAAACACATAAAGGTTTCTTTAAAAAGGGATGCTGGAATTTTCAGCGTACCTAACTTACAATAAAGAATGTAGGTGTAAACACATCAAGGTATCTTTGTAAGCTGTACTGCGTACCGGTACTCACTGTAGAGGACGTATTCAGTCTGCACATCAAGGTTTCTTTTATCCAATCAGAATGCTGGTTCAGCCGCCCATATTTAAAAAGGGGTTTATTGGATAAAAACAAGTAAATGAAAACAATGAAAATAAAAAACACAGGGGGAGTATTGGCCACGAGGGAGGAACCGTCAGACAGGGAAACCGGCAGGACTAATTATTCTTTCATAGGATGTTTCTCTTCTTTTTTTTCAGCAAAAAATCCATTCCTCATCATGAAGGCCCACCAAGATAAAAAGTGATTTTCTAAACACTCAGAACTACATCTCCCAGCATGCTTCACGGCCCCTGATTATGGCCTCTTATTTTTTGATTGGAAAATCGCCAAAAGGACATTAAGGAAGCATTAATTTTACCAGGAACTTTCAAATAAAAGACTCTGGGAACTACATTTCCCATCAGTCTCCAATGTCACTTCCAATTCTAACCTCTTGACAACCCTCCGACAAAACTACACTTCCCATGATACCTGGCGGGCACTTCCGCCGTAAGAGACTTGAACATTGTAAATAGTGACTGCGTCATCTATCACGCTCGCAGGCCACTTCCGCCGACGGACCCTCCTAGCTTGTAAAACTACATTACCCATAACACCAGACGGCCACTTCCGGTCACGGCCGAAAATTCCGGGAATAAAAACTACACTTCCCATGATACCTGGCGGGCACTTCCGCCGTAAGAGACTTGAACATTGTAAACAGTGACTGTGTCATCTATCACGCTCGCCGGCCACTTCCGCCGACGGACCTTCCTAGCTTGTAAAACTACATTACCCATAACACCAGACGGCCACTTCCGGTCACGGCCGAAAACTCCGGGAATACTCAGTCAAAATGATTCCATTACAAGTCATTTGCAACATCAAAAGATGACCCATTTGGGAACTTGCCATCTTAATGTTTAAACTCATAATGTCTTAACCAAGTGATGTCCCTTTGTGGCGGACCCGCACTTCCGGTTAGCTCCGAAACCGGAAGTGACGCAATCGGGAGCCCAATTGTAAATTTATTATAAATATGCATTCTCAGGAACAGACCTCCAGCCTTGATAAAGAGAGACTTCTCGAAACGCGTTGGCTGGGAGGAGGGACTTGGTCCACTTGGATTAGAAACCTGCACGACCGGGGAAAGGTACGACCGTCTCAATCCTTAAGTTCATTTGGTACTGGGCCATGTGAGCTATTGTGGATAGTCCTGCCGGTTTCCCTGTCTGACGGTTCCTCCCTCGTGGCCAATACTCCCCCTGTGTTTTTTATTTTCATTGTTTTCATTTACTTGTTTTTATCCAATAAACCCCTTTTTAAATATGGGCGGCTGAACCAGCATTCTGATTGGATAAAAGAAACCTTGATGTGCAGACTGAATACGTCCTCTACAGTGAGTACCGGTACGCAGTACAGCTTACAAAGATACCTTGATGTGTTTACACCTACATTCTTTATTGTAAGTTAGGTACGCTGAAAATTCCAGCATCCCTTTTTAAAGAAACCTTTATGTGTTTTAAACCATACCCACTTAGTGTAAGTGAGGTACGATTCACCTACCAAAGATCCTCCCACTTGTAAGAAGAAAAAAGTGTACATTATCCCCATTGAGACTCCCCCAAAAACTCAAAATTTGCTATTTTGTGTTTTTCATAATACCACACCGTTTGACCGCATCATCCGTGGAGGAAACATCATCCTTCCCTCAGGAATTAGAAATACACTGAAAATACCCAGATAAGTATCTTTTTTCATTTTTTCAAAAATATCCATAATTTCCCAGCTGAATCATCAGCTCTATTTCCCACCCCTTCCAGCGCCCACTCCCTGCACCCATACCTTTTGTTCAGTTCTACCCATTTGGATTATTATCTGGGATTAATCCAGTGGTGCAAGAGAGAGGCAGCAGGTATATTCACCCATCAGGAGCGCCTCATTCATTCTACCAAATTTTTGTTCAGGATTGGATTCTGTCTGGCCTGTACCCCTGGGTGTTGCAAATAGTATCCCAGGGATACAAACTAGAGTTTCAAGACGTTCCCCCATGCCGATTTTTCAATTCGACCTTGCCAGCTTCTCCGCCAGAGAGAGAAGCAGTAACAGCAGCAATCCAAAAAATGAAGTCAAGACCAGGTCATAGTCCTGGTACCGTTGTCACAACAAGGGCGGGGTTTTTGTTCAAGCCTTTTTGTTGTTCCGAAGCCGGACGGCTCGGTCAGACTGATCCTAAATCTAAAAAAATCTGAATTTCTTCCTGAAAAGGTTCAAGTTCAAGATGGAATGACTTCGGGCGGTGATTGCCAGTCTGGAGGAGGGGGACTACTTGGTGTCGGTGGACATAAAGGATGCTTACCTGCATGTTCCCATTTATTCTCCTCACCAGGCTTATCTGAGATTCGCGATTCAGGATTGCCATTACCAATTCTAGACGTTACCTTTCGGTCTCTCCATGACGCCGAGGGTATTCACCATGGTGATGGCGGAGATGATGGTCCTCCTTTGTCAGAAATGAGTCAATATAATCCCTTATCTGGATGACCTCCTGATCAAGGCGAGATCCAGGGAGTAGTTATTACAAAATCCCTCTCCCTGTCAATACTCCAACAACACGGGTGGATCATAAATTACCCATAGTCACAGTTGGAACCGACGACAAGGTTGTTTATCCTCGGGATGATTCTGGACACAGAAGTTCAGAGAGTATTTCATCCGCTGGAATAGGCTCTGGAAATCCAGAAAATGGTTAAACAGATATTGAAACCATCAAGTGTGTCGATCCATCAGTGCATTCGGTTGTTGGGGAAGATGGCGGCCTACGAGGCCATACAGTTTGGCAGGTTCCATGCCAGAGTATTCCAGTGGGACCTGTTGGACAAGTGGTCGGAGTCACACCTACACATGCACAGAAAGATAATCCTGTTGTCAAAAACCAGGATTTCGCTCCTGTGGTGGTTGCACAGCTCTCACCTGCTAGAGGGACGCAGGTTCGGCATTCAGGACTGGGTCCTAGTAACCACGGGTGCAAGTCTCCGAGGCTGGGGAGCAGTCTCTCAGGGAGAAAACTTCCAGGGACGTTGATCACATGAGGAAGCCCTCCTTCACATAAACGTGCTGGAGCTAAGAGCCATTTACAATGGCCTTCAATAAGCGGTACATCTTCTTCAAGACCGTCCCGTGCAGATCCAGGCGGACAATGTAACAGCAGTCGCATACATATACAGGCAGGGCGGAACGAAAAGCAGAGCGGCAATGGCAGAGGCGACAAAAATCCTCAGCTGGGCAGAAAAACATCTACAAGCTCTGTTGGCAATATTCATTCCGGGAGTAGACAACTGGGAAGCAGACTTCCTCAGCAGACACAATCTCCATCCAGGAGAGTGGGGCCTCCACCAAGAAGTCTTTGCAGAGGTGACAAGTCTTTGGGGAGTTCCTCAAATAGACATGATGGCGTCTCATCTCAACAAGAAGCTTCAGAGATACTGTTCCAGGTTGAGAGACCCTCAAGCAGTAGCAGTGGATGCACTGATGACCCAGTGGGTGTTTCCGTCAGTGTATGTTTTCCCTCCACTTCTGCTGATCCAAAAAGTACTCAGGATCATAAGAAAGACAAGGGTTCGAGCAATCTTCATATCCCCACACTGGCCAAGAAGGGCTTGGTACCCAGATCTTCAGCAGTTACTCATAGGAGATCCTCGGCCTCTTCCTCCTCGGGAGTACCTGCTGCAGCAGGGGCCGTGTGTGTACCAAGACTTACCGCGGCTACGTTTGACGGCATGGCTGTTGAGCGCCGTATCCTAGCCAGGAAGGGTATTCCTAAGGAGGTCATCCCCACCCTTATTCAGGCCAGAAAGGGAGTAACGTCAAAACATTACCACCGTATTTGGAGAAAATATGTGTCTTGGTGTGAATCCAAGAAAGCTCCTACGGAAGAGTTTCACTTAGGATGTTTTCTCAATTTTTTGCAGGATGGTGTGGAGACGGGCCTACGATTGGGATCAATCAAGGTCCAAATTTTCGGCCTTGTCAGTGTTCTTCCAAAAACAATTGGCCTCTCTTCCAGAGGTTCAGACCTTTGTGAAAGGGGTTCTGCACATCCAGCCTCCATTCGTGCCTCCAGTGACACCATGGGACCTTAACGTGGTATTGCAGTTCCTTCAATCGGATTGGTTTGAGCCTCTACAAAAGATAGAGTTGAAGTTTCTCACTTGGAAAGTGGTGATGCTTTTGGCATTGGCATCCGCAAGGTGGGTATCTGAATTGGGGGCCTTGTCTCACAAGAGCCCTTACCTGATTTTCCATGAAGATAGGGCAGAGTTGCGGACTCGGCAACATTTTCTTCCAAAGGTGGTTTCTGCTTTTCACATAAACCAACCTATTGTGGTGCCAGTAGTTACTGACACATTCACTGATTCAAAGTCTCTAGATGTGGTTAGAGCTTTGAAAATCTATGTTGCTAGAACAGCTCGTATACGGAAAACAGAGGCTCTGTTTGTCCTGTATGATTACAACAAGATTGGCTGTCCTGCTTCCAAGCAGACTATTGCACGTTGGATTAGAAATACGATTCAGCAAGCTCATACTACGGCTGGATTGCCATTACCGACGTCGGTAAAGGCCCACTCCACTAGGAAGGTGGGCTCATCCTGGGCGGCTGCCCGGGGGGTCTCGGAATTACAACTTTGCCGAGCAGCTACTTGGTCAGGGTCAAACACATTTGCTAAGTTCTACAAGTTTGACACCTTGGCCGATGAGGACCTAAAGTTTGGTCAATCGGTGCTGCAGGGTCATCCGCACTCTCCCGCCCGTACTGGAGCTTTGGTATAACCCCATAGTCTTGATGTCGTCCCCAGCATCCTCTAGGACGTATGGGAAAATAGGATTTTGATAACCTACCGGTAAATCCTTTTCTCCTAGTCCGTAGAGGATGCTGGGCGCCCATCCCAGTGCGTACTTTACCTGCAGTTTAGTTATTACAGTTACACAAGTTGTGTTATCTTGGTTTCAGCATGTTGCTGCAATTATTTCATGCCTGTTGGCGTGTGTTATGTTGAATGCCACCATGTGTGCGGCATGGTTGAGGGTGTGAGTTGGTAGATATCTCACCACTAGTTAAGTTATTCCTTTCCTCGAAATGTCAGTCTCCCTGAGCACAGCTCCTACAACTGAGGTCTGGAGGAGGGGCATAGAGGGAGGAGCCAGTTCACACCCAATGAAAAGTCTTTAGAGTGCCCATGTCTCCTGCGGATCCCATCTATACCCCATGGTCTTGATGTCGTCCCCAGCATCCTCTACGGACTAGGAGAAAAGGATTTACCGGTAGGTTATCAAAATCCTATTACTGCGGAAATATGAGATGATAACAGAGTTTCATTATCAAGACCAGTCCCTAAATAATGGTAAATTTGACACTGAGGTGGTCATCCCGAGTTGTTCGCTCGTTATTTTTTTGTCGCAACGGAGCGATTAGTCGCTAATGCGCATGCGCAATGTCCGCAGTGCGACTGCGCCAAGTAAATTTGCTATGCAGTTAGGTATTTTACTCACGGCATTACAAGGTTTTTTCTTCGTTCTGGTGATCGTAATGTGATTGACAGGAAGTGGGTGTTTCTGGGCGGAAACTGGCCGTTTTATGGGTGTGTGCGAAAAAACGCTACCGTTTCTGGGAAAAACGCGGGAGTGGCTGGAGAAACGGAGGAGTGTCTGGCCGAACGCTGGGTGTGTTTGTGACGTCAAACCAGGAACGAAACTGACTGAACTGATCGCAGTTGCCGAGTAAGTGTGGAGCTACTCAGAAACTGCTAAGAAGTGTCTATTCGCAATTTTGCCAATCTTTCGTTCGCAATTTTGATAAGCTAAGAAAGATTCACTCCCAGTAGGCGGCGGCTTAGCGTGTGCAAAGCTGCTAAAAGCAGCTTGCGAGCGAACAACTCGGAATGAGGGCCTGAGTATTTAAGTGTGTAATAAAGGGGACAATGGGGGTCATTCCGAGTTGTTCGCTCGTTGCCGATTTTCGCTATGCTGCGATTTGTTGCTAAATGTGCATGCGCAAGGCACGCAGGGCGCATGTGCTTAGTTATTTAACTAAAAACTTTGTAGATTTGCTGCGGATCCTGCGATGCTTTTCAGTCGCTCTGCTGATCGGTGAATGATTGACAGGAAAGGGGCATTTCTGTGTGGTAACTGAGCGTTTTCCGGGAGTGTGCTAAAAAACGCAGGTGTGTCAGGGAAAAACGCGGGAGTGTCTGGAGAAACGGGGGAGTGGCTGGCCGAACGCTGGGCGTGTTTGTGATGTCAAACCAGGAACTAAACGGACTGAGCTGATTGCAATCTGTGAGTAGGTCTGGAGCTACTCAGAAACTGCAAAGAATTATTTAGTAGTTCTGCTAATCTTTCGTTCGCAATTCTGCTAAACTAAGATACACTCCCAGAGGGCGGCGGCCTAGCGTGTGCAATGCTGCTAAAAGCAGCTAGCGAGCGAACAACTCGGAATGAGGGCCCATGAGTGAAGAGTCTTTATTTCAATAAACAAACTTTTTAAACAACGTGTGTTTCTGTTTATTAGTTCTACAGATCCCATTGGTACTGGATGCCAGGACATGTTGCATACCTCCCAACTGTCCCAATTCCAGTGGGACTGTTCCACTATTAAGACACTGTCCCGCTGTTACACCTGCAAGTCCTAGTGTCCCGCGGGCAGGGGAGGGAGGTTGGGGGAGCTGGTGATCACAGAATAGATGCGGCATGTAAACAGTGGGGGAGGTGAGTAGGGGGCTGCCCAGCTGCTCTGGGAGTGCTGGGCATGCCCCCAAAATGATGAAAACGGAGGTCATGTGATGAGGCTCCGCCCCCTTTCAGCCATGTCTGCACCTCACGCGTGCTAGGTCCAGCTTAGAAGGTTACAAAAGTTGGGAGGTACGATGCTGTTAGTTGTAGTTCTACACACAGCATCGTATCCAAGCAGTTAATAGTTTACAGGGTGTTTTGGGATTTGTAATGCAATATACTAATCATGGACATGGCTATAATAGGTGCAGTGCACACAAGCCCCTGGGTTCAGGACGGCCCATACTACCTATATCCTTCACTCATAGGCTATACTTACCTCTGCACCATCGGGCAGAGAAATCACCTGCCAAATAGTGTGTACAGTGGCCCTCATTCCGAGTTGTTCGCTCGCTAGCTGCTTTTAGCAGCATTGTGTGATAGCCCACTGGTATCAGGTATGCAAAAGCTGCAGTCACTGTGTATAGTACATCACACTTACTTTGCCCCGGCTTGTCATGGGTTCAGGCACAGTTACCAGAGGGTCCCCTGAAGAATCAGGTGTTTAACTACAAGTACATTGTGGGTGTGGACTACAGGTGTCGGTGCAGCGCATAAAGAATTGGGCGCCAGGCCATCTCAGATAAACAGCATAAAGTTTATTCAAACATCAAACAGGGAAATTGCAGGGATAACTTGTGAACACTCCTCCAGCACAAAGCATAAGTTACAGTGGATCACACATCAGGGCACCTCCTCCAGCGCATCGCTTAGTCGCAGCGGCATATACATGGCAAACAGCAGTACGTACCAGGGCATTCTGTGACCAGTAGTGCTACACATCAGGTGACCGTCTCTCTCTCTCTTACTTAGCGAGGATTCTTTTCCTTGGGGGCGCTTACTCACGCCGCGTGGCTTTCCGACCACTTCACCCAGATACCTCTCGAGATACTTTTCCATGGGGGCGCTTACTCACGCCGCGTGGCTTCCGACCACTTCACCCAGATACCTCTTGAGACTCACACCATTAGCACACTTTTCTCCTGGCATCACCCTTTCACTGGATTCTGCATACTGCTGCTCTCACACTGCGATGTCTCCCTCTGTCATCAAGTGCTTTGCTGTGGCTGGCATCACTCCCCACCTAAACATGTGGGGAGCCCTCACTGGGGCTACATCTTTCTGGCTAAATCCACCTCACTGTCTGCTCACTCTCCTCTCACTGTCTGCTCACTCTCCTCACTGACTGTCCTCCCCCTAGGCTGCTACAGGACAACCTTTTTATAACCCTGCATTCCCAGGAACACATTCTATCTGGGATTTCCCGCTCTCAGTTTCCCGCTCTGAGTCTGCAAATGAGTGAGTCATGCCCTTTGCATTTTGCAGACTAATCTGTATAGCTATGAGCTGTGCTGTTAACTCCTTCTGTGCTGCAAGCCGTAGGCTGCTGGCACAGTGCTATGCAACTCCAGCAAACATTTTACTTTTATTAAAGTCATGCTGGCACCTGTAGTGCCACAGTTGATTTGGGCTGCAGTTTCAGGGTATCACATGCACCCCTGCTGAAATCTTGCGTGTCCTCACGCAACAGCAGTTTTCAACATAACATATAATGACAGTACATGTGACAAAAAAACAACAATCACATATTCAGGAAAACATGGCATGTCAAACATCACATTACATACAAATCACATATTCTGTTGCGGTTTTCAAACGAGTTACAGTCCAGAGTCACATGTGATAGTAAAATGTTCCAGACATCTTGTGGCAATTGCGCCAAACACAGAGAACCTGCCCTCGCCTGTCCTTGTCTCCCCCCACGTCTGGGTCAAAAGAGACAGGTGGCTCTCGTGGGCCCCTCCCAATAAACAAGTTTCTCCAACTTTTAGATAATATATATAGGGGACTCCATTCCCCTTGCGATCCTTGGCTCTTTCGGACACTCAGAAATGGCCAACCACAGTGCCCCCAAGGGTGTTGCTCCGACCGGGTGCACTGCATAGTCCCGATGTCCTGTTACATGAGTTCCACCTCCACAAATATTGCCCTTAGAACCCCACGTTGGTAACCATGTTTGCTCATATCCTGTTCGCGGACGCCAAATGTGATAGCCCACTGGTATCAGGTATGCAAAATCTGCAGTCACTGTGTATAGTACATCACACTTACTTTGCCCCGGCTTGTCATGGGTTCAGGCACAGTTACCAGAGGGTCCCCTGAAGAATCAGGTGTTTAACTACAAGTACATTGTGGGTGTGGACTACAGGTGTCGGTGCAGCGCATAAAGAATTGGGCGCCAGGCCATCTCAGATAAACAGCATAAAGTTTATTCAAACATCAAACAGGGAAATTGCAGGGATAACTTGTGAACACTCCTCCAGCACAAAGCATAAGTTACAGTGGATCACACATCAGGGCACCTCCTCCAGCGCATCGCTTAGTCGCAGCGGCATATACATGGCAAACAGCAGTACGTACCAGGGCATTCTGTGACCAGTAGTGCTACACATCAGGTGACCGTCTCTCTCTCTCTTACTTAGCGAGGATTCTTTTCCTTGGGGGCGCTTACTCACGCCGCGTGGCTTTCCGACCACTTCACCCAGATACCTCTCGAGATACTTTTCCATGGGGGCGCTTACTCACGCCGCGTGGCTTCCGACCACTTCACCCAGATACCTCTTGAGACTCACACCATTAGCACACTTTTCTCCTGGCATCACCCTTTCACTGGATTCTGCATACTGCTGCTCTCACACTGCGATGTCTCCCTCTGTCATCAAGTGCTTTGCTGTGGCTGGCATCACTCCCCACCTAAACATGTGGGGAGCCCTCACTGGGGCTACATCTTTCTGGCTAAATCCACCTCACTGTCTGCTCACTCTCCTCTCACTGTCTGCTCACTCTCCTCACTGACTGTCCTCCCCCTAGGCTGCTGCAGGACAACCTTTTTATAACCCTGCATTCCCAGGTACACATTCTATCTGGGATTTCCCGCTCTCAGTTTCCCGCTCTGAGTCTGCAAATGAGTGAGTCATGCCCTTTGCATTTTGCAGACTAATCTGTATAGCTATGAGCTGTGCTGTTAACTCCTTCTGTGCTGCAAGCCGTAGGCTGCTGGCACAGTGCTATGCAACTCCAGCAAACATTTTACTTTTATTAAAGTCATGCTGGCACCTGTAGTGCCACAGTTGATTTGGGCTGCAGTTTCAGGGTATCACATGCACCCCTGCTGAAATCTTGCGTGTCCTCACGCAACAGCAGTTTTCAACATAACATATAATGACAGTACATGTGACAAAAAAACAACAATCACATATTCAGGAAAACATGGCATGTCAAACATCACATTACATACAAATCACATATTCTGTTGCGGTTTTCAAACGAGTTACAGTCCAGAGTCACATGTGATAGTAAAATGTTCCAGACATCTTGTGGCAATTGCGCCAAACACAGAGAACCTGCCCTTGCCTGCCCTTGTCTCCCCCCACGTCTGGGTCAAAAGAGACAGGTGGCTCTCGTGGGCCCCTCCCAATAAACAAGTTTCTCCAACTTTTAGATAATATATATAGGGGACTCCATTCCCCTTGCGATCCTTGGCTCTTTCGGACACTCAGAAATGGCCAACCACAGTGCCCCCAAGGGTGTTGCTCCGACCGGGTGCACTGCATAGTCCCGATGTCCTGTTACATGAGTTCCATCTCCACAAATATTGCCCTTAGAACCCCACGTTGGTAACCATGGTTGCTCATATCCTGTTCGCGGACGCCAAATGTGATAGCCCACTGGTATCAGGTATGCAAAATCTGCAGTCACTGTGTATAGTACATCACACTTACTTTGCCCCGGCTTGTCATGGGTTCAGGCACAGTTACCAGAGGGTCCCCTGAAGAATCAGGTGTTTAACTACAAGTACATTGCGGGGGTGGACTACAGGTGTCGGTGCAGCGCATAAAGAATTGGGCGCCAGGCCATCTCAGATAAACAGCATAAAGTTTATTCAAACATCAAACAGGGAAATTGCAGGGATAACTTGTGAACACTCCTCCAGCACAAAGCATAAGTTACAGTGGATCACACATCAGGGCACCTCCTCCAGCGCATCGCTTAGTCGCAGCGGCATATACATGGCAAACAGCAGTACGTACCAGGGCATTCTGTGACCAGTAGTGCTACACATCAGGTGACCGTCTCTCTCTCTCTTACTTAGCGAGGATTCTTTTCCTTGGGGGCGCTTACTCACGCCGCGTGGCTTTCCGACCACTTCACCCAGATACCTCTCGAGATACTTTTCCATGGGGGCGCTTACTCACGCCGCGTGGCTTCTGACCACTTCACCCAGATACCTCTTGAGACTCACACCATTAGCACACTTTTCTCCTGGCATCACCCTTTCACTGGATTCTGCATACTGCTGCTCTCACACTGCGATGTCTCCCTCTGTCATCAAGTGCTTTGCTGTGGCTGGCATCACTCCCCACCTAAACATGTGGGGAGCCCTCACTGGGGCTACATCTTTCTGGCTAAATCCACCTCACTGTCTGCTCACTCTCCTCTCACTGTCTGCTCACTCTCCTCACTGACTGTCCTCCCCCTAGGCTGCTGCAGGACAACTTTTTTATAACCCTGCATTCCCAGGTACACATTCTATCTGGGATTTCCCGCTCTCAGTTTCCCGCTCTGAGTCTGCAAATGAGTGAGTCATGCTCTTTGCATTTTGCAGACTAATCTGTATAGCTATGAGCTGTGCTGTTAACTCCTTCTGTGCTGCAAGCCGTAGGCTGCTGGCACAGTGCTATGCAACTCCAGCAAACATTTTACTTTTATTAAAGTCATGCTGGCACCTGTAGTGCCACAGTTGATTTGGGCTGCAGTTTCAGGGTATCACAATTGCACACGCTAGGCCGCCGCCTACTGGGAGTGTATCTTAGCATAGCAGAATAGCGAATGAAAGAGTAGCAGAACTGCTAATAAATAATTCTTTGCAGCTTCTGAGTAGCTCCAGACCCACTCACAGATTGCGATCAGCTCAGTCCGTTTAGTTCCTGGCTTGACGTCACAAACATGCCCTACGTTCGACCAGCCACTCCCCCGTTTCTCCAGACACTCCCGCGTTTTTCCCTGACACGCCTGCGTTTTTTAGTACACTCCTGGAAAACGCTCAGTTACCTCCCAGAAATGCACCTTTCCTGTCAATCTTCACCGATCAGCAGTGCGACTGAAAAGCGCCGCAGGATCCACAGCAAAACTGCTAAGTTTTTAGTTAAATAACTAAGCGCATGCGCCCTGCGTGCCTTGCGCATGTGCAATTTGCAACAAATCGCAGCATAGCGGAAATCGGCAACGAGCGAACAACTCGGAATGACCACCAGTATGCTATCTACCCAGAGATCTGTGCATTTTTACTAGTAGACTCACACTGTGCCAGAATCTACTCTGTACATGCATGGGTGAGAGAGGGGTTGCCCACACAGAAACTGTGCATAGGCCACCTTCTCTCTTAATCCAGCCCGTAGTATTAAAATACTGTTTTAAACCATCCAGAGCTGTTAGGAAGAACCCCAGTGCTATCCGCAAAGAACTGTTTTTTTTTTATTTACCTGGGGAGTTTGGGTGGCTGGCTGCATATATTTGTGAGCTAGTTATCAGCTTTCCATGCTATAGTTTGGCTAGTCCAGCCCAGGCTCGGACTGGCCCATAGGGGTACAGGGGAAACCACCGGTGGGCCTCACCCTCTCAATTATACATTATGAATATGTTACATTATACTGCACAGGACTATGTTGTATTTTCTACAGTGCATTGCTGTTATTAATCTGGTACATTATCATGCATGCAGTAGCAGTATTTACTATACAGTATATATTATTTATCAAGGGGCCCAGACCATGCACTAATGGTTAGCCAAGCCTCTAAGAATGGGCCCCTACCACTGCATTTCCCCGGTGGGCCCTTCGTGCCCCAGTCCGACACTGGTCCAGCCTATCATAGCCTAGTATTGTATGTAGCTTTCTGCGCGGTTGGAGGGACCACATATTGTTTGTCCCCTGTATTAGCTGCATATACTGCACCCAGAGCAGGTTACATATTCCCTTTGGGGGTGATAGGCTATGCATAGCTCTTGAATGTATTTATGTATTTATATTCCTTTATTTTCTCAGACCTAACACTTCAGTCGACATCATCACGGTACTTATCTACTGTGTGTGGTCGAATCAAGCATTTACATACATTTAAAGCCTATCTTGATGTTTCTTTTGGCTGCGACTAAAAATGGATTAGAAGAATACTTTCTAAAGATAAACTAAGGCAGAAAGAATTGGGAGTCATTATTGAGAATTTCAGCAGCCCCACTTTGGAAATCACTGTAGCCCGTTATTTTTGACTAATAATTATGTTTATAATATTGGAATAAACTGAACATATATTTATCTAGAGGTTTTTCATTCTATTGGACCTGCAATTTTGATTGACATTATATATACCAACATTCACAGTGAAAGGGGGGTACAAAGGGTACCCCCGTACCAGGCCCCGAGGCTTTGAGGGGCCCCAAGGTGTGGTGCCCAAGCATAATGCTTTCAATGAGTCACAATTTTATTTGTTTTATGTGGATGCCGCCACTCGGGCCGCACATAGAATAGTCCAGCGGCGGCTGGCTGGCAGCGGCGGGGGCGGTAATGTAATCCCCGGCTCCCATCACTGCAGCAGCCGCTCTGAGCCTCTGACCTCGCGTAAGCGTGACAAGTCACATGTCATGTGACGTCCGGTACGGTGCACCGACCACCCGCCCTTCCCTACCTACTACTGCTACAGTGGCGTCCGTCCTTTGAGAAACACATGGCAGCTCAGGCATCGACGCAAGTTTTGAGGAGAGCAGCCCGGCAGCAGCGGCCTGACAGACTGCTGGGGGGGGGGGGGGGGGGGGATTGATTTGGCGGTGACTCTGGTGAGCAGAGCAGTATTACAGTGTCAAATATTTGTAAATACATTTATTGGCACATGCAGGGAGGGATGTGTGGGTCAAGGGTCAAGGGGGGATTGGGCGGCAGTGGCGGTGGCCCGCAAAGATATCGGTGTACAGGGCCCCAAGATTTCTGTTGCCGGCCCTGATAGGAGGTTATGGCGAAGGGGAGCGCAGTCTAGAGAGACAGAATGAGATTAGCATACAAATTGGTCTGATTAGCAGGCCTTTTTGCTTTGCTGATCAGACTCAGATAAGATTTTCCATTGCACCCCTATACTGTTTTTCCAGGGTTACGCAAATTCCCCACTTTCCTACTAGCATATAATGGAAATAATTTAGAAATATAATGGAAATAATTTAGTGCTGCCATGGCCAACTGTGGATTTCCCACTTTGCATGTGAGGCACAAGCTTAGAGTCGCTACTCGCCGGGAGCGGCACAGCAGGTTACCCTGTAGCATAGCCCTGGTAGGCCGCTGGTTTGGTGGAGCTGCCATAGACTGGGAGATTCCTTTCTTTTATGTCATTAAGACTAAATATCAGTTGGGGTGGTTGAGGATAAAGCTTACTTGGCTGTTTGCAGGCATCAGGACCTTCCCTGACATTAGGGTGGCAAATCCGGCAGTGACATGAATTTAGAAGTGTATGTGTGTGTGCGTGCTTGCGTGCGCGCGCGCTGGGGGGAATAGGAGGGGGGCAGGACAATAATGTTAAGCTTAGGTACGACCTGGTCCCTAAACCCAGCCTAAACCTTGTCCCCTGTTGAATTGTTTACAATTAGTAAATAATAAAATATTAATATTCAAAATAAAAATAGAAACAACTTCTCAAAGTGTCCACCTATTGTCTCCCTCCTTTACACCTGTGTTGCACTGACACAGATTCAGCCTCACCGAGGCAATCATAAGGGGAGGAAAAGCATTACTTTGTTTTGCATCAATTTTCCATCAGTGTGTTGTTAATTAAATAATTCCTACCCTAGGATCCCCCCCTTCCTTCTCCTTCCCAGTAGTAATGGTCCTCTTTCCATTTTTGGGTTTTTTAGTAACGCATCTCCCATACAAATAATTGCATTTCAACATTACTTGCATGTACTCTGTAACAGCAATAAACATTTCTGATAGACAAAGAACTTTATACCAGACAAAAGAGAAACTAAACAGAGCGGTTTATTCTCATTCAATTACAGCATACTTGATGTATATCTCACATCTTGCATTCATTACCAAGGTATTTTAACAGGACAAGTGCCAACTTTTAACTCAATAGATTGACTTTAATTTTAACCCCAGAGTTAATCTTAAAAAATAAATTAGGCCTCTTATTTCCCATCCCCTTCCACCTACATTTCCTTTTATCACATGGTTAATTGTCATCTAATAATGCATCTGGTTTCAGTGATTAAACTCTCATGCCATTTAATGACCAGTAAGGAAAATTACAGTTGTGTAGAACAGTAACGTTATAAGTGTAACTAGAAGACATGAACTAGTACCTATAGAATCATGAAATATGATAATAGTCTGTTTGTTCCCCTTCACTGATAATGAATTTACAGAAACATTTCCCAAGTGCACTTACCAGTATTAATGTTTTCCAGGATCCAAATGGCTAATGGTTCTCAGATGGCTAAATAGGCTAAATAGCAACACACCGGCAATGGTCTATGTAAGCTATATGAATGTACTGTACTATGGGAAACTAGCTAAGCCTAAAAGGCAAAAAATGTGCCATAGAGTAGAAACAACAACATATGGGGGGGCCATTCCGACCCGATCGCTCGCTGCAGTTTATCTCAGCTCAGCGATCGGGTCGGAACTGCACATGCGCCAGTGCCGCAGTGCTCCGGCGCATGCCAGCCGTCATTGCCTAGCGATCACCTCTGAGGCAGAGGCGGTCGCTGGGCGTGAGGGGGCTGGACGTTAGGGGGCGTGGTCCGGCCAATGCAGGCGTGGCCGGACCGTTGGGGGGGGGGCGAGCGTGGCATCTGTAGCCGCTGCGACTCGGGGCAGCGAAGAGGTTCTCCCGGGGGGGGGGGCGGCACTGACATGCGGGGCGGACTAGCCCTGTGCTGGACATCCCCCTGCATGTCTGAGTGCCTGATCGTAGCTGTGCTAAATTTAGCACAGCTACGATCAACTCGGAATGACCCCCTAGGTACTGTACCTGCAGTTTCTAATAAATATATAATCATTATCAATCATTTACAGTGGGTCCAAGGGGGGGGGAGGGGTACTTTTTACCCGGCCCAGGCCTGATGGAGGGGCTAAGCCTGGGCCCAAGTGGTCCTCCACCCCCCATTACCTGGTAGCTGCAGCTCTTCTCCTCAGCCCAGCACACGTTGCTGTGTGCTAGGCTGCAGTGTGGCCAGTTAGGTGCTTAAACTTAAAGTACTCTTTTTTTCTGTATTTTTTCTAAGGGTGCAGGGCCACACCTCCCTTGATTAGGCCACACCCCCTAAAAAGTACCTGGGCCAGGCCAGGCTCTCTACTGTCCTGATCATTTATTATATACTTTTTATTTACTTTCCATGATTTTATATTGAGAATAAAGCCGAGTGGATAAATAGCCATTGGCATACAGTATATATACAGGCTCCCCCGTCTGTCATGCAGGTAAAATAAATTCATCCATAGAGAGGCACTCACCAGACTTTCCATACTAAATATTGCAGGACAGATCAACGTTTCGATCCCATCAGAGTCATGATCACAAATCTATTGTATCCCAGCACGTGGCAATAATGCTGACGCCGGAACTCCAACATCAGGGGGTATTTGGTAAGTACTTACCTACTCCCTGTCAGATTCTCTACATCGGGATGCAGCGGTCGGTCTTCTGAACACCAGTAAAGCTTATCAAACCCAACTGTTGCATAGCATGTTATACACACAGTGCACTTGTAGCATCTTTTCTGTAGGTTTCTTAGCCATGAGGATCTCTGTTTAGTCTGGAAAATCAACATACTGTAGGCTTCATCAAAATATCCCAGAAGTTTGGTCCCCTTTTATAGGAGAACATATGTCTTTTCCATTCCATACCCAGCCTGTGGTCAGCCTTTATTATGTCCCAATCAGTAGCGGATCTTGCCACGGGCAAGCAGGACTTTTGCCCGGGGCGGCGCCATCCGGAGGGCGCCGGCGCCATCCGGAGGGCGCCGCACCATGGCAAGATCCGCTGCTGCTGTGCCCCCCGCTGCCCCTCTGTCCCGCTGCCCCCCGCGTAGCATCTAGTTTCCCTTCGTGGAGAGGACCTGTGCTGTGCGGTGCGCGATGACATCATCGCGCACCACACACCATTTCAGCCGCGCTACTACTGTACAGGGGGTGTAACGGACCACGCCCCCTGTATGAAGCCACGCCACTATTGGCCGCCCGAGGCGCTAGAAGCCCAAGAACCGGCCCTGGTCCCAATATTTGTGAATTGGTTGCTAAAATGAACAGAGTTTGTATAAAATGTGATAATGATCTCCGATCTCTCGTCTTTCCACACGATATCTGCCGAAGCTAAGAAACCCACGAAAAGGATGCTCTAGGTGCATCGGGTGTTCAACATGCCTATAACTGCATTCTACCTTATAAGGGCAGCAGCAAAGTGCGAAATGCATCAGGAATTTAATTTTTTCTCATGGAGAATAATGTTAAGCACCTTCCAGCAAAGGAAGGAATGCTCCTGTAAACTGTCTCATTCTGCAAAAAAGAATTTCGTTTTTGGATGTTGGTACAAAAATACAGTAAGTGCCTTTATGCGTCTAATACACACTCCGCAAGAAAAGCCCCATGAGCCGGCGAAAACTATTGTGCACCCACAGACAACACAATCTTGGCCAATAAATGCACTTCTCTATAAACTGGGTACATTTGTGCACCATTAGGATAACAGCGTCACAAAATGGCATCAGCGGTTTTTCATTTTTGTAGTTTGTTAGTTAACTTTACTTTGGGGGAAATGTATCAAGCCTTCTAAAGAGGACAAATACAGAAGTTGCCCATAGCAACCAATAAGCTTTTAGCTATCATTTATCAAGTATCTTCTCTAAAATGATAGCTAGAAGCTTACTGGTTAAGGGTGGTCATTCCGAGTTGTTCGCTCATTGCCGATTTTCGCTATGCTGCAATTTGTTACTAAATGCGCATGCGCATTGTACGCAGGGCGCATGCGCTAAGTTATTTAACACAAAACTTAGTAGATTTGCTGGTGTTCCTGCGGCGCTTTTCAGTTGCACTGCTGATCGGTAAATGATTGACAGTAAAGGAACGTTTCTGGGTGGTAGCTGAGCGTTTTCCGGGAGTGTGCTAAAAAACGCAGGCGTGTCAGGGAAAAACGCGGGAGTGTCTGGAAAAATGGGGGAGTGGCTGGCCGAACGCAGGGCGTGTTTGTGACGTTAAACCAGGAACTAAACGGACTGAGCTGATCGCAATCTAGGAGTAGGTCTGGAGCTACTCAGAAACTGCAAGAAAATATTTAGTAGCAGTTCTGCTAATCTTTCGTTCGCTATTCTGCTAAGTTAAGATACACTCCCAGAGGGCGGCGGCCTAGCGTGTGCAATGCTGCTAAAAGCAGCTAGCGAGCGAACAACTCGGAATGACCACCAATATGGACAACTGCTCCTCCTGTCCTGTGGTAGACATATAATTTTGGGGGGTGGATAAGACCTTAAGCAGTTCACAATGTGCTTGTGCAAATGCAACTCTACAACCTTTTGTCTCATATAAAACCTGTCCTTTTCTGTTATGTTTTAATATATTGTACTTTTACTTTTGTCTCTTTTCTTTTAAAATCTGAATCCTCCTAGCACAGAACGCACCATTATTTGTTACTTTATTGAAACAGACGTTCTTCGTCTTTTTTTTCTTCAACAAACCACAACTTCGCTCCAAAATTTAATTATCTTTATGACATCATATAGTTATTTTGAACTGCAAACATATGAAAAATATTTATTGTCATGTGTTTGTCATTTTTTATAGCTTTCCACACGACAGCTTTAAAGAAAGAGATATTTTGGGGTTCAGTTCAAGAACCTGGTTTAAATTATCTGGCGCTGTTGCATTGTTGCTGCAATACTTATTGTTAAAGAGAAATGTAAAAATATTGCACATCCCATGACACATTGTAAATTAAATGATAGATTTACAAAGACTATAAGAATGGAAAACGTACCCTATTAAATTTATAACAGGGTAAACAATACTATATATAGACAATTCCCTTGCTAGAACTATATATTTGAATGTAACATACGTTTGATAAAATATTAGAGCCAAGATTTTTGTTTTGCTTTTAACTGAATAATGTAACTTTTGTTCTTTTTATTTTAAAATACATAATGTACGGAGCATGTGGGTGCGTATATGTAAGTTCATGAAAATGGAGACATTTAATGTAAAAATTACAAACGGAACACAGTAGGGAACATGTCCTCACCTTGACTTGCTTATAAGTCTAAAGTTAGGTACACAATCAAACTTGAGATGCAGTTGTTATTACAATAACACTAAGGATTGAATGTCCAAATGAAAATGCTAATTCATGCATGCACACTATTAGTGGTAAATTTACTAAAGCTTCTAAAACTGAGAATTGGTGATGTTGCCCATAACAACCAATCTGATGCTGTCTATCATTCCTCTATTGCCTTCTAGAAAATGATAGCATCTGATTGGTTACTATGGGCAACTCCACCAATTCTCTGTTTTAGAAACTTTAGTAAATTTACCCCTTAGATTCATCCTTGTGATCTGTCATCCTCATTTCTCAAAACCTTCTGCTGAATTGATTGTGACTATGTTACACTCTACAAATATCTGGCTATACTGTTGCGGGAGCATCGGCAGAAGTATTGGACAGAATGTTTGGTGGTGTCTACACTAGGTTTCCCTGATGATCATAAAGTCATATCAGCAGATGCAACCTGTTTTGTTGAGATAAAACATGATGGTGATTGGGTACACACGCTTACATTCTCTCAACCACAGGCTGTGAATCTTGATCTGCAAGATGATTGTATAGTTGTTTAGGTATCAGTATGTGATTCCGGCAGACCGGATGCTAGAGGTCATAAAATAGAAGGCGGCGTCCCAATGGTCAAGTTCCTGACAGAAGCGAGTTCAGTATTCAAACTCCCCCACTGCCACCCCTAACCCTCCCTTACCGCAGCTAACCTTAACTTCCCTCCTTAGTGCCTAAACCTAACTTCCCCCTTTACTGCCTAAACCTACCCCCCCCTTTCCGCAGCAGCACACTCCATATTTCAATACCCCCCTCGCTGCAAGTTTTTCAATGGCAGAGTGGGTCACTTGCGTATATATGCTTCCACTAGCCATTAAGTTCAATGGGAGAGTTGGCGGCTGTAGGGTATCATGGTATACCACAATGCATACGCATTGCGGTGCCGCTGCAATATGCAGCAACATCTTATAAGGACACATCTGCAGTTGCAGCAGCCTGTAAAAACTTGAGGTTAAGACCAGCAGGAATATATCAACATTTAAAATACTTCTAGTCCACATATCTTGTAAGGATAGCAATAAAATTATTCTCATTGATCGTGCAAACCATATTAACAGTCCCACAAGCTCATGACTGTTGTCACTCTCAATGTTGATGGTTTCTTCCTTGCTTGTAAGATTCAACTCACTCAAAGTCACTTTGTCCATTTTGGATTTCCACTTGCACCAGTCATTTCTTGACTTTGGGCCTTATTCAGCTCGCACGTGTGTGTGATGCAATTGCATTATGCCAATTTTATGACAAGTGCGCATCCACAGGGCCCATTCTGCCGGCAAATTTGATCACGTTGATGCAAATGCCTCTGCCTGTTTGACAAGGGTGATTGGGGGTGGTGATGTAGCATTGTGGGGGTGTGGTATTGGGAACATGGGCGGGTCTGGCCTGTATTCAGGGCAGCCACATGACATCACACATGGCCTCTGCGACAAGTAAGATGGCCGCGCTGCGCCAACCTTCTCAGCTAGGCTTCTCAGGCAGGGAGGCTTAACTTATTTTGTGGAGCCAGCGATGCGACCGCAATTGAATTGTGATTGCATTATTGCTGGCCATTAGCATGCTAGGTTGCCTTGCCCTGACTGGGTGGGCCCAAGCATACAATTGTCAGCAGTTGCAGTTTTACTAAATTAGCAAAACTACAACTGTAGCTGAATAAGGCCCTTTGCCTCCTGGATAGCTTGAGGTTCACAGAACATAATATTTGCAAATTCCTCATAGTATCTCCTTGGTGGTTTTCTACTGTTTGATCTTGCAGAAGTTTTTTTATGTGGTTGAATGTCCACGCTGGTAGTCTCTGGTTCAGATATGACTCCAGCTACTGGCATATCCAGTGACATATTTCTGCATTTCCAACTCCAGACTTTCCTTTAAGTGGTGCTGTTTCTTGGAATACTGCATAACATCTCTTGACTTGACAAGCTTTCTAGTATTGGATTCCATAGTCTGTATCATTTACTCTCTTGGCAAAATCCAAGCTAGAGATGAGCGGGTTCGGATTTAATGCCAGAATTAATGCCAGTTAGGTTTTATCCGGATTTTTCTTAATGGCTATCCAAAACACATGACATCCGTGAGCCAATAAGATGCCATTTTGAGATCCGAGTAAATCCGAGTAAAACCCGAGTAAATCCGAACCCGCTCATCTCTAATCCAAGCATGATACACTTTTTGTACTTTGATTCCAGTTTGCATCTTCCTTCTTTGGAGATAGGTACATGAGCAGTATACCCAAAAACTCTGAGTTGCTTGACACTTGGTTTTCTTCCAGACCATACTTCCATTGGTGTTTTGTCTTTTTAGGAAATTGTGGGAACATGTTTCTATTGGCATATGCTTATATGTTGATTTCAAATCAGTGTAGGTTTTATTGAATATAACAGGATTCACATGATAGAAGAAACAGAAGTCAATACAATAATGTATCAATCTCTCTTGGGCTAAGTACTGCACAGCTATACAGCACTGTGATGTTGCAATAACACAGTGACAGACTTGTGAGCATGCAGATACTATTCTAGAGGCATGTAAACAAGTCCTGCACCTGGAGTCAAGACAGTCTGACCTTTATGTTTTGTGAATAAGTTTTTCCCAGACGTATGATGTTATTTAGACATTAGTCATGCACAATAACACACAGTTTAGAAAAGGCATGCAGTGGTTACCCATCTAACTACGTATCAACAGATTCTTCAGATAAACTGCTGTGGACACTGCTTCTGCCCAAAAACATTTGTTTAGGCCTACATCTTTCAGAATACATCTGACTCTCTCCACTAAAGTGCGATTTGCACACTTCCTTACACCATTTTGCTCCGGTGTGTAGGAATGGTCAATTGATGTTCAATTCCATTCTTCTTTAGGAAGAATTCTACAGTACATCTTTCCTTAGGTTTTCTCTTCCATTGTCAGAACTCATGACTTTCAGTCTAGTACAGGTTTGATTTTCTACTAATTTCTTGTAGTCTACAATTTTCTTCATCACTTCACTCTTTTCTTTGATTAAAAACACTTGTATTATTCTCATGAAATCATTGATGAACGTTATGAAGTAACTGTATCCACTTATAGATCTGACTTCCATTGGACCACACACACCTGTATGCACCAACTCCAGGGTTGTCTCAGCTCTGTTTGCTGATTTTGGGGAGGGAGCGTGAAAGAGCTCCCGAAGATAGAAGTCACCGGAAGCCCTGGGGAGGCGGCAGCCATGCAAAAGAGCTTAAAGGCAAATGAGCTGAAAGGCTGCCGATATGAGATGTGGGTACTAATTAATTGGGCCCATGTCTGATGGAGGGGCCCAGTGGGGTCCCAGGTCCCCCTCCCCCTTACCAGGCAGCAGCTGCAGCACATCTCTGGAGACCAGCACACACACTACAGTGCAGTGTGGCCAGGAGGCACCAAAAATATATTTTTTTCTTTATTTTTTCTAAGGGTGCATGACCACACCTCCTGTGATTAGGCCACACCCCCTGAAAAGTACCTGGGCCCAGACAGGCTCTCTACTGCCCTGCCCAAGGTGAAGATGCTGTATGATATATATTTTTTTGAAATGTGTCTTGTATTTATTTTCATATTTTTTTTTACAGTAGAACTGGTGCCACCCTGGTTTACAGAATGGTGCCACCCTGGTGACGGTGGGTGCGGGGTTCATGGTATGTTAATATTGTTCATGCGTGGTTCTCCAAGTGCCGGCATGTTGGGGCAGGCTTGCTGTGAGCTGTGGGCTGCAGGGCTGCCATCAAGGGGGGTTTGCGGGTACAGCAGTCCCGGGCCCGGACACTCTGTCAGAGAGGGCGGGGGGCCCGGTCCGCTCCTACCGCCCTCTATTGCCGCAACTTCTGCTTAATGAAAAGGAGCCCCTCGCCGGTCCTCTGCCTACCCGCCTGTGCAGCAAAGGCTACTGCCGCTGCACAATAAAGTTTTATTATATGGCGCTTGTGATGTCATGACGTCACACACAGCCACTGGAAGATAGAGGAGCAGCGTGCCGCCTGAGGAGCTCCCTGGATCACAAGATCAGCAGTACATGGAGACCTCCGAGAACGGCCACGAAGGAGGCTGCCGATGTCCAATAGGAGGCACCAGAGCGACAAAACGGCTCTGAGGGAGATCAGATCAATGCAAGCAAAGGAGAGGAGGATGCAGGGTGTGTACTTGATATTTCTTCCCCTTCAACTAAAGGAGTGTAAGTTACCTACGCAATTTCATTGTATTCCTATTTATTATTATTATTACTATATTTTTCTGTACCGCTGGTGGGGGTTTTTGAGGATTTGTACATGCTACTATGTACTGTATGGGAGCCATATCCTCCTTTATTCTACCTGCTTTTGTTGACACCATCTGGTGCAAGGGCCAGGAAGGGCATCAGCCTCCTCACCTTCCCTTTATTTGTCTTTTGTGTGGTAAGTATATTATATTTACTAATGCTAATATTGCCAGTATAATACCAGACTGCAACAACTGGGGCTACATAGTATTTCTGTAATTGGTACTGTACTGTATTTCTCTTACATGGTGGCCATGTACTTCTTAAGGGATGGCTAAGGTACAGTATAATGCATTATGGTCTTTTGTCACTGCATGGTTTTAATGTGCTATTTTACACATGGTATGTTGTGTACAAAAAAATGTTGTAGCTATATGGTAATAAACAATCTCTCACCTGCCTTTACTCTGGTATGAAGAGTTCTGCCCCTCCATTACACTTACATGTACATGGTGGAATCTTTATTTATTAAATACGTCAAATATGTGCTTTCAGCACGCATTTGAAAGTTAAAATTGGCTAGCAAATGGGCATAATGTCTTCTGCAGACCCTTGTTCGTCCAACAGCCCCCCCCAACGACTCTTAGCAGTGGAAAAATTGACACGTCACATGGGGCCCAGCCTATTTTGTCAGTCCCGGGCCCCACGATTTCTGATGGTAGCCCTGGTAAGCTGCCTGTAAAGAACAATATTAACATAAACAATACTAACATGTAAAGAACAATATTAACATACTATGAACCCCGCACCCACCGCCACTAGGGTGGCACCTGTAGTCTTAATGTCTGGGCGGTCTGTAAAAAACAATATTAACATACCATGAACCCCACACCCACCGCCACCAGGGGTGCTGGATTTTGTTTGTGGGGGGGAGGCATTTTATGTTTTCCCAGCCCTGGGCTGACTGGTTTGCGGTGGAGAATGTGATGGCAGGGGGACATCACACTGAGAGTCTCCAATTCTATGGCATTATACCCTTGGTTGGTTCAGCCTGGTGCTGGTTGCTGTGGTATAAGGGGAATCCTAAGGTGCTTTTTTTTAAGTAGGGTGTGTGTGTGTGTGTGTGTGTGTGTGCGTGCGTGCGTGCGTGCATGCGTGCGTGTGTGTTGTTGATCATCTAGTGCCTCCCCAGCCATTGATCTCACTGCACGTCACTGCTCTGTAGACCCCCTGTGACATCAGACGGATGGTAATATAACAGTGGTGATTAAAAATCTTGATTGCGGTACTATAGACTGTGAAAGTTCATGAACCCCAGCTCCCCTAACACGAATTCATTACACAGTGCAAAGTGTTATAACTTGTAATTTACTATTTACAATTATCAACACTGGATTAATGTATTTATACAGATGTGTCCTCACACACCTAGCCTCAATATGCCATACGGGGCGAGACGCCTGGCTCTCGGACAGGTGCAGTGTGATGTCTTTTTCTTTAAACTTTGCATCTTATTTGTGTCACAGATGCAATGAAACACCACTCGCCGTGTACTAGAGTCGCTGGGCTGCAACTTTAACTGTACAGGAAATAAACACAAAGCAGTAGGTGAAGCACAACAGAACTTGGTATGAGAAAAAGCTGCGACTGCTGCATTGCAGCACTTCATGCACAGATTCCGACTCACACACAGATGTACAAGTGTTGCACATCACGTTGATCAGTGTCATCTAGTAAATTAGTATTGTGTATTCCAGTTTTACTTATGCAAATAAGACGCACATTTTAAGTGAAAAAGATGCTTGGCGCAGCTGTGCCGCACAGGACCTGGTCTGACAAGAGGGACTATTTGGCGCGACTGAAGCCACAGAGTATGAGGAGTGGACGCATCTGTTTTTCATAGCATTAATTCAAAGCCATTATTTTAACCATTAGTGTCCCATTACTGTTGTGACCAGCAGAATACAGCTTAAGCAGGACTCTTCTAGAAACATGGCTAGTTCAGGCACTTGCCGACAACTCTATCTTCACCTCCTCTTGCAATTATGCCTAGATTATGTGAGCTTGGCACTTTTGCATCAGTTGAGTCATTACAATTTGCCTAGAAACGGGGCCGCGGCGGGTCCTTGCAGTAGTGACGGTGAGGGAATAGCAGCAAAGCCACTCCACCACCTGACTTTGATTGGCCGCGGACTCCAGTGATGTCACTACAGGGCCGATATATTAAGCTTTTTGGGTAGGGATGGCCATCGACCTAATTACTAATCATCTATGGCTTTTGCCCGATTTGGAATACTTTTGCCATCGATCTCGGAGAACCCGACGGTTGCCCTCCATCGATGGCATGGCATGACCAAATATTATTATTTTTTAACTATGTGCACTGCTCGGACATGGAACATAGCTCTGCCCCCACAAAACCATGCCCCTGGGACCTGATTGGCCCGCAGCTTGCTCGATACTAATGTAGGTGGTGACCATCAATGGTTCCTTTACAGATGGTTTCCCACCATCAATAGTAACTTATTATCAAGCACTGTTTTTTTTTCTGTTTTTGAACTCTTAGAAATCTTGGTTCCAAAAATTGCACCTACCTAGTGCTTACACACTAGTGATGCTGTTTGTGTTGTTTTGTGGTATTAGCAGTACTGACCTCATTAGACATTCATTGATCAATAGCTCAACCCCAAGAAAAGGATGGTTAAGGATAATTATTCCATGGCCATGGGTGCACAAAACACTCCTCTCTTTTCAGTTAGAGAGACTGGACAGTAGAGTGTAAGTACTGCACAATACCCAGAATGCTTTGCTGGGAAGGGACGAATAATTTGCATACTAAGTATTGCTTTGATTATCACAAACGGTCCATTTGAAAGATTACAATTTGAATAGCAGTAAACAGGCATATAGTAAACAGAAAGACAGTAAACAGGCACATACATTGCTTTTTTACTCAATTTGGCACAACATGCAAAACACGGCTAAGCTGTTTTTCACGAGTAGCGAGTGGATACATTTTAACATTTTTGTTTGCCATAATAGAATATGTATAAAGTAACATATTAAGGAAGCAAATTAAAGGCTCACACACACTGATTTTGAGCTGAAAGCAGGTTACTTTTGGTGGTTTGAGCTGCTTTCAGCTCAAAGCCGCCCAGTGTGTCACAAGCGATGAGTGGTGAGCGCTGATGCGCCTCCCGCTTCATCGCCGGCGGCCGCCGTTCATCTACTGGTATTACCAGCAGGTGAACGGCTTTCCACAGCGTCCTGCTATGGAAAGCCAGTCACCCTTGCTAACATCGCTGGGCAGAGGGGAAAAGCGCTCAGTGTGTATGCACCTTAAGAAAAACCACAAGGCATGGCTAATTCTCTGAGTCTATGGAATACAAAACTGTGCCATACATGGCGGGATATAGCAAAGATGTATGTGGACACATCTATATTGTGTATTGTACACCCAGTCGTCGAGTGAGGGCCTGATTCAAAGATATATGTTAATGACACCACAGCAGCAAGTTTGCATGTAGTGGCTGTGCAAAAATATGCAAATGTCTCAGCAGAGGAGATTTGTATTGAGGTGCCCACCGGCCACGTTGCAATTCCAAGTGGCTGCATACAGATCAGTAGGCCCTGAGTTATCATATGGTCGTGTAGAATGCATGGACGTGCGGTGAGGTAAATGGCTCAGGAGGCACTGGCTAGCACCAGAGCCAGATTTGCAAGCAATATATGAACCGAGGGGTACATCTGGGCATTATACACAGGTGCAGCAGTATAAACTCCTGGAAATTTGGTGAGTTTTGATCAGAGATGTGTGGACAAGGTAGGCAGGGGAGGCACTGCATCACCTGCCATAGACTTTTACACCTGAGTTTTGGCTATAAAAATGATTGGAATAATAAAAATAAGATATTTCAAACAAATTCTTTGCATTTTTCATATACTTTATACAGTCAAAACACTGGCACAAACGTTAGTATGACAGGAAAGGCTCTGCCTCACCTGCCTCACCCCACCGCACGTCACTGGTAGAATGGCCACGGGAACTGAGACGCAACCGTGTATGTGATAGCAGATGGATGCTGAAAATGGTTGTGACATGTCTGCATTTTTACCTGATACCTCCCAAACACTCCATCGTCTGTCAATCAATGCGATTAAATCCTCACTGTGAGCGTCAACAGTAATACAACTTGATGCATGCGCAGTGGGGATCATTTAGGTGCAGTCAATTTGCTATCACTGCTGGTTCCTTGGAAGTAGTAGTGATAGCGCTGTATGTAAATGCAGCAGGAGGAGTCTATTACATGCAGACACCTCCTGCTGCACTAGTGATCCGAGCTGTGTCCTAGGACGGAGCATTGGATCAAGCACCCACCATCGGGTGGCTTGCAGCATCCATGGTGCCTGTCACAGAGGCCAGGGAATCTCCATCCTATGATGTGTGATTCAGGCTCATGCAGATTGCTGATAATTTCTTAGCTGCATAAAAAGTAGCACTGTGTACATCTCTTATGATCAGGTCCTGCAGCTGCTACAGGTGACAGGAGACTAGCAATGCTAGGAGACCTTGCCTGAGGCCCTCGCACCCCGCCTAATGCCTTGTTCTGATGGGCTCTCAGATAACTGTATGTAGGGGCTGGCTGGCAACTTCCAGAGCACTGGCCCATAAGTAATGGCCCCATCTGAAATGGAGTTTTTTTTGTTTAAAAAATATTTATTAATAAAAAAATATTAGGCCTGGTGTAAATTATCCCAAGATACTTTATTATAAATTTTTCAGTGTGGCCGCGGCTTCAGCAGAGGCGCACAAGCAAAAACGGGGGCGTGAAATAGTTGTCACAAAGCCACACCCTATTTTTATGCGCACTCCTTTCGGTTTGACGTTTGTAGGAGTATGACCTTGTCTCATAACCTCATTTTTAGTCATGTTGTACAGTGCCATATACAAATAAAGTCCTTGTACAGTGCCACATACATATAAAAACTCCAAAAAACGGGTGCCTTCACAGTACCAAATACATATATGTCCCCACAGTGCCAGATACATATATGTCCCCACAGTGCCAGATACATATATGTCCCCACAGTGCCAGATACATATATTCCTCCACAGTGCCAGATACATATATTCCTCCACATTGCCAGATACATATATGCCCCCACAGTGCCAGATACATATATTCCTCCACAGCGCCAGATACATATATGTCCCCACTGCCAGATACATATATGCCCCCACAGTGCCAGATACATATATGTCCCCACTGCCAGATACACATCTCCCCAGTGCCAGATATGCCCCCAGTGCCAGATACACATGTCCCCCCAGTGCCAGATATGCCTCCAGTGCCAAATATGCCCCCACTGCTAGCTACATGTTCTCCCAGTGCCAGATACACATGTGTTAGGCGCCGAGGGTCCGCCCGTCAGTGCGGCCCGGCGCCTAGCAACTAGGGACGCCGCATGCGGACAGCCGCCGGCTCCCTAGCAACGCTAGACGCCGGGCGCACGGAGCCGCTCAGACCCTAGCAACGGGGACGCCACCGTCGGACCGCGTTCCCCGTTGCTGGGTCTAGATTAATCACCTCATTGGTATCCTGGCCGTGCAGCATGCAGCTGCACGGCATGATTGTTAATTACCCTGTCTGGCTCCTGATTGGAGAGCTCCCAGTTAAAAGCACTCTCTGGACTTCTCACAGACGCCGGTAATAGCTTCCTGTTTGCTGTGTCTGTTGCAGAGAGTTTTCCAGTCCTGTCTATCTGGTCGTTCCTGTCCTCAGTGGTCCAATACTCGGAAGTTGTCATCTTTTCCTGGAGTCCTGACCGAGCACCTTTAACATCCTGTGGTGTTCGTGAGTCGCGGCGTAGCCGTGTGTTGCGGCTTGACCGCTTACTATTTATTATTTGGTTATATTGTGTTTCGGAGCTTTTGCGGAGGATTCCGCTCCCACAAATCCACTCTGGTATCCAGCGGTGCTGGATAGGAGTAACGGATTCGTGGATTTTTGGTTGTCCTTTTCCCTGGCGGTTTGTCCGCACATACTTCTGGTTTAAGTTAGTTAGCTTGTAGCCCCTGGCCTGGTTGCTTAGTCAGAGGGCCCCTTGTTATCACCCTGTCTCGGATTTCCCTTTGTCTCCCATTAAGACCTGAGGGGGCATCGGAGTTGGGCAGACATAATCCGCCCTTCAAACGCGGCTGCCATGGGCTCAAGCAACCATAGTCTCGCAGGGGATTTCTGATAACACGGGCGAGACAACGGAGTTAGGGCGCCAGGGGTTACTAGGCTTTCCTGCTCCCGTAACCAGCATTCCATTCCAGTACTCTGACCTCCGTCATAAGATCACCTCTGGTCAGACGTACTGGTATCATAACATTATTACCGGCCAGACTAAAATGTAAAATTAAACAGGGTTTGATTTTTTCCCTTATTTCAGTTTGGAAGATTTGTCGGCCTCATGAATCCCACTGGTGTAGGGCCAAATCCTGGCCAGCTTCTAGTTAGTCAGATTCAAGAACTTACTCAGATGGTTCAGGATCTATCCCTTCGGGTGAGGTCACAGGAAGATCTGTTACGGACTTCCCCGAGGGTCGTTCCTGAACCAAAAATGTATTTGCCTGACCGTTTTTCTGGGGATAGAAAGCAGTTTTTTAATTTTAAAGAGTCTTGTAAACTTTATTTTCGTTTAAGACCAGTCTCCTCAGGTACGGAATCTCAGCGGGTCGGAATTATTATTTCTTTACTTCAGGGGGATCCCCAGACCTGGGCTTTTGGTTTAAGAACTGACGATCCGGCATTGTTGTCTGTAGACGCCTTTCTGGGGTCTTTAGGGCTATTGTATGATGACCCTGATAGAGAGGCATCCGCCGAGTGTCATTTGCGTGCTCTCAGACAGGGTAAGAATCCCGCAGAGATTTATTGTACGGAGTTTCGCCGTTGGTCGAACGACTGTGGATGGAATGACCCAGCCCTGCGCAGTCAGTTTCGCCTCGGCTTATCTGAGTCTATAAAAGACAGTCTCCTTCAGTATCCCGCTCCTGAGACTCTTGATAAACTCATGGAGCTTTCTATTAAGATTGATCGTCGTCTCAGAGAGCGGAGGGCTGAAAAAGGAGCATCTGTCGGGTCTACTCCTGGTGTTTTTTCCATTCCTGTGGACATAGAGGAGCCCATGCAGATAGGTCTCTCCAAGCTGTCTCCTGAAGAAAGAACCAGAAGGCAAAATTCTGGTCTTTGTTTGTACTGTGGGAGTAAGGGACATTTTGCCCGTAATTGTCCGAACAAGTCGGGAAACGCCTCGACCAAGTGAATTTTGAGGGGGTTCACTTTGGTCTGCAGCTTATCTCCTCAAATAATTCACTGTTAGTCCCAGCTAAAGTTTCCTTTGGCAGCCTCTGTTCCTCGGTGTCGGCTTTTGTTGACAGTGGAGCTGCAGGGAACTTTATGGATTTAACGTGGGCCAAGGCCTTAGGTATTCCTCAGTTAGCCTTGGGTAGGTGTATCACCATGCATGGTTTAGATGGGAGTCCCTTGTCCAATGGGGTTATTTCTCTCTGTACACCTCCTGTACTATTTTCGGTAGGAGCTCTTCATTCCGAAAAAATTGAATTTTTCCTTACCCATTGCCCAGCAGTTCCAGTGGTTCTGGGTCACCCTTGGCTGGCCTTTCATAATCCCATCATTGATTGGCAGTCGGGGGAGATCTCACAGTGGGGTACCATCTGTAATAAAGAATGTATTACGCTTCTTATCAGAATAGCTGCTGTCATTCCCGCACCCATTCCTGTGGAATACCAGGATTTTGTTGATGTATTTTCCAAGGGCAATGCGGACATTCTGCCTCCCCATCGGCCTTATGATTGTGCTATTGAGCTAATTCCTGGTGCCACTTTGCCTAAGGGAAGGTTATATGCATTGTCCGGACCAGAAACTGTGGCTATGAATGAATATGTTAAAGAAAGCCTAGGGAAAGGATTTATCAGGCCGTCTAAATCCCCTTTAAGTGCAGGCTTCTTCTTTGTGGAGAAGAAGGATGGATCACTCAGACCTTGCATTGACTTTAGAGCCTTGAATAAAATCTCAGTAAAAAATACGTACCCTTTGCCGCTGATTTCTGTCCTCTTTGATCAGCTACGTTCGGCTGTGATTTTTTCTAAGATTGACCTGAGAGGAGCATATAACCTCATCCGAATCAAGTCAGGGGATGAGTGGAAAACGGCATTCAGTACTCAGTCGGGTCACTATGAGTATCTGGTTATGCCATTCGGCCTGTCTAACGCTCCGGCAGTTTTCCAGGATCTCATTAACGATGTGCTCCGTGATTTTCTTGGAAGATTCGTAGTAGTCTATTTAGACGATATCTTGATATATTCTGACTCTATTGAACAACACGTTACCCAGGTGCGTCAGGTTCTAAAAAAATTACGTGAAAATTAGAGATGAGCGCCTGAAATTTTTCGGGTTTTGTGTTTTGGTTTTGGGTTCGGTTCCGCGGCCGTGTTTTGGGTTCGAACGCGTTTTGGCAAAACCTCACCGAATTTTTTTTGTCGGATTCGGGTGTGTTTTGGATTCGGGTGTTTTTTTCAAAAAACACTAAAAAACAGCTTAAATCATAGAATTTGGGGGTCATTTTGATCCCAAAGTATTATTAACCTCAAAAACCATAATTTACACTCATTTTCAGTCTATTCTGAATACCTCACACCTCACAATATTATTTTTAGTCCTAAAATTTGCACCGAGGTCGCTGTGTGAGTAAGATAAGCGACCCTAGTGGCCGACACAAACACCGGGCCCATCTAGGAGTGGCACTGCAGTGTCACGCAGGATGTCCCTTCCAAAAAACCCTCCCCAAACAGCACATGACGCAAAGAAAAAAAGAGGCGCAATGAGGTAGCTGTGTGAGTAAGATTAGCGACCCTAGTGGCCGACACAAACACCGGGCCCATCTAGGAGTGGCACTGCAGTGTCACGCAGGATGGCCCTTCCAAAAAAACCTCCCCAAACAGCACATGACGCAAAGAAAAAAAGAGGCGCAATGAGGTAGCTGTGTGAGTAAGATTAGCGACCCTAGTGGCCGACACAAACACCGGGCCCATCTAGGAGTGGCACTGCAGTGTCACGCAGGATGTCCCTTCCAAAAAACCCTCCCCAAACAGCACATGACGCAAAGAAAAAAAGAGGCGCAATGAGGTAGCTGTGTGAGTAAGATTAGCGACCCTAGTGGCCGACACAAACACCGGGCCCATCTAGGAGTGGCACTGCAGTGTCACGCAGGATGGCCCTTCCAAAAAACCCACCCCAAACAGCACATGACGCAAAGAAAAAAAGAGGCGCAATGAGGTAGCTGTGTGAGTAAGATTAGCGACCCTAGTGGCCGACACAAACACCGGGCCCATCTAGGAGTGGCACTGCAGTGTCACGCAGGATGTCCCTTCCAAAAAACCCTCCCCAAACAGCACATGACGCAAAGAAAAAAAGAGGCGCAATGAGGTAGCTGTGTGAGTAAGATTAGCGACCCTAGTGGCCGACACAAACACCGGGCCCATCTAGGAGTGGCACTGCAGTGTCACGCAGGATGTCCCTTCCAAAAAACACTCCCCAAACAGCACATGACGCAAAGAAAAAAAGAGGCGCAATGAGGTAGCTGACTGTGTGAGTAAGATTAGCGACCCTAGTGGCCGACACAAACACCGGGCCCATCTAGGAGTGGCACTGCAGTGTCACGCAGGATGTCCCTTCCAAAAAACCCTCCCAATCAGCACATGATGCAAAGAAAAAGAAAAGAAAAAAGAGGTGCAAGATGGAATTGTCCTTGGGCCCTCCCACCCACCCTTATGTTGTATAAACAAAACAGGACATGCACACTTTAACCAACCCATCATTTCAGTGACAGGGTCTGCCACACGACTGTGACTGATATGACGGGTTGGTTTGGACCCCCCCCAAAAAAGAAGCAATTAATCTCTCCTTGCACAAACTGGCTCTACAGAGGCAAGATGTCCACCTCATCTTCACCCTCCGATATATCACCGTGTACATCCCCCTCCTCACAGATTATCAATTCGTCCCCACTGGAATCCACCATCTCAGCTCCCTGTGTACTTTGTGGAGGCAATTGCTGCTGGTCAATGTCTCCGCGGAGGAATTGATTATAATTCATTTTAATGAACATCATCTTCTCCACATTTTCTGGATGTAACCTCGTACGCCGATTGCTGACAAGGTGAGCGGCGGCACTAAACACTCTTTCGGAGTACACACTTGTGGGAGGGCAACTTAGGTAGAATAAAGCCAGTTTGTGCAAGGGCCTCCAAATTGCCTCTTTTTCCTGCCAGTATAAGTACGGACTGTGTGACGTGCCTACTTGGATGCGGTCACTCATATAATCCTCCACCATTCTATCAATGTTGAGAGAATCATATGCAGTGACAGTAGACGACATGTCCATAATCGTTGTCAGGTCCTTCAGTCCGGACCAGATGTCAGCATCAGCAGTCGCTCCAGACTGCCCTGCATCACCGCCAGCGGGTGGGCTCGGAATTCTGAGCCTTTTCCTCGCACCCCCAGTTGCGGGAGAATGTGAAGGAGGAGATGTTGACAGGTCGCGTTCCGCTTGACTTGACAATTTTGTCACCAGCAGGTCTTTCAACCCCAGCAGACCTGTGTCTGCCGGAAAGAGAGATCCAAGGTAGGCTTTAAATCTAGGATCGAGCACGGTGGCCAAAATGTAGTGCTCTGATTTCAACAGATTGACCACCCGTGAATCCTTGTTAAGCGAATTAAGGGCTGCATCCACAAGTCCCACATGCCTAGCGGAATCGCTCCCTTTTAGCTCCTTCTTCAATGCCTCCAGCTTCTTCTGCAAAAGCCTGATGAGGGGAATGACCTGACTCAGGCTGGCAGTGTCTGAACTGACTTCACGTGTGGCAAGTTCAAAGGGCATCAGAACCTTGCACAACGTTGAAATCATTCTCCACTGCACTTGAGACAGGTGCATTCCACCTCCTATATCGTGCTCAATTGTATAGGCTTGAATGGCCTTTTGCTGCTCCTCCAACCTCTGAAGCATATAGAGGGTTGAATTCCACCTCGTTACCACTTCTTGCTTCAGATGATGGCAGGGCAGGTTCAGTAGTTTTTGGTGGTGCTCCAGTCTTCTGTACGTGGTGCCTGTACGCCGAAAGTGTCCCGCAATTTTTCTGGCCACCGACAGCATCTCTTGCACGCCCCTGTCGTTTTTTAAAAAATTCTGCACCACCAAATTCAAGGTATGTGCAAAACATGGGACGTGCTGGAATTTGCCCATATTTAATGCACACACAATATTGCTGGCGTTGTCCGATGCCACAAATCCACAGGAGAGTCCAATTGGGGTAAGCCATTCCGCGATGATCTTCCTCAGTTGCCGTAAGAGGTTTTCAGCTGTGTGCGTATTCTGGAAAGCGGTGATACAAAGCGTAGCCTGCCTAGGAAAGAGTTGGCGTTTGCGAGATGCTGCTACTGGTGCCGCCGCTGCTGTTCTTGCGGCGGGAGTCCATACATCTACCCAGTGGGCTGTCACAGTCATATAGTCCTGACCCTGCCCTGCTCCACTTGTCCACATGTCCGTGGTTAAGTGGACATTGGGTACAACTGCATTTTTTAGGACACTGGTGAGTCTTTTTCTGACGTCCGTGTACATTCTCGGTATCGCCTGCCTAGAGAAGTGGAACCTAGATGGTATTTGGTAACGGGGGCACACTGCCTCAATAAATTGTCTAGTTCCCTGTGAACTAACGGCGGATACCGGACGCACGTCTAACACCAACATAGTTGTCAAGGCCTCAGTTATCCGCTTTGCAGTAGGATGACTGCTGTGATATTTCATCTTCCTCGCAAAGGACTGTTGAACAGTCAATTGCTTACTGGAAGTAGTACAAGTGGGCTTACGACTTCCCCTCTGGGATGACCATCGACTCCCAGCGGCAACAACAGCAGCGCCAGCAGCAGTAGGCGTTACACGCAAGGATGCATCGGAGGAATCCCAGGCAGGAGAGGACTCGTCAGAATTGCCAGTGACATGGCCTGCAGGACTATTGGCATTCCTGGGGAAGGAGGAAATTGACACTGAGGGAGTTGGTGGGGTGGTTTGCGTGAGCTTGGTTACAAGAGGAAGGGATTTACTGGTCAGTGGACTGCTTCCGCTGTCACCCAAAGTTTTTGAACTTGTCACTGACTTATTATGAATGCGCTGCAGGTGACGTATAAGGGAGGATGTTCCGAGGTGGTTAACGTCCTTACCCCTACTTATTACAGCTTGACAAAGGGAACACACGGCTTGACACCTGTTGTCCGCATTTCTGGTGAAATACCTCCACACCGAAGAGCTGATTTTTTTGGTATTTTCACCTGGCATGTCAACGGCCATATTCCTCCCACGGACAACAGGTGTCTCCCCGGGTGCCTGACTTAAACAAACCACCTCACCATCAGAATCCTCCTGGTCAATTTCCTCCCCAGCGCCAGCAACACCCATATCCTCCTCATCCTGGTGTACTTCAACACTGACATCTTCAATCTGACTATCAGGAACTGGACTGCGGGTGCTCCTTCCAGCACTTGCAGGGGGCGTGCAAATGGTGGAAGGCGCATGCTCTTCACGTCCAGTGTTGGGAAGGTCAGGGATCGCAACCGACACAATTGGACTCTCCTTGTGGATTTGGGATTTCGAAGAATGCACAGTTCTTTGCTGTGCTGCTTTTGCCAGCTTGAGTCTTTTCATTTTTCTAGCGAGAGGCTGAGTGCTTCCATCCTCATGTGAAGCTGAACCACTAGCCATGAACATAGGCCAGGGCCTCAGCCGTTCCTTGCCACTCCGTGTGGTAAATGGCATATTGGCAAGTTTACGCTTCTCCTCCGACAATTTTATTTTAGGTTTTGGAGTCCTTTTTTTTCTGATATTTGGTGTTTTGGATTTGACATGCTCTGTACTATGACATTGGGCATCGGCCTTGGCAGACGACGTTGCTGGCATTTCATCGTCTCGGCCATGACTAGTGGCAGCAGCTTCAGCACGAGGTGGAAGTGGATCTTGATCTTTCCCTAATTTTGGAACCTCAACATTTTTGTTCTCCATATTTTAATAGGCACAACTAAAAGGCACCTCAGGTAAACAATGGAGATGGATACTAGTATACAATTATGGACTGCCTGCCGACTGCAGACACAGAGGTAGCCACAGCCGTGAACTACCGTACTGTACTGTGTCTGCAGCTAATATAGACTGGTTGATAAAGAGAAGATGTCTATGTAACTATGTATGTATAAAGAAGACTGAAAAAAATCCACGGTTAGGTGGTATACAGTTATGGACGGACTGCCTGCCGAGTGCAGACACAGAGGTAGCCACAGCCGTGAACTACCGTACTGTACTGTGTCTGCAGCTAATATAGACTGGTTGATAAAGAGAAGATGTCTATGTAACTATGTATGTATAAAGAAGAATGAAAAAAATCCACGGTTAGGTGGTATTACAATTATGGACGGACTGCCTGCCGAGTGCAGAGACACAGAGGTAGCCACAGCCGTGAACTACCGTACTGTGTCTGCTGCGACTGGATGATAAATGATATAAAAAATATATATATATCACTACTGCAGCCGGACTGGTATATATTATATATTATATAATGACGGACCTGCTGGACACTGTCTGTCAGCAGAATGAGTTTTATTTTTATAGAATAAAAAAAAAAAAAACACACAAGTGAAGTCACACGACGAGTGTTTAACTTTTTCAGGCAATCACAATATAAGTATACTACTAACTATACTGGTGGTCAGTGTGGTCAGGTCACTGGTCAGTCACACTGGCAGTGGCACTCCTGCAGCAAAAGTGTGCACTGTTTAATTTTAATATAATATGTACTCCTGGCTCCTGCTATAACCTATAACTGGCACTGCAGTAGTGCTCCCCAGTCTCCCCCACAATTATAAGCTGTGTGAGCTGAGCAGTCAGACAGATATATAATATATATAGATGATGCAGCACACTGGCCTGAGCCTGAGCAGTGCACACAGATATGGTATGTGACTGACTGAGTCACTGTGTGTATCGCTTTTTTCAGGCAGAGAACGGATATATTAAATAAACTGCACTGTGTGTCTGGTGGTCACTCACTATATAATATATTATGTACTCCTGGCTCCTGCTATAACCTATAACTGGCACTGCAGTAGTGCTCCCCAGTCTCCCCCACAATTATAAGCTGTGTGAGCTGAGCAGTCAGACAGATATATATAATATTATATATAGATAATAGATGATGCAGCACACTGGCCTGAGCCTGAGCAGTGCACACAGATATGGTATGTGACTGACTGAGTCACTGTGTGTATCGCTTTTTTCAGGCAGAGAACGGATATATTAAATAAACTGCACTGTGTGTCTGGTGGTCACTCACTATATAATATATTATGTACTCCTGGCTCCTGCTATAACCTATAACTGGCACTGCAGTAGTGCTCCCCAGTCTCCCCCACAATTATAAGCTGTGTGAGCTGAGCAGTCAGACAGATATATATAATATTATATATAGATAATAGATGATGCAGCACACTGGCCTGAGCCTGAGCAGTGCACACAGATATGGTATGTGACTGACTGAGTCACTGTGTGTATCGCTTTTTTCAGGCAGAGAACGGATATATTAAATAAACTGCACTGTGTGTCTGGTGGTCACTCACTATATAATATATTATGTACTCCTGGCTCCTGCTATAACCTATAACTGGCACTGCAGTAGTGCTCCCCAGTCTCCCCCACAATTATAAGCTGTGTGAGCTGAGCAGTCAGACAGATATATATAATATTATATATAGATAATAGATGATGCAGCACACTGGCCTGAGCCTGAGCAGTGCACACAGATATGGTATGTGACTGAGTCACTGTGTGCTGTGTATCGCTTTTTTCAGGCAGAGAACGGATTATAAAGTAAACTGCACTGTCCTCACTAGTAAACTCTCTCCACTCAGTCTCTACACTTCTACAGTAACAGTACTCCTCCTAGTCAGCTCCAGTAAATCTCTCTCAGTCTCTTATAATCTAAATGGAGAGGACGCCAGCCACGTCCTCTCCCTATCAATCTCAATGCACGTGTGAAAATGGCGGCGACGCGCGGCTCCTTATATAGAATCCGAGTCTCGCGATAGAATCCGAGCCTCGCGAGAATCCGACAGCGTCATGATGACGTTCGGGCGCGCTCGGGTTAACCGAGCAAGGCGGGAAGATCCGAGTCGCTCGGACCCGTGAAAAAAAACATGAAGTTCTGGCGGGTTCGGATTCAGAGAAACCGAACCCGCTCATCTCTAGTGAAAATCACCTATATGCCAAGCTGGAGAAGTGTGAATTTCATGTCACGGAGGTATCCTTTTTAGGGTACATTATTTCCCCTCGGGGATTCTGTATGGAACCGAAGAAGCTCCAAGCCATCCTTAGTTGGGCGCAACCCACCAACTTAAAAGCAATTCAGCGCTTTTTAGGGTTTGCGAATTATTATAGAAGATTTATTCACTCTTTCTCCGACCTAGTTGCTCCCATTGTGGCACTGACTAAGAAGGGAGCGGATCCAACCAACTGGTCACGTGAAGCTGAGTTATCTTTTCAGGCCTTGAAACAAGCCTTTGTCTCAGCCCCGGTCCTCAGACATCCCAACCCAGAATTGCCTTTCATTGTTGAGGTTGATGCCTCGGAGGTTGGAGTAGGGGCTATCCTATCTCAGAAGGATCCGGATTCTCTAGAATTACATCCTTGTGCCTTTATGTCCAGGAAATTCTCATCTGCTGAATCCAACTACGATGTTGGTAACCGGGAATTACTGGCTATTAAATGGGCTTTCGAGGAGTGGAGGCATTGGCTTGAGGGAGCAACACATACCATTTCAGTTTTGACTGATCACAAAAATCTTCAGTACATTGAATCAGCTAAACGGCTGAATGCCCGGCAAGCTTGTTGGGCTTTATTTTTTACTCGTTTCAAGTTTATTATCACCTTCAGGCCAGGTTCCAAGAATGCCAAGGCGGATGCCCTGTCACGCAGTTTTCTTCCAGTTCATGATAACAGTCCTGTTACTCCCATACTTCCGTCTTCAGTCATTCGGGCAGGCCTCACACAAGATTTATTTACCCAGTTAAAGCAGCTTCAACATCAAGCTCCTGGAAATACTCCTGCTGGTCGTCTTTATGTCCCTGAGTTTTTGAGAGCAACTGTTTTGACGGAGTTTCATGATAGCAAAGTTGCCGGGCATCCGGGGATCGCTAAGACTTTGGAATTAGTCTCCCGCTCAGTATGGTGGCCTGGTCTTTCCAAAGACATTAAGGAGTTTGTTTTTTCGTGTCAGGTCTGTGCACAGCATAAAGTTCCCCGTTCCTTGCCTATCGGTCAACTTATGCCCTTGAATGTTCCTCTCAGGCCATGGTCTCATATTTCCATGGATTTTGTGGTGGACCTCCCTCTGTCAGCCGGATGCCGAGTCATATGGGTGGTAGTTGACCGTTTTAGCAAGATGGCCCATTTCATTGCTCTTCCCCGATTGCCATCTGCCCAGGGATTGTCAGTTTTGTTCCTCCGCCATGTTTTCAGACTCCATGGGTTACCCACTGATATTGTTTCTGATCGGGGTCCACAATTCATTGCACAATTTTGGAAGTCTTTTTGTGCCTCTTTAAAGATGAAATTGTCTTTAACGTCTGGCTACCATCCCCAATCCAACGGGCAGACTGAGCGAGTTAATCAATCATTAAAACAATATTTGCGTTTGTACTCGGCCAAACTCCAAAATGACTGGTCCGAGTTTCTTCCGTTGGCGGAGTTTGCTTACAACAATGCCTGTCATTCCTCCACCAATGTGTCTCCATTTTTTACAGTTTTTGGTTTTCACCCCAGAGCTAATTCCTTTTTTCAACATTCCTCTGTCTCCTCACTGACCTTGACCACTCATCTCAGACTCATTTGGAGAAAAGTGCACCTTGCTCTCAGAAAAGCGGCATTTCGGGAGAAAAAATTTTCTGACAGGCTCCGGCGGCCGTGCACTTTTAAAGTTGGAGATAGGGTGTGGTTGTCGACTCGCAACATTAGACTTCGACAAACCTCAGCCAGATTGGGCCCTAAATTTATTGGACCATTTCATATTATAAAAAAATCAATCCAGTTGCTTTCCGGTTACGTTTACCAAGAACTCTCCGGATCGGAAATACTTTCCATTGCTCCCTGTTGAAACCATACGTTTCTTCCAGTAGATTTCCTCGGAAGATCTCTCAGGGGAAATCACCAATAGATGTACAGGGTCAGCAGGAGTTCTTGGTGGAGAAGGTTCTCGATTCCAAGTTGTCCCGGGGTCGGCTTTATTTTTTGGTACATTGGAGAGGTTATGGTCCAGAAGAAAGGTCTTGGGTCCTGGATAAGGATCTCCATGCCCCGAGGCTCAAAAAGGCATTTTTTTCGAGAATTTCCTCAGAAACCTGGCCTTAGGGGTTCCTTGACCCCTCCTCAAGGGGGGGGTACTGTTAGGCGCCGAGGGTCCGCCCGTCAGTGCGGCCCGGCGCCTAGCAACTAGGGACGCCGCATGCGGACAGCCGCCGGCTCCCTAGCAACGCTAAACGCCGGGCGCACGGAGCCGCTCAGACCCTAGCAACGGGGACGCCACTGTCGGACCGCGTTCCCCGTTGCTGGGTCTAGATTAATCACCTCATTGGTATCCTGGCCGTGCAGCATGCAGCTGCACGGCATGATTGTTAATTACCCTGTCTGGCTCCTGATTGGAGAGCTCCCAGTTAAAAGCACTCTCTGGACTTCTCACAGACGCCGGTAATAGCTTCCTGTTTGCTGTGTCTGTTGCAGAGAGTTTTCCAGTCCTGTCTATCCGGTCGTTCCTGTCCTCAGTGGTCCAATACTCGGAAGTTGTCATCTTTTCCTGGAGTCCTGACCGAGCACCTTTAACATCCTGTGGTGTTCGTGAGTCGTGGCGTAGCCGTGTGTTGCGGCTTGACCGCTTACTATTTATTATTTGGTTATATTGTGTTTCGGAGCTTTTGCGGAGGATTCCGCTCCCACAAATCCACTCTGGTATCCAGCGGTGCTGGATAGGAGTAACGGATTCGTGGATTTTTGGTTGTCCTTTTCCCTGGCGGTTTGTCCGCACATACTTCTGGTTTAAGTTAGTTAGCTTGTAGCCCCTGGCCTGGTTGCTTAGTCAGAGGGCCCCTTGTTATCACCCTGTCTCGGATTTCCCTTTGTCTCCCATTAAGACCTGAGGGGGCATCGGAGTTGGGCAGACATAATCCGCCCTTCAAACGCGGCTGCCATGGGCTCAAGCAACCATAGTCTCGCAGGGGATTTCTGATAACACGGGCGAGACAACGGAGTTAGGGCGCCAGGGGTTACTAGGCTTTCCTGCTCCCGTAACCAGCATTCCATTCCAGTACTCTGACCTCCGTCATAAGATCACCTCTGGTCAGACGTACTGGTATCAAAACAACATGTCTCCCCAGTGCCAGATATGCCCCCAGTGCCAAATATGCCCCCACTGTCAGCTACACGTCTCCCCAGTGCCAGATAGTCCCCCAGTGCCAGATACACGTCCCCCCAGTGCCAGATATGCCCCGTGCCAGAAACACATGTCCCCCCAGTGCCAGATATGCCCCCAGTGCCAGATACACGTCCCCCCAGTGCCAGATATGCCCCCCGTGTAAGATGCACATGTCCCCACACTGCGCCCCCCAAAGTGCTGCTCACCGCCGCGCTGCTGCTCTGCTCAGTCTGCTGCTTGTGAGGGGAGGAGAGCGCAGCACGCGCCTCTCCTGCCCCTCAGTCTCCACTCTCCGGAGGCGTTAACTCTCTCTAATTAGGCGCCGGTCCGTGAGCCAATCAGAGTTCGCGAACAAGCAGCTAAGACTCCTGATTGGCTGTCGGTCCACGAGCTCTGATTGGTTCACGGACCAGCGCCAGGCACTGCAGACTAGGGCAGCAGGAGGTGCCGCGGGAGCTTACGAGCCGCATACGGAGATAGAAAGACCCACATGTGACTCGAGAGCTGCGGGTTGGCCATCGCTGGTGTAGTGGAAGGTGGCGGCCAGCCGTGACCCTTGGCAGTAGCATGGCCCGGGGGGCACATAGCACCCTGCCCCCCGGGCCAGCCCGCCTCTGACTGTAAGTAGGAAACTGGATAAATCTTTCATATTATTTTTGAATAACTGTCTATCATTTCTCTATTGCATCCTAGAAAATGATAGACAGTGGACGGGATGTACTAACCTCTCCCGCTGCGGTATATGGCTTTTCTCTGCGCTCCCTGTGTGTTCTCCACGGTTACCGGTCTCCTCTCCGTTGCCCAGCGCTACCCGTTGCTCCCCCATGCTCCCCGTTGTTTTCTCCTCTCACTGCGGTCCGCCTCATCACCACCGCTGCCACTGAGTCCTGCGCTCTCCGTAGCGCTTGGTCCTGCACTGCGCTCGCCCTGTCAGTTGCGCACGTGACGCGGGAACTACGGGATGCATGCCAGGAAGCTGAGACAAGTCCGCATGCGCAACTGACAGGGGGAGCTCAGCGCAGACCAATTGCTATGGAGAGCGCAGGACTGAGCAGTGATGAGGCAGACCACAGTAAGAGGAGAAAACAACGGGGAGTGTGGCGGAGCAATGGGTAGCACCGGGCAGCGGAGAGGAGACCAGTAACCACGGAGAACACACAGGGAGCGCAGAGTAAAGCCATATACCGCAGCGGGAGAGGTTAGTACATCCTGCCCAGAATCTGATTGGTTGCTCTGGGCAACATCACCACTTTTCATTTTAGAACCTTTAGCAAATTCAGGGCTGTTTCTAGGCAATGTGTCTCCCAGTGTGAGCTTTAACAAAATGCACCCCCCTTCCCCCGCTCGAGATTGAAAATTGAGCAACTCCAATAGACATTAAAAAAAAAAAATCTATTTTGGGCACGCTCTCCCAACGAGGGGAGTGTCCTTGCTAAAATGGGTGTGGCCTCACAGGAAAAGATGACTTTAAACCCCAGTTTTTGACCCTACAACAGACCTCGACCACCACTGGAAAAAATAAATATTCCACCATATTAAGCCCCACACAGTAATGCCCATTGCACCATATTATGCCCCCTGCACCATATTATGCCATACACTGCAATGCCCTTGATACATTATGCCCTACAGTAAAGCTTCTAATTACTTTTAAATTGCCTGCTTGTTACCAGGGGTTTCATGCACTTGGTGTAATGCTTGTTGCCAGGGGTTTCATGCACTGGGTGTCACACTCATTGCCAGAGGTTTCATGTGCTGGGTGCCATGCTCATTTCATTTCATGCTCTGTCATTTATGCTCGTTACCAAGGGGAATGCTCATTGCCAAGGGGGTGCTACATATTGGTGCCCTCCAGCTAAGATTTCCCACTTCCCTCCTCCCCTATACTACTCCGCTTGTAGGGGTAGAGTTTCGCGGAATGACGCGGTTGCTATTCCCATCCAACATCTACATCCTAATCCTGCCTCTCTGTTATTCTTATTCAACGTCTATGTCCTAATTCTGTCTCTCTGCTATTCCTATCCAATGTATAAATCCCCCGCTCTACATCCTGATCCTTCTTCTGCTATTCTCACCCCCCTCATTAAATACCACAACTTGATCCCCTACTCTGCTATTCCCTGGTAAGCCCTAAATCCTGATCCTGCTTTTCCCATCCCCCGGTAAGATACTACAGTCTGCTGTCCCCCACCCCGGTAACAGCACTACATTCTCTGCTATTCCTGTTTCACCAATGTGGCACTCTGGTTACGTTGAGAGGGTGATGGGGGCAGGGTGTGCGGGACCCTCCCTGCTCATGTTTGGTGTATAGGACAGGAGGTCATTGACATGGCGCAGGCCAAGCCAGTTCCCTGTAATCCTCTACCATTCCTGTGCAGTCCTCCTCCCTAGAATTCTGACTCCCCCTCCCCCCTCTTCTACTCCGCTTGTGGGGGCGGAGTTTCACAGAATGACGCAGTTGCGTCTGGATGCCACAACGCAATCGCATCATTCTGTGAAACTCCGACCCCATGAGTGGAGTAGTATGCTAAAGGGTGGAGGGGGAGCAGAAACAGCCACCAAAGCACCGCGGCGGGCGTCCCATGCGATCACATGGCTCGCCCACCGCAAGAAACGGCTCTGAGTAAATTTACCCCATAGTCACACGCAGACCAGTGATGTGTGGACAAGATAGGCAGGTGAGGCAGTGCTTCTCCTGTCATATACCAGTATAGTCCAGAGTTCTGACTATAAAAATGATCTGAAAAATAGAAAAAAAGATATTGTAAATATCTCCTTTGTGTTACTGTAATTGTTTTTATAGTCAGACCTGTGGACTATACTGGTCTACGACGGGGGAGGCAGTGCCTCACCTTCTGGTGCTGGAATCCCGGCAGCCGGCAACTTGATTGCCTCCCTTGACTGCACATCTCTGATCAAAACACACCAAATTTCAACCTGTGTATAATGCCCACTTGAGGCCTCAGGTTCATATACTCATGTGTAATCTGGCTTTGATACTAGCCAGTGTCTCCCCAGCCAATTATCTCACTGAACATCACTGGAACACTGTCATATTCAAGATGACCTAATATTGTGTGCCACAGCTCCATAGACCGTGGCCCAGACAACATCACTTGCATAACACTCTTATGTGTCGAGAGTATATAATTGATGGCACCGGGACCTGTTGCTATTACAGACCATCTTTGGTTCCGTACCTTACACTTTACTTTTGCAAACTGGACTCTGAACTCTTTATTACACTGCAATAACATACATATACATATTTTTTTCTCAATTGAATATTTAAAAACTGTAACAAAAGGTTGTACAAGTGCCTGTTGGTGTATGACTAAAATCAAATTTTCTACAACACATTATATATTCTCACCCAGGTGGCATTGACACCCAATGCCAACCACACCTCCACCACCCAATGACAACCACACCTCCACCACCCAAAGCCAACCACACCTCCACCACCCAAAGCCAACCACACCTCCACCACCCAATGCCAAACACACCTCCACAAAATGTGTACAAGTGAGAGGACCTTATTTTCAAATCACCTCATATGAGTGGGTTTAGATAATTACTTAGAGTCTGACTAAACCGGGGGTACTCATGGAGCGATCGCTACTTAAAATCTAAGCAATCTGACTAGATTGCTTAGATTTTAAGCAGTGATCACTCCGTGTGTACCCCTCACAGCGATAGCGATGCGCAGCCCCACGCATCGCTATCGCTAGATTGGCCTGCATGCAGGCCAATCTAGCAGGTCGCTCACTTCACCCGCTGGGTGAAATGAGTGGCCCCCCCATCTCCCTCCCCCCCCTTTGCACGCTCAGCACACATCGAGCTGTGCTGAGTGGGGGAAGAGATGTGTGCTGAGCGAACCGCTCAGCAGACATCTCTCCCAAAATCGTGCCGTGAATACAGCCCTTAACATTTTAATATATACCTAATAAAGCTTACATTTTAACCAGAATATTTTCCTCTCTCCTGCTCACTTGCATGAAAAAAGGGAAATCCTCATATCTTCTATATTATAGTTGTCCTCTGGAACCACCACCAACAGAGATACTGAACAGTGTTGGCTTTAAGATAATTATTAATTTGATTGGTGCAGGATTAACGACATCTTCTGTTAAGCCATTGGAAGTTTCCAATAAGCTTAATTAGTCCAATTACAGTACATTACCTTATTGCCATCCCTGTCCTCCTCCTCCAACACCCCGACATGCTGAAGATACTTTCTCTTGTCTTCCAACGTGCACTCTGCCAGGCTGGGGAGCTAATCTGCATCCAATGGTATTGTATCTTATCCCTGCACTCCTCTGATCCCTGCACCTTTTCCAGAGTCCCCTCTCTGATCCCTGCACCTGGCTCCCGCACCCATCCGATTCCTGCACTATGACACTACAAATATAGGCAAAAAAATTCAGACACACAAGACATAATATATCAGTCAAAATTATCGACTATAATATAAGGTCACTTATAATATTGCTCACAGCTACTCCCAATAAGATAGAGTATATACACACAATTAAGCTAACACAAGCCAATCAAAGAGATCACTGTATTTAAGCATTTCATAAAATATCTTCACATTACATAAAAAAAATATATTCATCAGAATAGCAGCATCATATATCAAATTGCTTAATCTAATGTGGTTACCGATTATAATTTAAACATCCAGGGGTCTATTCATCAACCAGTGAAAAGTGTGGAGAAGTGAGCCAGTGGAGAAGTTGCCTATGGCAACCAATCAGCATTGAAGTAACATTTAAAATTTGTATACTATACAAGTGTACGGAGAAGCTGATTGGTTGCGGGTCTGTTATGGAAGGTAGATAGTAACTAGGTCGACAGCGTCTAGGTCGACCACCATTGGTCGACAGTAACTAGGTCGACAGCATCTCTAGCTCAACAGGGTCTCTAGGTCGACAGGGTTTTTAGGTCGACGTGGTCTAGATCGACAGGTCAAAAGGTCGACATGAGTTTTTAATGTTTTTTGTGTCGTTTTCTTTGTAGAGTGACCGGGAACCCCAATTAGTGCACCGTGTCCCCTCGGATGGCTCACAAAGCTTCGGCAAGGTGCCTCGCTCCGCTACCGCTGCGCTGGGCACAGGTTACCGTTTCCAATTCTAGTCCACGTGGATCGTTAAGTATGAAAAGGTTAAAAAAAAGAAAAAATTTTTGAAAAAGTCATGTCGACCTTTTGACCTGTCGATCTAGAACATGTCGACCTAGAGACCCTGTCGACCTAGTTACTGTCGACCAATAGTGGTCAACCTAGATAGTGTGGACTTAGTTACTGTCGACCTAGAGACCGTATCCCATTGGTTGCCATGGGCAACTTCTCCACTGGCTCACTTTGCCACTCTTTTCACTGCTTTATGAATAGACTCCTCAGTCCTTAACATTCAACATGTCATGATATCAGTAGAGATGAGCGGGTTCGGTTCCTCGGAAACCGAACCCGCCCGAACTTCAGGTTTTTTTACACGGGTCCGAGCAACTCGGATCTTCCCGCCTTGCTCGGTTAACCCGAGCGCGCCCGAACGTCATCATCACGCTGTCGGATTCTCGCGAGGCTCGGATTCTATCGCGAGACTCGGATTCTATATAAGGAGCCGCGCGTCGCCGCCATTTTCACACGTGCATTGAGAGTCATAGGGAGAGGACGTGGCTGGCGTCCTCTCCGTTTAGAGAAGAGAGAGACACAGTATTTTGGGGAGCATTATTAGGAGGAGTACTACTATACTGTATACTACTATACTACTTGCTGAAGTGATATTTATAGATTAGATAATAGATAGTGTGACTGTAAGTGTATTATCTGACTTGTGGGGGAGACACTGACAGTGGGGAGCAGTTAGAGTCTGAGAGCAGGACTCAGGAGTACATATAACGTACAGTGCACACTTTTGCTGCCAGAGTCAGTGCCACACTGCCATTGTTGTGACCACACTGACCACCAGTATAATAATATATTTTGTGATTGTCTGCTTAGGCCTCGGAGTACTAGTTGCAAGTTGCAACGTGACCTGAAGTGACCACCAGTTTAATAATCAATCACCACCAGTTTAATATATATATATATATATATATATATATATATATATAATTGTATATAATATATATATATATATATAATATTGTATACCACCTACCCGTGGTTTTTTTTTTTTCATTCTTCTTTATACATACTACTATAGTAGCTTACTGTAGCAGTCTGCGGTGCTGTGCTGACCTGACAGTGTCCAGCAGGTCCGTCATCAGTCATTACATAATAAATATATATAGTACCTGTCCGGCTGCAGTACTAGTGATATTATATTGATTTCATCTCATTTTCAATAATTTATCATCCAGTCTAGACTCTATATTAGCAGCAGACACAGTACGTTAGTCCACGGCTGTAGCTACCTCTGTGTCGGCACTCGGCAGTCCATCCATAATTGTATACCACCTACCCGTGGTTTTTTTTTTCTTTCTTCTTTGTACATGCTACTATAGAGTATAGTAGCTTACTGTAGCAGTCTGCGGTGCTGCTGAGCTGACAGTGTCCAGCAGGTCCGTCATCAGTCATCATTACCTAATAAATATATTATCTACCTGTCCGGCTGCAGTACTAGTGATATTATATATACATACATATATATATTGATTTCATCTCATTATCAATCATCCAGTCTATATTAGCAGCATACACAGTACGTTAGTCCACGGCTGTAGCTACCTCTGTGTCGGCACTCGGCAGTCCATCCATAATTGTATACCACCTACCCGTGGTTTTTTTTTTTTCTTTCTTCTTTGTACATACTACTATAGTATAGTAGCTTACTGTAGCAGTCTGCGGTGCTGCTGAGCTGACAGTGTCCAGCAGGTCCGTCATCAGTCATCATTACCTAATAAATATATTATCTACCTGTCCGGCTGCAGTACTAGTGATATTATATATACATACATATATATATTGATTTCATCTCATTATCAATCATCAAGTCTATATTAGCAGCAGACACAGTACGTTAGTCCACGGCTGTAGCTACCTCTGTGTCGGCACTCGGCAGTCCATCCATAATTGTATACCACCTACCCGTGGTTTTTTTTTTCTTTCTACTTTGTACATACTACTATAGAGTATAGTAGCTTACTGTAGCAGTCTGCGGTGCTGCTGAGCTGACAGTGTCCAGCAGGTCCGTCATCAGTCATCATTACCTAATAAATATATTATCTACCTGTCCGGCTGCAGTACTAGTGATATTATATATACATACATATATATATTGATTTCATCTCATTATCAATCATCCAGTCTATATTAGCAGCAGACACAGTACGGTAGTCCACGGCTGTAGCTACCTCTGTGTCGGCACTCGGCAGTCCATCCATAAGTATACTAGTATCCATCCATCTCCATTGTTTACCTGAGGTGCCTTTTAGTTGTGCCTATTAAAATATGGAGAACAAAAATGTTGAGGTTCCAAAATTAGGGAAAGATCAAGATCCACTTCCACCTCGTGCTGAAGCTGCTGCCACTAGTCATGGCCGAGACGATGAAATGCCAGCAACGTCGTCTGCCAAGGCCGATGCCCAATGTCATAGTACAGAGCATGTCAAATCCAAAACACCAAATATCAGTAAAAAAAGGACTCCAAAACCTAAAATAAAATTGTCGGAGGAGAAGCGTAAACTTGCCAATATGCCATTTACCACACGGAGTGGCAAGGAACGGCTGAGGCCCTGGCCTATGTTCATGGCTAGTGGTTCAGCTTCACATGAGGATGGAAGCACTCAGCCTCTCGCTAGAAAACTGAAAAGACTCAAGCTGGCAAAAGCACCGCAAAGAACTGTGCGTTCTTCGAAATCCCAAATCCACAAGGAGAGTCCAATTGTGTCGTTTGCGATGCCTGACCTTCCCAACACTGGACATGAAGAGCATGCGCCTTCCACCATTTGCACGCCCCCTGCAAGTTCTGGAAGGAGCACCCGCAGTCCAGTTCCTGATAGTCAGATTGAAGATGTCAGTGTTGAAGTACACCAGGATGAGGAGGATATGGGTGTTGCTGGCGCTGGGGAGGAAATTGACCAGGAGGATTCTGATGGTGAGGTGGTTTGTTTAAGTCAGGCACCCGGGGAGACACCTGTTGTCCGTGGGAGGAATATGGCCGTTGACATGCCTGGTGAAAATACCAAAAAAATCAGCTCTTCAGTGTGGAGGTATTTCAACAGATAAGCGGACAACAGGTGTCAAGCCGTGTGTTGCCTTTGTCAAGCTGTAATAAGTAGGGGTAAGGACGTTAACCACCTCGGAACATCCTCCCTTATACGTCACCTGCAGCGCATTCATAATAAGTCAGTGACAAGTTCAAAAACTTTGGGTGACAGCGGAAGCAGTCCACTGACCAGTAAATCCCTTCCTCTTGTAACCAAGCTCACGCAAACCACCCCACCAACTCCCTCAGTGTCAATTTCCTCCTTCCCCAGGAATGCCAATAGTCCTGCAGGCCATGTCACTGGCAATTCTGACGATTCCTCTCCTGCCTGGGATTCCTCCGATGCATCCTTGCGTGTAACGCCTACTGCTGCTGGCGCTGCTGTTGTTGCTGCTGTTAGACGTGCTTCCGGTATCCGCCGTTAGTTCACAGGGAACTACACAATTTCTTGAGGTAGTGTGCCCCCGTTACCAAATACCATCTAGGTTCTACTTCTCTAGGCAGGCGATACCGAAAATGTACACAGACCTCAGAAAAAGACTCACCAGTGTCCTAAAAAATGCAGCTGTACCCAATGTCCACTTAACCACGGACATGTGGACAAGTGGAGCAGGGCAGGGTCAGGACTATATGACTGTGACAGCCCACTGGGTAGATGTATGGACTCCCGCCGCAAGAACAGCAGCGGCGGCACCAGTAGCAGCATCTCGCAAACGCCAACTCTTTCCTAGGCAGGCTACGCTTTGTATCACCGCTTTCCAGAATACGCACACAGCTGAAAACCTCTTACGGCAACTGAGGAAGATCATCGCGGAATGGCTTACCCCAATTGGACTCTCCTGTGGATTTGTGGCATCGGACAACGCCAGCAATATTGTGTGTGCATTAAATATGGGCAAATTCCAGCACGTCCCATGTTTTGCACATACCTTGAATTTGGTGGTGCAGAATTTTTAAAAAAACGACAGGGGCGTGCAAGAGATGCTGTCGGTGGCCAGAAGAATTGCGGGACACTTTCGGCGTACAGGCACCACGTACAGAAGACTGGAGCACCACCAAAAACTACTGAACCTGCCCTGCCATCATCTGAAGCAAGAAGTGGTAACGAGGTGGAATTCAACCCTCTATATGCTTCAGAGGTTGGAGGAGCAGCAAAAGGCCATTCAAGCCTATACAATTGAGCACGATATAGGAGGTGGAATGCACCTGTCTCAAGCGCAGTGGAGAATGATTTCTACGTTGTGCAAGGTTCTGATGCCCTTTGAACTTGCCACACGTGAAGTCAGTTCAGACACTGCCAGCCTGAGTCAGGTCATTCCCCTCATCAGGCTTTTGCAGAAGAAGCTGGAGACATTGAAGGAGGAGCTAACACGGAGCGATTCCGCTAGGCATGTGGGACTTGTGGATGGAGCCCTTAATTCGCTTAACAAGGATTCACGGGTGGTCAATCTGTTGAAATCAGAGCACTACATTTTGGCCACCGTGCTCGATCCTAGATTTAAAGCCTACCTTGGATCTCTCTTTCCGGCAGACACAAGTCTGCTGGGGTTGAAAGACCTGCTGGTGAGAAAATTGTCAAGTCAAGCGGAACGCGACCTGTCAACATCTCCTCCTTCACATTCTCCCGCAACTGGGGGTGCGAGGAAAAGGCTCAGAATTCCGAGCCCACCCGCTGGCGGTGATGCAGGGCAGTCTGGAGCGACTGCTGATGCTGACATCTGGTCCGGACTGAAGGACCTGACAACGATTACGGACATGTCGTCTACTGTCACTGCATATGATTCTCTCACCATTGAAAGAATGGTGGAGGATTATATGAGTGACCGCATCCAAGTAGGCACGTCACACAGTCCGTACTTATACTGGCAGGAAAAAGAGGCAATTTGGAGGCCCTTGCACAAACTGGCTTTATTCTACCTAAGTTGCCCTCCCACAAGTGTGTACTCCGAAAGAGTGTTTAGTGCCGCCGCTCACCTTGTCAGCAATCGGCGTACGAGGTTACATCCAGAAAATGTGGAGAAGATGATGTTCATTAAAATGAATTATAATCAATTCCTCCGTGGAGACATTGACCAACAGCAATTGCCTCCACAAAGTACACAGGGAGCTGAGATGGTGGATTCCAGTGGGGACGAATTGATAATCTGTGAGGAGGGGGATGTACACGGTGATATATCGGAGGATGATGATGAGGTGGACATCTTGCCTCTGTAGAGCCAGTTTGTGCAAGGAGAGATTAATTGCTTCTTTTTTGGTGGGGGTCCAAACCAACCCGTCATTTCAGTCACAGTCGTGTGGCAGACCCTGTCACTGAAATGATGGGTTGGTTAAAGTGTGCATGTCCTGTTTATACAACATAAGGGTGGGTGGGAGGGCCCAAGGACAATTCCATCTTGCACCTCTTTTTTCTTTAATTTTTCTTTGCGTCATGTGCTGTTTGTGGAATGTTTTTTGGAAGGGCCATCCTGCGTGACACTGCAGTGCCACTCCTAGATGGGCCCGGTGTTTGTGTCGGCCACTAGGGTCGCTTATCTTACTCACACAGCTACCTCATTGCGCCTCTTTTTTTCTTTGCGTCATGTGCTGTTTGGGGAGGGTTTTTTGGAAGGGCCATCCTGCGTGACACTGCAGTGCCACTCCTAGATGGGCACGGTGTTTGTGTCGGCCACTAGGGTCGCTTATCTTACTCACACAGCTACCTCATTGCGCCTCTTTTTTTCTTTGCGTCATGTGCTGTTTGGGGAGGGTTTTTTGGAAGGGCCATCCTGCGTGACACTGCAGTGCCACTCCTAGATGGGCCCGGTGTTTGTGTCGGCCACTAGGGTCGCTTATCTTACTCACACAGCTACCTCATTGCGCCTCTTTTTTTCTTTGCGTCATGTGCTGTTTGGGGAGGGTTTTTTGGAAGGGCCATCCTGCGTGACACTGCAGTGCCACTCCTAGATGGGCACGGTGTTTGTGTCGGCCACTAGGGTCGCTTATCTTACTCACACAGCTACCTTATTGCGCCTCTTTTTTTCTTTGCGTCATGTGCTGTTTGGGGAGGGTTTTTTGGAAGGGCCATCCTGCGTGACACTGCAGTGCCACTCCTAGATGGGCCCGGTGTTTGTGTCGGCCACTAGGGTCGCTTATCTTACTCACACAGCTACCTCATTGCGCCTCTTTTTTTCTTTGCGTCATGTGCTGTTTGGGGAGGGTTTTTTGGAAGGGCCATCCTGCGTGACTCTGCAGTGCCACTCCTAGATGGGCACGGTGTTTGTGTCGGCCACTAGGGTCGCTTATCTTACTCACACAGCTACCTCATTGCGCCTCTTTTTTTCTTTGCGTCATGTGCTGTTTGGGGAGGGTTTTTTGGAAGGGCCATCCTGCGTGACACTGCAGTGCCACTCCTAGATGGGCCCGGTGTTTGTGTCAGCCACTAGGGTCGCTTATCTTACTCACACAGCTACCTCATTGCGCCTCTTTTTTTCTTTGCGTCATGTGCTGTTTGGGGAGGGTTTTTTGGAAGGGCCATCCTGCGTGACACTGCAGTGCCACTCCTAATGGGCCCGGTGTTTGTGTCGGCCACTAGGGTCGCTTATCTTACTCACACAGCTACCTCATTGCGCCTCTTTTTTTCTTTGCGTCATGTGCTGTTTGGGGAGTGTTTTTTGGAAGGGCCATCCTGCGTGACACTGCAGTGCCACTCCTAGATGGGCACGGTGTTTGTGTCGGCCACTAGGGTCGCTTAGCTTAGTCATCCAGCGACCTAGGTGCAAATTTTAGGACTAAAAATAATATTGTGAGGTGTGAGGTATTCAGAATAGACTGAAAATGAGTGGAAATTATGGTTTTTGAGGTTAATAATACTTTGGGATCAAAATGACCCCCAAATTCTATGATTTAAGCTGTTTTTTAGTGTTTTTTGAAAAAAACACCCGAATCCAAAACACACCCGAATCCGACAAAAAAAATTCGGTGAGGTTTTGCCAAAACGCGGTCGAACCTAAAACACGTCCGCGGAACCGAACCCAAAACCAAAACACAAAACCCGAAAAATTTCAAGTGCACATCTCTAGATATCAGATGAATATAAGGTGCATCCGGCAAGGAGCAGTAATAAGTCTCACTCCAACTGAGACTTTTGAATGTCGTTTTGCAGCACCTTATGTTAAATAAATGACAGGAGTGCACTGATTTCTCACAGGTGTTGGGATTCCCAATATATGATATTTAACAGAGTTCACTCATCAAATGGATCAAGCTGGTATGAATAGATTTTGGTGCAGACCCGCTCCCGTCCTCGCTATGCTCGACCACCCGCACCCTCGCGCTGTCTCCGGTGCTCTTGGAAGGAGAGTAACATATAGCCAATGTGATTGAGCATACTCAGGGCCGGATTAACAATGTGGCGGATGGAGCTGTAGCTCCAGGCCCCCCATCAAAATTGGCCTAAGGCATCTGCTATGTGGCTGCTGCAGACAGGAAAACATTATTCCTTGCTACAGCAGCCTGCAACAAGCCGTCCGTGCCCCCTAATAAACATAAACTGTTTATGCCGGTGCAATGGAAAGCCCTTGCCTGGCCCTCCCCCTGCGCCGCACGCATGAAGATGTCAGAACAAGCGACATCAGAGAGGCGCTGCTCTGCCGCTACCACAGCGCCTGGCCTGAAGGAAGCAGCAGCAGTCAGTGACTGCAAGCAGATACTGTAGCTATGTGAAGCTGGACTGATCATACTCCTGAGGAGAGGTGTCAGTCCTGGCGACTTATGCGCTGATAATACACATTTTATTTACACTTAACTTAGCACTGACTTTTAATGTATGGCAACGTTTCAGTCTTTCAAATTTCATCAGGAGCACCTGGTGAAAGTTGAAAGACTGAAACGTGTGTGTGTATATATATATATATATATATATATATAAGTTAGTGCCTTTAGGGGGGATGGTGTATAGCCATAAATATAAATTTATACACAGACGTGTGTGTGTGTATATATAGAAACAGAGTTCGTCGTCCGTGTGGGATGCCGGCCAAACTCGGACAAATTTTTAAAGGAGCGCTCACTTACAAGGCAAAACCATGCCTTGTAGTGATTGGCCCTTTAAAAAAACATCCAAGTTCAGCCGGCATCCTACAAAGCCACAGAACTCAGGCATCATTACATCTGGCTCCTGTTTGAGTTATTTAAAATGTAATGAATTATCCCTGCAATTTAGCTGGTCTTTCAAAACTTGGGCTTAGTGCTGTGATATGTCCCTACTGGTACGCACATGTGTACTGATGTTGATTGGTAGCTGCATTAGAGTTGTTTGCATTCCACAGGAGGAACAACTGTAGCTGTGGACATCTGATTTGTTGGACAGCATAAGCAGGGCTGGTTCTAGACCTTGTGGTGCCCAGGGCGGAAGATCCCCCCCCCCCCCCCCCTTTCAAAACAGGGTTAGTGTGCACCAAAGGCGATTGAACAAAAATAGGGTGTGGCTGCATGGGAAGGGGCATGGTCACAGAATAGTACCAATTCTGAACGACCTCTAGCGTCTGTCAGTCTCCCTCCTTGGTGTCGCCATTTTTAGTGTGCGGGGTGCAGGCAGGCGTCAGGTGCAAGCAGGGTGACTGCAACCGCACCCTCCGGCAGCAGCCCCCCGGGTTGCCATCCTGCTAGACCGCACCTAAAACCGCTCCTAAACATGAGATGCATGCCTCTGGTGCACCAGTACCACATGTTGTTCACATGGTACCCTGAGATTACCGCCAGATCAGTACATGATCGATTACTAGTGATGAGCGGGTTCGGTTTGTCGGAATCCGAACCCCCCCGAACTTCACCCATTTTACACGGTTCCGAGGCAGATTCGAATCTTCCCGCCTTGCTCGTTTAACCCGAGCGCACCCGAACGTCATCATCCCGCTGTCGGATTCTCGCGAGATTCGGATTCTATATAAGGAGCCGCGCGTCGCCGCCATTTTTCACTCGTGCATTGGAAATGATAGTGAGAGGACGTGACTGCCCCCATAACATGTTCAATATGTGCGTATTATTTGGTTGTGGTAATAAGTAGAGAAAATAGTATACAGCAGCGGATTCTCCAAATGCACCAGATTGTCTAGGATTAACCATCTGGTGATGTATGTGGATAGCGGTGCATATACAAGTGTTAGCAGTGTGGTTTGGTAACAGGTATTTCATGGATATTGCAGGAAGCTAGGAGGAACACGTCCATGTCCCAATGTTACTCTCTAACACAGTGATAAGATGGCATTGCCCATGCGCATATGACCGACACCGGCACCCATCTTGGTAAATAACTGATGTCTCCCTAGAGGAGTAACATTATAAATTAAGTGGCAGTGAACACCATATTTTATCATTATTACCAACATGCAGAGCATCACTGATCTATAAATACGTAAAAGGGCACAAAAACTCATAAAGTACCTCAGTGATGTTCCTGAGTCCTTGTGAATTAATAAGGTATAAGCAGGGCTGCTTTGACACCAAGTGGAACCCAGGGTGAGAATTTCCTTTGACACTCTGCATTGCCCCCATATCCTCACACACATGCACTTTCCCATAGCCTCACACACATGCATTGCCCCTACAGACACACACACACACACACACACACACACACACACACACTCTACTCCCATAGACTTACACACTTTACACGCACAGCACTGACCCCATAACCTCACACACATACACACACACACACACACACACACATACAGCCCAATAGCCCCACACACATTCACTTCCCGCATAGCCTCACACACACACACACACACACACACAGCCCAATAGCCCCACACACATGCACTTCCCGCATAGCCTCACACACATACACACACACACACACTCACAATGCCCCATAGCCTCACACACACTGCCCCCATAGTCTCACGCACACACGCACACACTCACACTGCCCCATAGCCTCACACACATACACTGCCCCATAGCCTCACACACATGCACTGCCCCCGTAGCCTCACACACATGCACTGCCCTCGTAGCCTCACACACATGCGCTGCCCCCATAGCTTCACCCATATTCACTGCCCCCATAGTCTCACGCATGCACTGCCCTTATAGCCTCAGATGCACTGCTTCCATAGCCTCACACACGCACTGCCCTTATAATCTCACATGCACTGCTTCCACACCGACACAGACACACACACCGCCCCCATAATCTCACTCACACACACACACACACACACACACACACACACACACACACACACACACACACACACACACGCACTGCCTCATAGCCTCACACACACTTCCTGAGGAGATCAAAAACTGCTGCCACTCACATGCATGAGCAGGAGGTCATTGAGGAGTATTTGCACTGTGGTTTTATACTTCGGTGATTCTTAAATGAATCGCCAAACTGGGCTGTATGTGGCATACCCACAAGTACCAAAACTAACATGTTATTACTATTAATGTACACTGCAACAGGCTAAATGTATGTTTTCAATTATTGCATTCATAACATACAGGATTACAAATGTTGGTACTAGTATAAGATTACACCATAAGGAAATAGGATCAGACGTGTTCATCTAATGGATGATAAAGAACGTCCTACAAGGCCAAGGAGCATGCATGACACCATCAAGACACTACACGCCTTCATGAGCTGATGATATCTTTAAATGTAATAGGTACTTATTGTCACTTCATAATGCAACATACAGTAGGTGCTGGCTTCTATAAGCAGAATTATTAGTATTGTAAGGTTATCTGGGATTATTGTCTAACATTAAGAATAAGAAATTAGTCTGAGTTATCGGTTCAAATTGGAAAAGGAGCTATAGTGGTCATTCCGAGTTGATTGCTCGCTAGCTGTTTTTAGCAGCCGTGCAAATGCTATGCCGCCACCCACTGGGAGTGTATTTTAGCTTAGCAGAAGTGCGAACGAAAGGATCGCAGAGCGACTACAAAGTTTTTTTGTGCAGTTTTAGAGTAGCTCAAAAGATACTGAGCACTTGCGATGACTTCAGACTGTTCAGTTCCTGTTTTGACTCACAAACATGCCCTGCGTTCGGCCAGCCACACCTGCGTTTTTCCTGGCACGCCTGCATTTTTCGAACACTCCCTGAATACGGTCAGTTGAAACCCAGAAACGCCCACTTAATGTCAATCACTCTGCGGCCAGCAGTGCGACTGAAAAGCTTTGCTAGCCCTTGTGTGAAACTACATAGTTCTTTGTAATAGTATGTCGCGCGTGTGCATTGCATCGCATACGTATGCGAAGAAGCGCCATTTTTTTTTGCCCCATTGCTGCACAGCGAACGAATGCAGCTAGCGATCAACTCGGAATGACCCTCTATAGACAGCTGACTCAATGAGAGATAACTGGAAAGGGCTGAAGGGTGTGGTTCTGTAGCAATAGCAATGTTGTCACAAGCGAATGTTTCAACTTCACTTAAACTTATGTTCTCCTACTTCACATTCATGGAGGTTTGGGAGATAAGGAAATAGATAGGGAACTACAGCAGGCATGGGGGCTTATACAGAGCTGGAAGTTCAATCGGCTTATATACTTTCCTGGAAAAAGTTAGGAAAAATAACATATTTACGTACATGTGTAGAGCTGTTTGCATAACCTTCATACTTTAGTAAAATAAACTTATTTTGAATCAATACACACCTTGGTTTCAAGGGAAAGGTTTGGGCTGCACACACTAATTTTAAACATAAAAAGAGATGCTACCGTGCTGAGACTTGTAGTGCCATGCAGGAAAGGAAAATGCAGGTGCACACTCTAAGCATTATGAAAACTGATAGTCACAACAATTAAGATAAACTCTGCAATTAACGTGAAGTTTCAATGTGGTATTTAGCACATGTTTTGGCCAAAAATATATGCCAGTTCACCACTTCAAGGTGAACCCCATCAGGTGGGTCCCTAACATCCCCCATAGACTCACAAACAAGTACTTCCCCATAGCCTCACACACACGCATTGTTCCCATAGCCTCACACACACACACACACACGCTCCCCCAATACAGCAGGCATCGGGGCTAATACAGAGCTGGAAGCACAATGGGCTTATGTACATTACTGGAAAAAGTTATGAAAAATAACATATATACCCCATCAGTTGGGTTCTTAACATCTCTAATACTAACACACTATATCAATTTATCAAAGAGTTGCCATAATAGTTTATCAAAGACTTACCATAATAGTCACCTTTCTAATATGTAGACAGTAATGCAGAACCCAGGAATGTACGGGACCCATCTGATGGAGCTCACCTTGACATGTTGGATGGGCAAGGTTTTTGGGCCAAATGTGCTAAAAACCTCATTTATACTCCATGTTAAATGCAGAGTTTATCAAATAGTTTTTACTGTCAATATTCTTAGTGCTTAGAGTGTGCACCTACATTTTCTTTTTGCTACATGGCACTACAAGTCTCAGCATGGTAGCATGTCTCATTGGGCCTGATTCAGATTTGGAAGTAAGGCATAAAAAGCATACAAGTTTGTATCTGGAACAAACCATTTTGCAATGCAAGTGGCGGAAATACATTTATATATATTTTTTCCGAACAGGGTAAATAGCCCACAAATGTTAGACAGCTTCTTTTTGACACTGCATTTTAGATTTCAGTTTAGACACACCCCTTCCGAATCAAAATCTCTCTGCACATGTTACATCTGCCCCACCTGCAGTGCAGCATGGTTTTGCCCAGTTGCTTGCCTTTTTGGGTTGCTTCCACATCTGAATAGCACCATTATGTTTAAACTTGGGATGTGCAGATCAAGCCCTTGTCTACCTCTGTATTTGTGTATATATTGTACACTTGAAGGTAGAGACTCCTTCTGCCTGGTAATAGCACCCCTCCCATCTGCCCTTAAGTGGTTTCAAATCAGCACAGGTTCCTGCATTGTTGTCTGCTCGTATTATAATGGATACTATGAGGCATGCCACCTTGGATTCTACCATCAACATACTGTATATAATAAAACATGTCAATAAAGGAATAAGTCCACCTTTTTGAATGTTTAAAAGACCCATTAGATCTTTTTTTTACTATTAAAAGCACCCACCTATCTACAGTTATAGCCTAGATGTAATTTCTGATAGTTCTTGTGGTGGATGCTGTATGTAGATGAGATCTATGTTCTGGTTCTGCCGCTGCATCTTCTAGACAACATCAGCAAGCATAAATGTGTGAGTAAGAAAACTATACACACTGTGTAATTCAAATCTGCTGACATTTGCCTGTGATGTTGCAGTCAGTTGAGTGTTGGGTGCTTTTTGTCCCCATGTGACGTCTGTGAGCCAGTGGGTATCTGGTCTTTAAGTCGACAACACTTAGATTGACATGCATTAGGTTGACATCAGTGGCGGAACTTGTGAGTGGTGGGCCCAGGTGCAAAAATATGCTTTGGGCCCCCTCATCCGCCCCACCGCAAGTTAATAATATGCCACATGGCAGTGGATGACAGCAATCTACGGAGTGAAGTGGAAAGGCAAAGAGTTACAGGGCAAGGTAGAGAGTGACAGGGAGAGTCAGAAGATGACAGGAAAGGCAAAAGGTGATAGGGAGAGCTAAGGGTAATGGGCAGAGGGTGACAGAGAGAGGTAGAGAGTGATGGGGAGAGACTGTGCGGGACAAGGAGAGGGGGATGGGGAGAGACAGGCAGTGACAGTCAGAGGGTTTCAGGCAGAGGTAGAGTGATGGAGAAAAGCTGTGGGGAACGAGGAGTGGCAGAGGTTGACAGGGAGTGGGTGACAGGGAGAGGCAGTGGGTCACATGGAGAGGTAGAGAGTGATGGGGAGAGACTGGGGGACATAGAGTGGGTGATTTGGAGAGACAGTTGCTGACAGGGAGAGGTAGAGTGATAGAGAGAAGCCATGGGAGACGAGGAGTGGCAGAGGGTGACAGGGAGAGGCAGTGGGTCACAGAGAGAGGTAGAGAGTGATGGGGAGAGACTGTTGGGGACAAGGAGAAGGTGATGGGGAGACAGTTGGTGACAGGGAGAGGTAGAGTGATGGAGAGAAGCCATGGGGGATGAGGAGTGGCAGAGGGTGACAGGGAGAGGTACAGTGATGGGTAGAAGCTGTGGGGGATGAGGAGTGGCAGAGGTTGATGGGGGAGTGGATGACAGGGGGAGGCAGTGGGTCACAGAGAGAGGTAGGGAGTGATGGGGTGAGGCTGTGGGGGATGAGGAGAGGGTGACAGGGCGAGGTAGAGAGTTATGGGTAAAGGCTGTGGGGGACGGGGAGAGGGTGATGGTTAGAGACAGAGAGTGACAGGACGAGGTAGAGAGTGATGGGGAGAGACTGTGGGGACAAAGAGAGGGTGATGAGGAGAGACAGTTGGTGACAGGGTGAGGTAGAGTGATGGGGAGAAGCTGTGGGGGACGAGGAGTGGCAGAGATTGATGGGGAGTGGATGACCGGGAGAGGCAGTGTGGGTCACAGGGAGAGGTAGGGAGTGATGGGGAGAGACTGTGGGGGATGAGGAGAGGGTGATGGATAGAGACAGAGGGTGACGGCGAGGTAGAGGGTGATGGGGAGAGGCTGTGGGGGACAAGGAGATGGTGACGGGCAGCGGGTGATGGATAGAGACAGAGGGTGTCAGGGCGAGGTAGAGAGTGATGGGGAAAGGCTGTGGGGGATGAGGAGAGGCAGACGGTGACAGGGAGGGGCAGTTAGTAACAGGGTGAGGGAGAGAATGATGGGGAGAGGCTGACCACACATGAATGCACCCACCAATCTCATCCTGCTGCGGGCACTTGGGCATATAAGGTCCTGAATAAAGGTGCATGAGGGCAGACTGAATGGAGGTGATCACGACATGCCAGCCAAAAGCTGGGGATGGTGCAGCACACATAACAGGGGCACACAGCCTCCCATAGCAAGGACACACAGCGCTGGCACACAGCACCCCCTCACACACACACTGCATGGACAAACAGACTCCCACAGCATGGACACCAGCCCCTCCTCCCCCCAGAACAAGGGAACATAGCCTTCCCACAGCATGACACACAAACACCCCCCCCCCCCCCCCCCCAGCATGGGCACACAGACCCCACAGCCGGGGCATACTGGGGTCCGATGCCGACATGGAGGAAGGGGACAAGGAGGCTGTTCACATCCAGGGGCCAGAGGAGAAGGGAGGGCCGGTACAACCAGGTCAGTGGAGAGTGCTAACCACACGCCCATGCTGGCAGCGTAGTCACGTGGCTAGCAGACCGGGGGCTGCTGTTGCAGAGGGAAATGTCTGTAGCTGCCACGCTCCTCCTTTCCTTCCTCCCAGAAGCGGTGTGGTAGGAGGGGAAATGTAGGAAAGGGGAGGAGCTAAAAGGTGAGCGGAGCACAGCCCCTCCTTCCTCTCCAGAAGAGCCTGAACTGCTGTGCTGCCCTGCTGACATGGACAGCAGCAGCTTAGCAGCGCAGCATTACTGAGTAGTGGGACGCGCCGATGATGTCAGTGGCATGTAAATGAATCAGTGTGACTCATTGAAATGCCACCGGCTGTGGGACCCTTAACTGCGCCGGGCCTCGGTGCAGTGCACTGGCTGCACTGGTGCTAGTTCCGCCACTGGTTGACATGGTCATTAGGTTGACATGGTCACTAGGTCGACTTGGCAAAGGTCGACACATGAAAAAGTGGACAGATTTTTCTAATTCCCCCCCCCCCCCATCATTTTTTTGAACTTTTTCATACTTTACGATCCACGTGGACTACGACTGGGAATAGTAACCTGTGCCCAAGCTTCGCGAGCCATGCAAGGGGACAGGGTGCACTAATTGGGGCCACTTTACAAGGAAAACGACACAAAAAAATAAAAAAAAACCTCATGTCAACCTGTTTCCATGACGACCTAATGACCGTGTCAACCTATTTCATGTGTCAACCTAGTCAATGTCGACCAATAGTGGTCGACCTAATGACTTTCAACCTAGTTACTGTCGACCCAACAAACCACACCCTAACTAGTGAGATAAGCAGATGTTTCCCTGTTTCAGGCAAAGCTACATACACTCTGTTGGAAGTTATACTTACCCAATGATGGAATAGTTAGGGTCATTGCTCAAAGAAGAAAAAAAAGTTTATTAAGTACTTGCGTAAATAAAAAAAAGAAGTCGGATTAGGAGTCACTCAAACTACTGCAGTATACAAAGCTGCTTGCCAACATTTATTTAATAAATCCTGTTGGTAATCTGGAATGCAAGACACAAAAAATTACTTATTAATACTGTTTGTAACAAAGACCTTCAAACACACAGAGGTGGAACAATACAATGAGAGATACGTCAAACTATTATAAAACAGGTTATTTCTGTAACAATAACATGCTATTATTTTGATTATAGCCATAGTCAGTTAATCACCAGAATATTAAAGGAAGAATGTAAGTAGCAGAACATTTACAAACAGAGAGAAAGTAGCTGAGAGCTATGGCCATTACTCTGTCATCAAACACATCAGCTGCAGGTTATGCTAAGCACATTTGTCCATGTATTCCGATATGAGTTCATGAGGCTGGAATTTCAAACACCAGCCAGCTGTGGGAACTGAGGGAAAAACTTGTCACACTGAGTGCCACAGAAATATGCTCCTATCTAGAATGCAGCAAGCGCACGCTGGTACTGCTCAAGACATCTGGATAAAAACGTTAGTATTTAAGGAGCGCATTTGTTCTATCCCCCCTCTAAATCAGCTGGTAATGAATAGCAACACACAATTTAATACAAGTATTTAATTACTTTAAGCACTGCCAACATTTTTTTAATGAACTCTGGGTAATTCAAGGTTTGCAAGTGTGATAGTTACTGTTCAAACTTTGAACTACTGTTTTATATATTGTGTTTCATATTATATTTGTATTGTTTTTTAAATAACATTAATTTTATATATTAGGGCCTATTCAATTAGGCTCGGGGCTTAATGCAGGCCTAAAACAGTGCCTGGGCTATTAAACTTTGCCCAAGGTAAACCCGCAGGCAATTGAATTGAATTGAATTTTAGTTTTTCAATTTCTAATTGAAATCTGCAGTAAGCAGGGCTTTTTGACTTTACCATGGCCATCACGAGCGGTCATAACTGTGTGGAGTTTGTATATTCTTCCCCTGTATTTGTATGGGTTTCCTCCCACACTCCAAAAATGTACTGTTAGGTTAATTGAGTTCATTATATTAACTGAACTTAGGGCATAAATAAATTGACATGGCTTTCACTGCAATTTACAACCCAAAGGTAAAGCATGTATCCCCAACTCAATGCTTTTCTTTGGGAAAAAATTACGACTTTGACGCATTATTCCTCAACAACCTGTCCTCTTTTAAAAATCCTGTGACCTGTGTATAATGCCCAGATGTACACTTTGACTCATATATTGCATGTAAATCTAGCTCTGGAGCCAGCCAGTGCCTCCTGAGCTATTTAGCTCACCTCACGTCCCTGTCACACACCCTATGGAATAACTAATGATGTGCACCGGAAATTTTTCGGGTTTTGGTTTTGGATTCGGTTCTGCGTCCATGTTTTGGATTCGGACGCGTTTTGGCAAAACCTCCCTTAAAATCTTTTGTCGGATTTGGGTGTTTTTTTTTTTTTAAACCCCTCAAAAACAGCTTAAATCATAGAATTTGGGGGTAATTTTGATCCTATGGTATTATTAACCTCAATAACCATAATTTCCACTCATTTCCAGTCTATTCTGAACATCTCACAACTCACAATATTATTTTTAGTCCTAAAATTTGCACCGAGGTTGCTGGATGACTAAGCTAAGCGACCCAAGTGGCCGGCACAAACACCTGGCCCATCTAGGAGTGGCATTGCAGTGTCAGACAGGATGGCACTTAAAAAAATTGGCCCCAAACAGCACATGATGCAAAGAAAAGAGAAAAAGAGGTGCACTGTAGTCGCTGGATGGCTAAGCTAAGCGACACAAACACCTTAATATCACAGGAATTATTCATTCTAATCAATGGTATTATTGGTCCAAAAAACTGGAAGAAAATGACAAAATCACAGGAATTATTCATTCTAATCAATGGTATTATTGGTCCAAATCACTGGAAGAAAATGACAAAATCACTGGAATTATTCGTTCTAATCAATGGTATTATTGGTCCAAATCACTGGAAGAAAATGACAAAATCACAGGAATTATTTGTTCTAATCAATGGTATTATTGGTCCAAATCACTGGAAGAAAATGACAAAATCACTGGAATTAAATGGCAGTAATGTCGGGAATTACTGTATATGAAATGGCAGTACCACTGGACATATACGGAAGTGTCAGACAGGATGGCACTTAAAAAAATAGTCCCCAAACAGCACATGATGCAAAGAAAAGAGAAAAAGAAGTGCACTGTGGTCGCTGGACGGCTAAGCTAAGCGACACAAACACCTTAATATCACAGGAATTATTTGTTCTAATCAATGGTATTATTGGTCCAAATCACTGGAAGAAAATGACAAAATCACAGGAATTATTCGTTTCAATCAATGATATTATTGGTCCAAATCACTGGAAAAAAATGACAAAATCACTGTAATTATTTGGCAAGATCACTGTAATTAATAATTATAAATCACTGATATTAATTGTTAAAATCTCACTATCGCCTGCCTAGTGAAGTGGAATCTAGATGGGATTTTGTACCGGGGACACAATAACTTCATCAATTGTCTAAATCCCAATGCACTAATGGCGGAAAACGGGCGCGCGTCTAACAGCGCACTGATTATACTGAGAACTGATTATACTTATCACTGACGATACTACGGAGAACTGACACTGAGCAGCGAGAACAGCACTGGACTATTATATGCTGCAGGTTATTTAGTATACTGGTCACCACAATGCAGCACTGACACTGAGCACAGACATTATGCACTGGTCAGGATACTACAAGTGACACGGTGCAGCAAGATAATGCTATGGCCTACTGTACTGTACTACTATATACTGGTTGTCACCACAATGCAGCACTGTACTACTATATACTGGTCCCCACAATGCAGCACAGATATTGAGCACTGATCCGGAGAATAAAACGGAGTCTGACACGGAGCTGCAAGATACAGCAATGGACAGCTGTACTGTACTACTATATACTGGTGGTCACCACAATGCAGTACTGTACTACTATATACTGGTCCCCACAATGCAGCAAAGATATTGAGCACTGATCCAGAGGATAGAACTGAGTCTGACACGGAGCTGCAAGATACAGCAATGGACAACTGTACTGTACTACTACATACTGGTGGTCACCAAAATGCAGCACTGTACTACTATATACTGGTCCCCACAATGCAGCACAGATATTGAGCACTTATCTGGAGAATAGAACTGAGTCTGACACGGAGCTGCAAGATACAGCAATGGACAACTGTACTATACTACTATATACTGGTGGTCACCACAATGCAGCACTGTACTACTATATACTGGTCCCCACAATGCAGAAAAGATATTGAGCACTGATCCGGAGAATAGAACTGAGTCTGACACGGAGCTGCAAGATACAGCAATGGACAACTGTACTGTACTACTATATACGGGTGGTCACCACAATGCAGCACTGCACTACTATATACTGGTGGTCACCACAATGCAGCACTGTACTACTATATACTGGTCCCCACAATGCAGCACAGATATTGAGCACTGATCCGGAGAATAGAACTGAGTCTGACACTGAGCTGCAAGATACAGCAATGGACAACTGTACTATACTACTATATACTGGTGGTCACCACAATGCAGCACTGTACTAGTATACACTGGTCCCCACAATGCAGCAAAGATATTGAGCACTGATCCGGAGAATAGAACTGAGTCTGACACGGAGCTGCAAGATACAGCAATGGACAACTGTACTATACTACTATATACTGGTGGTCACCACAATGCAGCACTGTACTACTATATACTGGTCCCCACAATGCAGCACAGATATTGAGCACTGATCCACCTCCACTGATTGCACTCCCTGCCATTGCGCCCTTCATAGATCTGAGTCTGACACGGAGCTGCAAGATACAGCAATGGACAACTGTACTGTACTACAATATACTGGTGGTCACCACAATGCAGCACTGTACTACTATATACTGGTCCCCACAATGCAGCACAGATATTGAGCACTGATCCACCTCCACTGATTGCACTCCCTGCCATTGCGCCCTTCATACAGTGTACATTATACTACTACACAAGTGTCAGTTTTCCCATATATGCACTGTGCCCTTGCATGGCTCACCTCCCACAGTAAAACCTTTGAAGTGCGCCCAATATGGCTGCCTCATCTGGTACGCTTGTGGATGGGATGAAAAATACATAGACCTGGTGGTTTTGTTGAAACCCCACTCTGAACTTTAGGACTCTGAAATCACTCCCATTTTCTGTCATCTCTTCTAGGGTTAGACTCTTCTAGAGGTGTGTGAGTGAGGAAGTGGAGCAAGGGTACCAGAGAGGGTGAGGGAGCAGGAGCAGACAGCTTCAGTGTGTGTGAAGGAGAGCACAGCTACTGAAAGCAGGTGAAAGAGCTGCCGCTCCGTGTGTGTGTGTGTGTGTATAGGAGCTCAATTACTCACAGTGAGGAACAGGCAGCAGGAGAGACAACTGCTGCTCCGGGTGTATGTGAGGAGGAGCATCTGAGCACAGGAGTGGGGGTAAGTATGTGCTGGTGAGTAGCTTCCCATTGGAGTGGGGAGTGTCATTTTTTTTATGTGGCAGGAGGTGATGCTGTAACCATTTGGAGAAGGAGACACGGTGCCATGAGCGGCTGGACAGAGCCAACACAGGGGAAGCAGGGACCAGTGAGCAGGTGCTGCTACAGGAGGTGCTGCTGCAGTTGGTCCTGACTCCCCCCAGACATGCAAGTATCATCATCATTACTGAATTGACTGTTTTGCATTGATTCACTATCACACACTGTATTATCAACTACTGTTCTGTCATTGAATATTGTTTCTTTTCACAGCTAGGCTAAAGTACCGTAGTATATTGCATAGTCTAGTCTGTATTGTATTCTGAAGGTAACAGGGAGTTAGAGCTTTCAAATAAAATGGGTGGGGCCATGATTGAGAATCTCACTCAGTGCATGTAGTGCAAGATGTACGTGCACCTGGAGGACCCGTCCCAGTGTGAACACATCTGCACGAGGTGTGTGCGAATGGTTGCCCTGGAAGCCCAGGTAACTGATCTAGAGCAAACTGTTGCAAGACTGAGGGATAGTCACAATATCGAGCAAAGCTTAGATATAACGGTGGAGGAGTTGCAGGGGGGACACTGGTAGATGAGGATGAACAGGTAGACAGCTGGGTCATGGTTAGAAGGAAGAAGAAGAGGGGAAGATAGGACTTCTCCGATCTGCCAAACCCCAACAAATTTGCCCGACTGGATGAAGATTCTGAGGATGGCAGTGAGGAAATTATGGAGCCGGAGGAGACTGTTCCCTCTAGCAACCAGAGTAGCTGTCCCTCCGGTACACATGGGAAAAAGATAGGGAGGTACCTAGTCAGATTGTGGTGGTAGGGGATTCTATTATCAAGAAGACAGACAGGGCAATCTGCTACCAGGACCGTGATCGCTGTACAGTCTGTTGTCTCCCGAGTTCTCGGGTACGGCACATTGCGGACTGGGTAGATAGATTGTTGGGAGGGGCTGGAAATGACCTGGCGGTCTTGGTGCATGTCGGCACCAATGACAAAGTTAGTGGTAGGTGGGATTTCCTTAAGAAAGACTATAGGGAATTAGGTCAGAAACTTAAGGCAAGGACATCTAAGGTAATATTCTCTGAAATATTACCAGTGCCACGCGCTATCCCAAGGAGGCAGAGGGAGATTAGGGAGGTAAATGTGTGGCTTAGAGACTGGTGTAGGAAAGAGGGGTTTGTGTTCTTGGAACACTGGGTGGACTTCTCAGTCAGGCGCCATCAGAGGAGAAGGGGCATGTCTCTATGTTAAACCATCTCTAAAACCATACTTAAAAGAGGTTATTTATGAGGGGACTGGAGATAACGTGGAGTCGCTATGGGTTGAGATCACAAGTGGGGGCATTGAACCAAAGAAAATAGTCATAGGCACGTGCTACAAACAACCGGATATTAGCATACATGAGGAGGAACAACTCTAGCAGCAAATTGAAAAAGCTGCAGGAATGGGGGACATCCTAGTGATAGGGGATTTTAACTATTCTGATATAAATTGGAGTAACGATTCATGTGTAAAAGCTAGGGGCAACAGGTTCTTAAATACGTTAAAGGATCACTACTTGTCTCAATTAGTTGAGGACCCAACTAGAGGTAAAACTATTCTGGACCTAGTTATTACCAATAATGTGGACATTATATCAAACACTAAAGTTGGGGAGACCTTGGGAAACAGTGATCACTATATGATCACATTCGACATGAATTTTAAGAAACATAGCTATAAGGGATCAACCAAAACATTAAACTTTGGAAAAGCTAACTTCAATATGCTGAGGCGGGCACTAAACGACATTGACTGGGAAGTTTTGTTTCACGGTAAAGACACTATATGGGATGCTTTAAAAGGGTTGCTCGATAGCAATATTCACAAATTAATTCCCATGGGCAGTAAACGCAGGAGTACTAAACTCAAACCAATGTGGCTTAATAAGGAGGTCAAAGAAGAAATGGCTAAAATGAGGCATGCTTTCAAAGCATTTAAATCTAATGGAGGGGAGGAGTCATTCCAGTGCTACAAGGAATGCAGTAAAAGATGCAAAAAAGATAATAAGAGCAGCTAAAATTGTAAATGAAAAGCAAATAGCTATACAGAGTAAAACCAATCCTAAAAAGTTTTATACATACAAAAACAGTAAAAGGTTATAAAAGGAGGATGTAGGCCCATTAAATGATGAACTGGGAGCCTTGATAAACGATAACAAAATAAAAGCGGAAATACTGAACAATTTTTTTTCATCAGTGTTCACCAGGGAAGATCAGACGGTGATAGTAGTGCATAACAACAGTGAAGGTAATGACTATTGGCTAGATGCTTGTTTAAGTAAGGAAGTAGTCCTGGAGAGAGTAAGCAACATAAAGATTAATAAATCACCTGGCCCAGATGGTTTTCACCCGAGGGTTCTTATTGAGCTTAGGTCACAGCTAGCAAGACCCCTATACTTGATTTTCTATAGTTCAATTAGATCAGGCATGGTACTGAAGGATTGGCGTATAGCTGAGGTAGTGCCATTGTTTAAAAAGGGAACCAAAAATCATCCTGGTAACTGTAGACCGGTTAGTTTAACCTCTATAGTGGGTAAAATATTTTGAGGGATAGCATAGAGGATTATCTGCAGACTACTAAGATTATTAGCAAGAGTCAGCATGGGTTTGTGAGGGACAGATCATGTCAAACTAACTTAATTAGCTTGTACGAGGAAGTGAGCTTTAATCTTGACCAGGGAAAAGCAGTGGATGTGGTCTACTTACATTTTGCAAAAGCCTTCGATACAGTGCCTCACAGGAGACTGATCATTAAATGAAGGGAGCTTGGCCTAGGAAATACTATTTGTACATGGATAACTAATTGGCTGGATAACAGGGTACGAGTAGTGGTCAATGGGATGTTCTCGAGCTGGGCACCAGTAGTCAGCGGAATACCACAAGTGTCCGTACTCGGTTTGCTACTGTTCAATCTATTTATTAATTATCTTGGAATAGGCCTGGAAAGCACAGTGTCAATCTTTGCAGATGATACTAAACTGTGTAAGGTAATTAATTCGGAAATCGATGTGGAGTCTCTACAGAATGACTTATTTAAATTTGAAACCTGGGCGTCTAAATGGAGAATGACGTGCAATATAGAAAAATGCAAAATGATGCATTTTGGGATAAAAAATAAACTTGCATCCTACACATTAAATGGGGAAAATATAACGGTAATAGTAGTGGAAAAAGATTTTGGGATGCTTATAGATAATAGGCTTAATAACAGTACACAATGTCAAAACGCAGCAAAGAAAGCAAGTAAGGTGTGTGCGTGTATAATATGGGGTATTGAGACAAGAGACAAGGATGTAATCTTTCCACTGTACAAATCTTTGGTTCGTCCGCACCTGGAATATTGTGTTCAATTTTGGGCATCACACTATAAAAAAGAGCAAGCTACTAAATTGATTAAAGGGTTAGAGGCACTGGAGTACGAGGAAAGACCTACTAGGTTAAATATGTATACACTAGAAAAGAGGCGTCTAAGAGTAGACATTATTAATATCTTCAAATATGTAAAGGGTCGTTACAAGGAGTTAGCAGGGGACTTGTTTACTAAAATAACTCTCTATAGGACACGTCGGCACTCGCTGAGGCTAGAGGAGAGAGAATTCCGCACACAACGTAGGAAAGGGTTCTTCACAGTAAGGGCAATAAGGATTTGGAACTCTCTGCCGGAGAAGGTGATAATGGCGGACTCTGTAAATGCATTTAAAAACGGATTGGAGACATTTTTAACTGAAAAGGGTATCCAAGGCTATAGCATTTAATATATTGACATTAAATATCTAGCAGTGATATGAATTAAAGTTGTTAATTGGTGCCAAACCATTACTTCAGCAGGTACATTATAATATGCACAGCTAGACAGGTTGAACCCGATGGGCATTTGCCTCTTTTCAACCTCATTAACTATGTTACTATTCCACCCTGGGTAATCCTACGCTGTGCGCCCAAGATGGCTGCCGCACCTGGTACCTTGTGAGGGTGAAATACATAACCCTTGTTAGTTATTACCCAAAATGCCTACACCAATCATGCATTATGCTTCTGTGTGCTTAAGGTTTTCTTTTATGTATGTGTGGCTTATCTATTGCTGTATTACCTAAATCCTCTGTATTATGTGCATTGTTTGTAAAGCGCCTTGAGTCCTGTTGGAGAAAGTGCGATATATAAATAAAATTATTATTATTATTATTATTATTGGCATTCAAACAAAGGGCAGAGTAAGGAAACACAAAGTAGCTCTCAACATCATGCAGTGGCAACTCTCATATGAACTTAGCATGAACAAGGTTGTCTTGTTTAATTCATGTCCTATAATGACACCATGCAAATGGTGGGAACATAGTACAGCATGAATCTGTTTAACGTAAGAACTAGGGAGGGCACTTTGGAGAGTCTGCAGAAGATACGAAGTCTAGACACAGCTTTCATTTTGAGTACACATCCTTTTATGCCAAGATACATGAGGATAGTTCCATTTGGCCAGGACACTTGCTAGTTCTAGCAATAATGGGCAGTGTTTCAATGTAAGCAATTCCCCCAAATCCAACAAGAGGCTTAATTCCTAAGTGTTTAATGTAGATAGCTTGCCAGTGACATTGAAGATTCTGCTTATGAAGATTAACATCTAAGCCACTAAGTGACACAATGAAGACTTCCATCTTAGTATATTTAATTTTAAATTAGATAAGGAACTTTTATATTAATGACAATTATATAGACCAGTGGATTTCAAAAGAGTAAGGGGTCTATGTACTAAGCCTTGAAGATAGATAAAGTGGACGGAGATAAAGTACCAGCCAATAAGCTCTTAACTGCCATGTTGCAGGGTGTGTTTAAAACATGACAGTTAGGAGCTGTTTGGCTGGTACTTCATCTCCATACACTTTATCTATCTTCAAGGCTTAGTACATAGACTCCTATTTTCAGTAGGAACCAGCAGGAACTCAGTTCCTGAACCTCTCATTAAATATGATGAAATGAGGAACTGGGTTCCTGAACCTGTCCTGAGCCAAAATGTATTTTCCATAAGATAAGTTTTATTTTAAACTTCGTTTGAGTGCCTTCTTTTCTTAAATACTATCTATCTCTATTTATAACTTTTTTTTATAGCCCCACCCCAAGACCCATAGTTCCTGAATCTATTTTTCCAGAAAAATAGTACTGACTGTATATGAAGAGTCTCAAAACTTAAATTAGCAGTCACGGTACCCGTGTAGACAACTCCACTGTACAGAATTTGTATGTTGAAATGTCATATACAGCAGAAGATTAATGTTGTCAGGAATCGAGAACAAGGAGAATCATTAGCCAATGTCAGGGGATGAGAAACAAAAAAATCCTCAGCTAAAGTAAAGGCAGAAGAAAAAGAAGAATCCTCAGATAAACACAAAACACAAATAAGCAGTCAAATAGAAAATTTCAAGAAAGCTGGTTAGGAGAAATAAAGGGGGTTATACAGAGTTATTAGCAGACCAAAAAAGTTAGCAATTGGACAAAACCATGTTGCACTGCAGGTGGGGCAGATGTACTGTAACATGTACAGAGAGATTTAGATTTGTGTGGGTTATATTGTTTCTCGCTGCTTTATTTGTACACTGCAAGTTAGATTTCAGTTTCAACACACCCCACCCAGATCTAACTCTCTCTGCACATGTTACATCTGCCCCACCTGCAGTGCAACATTGTTTTGCCCAGTTGCTAACATTTTTGGTTTGCTAACAACTCTAAATAACCCCCAAAGTTTAATAAAGTGACAGCTACCTGGTAGGCAGCAATTATAGGTTGCTGATATAAATTAGCACATAATACATTGCTCCTGTGCAGAAGAACAAACACTTCAAGTGGGAAACTGTCCCACACACAGAAATGTGAAACATTTTACACAGGAAAACATTGATCACATACAAGTACTCAAATCTCCATTCAGGATGTAGTTGGGATGCCAGCTCTCGGAATCCCAAAAGTCAGAATGCCGGTGCCAGAAACCTGACACCTGTTAGAATACTGACGCCGGCATCCCGACAAGTGGGATCCCGAATATAAGTGTCCTGTTCGATATCAGTCTAAAGTACATACAGGAAAACAGCACATCTACTTTACAGCCATGTAGAAACAGTGTGTCATTTTCTGGAGCCACTGGAGACAGGAATGGCTGCAACTGTGCATATCTATATGCCCATAACACTTGGGATACTGCTAGAGACAAAATACCATCAGAAAAAAAATAGTCTGGGGTTATGCTTGTATTTATCCTGGCAGAAACAAACTTGTCTTATGGGCCCTACACACGAGATATCGTTCATAACTTTCAGTGTGTATGCACCAGCGATGAATGATGCGCGGCCCCGCGCTCGTTCATCGTTGGTGCCGGCTCGTTTATGCATATGGACAATCTCGTCCATATTAGCATGCAGGGCTTTGGGGCCAGGTGACCGAGGGAAGTGAAGAAACTTCACTCCCCCCGTCAACCCCAATGCCGCTGGGTCATCCATCAGCCAAATCAGCCGTAGGGCACCTCGGCAGCCAATCGGCCGGTGTGTAGGTCCCTTAACTCAAACCATTATTCTATTTATCCCCACCAAATAGTACACACATACAGGGGCGTAACTATAACTTTATGGGCCCCACAGCAAAATCTTGAAAGCTCCCCTGCCGTTGTCACTACAATACAATGCCCTTTCGGGGGGCAGAAGAGAGAAAAAGAGTGTGTCATCCCATAACTAGGTCAAACTTAAACATATACATGATAACCAGCCTTAATATTGTGTCTTCTGTAGCCTAGTGGGCTGATGCCGCATACTCAGAGATGAACAATTGAAGTCCTACGGGTTCCAGTCCCTGGAACTGTTGAATATTCAATTATAGATTTAGTTTAACTTTATTTTAGGACTAGATTAGACAATATTATAAAGGCGATATACAGATCAGACTTTCATTTTAAAAAGCATAACTAATATTAAATATGTCGCATCTGTTGCTAGTAACCTACAGATGAGCATATTATATATAGGCACAACAACAAAACAAAACAAAACCATATACTATATAAAACCTTTCACAATTAAAGAGAAGGGTGTATAAATCACTCAGCTCTAATATAGTATCTCAACTGGCTCCATAGACTAAAGACTAAACTTGATTAGGATGACAACAAAAATCCATTGGTGTAAAACCCATAGATGTCGGCACATCGGGGGTCATTCCGAGTTGTTCGCTCGCTAGCAGATTTTAGCAGCATTGCACACGCTTGGCCGCCGCCCTCTGGGAGTGTATCTTAGCTTAGCAGAATAGCGATCGAAAGATTAGCAGAATTGCGAATAGAAAATTCTTAGCAGTTTCTGAGTAGCTCGAGACTTACTCCTACACTGCGATCAGCTCAGCCCCTTTTCATTCCTGGTTTGACGTCACAAACACGCCCTGCGTTCGGCCAGCCACTCCCCCGTTTCTCCAGACACTCCCGCATTTTATCCTGGCACGCCTGCGTTTTTCCGCACACTCCCAGAAAACAGTCAGTTTCCGCCAAGAAACACCCACTTCCTGTCAATCACACTCCGATCACTTCAACGATGAAAATTGTTTGTTCGGACGTGAGTAAATCTACTAAGTTTTGTGCTAAAATACTTAGCGCATTCGCGCTGCGTACCATGTGCATGCGCTTTTTTGCCTTAATCACTCCGTTGCGAAACAACTCGGAATGACCCCCATAACCCCATAGCTAGACCAAACCTAAACAAATACAGAGAACAATGGATATATGTTAAACACCTTCTGAGAAGCAGAATCTCCTAGAATGTATTGGAAGGTATTCTAAGAGATAGTATTCAGTAGTTCCTTGAAGTCAATAAGGTCTATAAAAGGAATCAACATGGGTTTATGAAGGACAGATCCTGTCAAATCAACTTACTTGGCTTTTATGAAACAGTAAGCGCAAACCTAGATCAGGGTAAAGAGGTGGATGTAATCTTCTTAGATTTTGCCAAAGCGTTCGATACTGTACCACACATGAGACTAATCTACAAGCTACAAGAATCAAGGCTAGGTAGCACATTATGCACTTGGGTCAAAAACTGGTTAGATAATAGAGAGCAGCGGGTTGTGGTTAATGGATCTTTTTCAACTTGGACTGAAGTGCTAAGTGGTGTGCCGCAAGGCTCAGTATTAGGACCGCTATTGTTCAATATTTTAATTAACAACCTAACAGAAGGTCTAGAGAGCATGGTGTCAATTTTTGCAGATGATACCAAATTGTGTAAGTTATAAATGCGGAGGGGGATGCTGAGTCGCTTCAGAATGACTTAGTTAAATTAGAAGCTTGGGCAGCGAAATCGAGAATACGCTTCAATACAGACAAGTGTAAGGTAATGCACTGTGGTAACAAGAACAAAAATAACACCTACAGTACCTACTAAATGGGGTAAAATTAGGGGATTCTGTACTGGAAAAGGACTTAGGTGTCCTCATAGATAGCAAACTAAGCAGTAGTACCCAAAGTAGGACTGCAGCAAAGAAGGCTAATAAGATATTAGCATGCATAAAACGGGGATTTGATGCTAGGGACGAGAGTATTATACTCCCGTTATATAAATCACTTGTGAGGCCACACCTTGAATACTGTGTACAATTCTGGGCACCTTACTACAAAAAGGATATCCTGGAGCTAGAAAAGGTTCAAAGGCGGGCGACCAAACTAATTAAGGGTATGGAGACGCTGGAATACGAGGAAAGGCTTGCAAGACTAGGCATGTTTACACTGGAAAAGAGGAGATTAAGAGGGGACATGATCAACATTTACAAATATATAAGGGGACAATATACAGATCTTGCGCAGGACCTGTTTTTGGTTAGATCAACACAGAGAACTCGTGGACACTCGCTCAGGTTAGAGGAGAGGAGATTCCACACAATACGGCGTAAAGGCTTTTTTACGGTAAGGACGATACGTGTTTGGAGTTCCCTGCCTGAGGGAGTTGTAATGGCCAACTCAGTCAACACCTTTAAGAATGGGTTAGATAAATTCCTAATGGATAAGGATATCCAGGGTTACGGGGCATAGTCACGCACTATGGTTATTATAAAAAAGAGGGGTTAATCGGAACGGCAGTCAGCAACTTCAGTCAAAATTTTATACAAAATAATCGTGCATAGGAGACCACAAATAGGTTCAACCCGATGGACAATTGTCTTTCTTTAAACCTTAGATACCATGTAATGCAGGTGTGACTACAGATATAATTTTCTATTGAAAACAATAAAAAAAAAAAAATCACCAAAAGTTTTTTCCTCAAAAAATCTTCTTTAAGCTTAAAATAGCCAATCCAAAATAAAAGTTACCTGAGACTTGCTTCATAGTTGTTTGAAAAGTTTCTTAAAAATATTATCAGACCCAATAACTATTCAGCCTAGGTGCATGGAAACAAGAAAGGAGAATTGAATGAGGAATATTAACCTAGCACAAAGCAAAATAATCAATAACTGGATATCTTTAGACCAGCTATGATCATTTGCATCCCTAAAATGAATCCGGAAGGATAGACTTAAATGTTATTGATCTCAATATTCTCATTTAGACCCTGTGGAAACAGTGTGCCCAAGGAGAATATCCAGAAAGCTTCTCGTTTACATGACATACTAAATCTATCTCCTCCTCGAGCTGTGGTATATATGTGTTCAATACCCTGCACTTTAATAGCATGTACATCACCATGGTGTTGTCGAGTAACATGTTTGGATAAACTATGAAATAAATGGTTATTTATTATGTTCCTCCTATGTTCCAAGAAATGTGTATTAAGGCTCCTAGTGGTGCGACCCACATATTGGAGCCCACATTGACAAGTTATCAGATAAATGATATAAGTGGACTGACAATTAATAAATGTTAAGATGTCAAATGACTGTCCAGATGTGGTAGATGTAAATTGAGTACTTTCCTTAATAAAATTACAGGTTATATATTTAATTTTACCACATTTATAATAGCCTTTTTTCGTAGTTCTCAGATTATTCAACTATTCAACCAGTCAACTTTATTCCCATTATTAGAACTACCAGTAGAAAAATGACTAGGTGCTAGGTAATTTTGTAGGTTCGTTGTTTTCTTAAAAACAATCTTAGGTTGTTTAGCTATGCAAGTGGATAAAATATTCCCCCGCTAATATCGAATAGTTTTTTACTTATCATTTTACTCAGTTCACGGGAAAGGCTGTTATATTTAGATATAAATATGGGAGTATATTAAGATCAATCCCCTTCAGACATCAAAATGTTGCCCTCACAGTTGGTTTCTTTACCGTTATTTAAGATGGTATAACAAACTAGTATTTCTTTTTAAACCTGTAATATAACTGTTTCTGGAAAACCTTGTTCAATAAAGGCAACTGCAAGAGTTGATGCCTGTTCAAAGAAGGTATCTTCATCAGAACAATTATGTAATATTCTGAGGAATTGGCTCCTGATAATATTGTCAAACAGGGTCTATGATGACAGCTGGAATAATTAAAAAATCTATGACAATCTGCCTATATGGTATATGTCGAGGTGACAATTCTCTTGTCAATAGTAAGGGCAACATCGAGAAATGTAATATCTGTGGGGTGAATTGTGCTAGTGAATTTTGAACCATAAGTGTTTATATTCAATGAAGAAACAAAGGTTGTGGCTGATGTTAATTCCCCATTCCAAATAAAAAACATCATCAATATAGCGGCCATAGAGCACCAGACCTGCCCCAAGGTGGCCTCCCCAGACATGATGGTCCTCAAAGTGACCCAAATATAGGTTGGCATAACTCAGGGCAAATATGGTGCCCATGGCTGTGCCGTGTATCTGTAAATAATAATCAGTGTTAAAAGTGAAGTAATTATGGCCCTCATTCCGAGTTGATCGCTCGCTAGCTGCTTTTAGCAGCAGTGCACACGCTAGGCCGCCGCCCTCTGGGAGTGTATCTTAGCTTAGCAGAAGTGCGAACGAAAGGTTAGCAGAACTGCTCGTAAAAATTTTCATGCAGTTTCTGAGCAGCTCAAAACCTACTCCTACCTTGCGATCACTTCAGTCAGTTTAGTTCCTGCTTTGACATCACAAACACGCCCTGCGTTCGGCCAGCCACTACCCCATTTCCCCAGGCACGCCTGTGTTTTTACCTGTCATGCCTGCGTGTTTTAGCACACTCCCTGAAAACAGCAAGTTAACACCCAGAAACACCCACTTCCTGTCAATCACTCACCGATCAGCAGAGCAACAGAAAAGCATTGCTCGACCTTGTGTAAAACTGCATAGTTTTGTGTGAAAGTACTTTGCGCATGCGTACTGCAGCCCGTACGTATGCGCAGAAATGCCGCTTTTTCACCTAATCGCCGCGCTGCGACCGAAAGCAGCTAGCGATCAACTTGGAATGAGGGCCTATGTGTGAGTATAAAGTGAACTGCATCCAATAGAAAATGTTTTTTTAATGTCACTCAGGTCACAATCAGCACATAAAAAAGGTCTCCAAAGTTCTTAAACCACCTTCATGGGGTATATTGGTATATAAGGACTCTTTGCACAAGTCATGAAAAGGTATTGGTTTTCCCAGGTTATATCACTAATTAAATTCAGAAAATGGGTAGTGTCCTTGATATATGACCTGAGTGATTTAACATATGATTTAACATATTTTTGCAGGTGAGAATCTACATATGCTGACAAATTTGTGGTAAGGGACCTGGCACAAGAAATGATAGGACACCCAGGAGGTGATTGTAGGGTTTTGTGGATTTTAGGGAGGTGATAGTACGTGGGGATGACTGGATAGGGACAAAATAAAAAGTTATACTCATTTTTCAATATTGCCCCCTTCCCAAGAGCCTCCTCTAGGCTAGTTTTTAGAATAGACTGAAAAGTTTTGTGGGGTCAAAATGTAATGTCTTATAATATTGTGGGTTATTAATTATCCTTATAGCTTCAAACAAATAATCTTTTGTATCTTGGAGAACAGTACCCCCTCTTTTATCCGCTGCTCGGATTATGATGGAATTATCTCTCCTAAGGCTATTCAGGGACCTTCTCTCATTGGCATGAAGATTGTCTCCCCTCCTACATTTCTTATTTAGGCTTATTGTATATAGATTTTGTAATGTAAATGTACAAAAAGCTTCAATGCAACCGGTTTTGTGTTGTGTCGGATAAAATTCTGACTTCCTTTTAAATCTATCATGAGGAGAAGAAAGACAACTCTTTTTTTTATGGGGCACTCTTATTAATAATTTAAAACTTAACTTTTAATATAGAAATGAAGACTTACACTGACATACTCACATATAACACATAATGTAAAAAGCAATTTCTGGTGTAAATCGCTATGCCTCTAGAGATATCTCTGTATTGGAATAATAACCTTCTGACTATTTTCTGTGAGAAATAATAGCATGCATATTGCATATAATACTATATTCTATATGAGGGTTACAATGGATATGTACTTGGTTATATAAGATGTAATTGATTTATCCTTGGACACATTAATAAGGATATATTATCACTCACAGAGCAATTGTAACTAATCTTTTTTCCCTTTTTCACCTTTCTTCTTTCCCTTTTCTCCTCCTGCCTTCTTTCTTCTTTTCTTATCCTTTGCTTATTTCTGTGCTCTCTCATTGGCCTAACTCATTAATTGAGATCCCGACAGCAGAAGCACATCTTTTTCATTTTGCATAGACGTCCAAGGATCCTCTCATCTTCAATTCGATGTTGTCAGATATGATTGAGGACAGTAGAAATCCTGGATGTCATTGCATATGAAATCTTTTTTTCCTAGTATCCATAATTCAATCTGAGTGTTTGTGATATATATCCTTAATAAATATAGAAGGATTAGCCTTATTTTGATTATTATCCATGGATGTTACTAATTATTTAATTGTGACATGGTTGTTACATTAATACAGTATTCATTGCCACTATTTTTCAATGGGCCTATAAAATTTGAGCAATATAGGTGTCCTACCTTGGCTAGGGACCTCTTCCCTGTACTCTCATTAACTCTCACCCACAATTGGGCAATAAGAGTTAACAGCAGATACAGGTCTTGGGATTGGTGCGTGTGCTCCAGGTGGTTCTCTCATTGGAAATTTTATGCTTTTTAGCAGATTTTCAAAAGCAGAAACCAGGCACTTGTCACCTCTTTTTTCCCACCTTCCTTCTGACACCCTCCCTCTATCTAATTTTTAAATAGTTCAGCCATTAATCCAAGTTGGGGACTAATAACTGCCATCCTGCATTATTGATTCCTGTCACATATGATAGACATGTAAGAAGTGCATAATTGGCAATTTTGTCTGTAATGGCAGGCTGTGGATGTGTTTCTTTAAAAGTTATCACTTTCAGTAATGTAACTATTTGTTCATAGAGAGAAATTATTGTATCAACTTTGATACATTGACTCCAACCTAGTCAGAAGGTTATTATTCCACTATAGAGATATCTCTAGAGCAGTGGTTCTCAAACTCGGTCCTCAGGACCCCACACAGTGCATGTTTTGCAGGTAACCCAGCAAGTGCACAGGTGTATTAATTACTCACTGACACATTTTAAAAGGTCCACAGGTGGAGCTAATTATTTCACTTGTGATTCTGTGAGGAGACCTGCAAAACATGCACTGTGTGGGGTCATGAGGACCGAGTTTGAGAACCTGTGCTCTAGAGGCATAGCGATTTACACCATAGCTTTTTATATTATGTGTTATATGTGAGTATGTCAGTGTAAGTCTTTGTTTCTGTATTAAAAGTTAAGTTTTAAATTATTAATAAGAGTGCCCCATAAAAAAGAGTTGTCTTTCTTCTCCTCATGATATGTGATCCAATTCTACAACTGCAGGGAGCACCGCCAGCTCTGTAATTTGCTAGTTCAGAAATGTGTTTTTCCCATAGGAAGTGGGTATTATTAAGAATTTTTTGCAATGTAATCTTTCTATATACCGGCCTATATACATTCTATTTCCATAAGGTTAGCCTAGTGCGCTTTTCTGCCCCCACAACCAATTCTGTTTCCTTTTAAATCTAGTAAGAGAGACATCTTTAATGTCAAAGAGGTGCTCTTCCATTGGTACAATGTATTCTCTTGTTCTAACGATTGTAAGGCTTTAACAGCCATAAGATCTGGTTGATCTAATACAATGGGGATACCTATTTGAGAATGATTTCTCAAATTCTTATTGATAAAGAACTTTTTCCTAAATTGATCCCTAGTAAAATGGTTCAATTCTACATACAGATCAAATAAAGTGGGTTCTTTAGAGGGAGCAAAGTTAAGACCCTTCGAAATTTTTCACTTTCCGTTAGTATGCGTGTAGATAAATTGTAAATCCCCCGATTTCTTGCGTTTTTGTGTTGACTTTTTATGACCTCCTCTGGTTCCTCTATATCTGGATATTTACTTTTTAGGGACTCTATGTTGTGAATTTTCTGTCTGTTCTTGTTCTTCCACATAGGGTAGAGTTCCCTTTTTAAAAAAGATTTTGTGCTCTTGGGGTTTTCCCGTGAAGTATAATTTATCTTGGGTCTTGCTCCTGTATCTATATATCTTGAGTTAGCTGAGTCAGATTGTGTCTGAGATTTTTTAGGGGGATATAATTCCCTTCTCCTTGGAGTAATAGACAATTTCATATTGCTTGATTTAGCCATGAATTGTCTGGGGGTAGGTCTATTTTGTTCCTTCCTATTTCTCTGTTGAAAGTTGTTCCTATTTTTTCTATTGTAAGTCCTGACTTGATCGTTGTTATAATCAAAGTTACTGTATCTCTATGTAGTTTTTTATTTTTTGTGGAAATAAGATATTGTTCGTGTTCCTCAATCTATTGGTTCAATGTATAGTTTAGTCCTCTGTAATCAGACCTGACCTTAAAGGGCTTCAAATGTCCCTGAATAGTTTCTATTTCCTCAGCAATAGATTTAATTTTGCTTTCCCTGTATGTTACCAAAATCTCCATTAGTTCTAACGAGCACTTATCAAGTGTCTCATTCTATTTTTTAGTCAGAAGTTCATCTTCCTTAAAGGAACAAGACTTAAAGATTCTTAACCCCCTAAGAATCATTTTCTCCTTTAAATATTTAGTGAGGAGCATCTGATCTAGCCAGTGTCTAGTCTCCGCTTTCAATGCGGATAGTAATTTATAAAATAATTGGTGCATGTCTAAGGGGTTAATATCTTTGGAGTCCGTTTCTCTCTGTAAAGTGTTATTTAGCAACAAATTGCGTGTTACATTTCTATCAGCAATGTTACTTCTTGATGCCATTTGCAACAAAAATTCTTTCTATAGACAATATTACAATTCAAAAACCATACGAAAAGTGCTGCCCAAAAAATCAAGCAGAGAATTAAACAGAAAATGGTATTGCTAACCGTGATTAGGTATATTATGCAGGCCCAAAGAGTCAAAAAAGGAGGATATGGACACCTTTTTGGACGATTAATATACCGCTCCCCAATAGATAATCTGCAGTTATCAATATGGTTGCCAATACAATAAGATAAAGAGAGCGCAGATGCCAAGAAAAAACTTTCACCAGGCGTTAATAAATTGTAACAAATATTCATATACCCAAAATGTGAATTTTATTGCAATAAGCTGCAGGAGAGCCCTTGATTTGGGGTTAGCAAGTCAAAAAACAAGCACTCGGACTCCCAAGTGCAATTAACCAGAAAAACCTCTATGGCTGAAAAAATCCAATACATCAAGCTTTATATTGTATATGTATTATAAATTTATTCATATAAAAAATCACAAACTATAGAGCAAGACCGGTCTTAATATTGATAATAAAATCTTATGCAATAAAAAATATTTTTATATGAATACATTTATAATACATATACAATCTAAAGCTTGATGTATTGGATTTTTTCAGCCATATCATATGTTTAGTATAGCGCAAGAGGCTATTCGTTAGAGTTTTTAAAGAGAGCGCAGATAATAAAAATGGATACACATTTATTTTCTTATAAAGAAAATTAATATCTCATAATGACCTAAATAAAAATATGTGTTAGTTGTGAGAGTGATATTGATGCAGTCCCACTAATTTGCAAGGGAAATATTCATTAATTAATTCTGTCCCAGCTGGCCAGCTTATAGTAAAAATCACTGTTAGTTAGGGAGGGAGGGAGGGAGAAAGAGGGGAGCAAGAGAGAGTGAGTTTCAGGGAATTAAATAGGGAAAAATGTGAGAGAGAGGGTGTCAGTGAGAGAGACAGTGTCAGGGAGAGAGAGAGAGAGAGAGAGAGAGACACTGTGCCAGTGAGAGCTAGAGGGGGAGAGAGAGAGAGAGTCAGGGAGAGAGAGAATGTGCCAGGTAGAGAGAGGAAGAGAGTATCAGAGAGAGTGTGAGACAGTGTCAGCGTTAAAGAGAGAGACAGTGTCAGGGAGGGGTCTGGGACTCAGGGTCAACAACAAAAAGGTTGACACACCTTAGGTCGACACCAATTGGTCGACACACATTAGGTCGACATGGACAAAAGGTCGACATGAACAAGGTCGACATGGAAAAAGGTCGACATGAGTTTTTTATGTTTTTTTGGTGTCGTTTTCTTCGTAGAGTGACCGGGAACCCAAATTAGTGCATGGCTCGCTTCGCTCGCCATGCTTCAGGCATGGTGCCTTCGCTCCGCTCCGCTTCGCTCGGCACAGATTACCGTTCCAATCGTAGTCCACATGGATCGTTAAGTATGAAAAGGTTCCAAAAAAGAAAAAAAACATAAAAAACTCATGTCGACCTTTTTCCACGTCGACCTTGTTCCTGTCGACCTTTTGTCCATGTCGACCTTTTGTCCATGTCGACCTAAGGTGTGTCGACCAATTGGTGTCGACCTAAGGTGTGTCGACCTTTTTGTTGTCGACCTGGAGTCCGGATACCGTCAGGGAGAGAGGGAGAGAGACAGTGGCCCTCAATCCGAGTTTATCGCTCGCTAGCTGCTTTTAGCAGCAGTGCAAATGCTAGGCCGCCGCCCTCTGGGAGTGTATGTTAGCTTAGCAGAAGTGCGAATGAAAGGATCGCAGAACTGCTACAAAAAAAGATTGTGCAGTTTCAGAGTAGCTCGAGACTTACTCCTACCTAGCGATCACTTCAGTCTGTTTAGTTCCTGTTTTGATGTCACAAACACGCCCTGCGTTCGGCCAGCCACTCCCCCGTTTCCCCAGGCACGCCTGCGTTTGTATCTGACACGCCTGCATTTTTCAGCACACTCCCGGAAAATGGTCAGTTACCTCCCAGAAACGCCCCATTCCTGTCAATCACTCACCGATCAGCAGTGTGACTGAAAAGCGTCGCTAGACCTTGTGTGAAACTGCATCGGCTTTTGTGAAAGTACATCGCTCGTGCGCACTGTGCACCATACGCATGCGCAGAAGTGCCAATTTTTTGCCTGATTGCTGCGCTGCGAACAACGGCAGCTAGCAATCAACTCGGAATGACCCCCAGTGTCAGATAGAAAGGGTGAGGGAGAGAGAGGCACAAGAGAGAGAGAGAGAGAGAGAGTGTGTTAGGGAGCGAGAGGGAGACACAACCAATCTGATTCTAGCTGCATGTACTGCATATGTGTTATACAGCTGTATTAAGATATCGCTGTATCATTTCTCTATTGCTAGAAACTGATAGAAGAGTGGTTGCTATGTGCAACCACCACCTTTCATTTATATAAGCTTTAGTAATACCCCTAGGAGGGGTGGTATTCATGTGACCGCCGGTCAGCTGACCGACAGTCACATGACCTCCTCCACCAGCCCGACGGGTCACTGTCCCGATGGTCGGCATGCCGACCAACAGGGACTATTTCCACTCGTGGGTGTCCACGACACCCATAGAGTGGGAATAGAACCCGTGGCAACCGCAGGTCGCCACCGAGCCCGCAGCGTGGCGAGCGCAGCGAGCCCGCAAGGGGCTTGCCTCACTCGCCCCTCCCTGCCGGGATCCCGGCGTCGGTAAGCTGCCGGGATCCCGGCGTCGGTAAGCTGACCGGCGGTCAGCCGTACTACACCCCCTAGGAGAGGTTACATCATTTTCAGGTTGATTCTTAGAGATATTGCATCACTCAGCACATCCTCTGCTCCATCTGCATTTCCTACTTTTCATGCCCAAACCTGCTTCTCATAGCAAAGTAACCTGTTTCGTATGAATATGTGCACTAGCAACATGACACGTGACGTCACTACTGCGCATCTTTGTGAAAGAACATTTTTTAATCATGAGTTTATTTAGAAACAAACCTCTTCCATCAGTGACATCCTGATTCTGACATTAATACATGCACAGTAGCCTATGGTACATCATGTATAATCATGTACATTTTTGGATGAGTTGCTGGTAAGTTATGTTTGCTTGTTTTCTCATACGTCCTAGAGGATGCTGGGGACGCTTCAAGAACCATGGGGTATAGACGGGATCCACAGGAGACATGGGCACTTTAAGACTTTGAATAGGTGTGAACTGGTTCCTCCCTCTATGCCCCTCCTCCAGACTCCAGTTAGATTCTTTGCCCAGTGAGACTGGATGCACACTGAGGAGCTCTCCTGAGTTTCTCTGAAAAAGACTTTATGTTAGGTTTTTTATTTTCAGGGAGACCTGCTGGCAACAGGCTCCCTGCTTCGTGGGACTGAGGGGAGAGAAGCAGACCTACTTCTGTGAGTTTCAAGGCTCTGCTTCTTAGGCTACTGGACACCATTAGCTCCAGAGGGTCTGATCGCTAGGTACGCCTAGATGCTTGTTCCCGGAGCCGCGCCGTCACCCGCCCTTGCAGAGCCAGAAGTCAGAAGACGGGTGAGTAGAAGAAGATCAGAAGACTTCAGTGACAGCTTTGAGGTACCGTGCAGCGGCCGCGCTGTGCGCCATGCTCCCACACACACAGCGGCACTGCAGGGTACATGGCGCAGGGGGGGGGGGGCGCCCTGGGCAGCATAAAACCTCACTAATGGACTGGCAAAAGCGGTATACAGTGCCTGGGCACTAAAACCAGACCCCCGCCAGTATAAATTTGTGGAAAATAGCGGGGCTGAAGCGCGCCATTAAGGGGGCGTGGCTTAGCCCTCACAGCTCTAATCAGCGCCATTTCCTCTTCACAGAGCTGCAGAGACGCTGGTCCTGGCCTCCTACAGTGCTGTACAAGTAACAGGGTGCAAAACAGGGGGGGGGGGGGACAGTAATTTGGTGCTGTTTTATTAATATTAAAAGCGCTAACAGGTCTGAGGCATTATATTAAACGTTTCAGAACCGGGATAGGCGCTGGGTTGTGAGCTGGCAAAACTCCCTCTGTGTGTCTCTAACAGGCTTTGCTGTGGGTCTGTCCCCTATAGCCCCAGTGTGGTTGTGGGTGTCGGTACGCATGTGTCGGACTCGGCATGTCTGAGGCTGAGTGCTCTTCCCAGGAGGAGGCTGGAGTGGGGACTGAAAAGACTGTGGGAGTGACCCTGTCGGCACCGCCGACTGCTGATTGGGAAAATGTTTTGAGTGGTTTGAATGCAAATGTGGCTCTATTGAATAAGAAATTAGATAAATCGGAGTCTCAGAACCAAGCATGGAGAAAATCCATGGAGGATGCATTGTCACAAGTACAGACCCCCTCAGGGTCACAGAAGCGTTCATTTACCCAGATAGCGGATACAGATACCGACACGGACTCTGACTCCAGTGTCGACTATAGTGATGCCAGATTGAATCCTAAACTGGCTAAGAGCATTCAGTGCATGATTGTGGCAATAAAAGACGTTTTACATATCACGGAAGAACCTGCTGTTCCTGACACAAGGGTCTGTATGTTTAAAGGAAAGAAACCTGAGGTAAGGTTTCCTCCCTCTCATGAACTTAACAATCTTTTTGAAAAGGCTTGGGAAAATCCTGACAAAAAATTACAGATTCCCAAGAAAATTCAGGTGGCATATCCATTCCCCTCTGGGGACAGGGAAATGTGGGAGTCAACCCCCACTGTGGACAAAGCTTTATCACGTCTGTCCAAAAAGGTGGCGCTTCTGTCACCTGACACGGCAGCCCTGAAGGATCCTACGGATCGTAAGCAGGAAAATACATTGAAATACATTTATGTCACTACGGGTACGCTGCTCAGACCTGCCGTTGCATCGGCATGAGTGAGTAGCGCTATTGAAAAGTGGGCAGATAACTTGTCATCTGATATAGATTCCCTGGATAGGGATAGCATTATTTTGACAATGGGTTATATCAGGGACGCTGCAGCCTACCTAAAGGAAGCTGCAAGGGATATTGGCCTTTTGGGATCAAGGGCCAATGCCATGGCAGTCTCGGCTAGGAGGGCATTGTGGATTCATCAATGGAATGCTGATGCTGACTTTAAGAAGGCTATGGAGTCTCTGCCGTATAAAGGTGGTGTCTTGTTTGGTGATGGCCTCGCTGACCTGGTGTCTACGGCTACCGTGGGTAAGTCATCATTTCTACCTTATGTCCATGCACAGCAAAAGAAAACGCCCAACTATCAGATGCAGTCCTTTCGGCCCAATAAATAAAAAAAAGGACAAGGGTCTTCCTTCCTTGCTACTAGAGGAAGAGGAAGGGGGAAAAGGTCACCGGCTGTGGCAGGTTCCCAAGAGCAAAAGTCCCCCCCGGCTTCTGCCAAATCCACCGCATGACGCTGGGGCTCCTCTGCGGGAGTCCGCACCGGTGGTGGCACGTCTTCAACTCTTCAGTCAGGTCTGGGTTCGCTCGGCCCTGGATCCTTGGGTATTAGAAATAGTAGCCCAAGGGTACAATTTGGAGTTTCAAGACGGGCCCCCTCACCGATTTTTCAAATCGGCCTTGCCAGCTTCTCTTCCGGGAAGGGAGGTAGTATGCGCTGCAATACAAAAGCTGTGTCAAAATCAAGTCATTCTCACGGTACCCCCGTCACAGCAGGGAGAAGGCTTTTATTCGAGCCTGTTCGTGGCCCCAAAGCCGGATGGCTCGGTCAGTCCGATTCTGACCCTAAAATCCCTCAATTTCTATCTAAAAAAATTCAAATTCAAGATGGAATCTCTCCGAGCAGTGATCTCCAGTCTGGAGGAGGGGGATTTTATAGTGTCGGTCGACATAAAGGATGCCTACTTACACATCCCCATATATCCTCCGCATCAGGCTTACCTGAGGTTTGCTGTTCAGGATTGTCATTACCAATTTCAGACGTTGCCGTTTGGTCTGTCCACAGCTCTGAGGATTTTCACCAAAGTAATGGCGGAAATGATGGTTCTCCTGCGCAAGCAAGGAATCACAATTATCCCGTACTTGGACGATCTCCTGATAAAGGTGAGATCCAAGGAGCAATTACTGAAAAACGTTACGCTCTCCCTGGCAATTCTGCAACAACATGGTTGGCTCCTAAACTTGCCAAAATCACATTTGGTTCTGACAACACGGCTGTCATTCTTGGGTATGATTCTGGACACAGAATTACAGAGAGTCTCTCTTCCAGTGGAAAAGGCTCTGGAAATCCAGAACATGGTCAAACAGATTCTGAAACCGGCAAGAGTGTCGATTCATCAATGCACTCGGTTGCTGGGGAAGATGGTGGCGGCCTACGAGGCCATTCAGTTTGGCAGGTTCCATGCCAGGTTGTTTCAGTAGGACCTGTTGGACAAGTGGTCTGGGTCTCACCTGCACGTGCACCAGAAAATAATCCTATCTTCCAGGACCAGAATCTCTCTCCTGTGGTGGCTGCACAGTTCTCACCTCCTAGAGGGACGCAGGTTCTGGATCCAGAATTGGATCCTGGTGACCACGGATGCAAGTCTCCGAGGCTGGGGAGCAGTCACACAGGGGGAAAATTTCCAGGGAAAATGGTCAAGCCAGGAAGCTTTTCTGCACATAAACATTCTGGAATTAAGGGCCATTTACAACTGCCTTTTGCAAGCGGAACATCTTCGCGGTCTGCCAGTCTTGATTCAGTCGGACAACATAACAACAGTGGCATACATAAAATGCCAGGGCGGAACAAAGAGCAGAGCGGCAATGGCGGAGGCCACAAAAGTTCTTTGCTGGGCGGAAAGACACGCAAGCACTCTGTCAGCAGTCTTCATTCCAGGGGCGGACAACTGGGAAGCAGACTTCCTCAGCAGACACGATCTCCATCCAGGAGAGTGGGGTCTTCATCAAGAGGTATTTGCAGAAGTGACAAGTCGTTGGGGAATTCCTCAAATAGACATGATGGCGTCTCGCCTCAACAAGAAACTTCAGAGATATTGTCCCTGGTCGAGGGACCCTCAAGCAATAGCAGTGGATGCCCTAGTGACACCGTGGGTGTTTCGGTCAGTCTGTGTTCCCTCCACTTCCACTCATTCCAAAGGTGATAAAGATCATAAGAAGAACAAGGGTTCAGGCGATACTCATTGTTCCAGACTGGCCAAGGAGGGCCTGGTATCCGGATCTTCAGGAATTACTCATAGGAGATCCCTGGCCTCTTCCTCTACGAGAGGACCTGTTACAGCAAGGACTGTGCGTGTATCAAGACTTACCGCGGCTGCATTTGACGGCATGGCGATTGAACGCCAAATCCTAGCCCAAATGGGTATTCCCAGTGAAGTCATTCCCACACTACTTCAGGCTAGAAAAGAGGTAACGGCAAGGCATTACCACCGTATTTGGAGAAAATATGTGTCTTGGTGTGAATCCAAGAAGGCTCCTACGGAAGAATTTCAGCTGGGGCGTTTTCTCCATTTTTTGCAAGCAGGTGTGAATGCGGGCCTAAAGTTAGGCTCCATTAAAGTACAAATTTCGGCCTTATCAATTTTCTTTCAGAAAGAATTGGCCTCCCTTCCAGAAGTTCAGACCTTCATGAAAGGAGTGCTGCGCATTCAGCCTCCCTTTGTGCCCCCAGTGGCACCATGGGATCTTAACGTGGTGTTGCAGTTCCTGCAATCTCATTGGTTTGAACCTTTACATAAGGTTGAGCTCAAATTCCTCACTTGGAAAGTAGTCATGCTGTTGGCCTTGGCGTCCGCAAGGCGGGTGTCTGAATTAGCGGCTTTGTCTCACAAGAGCCCCTATTTGATCTTCCATGTAGATAGAGCGAAGTTGAGAACTCGTCAACAATTTCTACCAAAAGTGGTTTCATCGTTTCACATGAACCAACCTATTGTGGTGCCAGTGGCTACTGAAGCCTTGGCGGAATAGAAGTCTCTCGATGCGGTCAGAGCTTTGAAAATCTATGTCACCAGAACGGCTCAGATTAAGAAAATGGAGGCTCTGTTTGTCTAATATGCTCCCAACAAGATTGTGGCTCCTGTTTCCAAGCAGACGATTGCACGCTGGATCTGTAATACGATTCGGCATGCTCATTCTACGGCGGGATTGCCGTTACCGAAATCGGTGAAGGCCCATTCTACGAGAAAGGTGGGCTCATCTTGGGCGGCTGCCCGAGGGGTCTCGGCGTTACAGCTTTGCCGAGCGTCTACTTGGTGGGGTTCAAACACTTTTGCTAAGTTCTACAAGTTTGATACCCTGGCTGAGGAAGACCTCATGTTTGGTCAATCGGTGCTGCAGAGTCATCCGCACTCTCCCGCCCGTTCTGGAGCTTTGGTATAAACCCCATGGTTCTTGAAGCGTCCCCAGCATCCTCTAGGATGCATGAGAAAATAGGATTTTAATACCTACCGGTAAATCCTTTTCTCCTAGTCCGTAGAGGATGCCAGTGCGGACTCTATCTGCAGTACTTGTTTAATAGTTATTGCTTGTGTTACACAAAGGTTGTGCTTTGGTTATGGTCAGCCTATTGCTGACTTTGTTCATGCTGTTGACTGGAATTCTATTTAATGCCAGGTTGTACGGCATGTTTGGTGGTGTGAGCTGGTACGTATCTCACCCTTAGTTTAACAATAAATCCTTTTCCTCGAAATGTCCGTCTCCCAGTGGCACAGTTCCTATAACTGGAGTCTGAAGGAGGGGCATAGAGGGAGGAGCCAGTTCACACCCATTTAAAGTCTTAAAGTGCCCATGTCTCCTTCAGATCCCGTCTATACCCCATGGTTCTTGAAGCGTCCCCAGCATCCTCTACGGACTAGGAGAAAAGGATTTACCGGTAGATATTAAAATCCTATTATCTGCTCCTCATTCACAAGTGAAAGTCATTTAGTATGCTAATTGCTTTTGGTTGTTAAATACTGTACATGCTGGGTTACATCGACTCTGAACCTTTCACTCATTTATGTCCCTTTTGTTAGACATTCTTCCCTAGAATTCTGTTTTGTATCCGCAAAGGCTCCGTACCCATTATTAACACGTGAGTCATGTTTGAATTGTCTTTGGAATCAGCTATTTTCTTTTTGACACAGCATTTTTCTTTCCCAGACCTCACACATCCAGTCTACTGGAAATCACTCATGCCACGTCTATCATATATCAAGAGATATAGGGCGAGATGTATCAAGCCTTGGAGAGAGATACAATGGAGAGAGATAAAGTACCAACCAATCAGCCTCTAACTACAATTGTACAGACTGTGCTAGAAACTAGACAGGAGATGATTGGTTTGTACTTTAGCTTTCTCCTCTTTATCTCTCTCCAAGCTTTGGTACATTTACCCATTAGTCAATAACTTGGTTAACTATTCTATATTAAGTTACTACTGTACGTTTGGTTATTGCTTTATTTCCATCAGGGAAATTAAAACTATGGGCCTAATTCAGAACTGATCGCAGCAGCAAATTTGTTAGCTAATGGGCAAAACCATGTGCACTGCAGGTGTGGCAGATACTGTATAACATTTACAGAGAGTTAGATTTGGGTGGGTTATTTTGTTTCTGTGCAGGGTAAATACTGGCTGCTTTATTTTTACACTGCAATTTAGATTTCAGTTTGAACACACCCCACCCAAATCTAACTCTCTCTGCACATGTTATATCTGCCCCCCCTGCAGTGCACATGGTTTTCCCCAACTGCTAACAAACTTGCTGCTACGATCAGGTCTAAATTACCCCCCATTGCAGTGTAAAAATAAAGCAGCCAGTATTTACCATGCAAAGAAACAAAATAACCCACCCAAATCTAATGGGCCCTACACATCTCGCGATATGCCGCCGAGGTGCCTGACGGGCGATACGGCCGACCCGGCGGCGGGGGGCAGTGACGGGGGGAGTGAAGTTTCTTCACTCCCCCTTCACCCGGCTCCATAGACGTGCAGGCAAATATGGACGATCTCGTCCATATTGGCCTGCATGCACAGCCGACATGTCACCAGCGATGAACGAGCGCGGGGCCGCGCATCGTTCATCGCTGGTTACTCCACACTGCACGATATGAACGTTATCTCGTTCATTAATGAACGAGATCGTTCATATCGTGCAGTGAAGTCGGCCAGTGTGTATGGCCCATAACTCTCTCTGCACTTGTTACATCTGCCCCCCCTGCAGTGCACATGGTTTTGCCCATAAGCTAACAAATTTGCTACTGCGATCAGATTTGAATTACTCCCTATAAACAAATAATTGAACCTAACATATTCGATAAAATCATATAAAAATAATAATGAATACATAATAACTATAATTTCTTGGTAACACAATAACAAAAGCCCAGATAGTACTTGGAAAAGCGCCTGTGTCTCATAGTGGGTGTGAAGAGGGATAGAACTTTGTATATAGTTAATTAACCAATATGAGTGCTGGCATATGTCTGTGATCTCTTATAATTCCATAAACGATAGGAGTGGACAATGTAGTCTCAATAAAAAGGGAAGTAGATGTTGTAATAGTTGCTCCAAGGTACTGGTACTCACCAGTAGTACTCTCCGGATGCTGCTCGATGCCCCCAACAATGTAGTTTCATAATGTTGATACCACAAAGTCAACAGTTATGATGTCAACATTGTTAAAATGTCAGCATGTGAAATGTCGACATTCTGCACAGACCGGCAGCATAGGGTTAGGGTCATGGTATGGGAGGGAAGATTAGGGTTAGGGGGAGAGAGGGAAGGTTAGGATTAGGGGGAGAATTAGGGTTATGGATTACTAAAATTAACATTCAGAAGGCTCAAACAATTGAAGCTTGGATGAGAATTTCATCAGACAGGATAAGGTGTTCCATTGATGGGAGCAAGAAAATGAAGTTTTGGAGGTTAATAGAGAAGAAATCTATTGAAAAGGAAGAAGAGGGTGAGGTCTTTGAAGTAGGTATCTTAAACCAGATTCTGTTCCTTGGCATAGTGACCTGTCTATTGTAGGTATAGTGAACTCTCTATGATAGGCATAGTGGACTGTCTGTAGTAGGCATAGTGAGCTGTCGGTGTTAAGGCGAGTGAATTGTCTATAGTAGGCATTGTGAACTAATTATAGTGGGCATCAGGAGCGAATTTAGGGGTCAGGCCACCCCTAGGCACAACATTATTGGCCACCCCCTATCATGTCACTGCCCCCTTCATGTTGGGGCCTCCCAACTGCCAAATCAGCACCAACCTCACTTCCCCTCCACCACCACAATTTACTGCCCATTGCCCCCTCCTCCCTCATAGTTACAAAATAATAAAAAAAAATAATGACAAAAAGAATCACCTGACCTCATCTGGCCATCGGTCTAGAAAAACTCTCGTGCAAGTGAGCATGCTGTGCTGTCCCTCAGCAAACGTCACCCACTAGGTATATGCCTCACGTGCCTAGTGGGAAATTCACTACTGGTTGGCATAGTGACATGTCTATAGTAAGCATAGTGATTTTATAGAAGGCAATGGGAATTGTCTATAGCACAGGTTCTCAAACTCGGTCCTCAGGACCCCACACGGTTCATGTTTTGCAGGTTACCTGTAGATTTTTAAAATGTGACAGTTGGTGATACACAGCACACCAGCTGGGTGACATGGAAAACGTGAACCGTGTGGGGTCCTGAGGACCGAGTTTGAGAACCACTGGTCTATAGTAAGCATAGTGAACTGAAAAAGCAAAACTTTGTATGTGTGATTAAGGTTCATATAGATTATTTATAAGATGTGTAGCCCTTGAAACGTGTGTATATTGGCATACGATAGATGGGTGTAGTATGGTTTGCCGGCGGCCAGGGTCCCGGCAATCAGCATACCGGCGCCGGAATCCCGACCGCCGGCATACCAACAGCAAATGGGCCCCTTGCGGGCACGGTGGCGCGCTACTCGCGCCACGCTATCTATTCTCCCTCCAGGGGGGTTGTGGACCCCCAAGAGGGAGATAAGATGTCGGTATGCCGGCAGTCGGGATTCCGGCGCCGGTATGGTGGTCGCCGGGAGCCCGGCCACCGGCAACCTGAAGACCACCCATGATAGATGTCTGGAAGTTTGTCTGAATGAGGTTAATTACCTTTTTTTAATCTGTTTTGTACAATATTTTTCACTTATTAGTGGAACTTAAGAGCCCACGTCTGCTCATGCACAGGCTTATCCACAGAAACTGGGTATTTTTTTTGTATTTTCATGATAAACGGCAAATTTAAAAAAAAAACATCCTTATTGTCGCAATTTGATAAATATTTTTTTATTATTTAGCAGCAGCATAATGTCAATCGAAGCAGTCCAAACATAATTAAAATGAATCACTATCTTTTTCCCGTACAGGCAGTCATGACTCTTAATCCAGCTCCTTACGCCTTGCTTGTTCAATATGCCTTTTCTTGTTTAATACAGTACTTTCTGATTATAATATACATGCATCACATCTCTGATATACTAAAATTAGGAAATAAAATCAGGTCACGTTCATATGATAAACCATATGTAAATGATAAAACATACGTAAACATAGTAAAATGATTGTATGTCCACTTTCTAATCTGCAGACCTGTGTTCCCCTGAGACGAGTCTCAGTGCTTACCGACCATGTAATTAACATGGTGATTTGTTCTAGTTACTGACCCTTACCACCACATTTCCTGCTGAAGTAGTGGAAATAAAAAAATACTAGTTGCTCTCTTTTTACCAAAGAAGCAAGTGTCAGTCAGTGGTAACACATCAATTATTAGTAGACCTACAGTCTTCCTATATCCAGAGTCATGTTACCTTTTGCGGTTAATTGGTGTCATCCTGAAGGTTTGCTGATGCACCATGTTTTCTTTATTAGATAGCAGATTAGTTAGTGGAAATTAGACAGAAGAAAATGTTTATTTGTTTTTTCTTTAATTTATTTCTGAGAACTCTTGATTTTATTGCATTGTACTCCGTATTCCACATTGTTACATCATGTGAAATTGGGTGGGCAACTTTGATACCCCACAAGTTTTGGTACGCTGGCCCGCCAATCTGTGGTGGATTTTAGATTTTTTATTAATTTGCCTATTTGCACATCTTTGGTTTTATTGCAAATTTGCACATTTGTGATTGTATGCCGATTGCACTTTATTATTTCATTGGAATATATTAAAAACTGTACTTCACTATATGCTATTCTCTCCTTATATTTTTTGGGGTTCCCCATGCATTGGAGTGGTGAAGTATTGCTGAACAGAAGGTTTCCGGATCAAACTTCCATTTGAAAATAGTGACTGTGGACATTCTCTTCATTGGATTAAGAACACTGTCGCTAGAACCCAGGGAGCGCACCACAGCAAACATTAGAACATTTATTGAACTACATTGGGATTTAGGTGACCATCCTGTCTGGTGGATTGCAGCACCTTTGAAGTGAAGCGCCGTCTTTACATCTTTGTTTTTTGTATACTCCCCAGGATGTCACCGATGCCTCCAAGTCACAGGCTATTACGTTTCCCCCATTATAGCTCCGGAACCTTACATGTTTTTAAAATAGCCTCTTTATCCACAAAATTTGTACAAACTTCCATCACAATTTGGCTCATCCCTACTAACAACTACTGTCTGAAGTACCCGGCGTTGCCCCATGTTTAAATTTTACAATTATTAAGTTATCAATGAGTTGGATGTACCTGTCAACATATAAAAAATAATTATTAGCTTAGTAGCTCTTCCAACACACCCAGTGTCATTTTTGTGTTTGGGGTGTTGCCAGTAGCCCTGATCCCAAGCTTTTCTTTCTGTTCAGTTTTAAAATCATTTTTCCATTGTGAGCTGGGTATAAAGCTTTTGTTCTATAATGCTATTCCAAGGCTTTTGGGTAGACAACATTTTTAGTCTTCCTACCTCCATTTCTTTCAGTTATTTTAGTAAATTGATTTATGGTTATTTCAGTAATTTCAGGTCATTAAATGATGGTAATTTCTGTCTGTTATTACAGTTCATTAAAGTTTTCATCCAAATCCATCCAGTGGAAGGCCCAGATCAGGCTCCCCGAGTCAATGTTCTGCCCAGCATACATCAACTGGAGGTCTAGAGGTCATCAACTGCAGGACCCCCCAAGTATGTCTTCTGGGATCCAGTGTTACCACTCTGTGAAGTTTTCATTCAAATTCATCCAGTAGCAGGCCCAGAACAAGGTCCCTGGAGCATTTCACTGTGTGCTCCGACTGGGACACCAACCTCCTAGTATGTCTTCTGGGATGCAATATTTCCACTCTGTGAAGTTGTCTTTCACATTTGTCCAGTGGAAGGATCAGAACAGGCTCCCTGGGTCAAAGTTCTTCTCTGCAAATTCCGACGTGAGGTTCAACCGACCCTAACCCTCTAGTAAGTCTTCTGGGATACAATGTTACTACTCTGTGAATTTTTCTTCCAAATCCATCAAGTGGAAGGGTCATACATATACATACCGACATATTTTAACTTTTATATAAAATGTTAACTTTTATATATATATATATATATATATATATATACATACAAACAGAAAGTTCAGCACTCACCAAAGCAAGCTCACTTATTTTCACAACATCAATAAATAAATGATGGGGGTTTAGTTAGTGAATTGGCCAATGCACGGAAGCATGCAAACCATTCGCCAAGGTACCCCATCTTCAAGCAGGTCCTACACTATCACAGAGTCTCAAAAATTAAAACCTAGCAACTGTATCACACATAATATAACTGCAAATATGCCCACTTGGTTTACTGTGTATCTGCCACATACTCCATGGCTTTTAAAGGTACACTAGTCACCTGACACTGGCTGATAAATTACTAAAGAACAGCTGACTCAGGTTTAAGATAATTGGGCTTGCATAGGGGTGCATGAACAAAGCTTGTGGCCACAGTTAATATGAGTTAACCAAAGATTAACCCTACAATATACCAACAAATATATGGCCTCCAGCAAGCCACAAATGTGCATGTGTCTACTCAAATGATCAGAAACAGACTCCATGAGGGTGGTATGAGGGCCCGACATCCACAGGTGGGGGTTGTGCTTACAGCCCAACACAGTGCAGGACGTTTGGCATTTGCCAGAGAACACCAAGATTGGCAAATTCACCACTGGCGCCCTGTGCTCTTCACAGATGAAAGCAGGTTCTCACTGAGCACATGTGACAGACGTGACAGAGTCTGGAGACACCAAGGAGAACGTTCTGCTGCCTGCAACATCCTCCAGCATGACCGGTTTGGCAGTGGGTCAGTAATGGTGTGGGGTGGCATTTCTTTTGGGGGCCGCACAGCCCTCCATGTGCTCGCCAGAGGTAGCCTGACTGCCATTAGGTACTGAGATGAGATCCTCAGACCCCTTGTGAGACCATATGCTGGTGCGGTTGGCCCTGGGTTCCTCCTAATGCAAGACAATGCTAGACCTCATGTGGCTAGAGTGTGTCAGCAGTTCCTGCAAGACGAAGGCATTGATGCTATGGACTGGCCCGCCCGTTCCCCAGACCTGAATCCAATTGAGCACATCTGGGACATCATGTCTCGCTCTATCCACCAACGCCACGTTGCACCACAGACTGTCCAGAAGTTGGCGGATGCTTTAGTCCAGGTCTGGTAGGAGATCCCTCAGGAGACCATCCACCACCTCATCAGGAGCATGCCCAGGCATTGTAGGGAGGTCATACAGGCACGTGGAGGCCACACACACTACTGAGCCTCATTTTGACTTGTTTTAAGGACATTACATCAAAGTTGGATCAGCCTGTAGTGTGTTTTTCCACTTTAATTTTGAGTGTGACTCCAAATCCAGACCTCCATGGGTTAATAAATTTGATTTCCATTGATAATTTTTGTGTGATTTTGTTGTCAGCACATCCTACTATGGCCCTCATTCCGAGTCGTTCGCTCGTTCTTTTTTTTCGCATCGCAGTGAAAATCAGCTTAGAGCGCATGCGCAATGTTCGCACTGCGACTGCGCTAAGTAATTCTGCTATGAAGAAAGGATTTTTACTCACGGCTTTTTGTTCGCACCGGCGAACGTAGTGTGATTGACAGGAAATGGGTGTTACTGGGCGGAAACACAGCGTTTTATGGGCGTGTGGCTGAAAACGCTACCGTTTCCGGAAAAAACGCAGGAGTGGCCGGAGAAACGGGGGAGTGTCTGGGCGAACGCTGGGAGTGTTTGTGACGTCAAACCAGGAACGACAAGCACTGAACTGATCGCACAGGCAGAGTAAGTCTGGAGCTACTCTAAAACTGCTAAGTTTTTTTTGTTCGCAATATTGCGTAAACTTCGTTCGCACTTTTAAGATGCTAAGATACACTCCCAGTAGGCGTAGACTAAGCGTGTGTAACTCTGCTAAATTCGCCTTGCGACCGATCAACTCGGAATGAGGGCCTATGTAAAGAACAAAGTATTTAATAAGACTATTTAATTCATTCAGATCTAGGATGTGTTATTTTAGTGTTCCCTTTATTTCTTTGAGCAGTGTATATATATATATATATATATATATATATAGAGAGAGAGAGAGAAAGAGAGAGAGAGAGAAGGTCGCACTCACGTGTAGATGCTGAAGCAGCAGCTGGGGTGTCATCCACAAATCCCCTCCAAGGAATCCACTTATAGAAACAAGCAATGGGGCACTCACCAGTCTTTTCTTAATTAAGTATCAACAGGAGTTTATTACCCAGACAGCACAACATGACTGTTCACTGCAGTCCAATATGATTTCACAAGTCCTCAAACGTTTTCAGTCATATCCAGACCGTCATCAGGAGACACAAATTTCAATAGAGAGCTGTCCAAAGATAGGAGGGACTTTGACAATCTAAACTATCCTCAAAGGCAGGCCCTTAAATCCCTGAGAGATAATGATACAATTGTGATTCGCCCCGCAGATAAGGGCGGGGCAATTGTTATACAAAATGCAGTTGATTATGACAGGGAAGTCAGGCGTCAGCTGGCGGATGAGACAACCAACACTAAGTGCACTATGAATCCTATGCCTGGTATAAAAAAAACGAGTAGATAGGGTGATTGATATGGCTACACAGAATGGCTGGCTGACTGAACAGGTTGTTTTGTATTTAAAGGTGGACTATCCGATATGTCCATTGATGTATACTCTACCTAAGGTCCACAAGTCCCTGGTGGACCCCCCTGGCAGACCTATCATTTCCGCCAGGGGTTCGTTATTACAGCCTCTTGCCATTTTTGTGGATAGCTTCTTGCAGGAACTCATCCCCTATATACCAAGTTATCTTCGTGATACAAGTGATTTTTTGGAAAATATCCTTGCTTTTGGAGATCTTGATGCAAATGTGTTGTTCGCAACTTTGGATGTATCATCTCTGTATACCATCATCCCTCATGTTGAAGGGATTGATGCGGTTAGGAAATTGATGATAAGGCATGGCAATATGCATCTTCCATGTGAATTTATCCTTGAGTTGCTTGAGTTAATATTGATTCATAATCACTTTACATACCAGGGTGATTATTACCTTCAGTGCTCGGGGACCGCTATGGGCTCTAATGTGGCCCCGATGTACGCGGGTATTTTTATGCATGATTATGAATCAACAAATATTTATCCTAAATTTGGTAATAAGATTACCTATTACAAGAGGTTTATAGATGACATATTTCTACTGTGGAGTGGCACCAAGGAGGAATTTCATTCAATGTTGAATGAACTTAATGCTTTGGAATCTATGGTCCGCTTTACTGGGGCTTGTGAATGTGATTCTATCAATTTTCTGGACGTGACTGTGTTCCGGGATGGAACGAAATTGGGTTCCACACTATACAGAAAGGAGACTGACAGGAATACCTCTCTGCATGCGACCAGTAAGCATCCACCTACCCTCAAGGCAAGTCTCCCCATTTCCCAGTTTATGAGGGTTCTTCGTAATAACACAAATCCTGATACTGCGGAAGCTCAAATTGCACAAATGAAAGAGCGCTTCCTCGAGAGGGGATACACAAAAAGTGTTGTTGAGAGTTGTCTCACTAAAGCCAGGCTGAGACTTCACCATAAACGTGATCGCATACAGAATCGGATGATATTTGTGACACAATATGATGATATGTCCCCCGTTATATCTAAAACCATCAAAAAGCATTGGCCGCTACTTAAGTCAGATCCGAAATTTCAAGGCACTCTTGACAATTCACCTATGATGGCCTACAGACGTGGTAGAAACTTGAAGCAGATTCTTATGCAACCAGCCCGACGTCTTGTGACCAAGGAAGGCGTCACATGGCTAAACACTAAGAAACCAGGGTGCTTCAGATGTGTGGGTTGTGTGACGTACCGCTCGCTGCTGCCGGGTAGCTCTTTTCCACACCCTCATACTGGCGGACTGATTAACATCCGATATAAGCTTCACTGTAGGATGAGTTACGCGGTCTATATGCTGTTATGCCCATGCGGTCTGGCATACGTTGGGATGACAATTTGTACATTTAGAGAACGTATGGCAAATCACAGGAGTTCGATTCATCAAGCGATCACATCTGGGATGTCAGATAAACCAGTTGCACAACATTTCCTTAAAGCAGGACATCAGGTATCGGCACTCAGATGCCGTATCATAGACTGGGTACAGGATCCTGAGAGAGGTGGGGACCGTGCTCTTATTCTGAGGAAATTAGAAGCAAGATGGATTTTCAAGCTGGGAACTCTAGCCCCCAATGGGCTTAATGAGAATAACCCTTTGGGTATTTTTCTTAGATAAAGGACATTTAGTCCTTTGGGACCAATGCATTTTGTTATAGTATTTAAGTGTTTTTATGTAGGTGACTTTTTGTGTGTATGCGTGTTTTGTCTTTGTCATTTGTCATATGATGTACTGTCTTCCGTACCTTACCGGCTCCTACTACCTACAGGTTACAATTTGATTAACTATCTGGGGTTGTTCACTATTTAAAACCTGGCTTACACACGAGGTTCGCCAGGACCATATCCCGCTGTTCTGACCCTTTGCATATAACGGAATGACTTTTGTTATGTGATTGGCCTCTAGCTTAAGTACTAACATTTGTGCCCTTTATATGACTATAGATTATTTGAATTAGTATAAAAGAATAGGTACTACTTTGTTGTGAATAAGTGTTCGGGTGGTTGCTTGGCAACCGTCCCGATACGTAATTTTCATCTGTAGACATTGGGACACTGATTGGGCGCCGGTGGGCGTTGGGGGTCTTCAATTGCGGTTGCTTGGCAACCGCCTGGAGACGTCACCTCCGCCCGCACACGATACTGGCTGGGAAGTGCTCAGGTGGTTGCTTGGCAACCGTCCCGACACGTCACTTCCATCTGTGCACATCGTGACGCTGATTGGGTGCTGGTGGATGTGGGATGTTCCCAATTGCGGTTGCTTGGCAACCGCTATGGGACGTGGTCTCCGCCAGCGCACGCTAACAGGACATGGAGGTGGATAGCGGCGGCTGTGCCCTCCATGGGGGCACAAACCGCTGATATATGGTATGTGCAATCATGGGGATACAGGTGCGGGATATGTATGATGTTATGATGGTTGGCTTTTTCTTATAGTGGTCTAAACAAAATGGTCTGACTCCGCCCATACTATGATGTCATTTTGGCGCCGTTGATTGAATGGTGGGTAGATAAGGAGCCGGTGAGGCAGGGTCAGATAGGCTGCTGGTGCTTCTATTACGATGGGACAGCTCTCTATTGAAATTTGTGTCTCCTGATGACGGTCTGGATATGACCGAAAATGTTTGAGGACTTGTGAAATCATATTGGACTGCAGTGACCAGTCATGTTGTGCTGTCTGGGTAATAAACTACTGTTGATACTTAATTAAGAAAAGACTGGTGAGTGCTCCATTGCTTGTTTCTATAAGTGGATTCCTTGGAGGGGATTTGTGTATTACACCCCAGCTGCTGCTTCAGCATCTACACGTGAGTGCGACCTTCTCTCTCTCTCTCTCTCTCTCTATATATATATATATATATATATACACGTGTTGATATGCAGCACTCCTGGCGTCTTTGAGAAATCACACGACTATTGCACTATGCCATATGATAGTGCAATAGTCGTGTGATTTCTCAAAGACGCCAGGAGTGCTGCATATCAACACGTGTATATTGATTTCCTCCTCATGCGGGCACCCGGCGCAGAACCAGAGCATTAAGTGAGAGCCGGACATTGGATAAATTGTATATATATATATATATATATATATATATATACACTGCTCAAAAAAATAAAGGGAACACTAAAATAACACATCCTAGATCTGAGTGAATTAAATATTCTTATTAAATACTTTGTTCTTTACATAGTTGGATGTGCTGACAACAAAATCACACAAAAATTATCAATGGAAATCAAATTTATTAACCCATGGAGGTCTGGATTTGGAGTCACACTCAAAATTAAAGTGGAAAAACACACTACAGGCTGATCCAACTTTGATGTAATGTCCTTAAAACAAGTCAAAATGAGGCTCAGTAGTGTGTGTGGCCTCCACGTGCCTGTATGACCTCCCTACAATGCCTGGGCATGCTCCTGATGAGGTGGTGGATGGTCTCCTGAGGGATCTCCTACCAGACCTGGACTAAAGCATCCGCCAACTTCTGGACAGTCTGTGGCGTTGGTGGATGGAGCGAGACATGATGTCCCAGATGTGCTCAATTGGATTCAGGTCTGGGGAACGGGCGGGCCAGTCCATAGCATCAATGCCTTCGTCTTGCAGGAACTGCTGACACACTCTAGCCACATGAGGTCTAGCATTGTCTTGCATTAGGAGGAACCCAGGGCCAACCGCACCAGCATATGGTCTCACAAGGGGTCTGAGGATCTCATCTCAGTACCTAATGGCAGTCAGGCTACCTCTGGCGAGCACATGGAGGGCTGTGGGGCCCCCCAAAGAAATGCCACCCCACACCATTACTGACCCACTGCCAAGGATGTTGCAGGCAGCAGAACGTTCTCCTTGGCGTCTCCAGACTCTGTCACATCTGTCACATGTGCTCAGTGAGAACCTGCTTTCATCTGTGAAGAGCACAGGGCGCCAGTGGTGAATTTGCCAATCTTGGTGTTCTCTGGCAAATGCCAAACGTCCTGCACTGTGTTGGGCTGTAAGCACAACCCCCACCTGTGGATGTCGGGCCCTCATACCACCCTCATGGAGTCTGTTTCTGATCATTTGAGTAGACACATGCACATTTGTGGCTTGCTGGAGGTCATTTTGCAAGGCTCTGGCAGTGCTCCTCCTGCTCCTCCTTGCACATAGGCGGAGGTAGCGGTCCTGCTGCTGGGTTGTTGCCCTCCTACAGCCTCCTCCACGTCTCCTGAAGTACTGGCCTGTCTCCTGGTAGCGCCTCCATGCTCTGGACACTACGCTGACAGACACAGCAAACCTTCTTGCCACAGCTCGCATTGATGTGCCATCCTGGATGAGCTGCACTACCTGAGCCACTTGTGTGGGTTGTAGACTCCGTCTCATGCTACCACTAGAGTGAAAGCACCGCCAGCTTTCAAAAGTGACCAAAACAGCCAGAAAGCATAGGAGCTGAGAAGTGGTATGTGGTCACCACCTGCAGAACAACTCCTTTATTGGGGGTGTCTTGCTAATTGCCTATAATTTCCACCTGTTGTCTATTCCATTTGCACAACAGCAAGTGAAACTGATTGTCAATCAGTGTTGCTTCCTAAGTGGATAGTTTGATTCCACAGAAGTGTGATTGACTTGGAGTTACATTGAGTTGTTTAAGTGTTCCCTTTATTTTTTGAGCAGTGTATATATATATATATATATATATATATATATATGCCTAAATACACAGATTGTTGATTAGATATATCAACGCTATTTTTATTAAAATTTCATGAACCAGTACAATCTGCATCGTTTTTGTGTTAATTAATTTTGTATGTATTAAACTGTTAACACATTATAGATATAGCAAATTTTCAAACTGTAGAATATCACAAACATTTTTCTTTTCGAAAAACTACATTTTTCTAATGTTTCAAATACAGAAAAAGTTTTTTATTTCCAAATTTGGTTGCTTTCGTTTTCATCATCTTTGGTAGGTAGAATTTTTTGAAAATACATTTGGTGAAAGGTGTTCCTCATCCCTCCCATGAATCTCTGTGTTGCCCCTCTATCCTGGCAGAGAGGATATATCTTGGTGGCAGTGGCATGTGGTGAGGTCAGTGGCTTGTGAGGCACTACAGCCATAATGTCCGCCGAATCCTGCTGATGACCCCTACCACCGCCGAGCCAATGCCCGCTACTGCCCCTGAACCAATGCCCGCTGCCACCGCCAATGGCTTACAAAGTTGGCCACCATCAACTGACCCAGCCCTCCGCCACTAATTTGCATCTCAGTCCGATGCCTGCCTGCTCTTCATACTTGTGATATATTGTACAATTTTGTAGGAAAAATAAATAAAAATTAGTATTTGGGACTTGGAAGGGAGTGGGAGGAGGACATGAGTGCAATTTTGTTGTCCAGGGCTTCCATTAACTTAATGGAAAAGGGTCTGAATGGGTTAAAAAAAAAATACGTGAGGTCCCCCCTCCTAAGTATAACTAGCCTCTGGCTTTTTGAGCCGGTCCTGGTTGTTTAAATACTTAGGAAAAAATTGGACAGGGCTTCCCCATATTTAGACAACGAGCACTGGGCTCTTCGTCCGGTCCTGGTTCCAAAAATATGGGGGACAAAAGATGTAGGGGTCCCCCATATTTTTAAAACCAGCACCGGGCTCCACTAGCCGGGGAGATAATGCCACAGCCGGGAGACACTTTTATATTGGTCCCTGCGGCCGTGGCATTACCCCCCCCCCAACTAGTCACCCCTGGCCGGGGTTCCCTGGAGGAGTGGGGACCCCTTAAATCAAGGGGATTCCCCCCTCCACGCACACAAGGGCCAGGGGTGAAGCCCAAGGCTGTCCCCAGCACCCCAGGGCGGTGGGTGCCAGGCTGATAGCCATAAGTGTGTAAAAAAAGAATATTGTTTTTTATTGTGGAACTACAAAGGCCAGCAAGCCTCCCCTACTTGCTGGTACTTGGAAAACCTCAAGTACCAGCATGTGGGGAAATAACGGGCCCGCTGGTACCTGTAGTTGTACAACAACAAAAAATATCCAAATAAAAACACAACACACACACTGTGAAAGTAACATTTTATTAAAACACACTTACACACTCACACATACTTACCTACATCCCACACCGATCACGTCCACTTGTCCATGTAGAATCCAATAGTGGTTGCTGTACAAATGAGAGAGTTTACTTACCTACATCCCATGTTGATGACGTCCAACCTGCAAAAATTAAAATTATACTTTACAGGAGGGGGGGGGGGAGAGAGGGAGGGAGGGGAGAGAGAGAGAGAGAGAGAGAGAGAGAGAGGGAGGGGAGAGAGAGGGAGGGAGGGGAGAGAGAAAAAAACAACACAAAAAAAACATAAAAACCCCCACACACTAACCTGCCTATTATGCTGCTTCCGCCGGGCCGATTGGGAGGGGAGAGAGCTGCTGGCTGTGACGGGAGGGGAGAGTGCAGAGTGCTGCTGCCTGGGTCGGGAGGGAAGACGGCTGCTGGCTGCGACGGGAGGACAGAGGAGGAAGGACAGGGGAGAGCCAAACTCACTCCTGCTTCATCCCTGCTGCCACTTCCGCCTCCAGCGCCGCTTGTGGGTGATTGGACAGCGGATCCAGTACTGGATCTGCTGTCCAATCACAGGTGCCTCGCTGACATGGGGGTAGTGCCACTGTCAGCGAGACACTTGTTTCAGTGCCGCATTCTCTGTCATTTTTAAATGGGCTTTTACAGCCCAGTGCTTGGCCCCGCCCCCGCTCTGTCCCGTTATCATTATCTATGTGAGGCACTGCTATCAGTGCCTCCCAAACTCATTTAAATAGCTAAAATTATTAAAATTAAATACAAAAGATACTTATGACACAGAATATGTGTCATAAGTATCTTCTTTGTATTATTTTAATAATTTATCACAGGGTAGGCACTCCCTCCCCTGCCTCCCCTGCCACGTCCATGATTGGCGGCAACAGAAGATTTAAGAGATTTTTTTTCACTTGTTCAAAATGATATTATAAAAATCCTTACCTGTACACCAACCTTCTATCATTTTAGCTAAACTTATTTGACACTGTCTTCAGTTGTTAGTTTACTATCCATTTTAACATGGTCACTTGATTTATTTATTTAATTATTTATTAACAGTTTCTCATATAGCGCAGCATATTCCGTTGCGCTTTACAATTAGAACAACAGTAATAGAACAAAACTGGGTAAAAACAGACAGACATAGAGGCAGGAAGGCCCTGCTCGCAAGCTTACACTCTATAGGGAAATAGGCATTGATACACAAGGATAGATGCTACCTATTGCATAATGGTCCACCAGATTGCTAGGTTCTTAATGGGTTGTACGATATGATCACCCAGCAATGTTGGCCAAGTGTCAGGAGGGTGTGAGAGTAAAGAAAGACAAGATATGTGATGTTATGTGTCCTGTACAGAGAGAATGTAATTAGTTAGGGAAGCATTGAAGGTTATGTGGGTGGGTCTGGAATTTGATAGGCTTGTCTGAAGAGGTGATATATTTAATGTATTTTTTGCCATATCCAGATGCATCAGTAAAATTAATGAAATATATTTTACCCAGACAAGTATATATAATGTAAGTTTGACTCACAAGTTGAGCACATTTTCATGGAGTTAGTTTGATTGTCCCCAGTGAGTACTGTAAAACAAATCTGTACTGTGCCCTTTATTTGTTTTTCTATAGATTAAAAATAGGTTAAAAATACTTCTGTTTATTACCTTTGCTATTGATGATTGTATCACCCATGCTATAGATAGTATCGCCTTTGTTATAGATGGTTTTTGTGGTCTTATGCTGAGGCAAATTTTAGACTTTTCTACTTATCGCAGGAACATAACACTTTTCAAAGTTGAGTTCCCTTTGATACATTGGGGTGAAAATCCCTTTATTGTTGTCACAATAAAAAGTTTTAAGTTTCACATGCTTAATAAATAATTCATCTGCCCCACAATGAGGTGTAATGCAGGTCAATCAAAGACATTCTTTAAGAACATTTCATTTGTCTAGACTATCCTTGTTGGAACTCACCTAATGTATGAAGTCAGTAAAATTCACAGACATTAAGCTCTAGTCTAGAGAAATGTGTCTGCTGGATGGGCCATATACTGTGTCTTTTCATTCTATTGAATATGACTGCTATGACTGTGACTTAGCTGTCTTAAGTAATGGCAGGTACAGTATTGTGAATCATTTAATATGCTAGGTGTGGGTTTTTATAATCAGGGGAGCTGACTCAACATTAGTAAGTTGACAGGAAGGTAACAGGTGGGCTAGTCTAGCACTGGTTGGTTGAAAAGTATATTTAGGTCATTATAATGTTTTTAGTAGAGATGTGCGGTTCGGTGTTCCAGAAATCCAAATCCACCCAAATTTTGTAGATCCGAACCAAACCAAAACCCTGTGAACAAGCCTGTGAACAAGTGAACAAGCACGCGACGGCGGGTGAAACGCGTTTTCCATTCTACGGTGGCTAGCAGCAGGAGCCCACCAGTGCCTAGACGGCAATAGGACAGCGCAATCCAGCAATCTCCAATACCATAGACCACGGGAGATTTTACTGACACATAGCGTCAGATACAGCAGTCTCATCTACACAAACCGCTTCCTTCCACCCACTACCAGGCAGCTGACAGCCCACTATGTTGCCAGTGGCAAACGCAGGATTTGCATGGGGGGGTTTCCAGAACTGGGCGGAGCCAATCACAGGGGTGCGGACTGAGGTGACCCAGTATATGCTGGGTCCATAAAACTAGTGTGTCTGTGTGTGTGTGTATATATATATATGTATATATACATACATATATCTACATATATATATATATATATATATACACATATATATATATACATACACACACATACATATACACATATACATAGCATATTAAACATGCATACATATATATATATATATATATATATGTACACACACATACAGTACATATATATATATATATACACATGTATATATATATATCATGTGTGTGTGTGTTTATATGTATGTATGTATATACATGTGTATATATGTATGCACATGGATATATATGTACTATAATTAAAATAAAGTAAACTTTTATTACACTTACAAGTGCCACCAGGAAGACAGCAGGCTGCAGAGGATGCTAGACAGCCATTAATAATACTCATGCAGCTAAAAAAAAAAAAAAAAAAATTTTTTTTTTTTTTAGTGGAGGGGGGTTTCTGGGTGCTCAGAACCCCCCCCTGGGTGCGCCACTGGTAGCGGCTCTCCCCGCCACACACAGCAGGCACCGGGTGCCTTACAGAACATATAATCCTATCCATCGTTTGGTTGTTTCAGGCAGCAGGACTCCTGGCAACGTACGGTGCGGTCCGCAAGAATCTCCCTGTCGTGCATACCCGGGTCTCACCAGCGCATCAGCTGGACGGCCCTCGGTGCAATACGGGATCCTGTCCCTCCACATCTAGAGTGGTATAGTACATATGCACCTCTCGTCTGTCTATTTTCATTCCAGTACATTTTGAGATACATCAACGTATATGCCAGTTCAGATCCACAGTGGTCAGTTATGGGTATAGAAATTTTCTGTGTGTGTTAATCACAGTCCAAAAAATCTTTTTTCAATCCCACAGATACTTCATAAAACCATTTTTTTGGGCTGAAATTTATCATTGATATGAGCAAGATGAATATAACCCTATATATCTAGTCCTTGTGGATTCACTGTGTCTTCAGTCCAGTAGTTACAACAGAGTGGCAAAAAGTGAAAATACTGTTATCACTATCCATTAATATATAGCAAGAATGTTTTAAAACTTGCATATTTTCTGAAAGCATTATACGCATACCTTTTCATTTCTGGATATAACTGTTTAGAAATTTTGCCATTATAATATTTCTGGCACATTACTATGTCTCTGCTGTCAGATACAGAGACATAGTAACAATTATTTGGATACTAATGCTTGCTAATGTGTAGCAATTTGGTTTCAGCTCAGACACATTCTGTCTGTATGATGCACCATTGAGATCAATCCAATATGCACAATTGGTTTTCTCACAGCTAATTTGACACAATCTCAGTACCTATATCTTACTGTTCTTATAGTGTAACTTTGTAGAATACACCTTATAACCCTGGAGGTAGTTGTGCACATATTTTGTTAGTACCGGTCTTTCTTTAGCAAACCTCTAAATGTATCTCACCATGTTTGGATATACAAAACTGGCCTTTTATAGGTAATGTGATATCATCTCAGCACTCATGTAGGATTTTTCTGGTTGAATACTCTATGGTTATATCCTTCAGTTACTGGCGGCAACCGTTTTCAAATTATATGTTTGTGGATTGCTGGGGCAAATTCTGCATTTTCTACTTCTCCACCATTTGATGCATTTATGCACCAATCGCATTGTATCTAAACACCATTCCAATTTCTGGACTCTCATTGGTGGATTCAGTGTTCACTTTCCCGGGCAGTTTCTCAACTGGTGGGCAGGATTCCCACACTTGGAATATATATCAAGAAAGATATAAACAGGCGCATATATGAGCGGTTTCTCCTAGCAGCTGTAATGGGAGATAGTCAGTCTCCCCAAAGGATAAATATAGAACAGTAAGATTAAAACAGCGCCATAACATAGTTAAAAAATGTAATCCAAATTTGTTAAAACAATTATATAGTAGGAAATTTAATTTTGTAAACAAAACACACAGGTAACGGTTGATCAACAGGATTTATCCACCAATAAATGCACCTCTTTGGAAAGGAATGTCCAATATTTATGTGGTAATTACTCACACATGGCCATATTTTACCAGCACTCGGAATAGTCCAGCTGTATAGGTTTCCAAGGTGTGTTCCAAAATGAAGGAGTCCAATTAATTTAGCTCGTTCTGGGATGGCAAGAGTGGCGTTGGATCCTGGTTCACAGATGCCTTTTGCTGGCGTTGCTGTTTAGCTGGAGGTTTCCAATTCGATGGACAATGCTGGATGGCACAGTCGTTTGACTGAAAGTTTTTCAGTTGAAGAAAGAGTGCTAGGTGGAGAGGTCCAGTGCCTGGTGTTCAAAAACACCAGGCATTGGACCGCTCCACCTAGCACCGTTTCTTCAACTGAAAAACTGAAACCTATACAGCTGGACTATTCCGAGTGCTGGTAAAATATGGCCATGTGTGAGTAATTACCACATAAATATTAGACATTCCTTTCCAAAGAGGTACATTTATTGGTGGATAAGTCCTGTTGATCAACCGTTACCTGTGTGTTTTGTTTACAAAATTTCATTTCCTACTATATAACTGTTTTAACAAATTTGGATTCAATTGTTTTAACTATTTTATAGCGCTGTTTTAATCTTACTGTTCAGGATTCCCACACTGTCTAACGCCAAAAGCAGATCCTTTTATCACATTCTTTTTCTGTCTCTATCTCCCCATCATTGGATGCTCCATGCACCAACTTTACTGTCTCTAAACACCATTCCTATTTCTGGACTCTCATTGGAGGATTCAGTGTTCACTTTCCCGGGCAGTTTCTCAACTGGCGGGCAAGATTCCCGCACTGTCTAATGCCAAAAGCAGATCCATTTATCACATTTCTTTTCCATCTCTATAAAAAAAATTCCTTTTTCTTCTTTCTGAACTCTCATCAACAATTCTGGAGTGGTATATCGGTTACCTGCTACTATTATACCATACTGTATAAGCCCAATTCCATTTGAACCTGGAAGCAACCCAGTAAAGGGCCGAACCAGTAACTGGTGGGGGACCCCCAGGGAATACTCGGTATAGTAGGTACATACCCAACCCCAGCCTAATGTTGAAAGCAGATTCATCTTCTTTACTATTTCCTTTACTATCAGATCTTATTTGAGTGTTATGTTTATACCAAATTGGACCCAGATATTGAGATTTAAATAGGAACAACTAACACTGCCCAGTGGTATCACGTGTCGGCTCTGGAAGGCACAGGCTCTATTTAATATTGTTTCCTGGAGAGTACCCTATTTAAGGCAAACAACTATCCAATAATCATTTCCTGCGCTAGCTACCCTGTAAGTTTTATTGCACTTTGTATGTTTAGGAGATTTTAATTTAACAAAGAAGTAAAAGTTATGTTTTAATATGTATAACTCAATTACATTATCTTATCATTGATTTTTGAAGAGTGCGCCAAAAAAAGGAGTCTTCTTTCTTTTTTCTCTTTACACAAGTACACAGTAAGCAATTACTGACTTCTTGGTGCACCACCAACAGTGGGATTATAGGAGCATATACCTTGGTACTCTATTAGATGTTGGTTTACATTTATGAATCCTAAAACTAATGATAACCAGTGCGGAATCAATCTCACCCCAGTGTATACAAACCAAAACCCTGTCCGGATATCCCGAGGAGATCAGATCCAAACCAAGTCCTGGTTCGGATCATCCCGCAGTTCAGATTTCGGATTTTAAATCTGAAAGTTGAGTTTTGAATTGTAAAAATTATTGATTTTACCTATTTTATTGATTTTTATCAATGATTATCATTTTTTTTAAATCTTTTTTTTTAATTGAACCAAAAAAATCGAATCCAAACCGAAACCCTTGATGGTGATTTTTCCAAAAACAAAACATGATGATGAATTAGAACCACAACCAAAACACGAGGTGCCGTACACATCCCTAGTTTTTAGAAGTTTGGATTGTTGGTGGGGAATTGTGCTTAATTAGGACATGACAGGGCTGCCTGCAGGGAGGAAGGCAGTGGCATCACAAGGGAGGTGCGGGGGGTGCGGCCCATACCCGGGTGTCACTTGCAAAGTGCCGGCTCCTGCTCCGTGACTATTAATGAGAGCTTTTACATGCCTCTGCCCTCACTCACTACAGCAGATAATCTACTCGAGAGCCTTCCTACCTTCCTCCCTCCCTCCCTCCCTTTCCTACTTCCCTTCCCTCCCTTCATTCCTTCCCTCCCTCATAGGCAAATGCAGGGGGGAGGGGTTTCTGGTTTCCCACAAACCCCCTTCTCTTGGCAAGTGGCTCAAATTATGACAACACTTGCAATGGTATATAACGCAATTACTAGAGCTGCCGCCACATCATGCAGTTTAAGGGACAGAGCAGAGCTGCTGCACATGCCCAGTGGGAGCAGCTTCTTCTACCAAGTTTGCTGTGTGTGGATCTGAGTCCTCAATCAGTGCACTGGACCAGAAAGTAGCTGCCAGGAAGAAGAGACAGGAGCCTTACCATGAGGTGGGAGAATGTGTGCTTAGAAAGTGCAGTACTGGTTCTATTATGTTTGTGTATTTAGTTATTATGGTATGTATTACCTTTTCTTGATCACTTATTTATATTATTTCAATGTTTGATACAGACTATACTATAGACAATCTATAGTGTTAAATATTAATACTGTATTCCCTACAATATCCAGTGTATAAAAAAAACAATGTTTACATTAATGTCCAGGGTTGTTACTAGGTTCTTCTACCACTCCCCCAGACTTTCACACTTGCTGTAATGTTCCGCAGAATTGAAAATCGTGGACTACATTTGGAAACCCCCCTCTAGAAACCCTGCATTTGCCACTGTCCCTCCCTTCATTCCTTTCCTTCCTCCATTCATTCTTTCAAAAAAACATCTTCTCGCAACCTTATACATATTTACAGACATGCAACATTTCTTACTGACACTTCCTGTAATTATATAAGTTATCCACAACTGTATAGGAAAGTAATGGCCTCTATAGAATTTATGGGACTAAAATGTGATTACTAAAATTCTGAATTATGAAGTAATACCAATATTTTTTATTGTAAACACTGGAGGTTAAAGTCAAAAATGCTATCAAGCAAATCGAATGTTCCCTGAAAGTATGGGTGTTCTAGCGCATTGCCTTTCATTGGGCCTCATTTACAAGGCATGAAGTGGACAGCGTCCAACACACCTTGCCCAATGTAGAGTAAATCGTCAAACACACAATAGTGTCTCCTATGATAAAGGGAGCACCAATGTCCCCTCCCTTTATGATCATTTTAAGTTATATACTGTGTATTTGCCTGAACCATACAGTATTTTAGAAGAAAATGCTGTAGAAAAAATAAACTTTAATTGGATACAAGGGGTGTTTCTGTTTCATGTGACCTTTGCCCAGAGCAGTGTCGGACTGGGGCGTGAAGGGCCCACCGGGGTAATGCAGTGGTAGTTGCCAATGTTTAGGGGTGTGGCCATCCTCTATAGGGGGTGTGGCCAGCTATCATAGAGGCTTGGCTAACCATTAGAGAATGTAAAGTCTGGTCCCCTGGATAAATATATACAGTAATGCATACATGATAATGTACCAGCCATGCACTGTAGAAAATACAGCATAGTCCTCTACAGTATAATACTGTATAATATAACTGGATAATATAGAATTCAAGTGCACAGTCTGGAATCTGATCCCTAGAGGAGGGGGTGGGCCCTCAGGCAGTGGGGCCCACCGGTGGTTTCCCTGGTACCCCTGTGGGCTATTCCGACCCTGGCCTATTGCTGCAGATCTTTCCGTCTCTCCGCACATCTTCTGTATTCAGAGACATCTTCCGAGGGTGGAACGTACCTGTAGCATGGTGCACATAGGGATGGCCATCTAGGAGCACCAGTGCCAAACCAAAGCATTTTGTACTGTACACTGAATGTGCTCTGGTAATGAGTTCCATTGTTTTATGTTTCTATCATGGGGAAATGTAATAAGCTCTGATTGGGCTAAATTGCTGGTTACCTTTAAATTGTGCTGATGAATTTAATGGGGCTGTTTAAATGCCACCAAAAGTAATTGATTTTGCCAAATAGGTGCTAATTACATTTCCTCTGAGTGCATTTAATAAGCTTTAATAATGTGTATAAAGCACTTAAAATGTATACACATGTGTAATATAAATAAAGGATAATAATAATAATAATAATAATAATAATAATAATAATACAAGGCATTACTGACATGTAAATATTTGACTTCTTTTTTTACGGCCTCCAAGTTAAGTGATGGCAGGCAACTATCAGTTCATTATTTATTGATGTCAGTGTCTGCCCCATTGGTGCTTCCATGCTAAGTTCCTTAACATACAAGTGCACACACACATTAGGGTTAATTAGCCTAACAGTATGTTTTTTGGAGGGTGGAAGAAACCAGAGCAACAAAAGGAAACCTTAATAAACACTGGTATTACATACAAATTTCATGCAGGTAGGTGTGGAATTGAACTTGTGACCTCAGTGACTATTGTATGTCACTGTATCACTGTGCTGTTCTTTTACAGGAGTACCAAATTCAACATACTTACAATCGGTGCTGTAACACAGCAGCAGTTCTGTGCATCCTGTTCCAGTCTTTCCCCTAAACCCTAGGGGGGCAGGGCTGCCAACTTCAGGAAGTGCAGCACTGACCGATGCATCTTAAGGATGCTCTAAGCAGATCCACAGGCTGCCTGACCAGAACATCCCTTGGATGCCCTGGGTGGCTTTACAGCAGCGCTACTGGCTGCAGGGTGCCTGTTCCAGGCATCTGGCTAGCGTGGCGCTAGAACAAAACCTTGCAGGCATAATATTACATTTCACGTTGCATACTGTATGTGCAATACTAATTTAAGTTAGACTTCTTATACAAAGCGTTATAATAATTTCCTAATTTGACATGAGCTCCAAACATAGGGTTCAATTTACTAAGCCTTGGATGGAGATAAATTTGCTGGCGATAAAGCACCAACTAATCGGCTCCTAACTGACATGTCACCGGCTGTGTTTGAAAAATGACAGCTAGGAGCCGATTGGCTGGCACTTTGGGGGTCATTCCGAGTTGATTGCTAGATAAAAATGTTCGCAGCGCAGCTGAAAAAGCGGCACTTCTGCGCATGCGTATGCGGCGCAATACGCACGTGCAACGTACTTTCATAACAGCCGAAGTAGTTTTACACAAGATCTAGCGAGGCTTACAATATCTAGCGAGGCTTTTCATTCGCAATGTCCGCCTCAGAGTGATTGACATGAAGTGGGCGTTTCTGGGTGTCAACTGACCGTTTTCAGGGAGTGTTCGGAAAAACGCAGGCGTGCCAGGAAAAATGTAGGCGTGGCTGGGAGAACGCAGGGTGTGTTTGTGACGTCAAATCCGGAACTGAATAGTCTGAAGTGTTCGCAAGCGCTGAGTAGGTCTGAAGCTACTCTGAAACTGCACAAAATTATTTTGTAGCCGTTCTGCGATCCTTTCGTTCGCACTTCTGCTAAGCTAAAATACACTCCCAGTGAGCGGCTGCATAGCGTTTGCACGGCTGCCAAAAACTGCTTGCGAGCGATCAATTCGGAATGACCCCCTTTATCTCCAGCAACTTTATCTCCATCCAAGGCTTAGTAAATAGACCCCAAAATCATTTAAAATGTATTTGAACTGAAAACACTGCACTTGTGTTTTTTTTTATTATTTATATTGGAGATGCACAAAAAGCACTGTATACAGTACATTACCTAACCTCATCACGCCTCAGTCTTTATCATTCTAATTATGCTTCCTTCTGAACTTGTGATTAATGATTAGGCATGAATCATACTTATTTCTCAGACTCGTTAAAATTTAAAACAAAGGATTTTGAGTAATAAAAGTCTTGGAGAAATTCCGAAAAGCTTTCCCCATAAACACGTTTGGGCGTTGAACATTTTAGTCTTGAACAATCACCTCTGCATTCAGAGAGCGTGAGTAACATTCTTACCCATTTGATTATTTATATTGTCTGCCTAATTTACTGGCAATGGGACACAGATAAGTGGAGCTTGTGTCTGCTTCACATCAGTAGGGCAGGCCAAAGTCTCAGAACTCACAACAAGGAAGTTATTAAGTAATGGAAGTGTTATACAGGGTTAATTATTTGCTTTAATCTGTTCCTGTTTATAGCATCTTACTGAGTGATAAGATAAAGCCACACACAGACTATACAGCCATTTTGGGAGCTGAATCAATAACTCTAAGATCATCATTATGGGTTTAGTATGGAATACCTATAATCAAAATCCCGATGGTCAAAATACCGACAACAATTGACCGACATTCAAAATCCCAACAAGGTCAAAATACAGACAAGGGGGTAAATTTACTAAGGTGGGAGATTTTTTAGAACTGGTGATGTTGCCCATAGCAACCAATCAGATTGTATCTATTATCTTCTAGAAGCAGCTAGACAAATGTTAAGTAGAATCTGATTGGTTGCTATGAGCAACATCACCAGTTCTAAAAAACTCCAACCTTAGTAAATTTACCCCCAGGTCAAAATACCAACAATTAAAATGTCTACAATGTCAAAATACCGACATTTAAAATGTTGACAGGTCAAAAAAGTTGATGCCGGTTTTTAATAGTTTTTTTTGCGTGTGTGTGTGTTGACATAGGTCAACATGGACACCGTATAAGTGTACTGCGTCCCCTCGCATGGCTCGCTGTGCTCGGCACACTATTATATTACCTCTCCAGGCCCAATGGGATAGTAAAGTATGAACAAGTTGGTTTCAATGAAAAGATCATGAAAAACTCATGTCGACTTTTTGTACTGTCGACATTGTAAATGTCAATATTTTGACCTTGTCGGGATTTTGATCGCCGGTCAATGGTTGTCGGGATTTTGACCATCGGGATTTTGAAATTAGGTAAATTGACCGCATCCCATTATTACTTATAATTATAAATAGAATTAGTAATAATTATAAAATAAACGTTCATTTTTATTAGTGAATAGCAAGATCCCTGGGCAATATACTGGACTGGAACCCAGTGCCGTAACTAGACATTTTAGCATTGTGTGCAAGAAATGGCATCGATGCCCCCCTCCTTAAGGCAAACTGGCGGCATAGGGGCAAAATATAGGGGTGTGGCATCATGGGAAAGGGGTGTGGCCACAAAATAACACCAATTCATATAATTGTGCACAGTAGTCTCCATTATTCAAATTACGCTTCACAGTAGCGACACTACACCAAGTAGATCCCCATTTACACCTTACGGAAGACAGCGCTCCCTTTATACACATTACGGCAGACAGAGTCACCTTTTTTACACATTACGGCAGACAGAGTCCCCTTTTTTTACACATTACGGCAGACAGAGTACCCTTTTTACACATTACGGCAGATAGCGTCCCCCTTTTTTACACATTACGGCAGACAGAGTCCACTTTTTTTACACATTACTGCAGACAGAGTACCCTTTTTACACATTACGGCAGACAGCGTCCCCCTTTTTACACATTACGGCAGATAGCGTCCCCCTTTTTTACACATTGCGGCAGAGTCCCCTTTTTTTACACATTACAGCAGACAGAGTACCCTTTTTACACATTACGGCAGACAGCATCCTCCTTTTTTACACATTACGTCAGACAGAGTACCCTTTTTACACATTACGGCAGACAGCGCCCCCCTTTTTTTACACATTGCGGCAGAGTCCCCTTTTTTTACACATTACGGCAGACAGCATCCCCCTTATTACACATTACGGCAGACAGTGTCCCCCTTATTACACATTACGGCAGACAGCGTCCCCCTTTTTACACATTACGGCAGAAAGTCCCCCTTTTTACACACTGTGGCAGACAGAATAGAGAGAGAGAAAGAGAGAGAGATAGATAGATAGATAGATAGATAGATAGATAGATAGATAGATAGATAGATACTTACCATCACTCCGTGCTGGCAGCCAGGCTCCTCATGCTGGCAGATCCCGGGCAGCCGCAGGGGAGAAGGAGGATTGGCTGCCCGCCGCTGTGAATGCTGGGATGAGGGAAGCGCATCCCAGCATTCACAGCAGCGCCGGGCAGCCAATACAGAAGGATAGGGGACTGCTGCAGCGGCGCTAATACCAATTACATAGCGCTGCTGTTGCTCCAGTCCCCCTCCCTCCTCCTCCTCCCCTGCCTCTGGCACTGCTGCTCTCCTCAAACGCGGTGCACGGGCGCGCACAGAACAGGCGGCTTGTAATGAGTCAATTTGACTCATTACAAGCCGCTAGCCGTGTGCCCTCAGGGCAACTGCGCTGTGTGCCAGGCTCACCTGGCACACAGGTAGTTACGGCGCTGCTGGAACCCCTTTGCCCCTCTCTATCAGAAAAAAATCCCAATATATAGAAATGGGTTAGCATAACCTGGATCACATGTAGCCTATTTTTTATCTACTAGATGATCCAGCTATGTGTGCTTTTATAAAGTGGTCAACAGTTGTGTCCACAGTTATTCCTTTTTGTGGCGTTTGGCACAAGATACAAAGCACCAGTGGCATCTGCTGCCCTTGGGTTGCAGCGCAGATAGCACATTGTATAGGGCTACCGGTTAATACATATAAACAAACATACATGTGATGTTGTATGTATTACCAGTGCTGGTTGCCTGACCCCAGGGACCATCAGTGGCGTTGTATACTATTACAGTAAGAAGGGAAGGGGGGGGGGAGGGAGGAAGAAACTGTCTTGTGGAAGAAGAAAAGAAGGAGGATAAAACAAAAGGAAACAGAAGAAAAAACTCTCCTGTTGAGTGAGCTGTACACACCCCCCCACCATAATTTTTTTTATCAAATTAAATAAAACTCCGATTTTTTTAAAGTAAAACCCTCTCACAGCTAAATTTGCCTGATGGCCAAAGCTTAATTAGAAAGAATTGCATTGTGGCAAGGCCCTAACTGGCCAAACACTGATTAGATTTTTGCAATAGTGTAGTATAGTACACGTGCGTTTTTTTGTAGATGGAATTAATATTGTAGATATCATTTTTTGGAACGTGTGGGCTATGTTTGGATCTACAACCAGAAAAATCTTAATCTTTTATCAGGTATGTCTGTCTAATTCTCAAAGATGAAGTCTGACACTGCTGCAATAACAGTTTTGTTACAACCATGACTGTTCTGTACTCGATGCCAGCATTTTGTGTAATGATTGGGAGCCTGTCTACATATGGAGTTCATCTTCTGACAATCTGAACTTGATCAGATAGAAGCTGAGTGTTAAAAGCTTCTTGGACATGTTCTAAGAAAAGAACAGGCTGCTAAATGGTTTCATTACAAACACACATTTAAAAAAAAAACCAAAAACCATTATGTGTGGTGTAAACCAAATCTATAAAAGGCTAGGGGTTACGGAGAAGCCAAGTTAGCTCAGACATGTGGAAAATAAAGACTGCTTCTCATCGTCAACCTTATTCTAAATTTAGAATATTTTTTAATGTCGAGAAATTATTAGACATTTACTAACAAGGGAAAACCACTGTGCACGGGGTGCAGAGGGCTGGCATGTGTAAAATAACCAGGGCCCCTCTGGGCACCCAGGCTGCCGAAGAGGCTTAGCAAAGCCGCAAGACATTGAGGCTTATTCAGAGGTGTGGTTGCAAACTGGCTATAGTACTTTTTGCAGACGATACTAAAATATGTAGGGTAATCAAGTCAGATGTGGATGTGGAGTTTCTTCAGAGCGATTTATTTAAACTGGAAGTTTGGGCAATGAAATGGTGTATGAGGTTTAATGTGGAAAAATGTAAAGTTATGGACTTTGGGACTAAGAATAAACATACAACCTACCAATTAAATGGTGAAAATATAGAGTAAACTGTATTAGAAAAGGATTTGGGGGTGTTCATTGATAGTAGATTTAGCAGCAGTACACAATGTCAAAGTGCAGCAACAAAGGCAAATAAGGCGTTAGCATGCATTAAAAGGGGAATTTAGACAAGGGCTGAGAGTGTAATCCTGCCACTGTATAAATCATTGGTACGGCCGCATCTTGAGTATTTTGTACAGTTCTGGGCACCACACTATAAAAGAGACATATTAGAACTTGAAAAGGTTCAGAGGCGAGCGACCAAATTGATTAAGGGGTTGGAGACACTGGACTGTGAGGAGAGGCTTTCTAGGTTAGATATGTGTACACTAGTAATGAGACGACTAAGAGGAGATATGATAAATAGTTACAAATATATAAAGGGGCAATATGCGGAGCTATCATGTGAGTTGTTTACTACTAATTGACCTCTACACAAAACTCGCAGACACCCGCTAAGACTTGAGGAGAGGAAATTTTGTTCTCAGCGCAGGAAGGGATTCTTCACTGTAAGGGCAATACAAATATGGAATACACTGCCAGAGAAGGTTGTAATGGCGGACTCAGTCAATGCGTTTAAAAATGGGTTAGGCAAATTTCTAACGGAAAAATATATCCGAGGATATTGCATTTCACCCGAATAGAACTTGATGGACTATTACTCTTTTTTCAAACGATGTTACTATGTTATGCACATTGGTTGATGTTTTCTTACTGCGCTTGCGCCAGTGCCGCAGTGCGCACATGCAGCGATTGAATTGCCTTAGCGGTTGCAATCAAGGATTAGTCACAAAGTGAGTAACAGGAAGACAGCATTTGGGGTTAAAATGGGGAGTGAGCGAGTAAACGCAGGCATGTCATGGCCGTTCAGATGGCGTTTTCTGGGCATTGATAAATTAGCAGTTGCGATCACACTTGCTACTGGAGAGCTCTCTGCGTCCTGGGAGAGCGGCTCAACCTGCGCATCTACAGAGCCATTCAGGCTCTCCGATATGACCCAATTTGCGACGATGGTACCGATGTATCAGCAGTTGTACACCGTCAGACAGACATTATGTGACCAGTGGGCTCCCTATGCTCAGGTTAGCTTCTGCCCATATTGGCATATAATCGCAGCTGCATACGGGAAAACACAGCAACAGAAAAAACAACTGCACCCGAATGAGCCTCACTGTGTCCAATAACCTACCAATGGACGGCACAGCATATAAATAGGACTGAGCATTCACAATGGGGCCTAAGCACAACACTGTCCATACCCACTAATACTGGGATGCAACAGATCTCATTGCCAATGTTAGACATTTACCATCTTAAACTGTGATTTATGACCATACAAAGGCCTAATCCTCTAGTCGGACAATATAAGCGTTTTAAAGAAGAGATAAATAAAGTGAAACAAAATGAAGTCCTTTTATTTTTCCCCAACATCGCAACATGAATCAACAGATCCGGAACAGTGTATACTTGTATTCTATAGTATTGAAAAAAGCATGCAAAAATATACTCATAACAGTGTAGTGGATTGCTATGCTGATGGTGCATGCAACACACTGAACTGCAGAATTGATCACTGTAGTTTTAGAACATGGGATAACCCTGGAACCCGCTGATAATGGTGGGCCTGCAGTGACAGTGGTAGCAACATTGTTTTTAGGTAAGTTAACCCTTTATTAGAGTGTACCTGGAGGTATGGTGTCACATCCTTCCTAACAAAAATATTGGAGATTGATTGAGTATAAAGGGAGGTTTCTGTGATTCAGTTGTCCTATTTCCCAAGACTGCCAGAGGTCTTGGTTACTCCTGATGAAGCTCACCTAGCAAATGTGTTGTATTGCTTGTAATAAACATGTATCATTGTATAGGGATATGAGTCACTATTGTACTTCTTATTTAATCTGGATTGCCTATGATGTCAGTGAAGTGCAAGGCTGTGAATTGCAAAATTCATAAAATATAAGTTAATTACAACTGTCCTGGGTTGTGGAATCCAGAAGTCACTTTCACAGGAGTGAAAGTGTAAATGATAATTCTAATGATGTCGTACAAAGTCATGACTCATCTGTTACAGCTATTGTGCCTCTGCACACCTTATATTTTATTACATTGATTATGAGCCCTTACTCTGTGCTGGTTTACAGCATACGGCAGTGGTTCCTAAAGTGTTTGGAATAACGGCTCACTAGAGTATCAGAATTGTTTTAACGGCACCCCTAGGCCAAAAGTTTCATATTGAGAAACTTAGAAAAATATATTAAATTAATTAAAATTAGTTTATATGTCATCCTTAGGTTCAGTTATGTGGTGAGGAACAAGATTCACTTCTGTTTGTCCACATATTTTTGCCTATTATGTTGACCATAAATAATTTTAATTGGTCCTGGATCACCAATATAAGGCACCCCTGCAAGTACCCAAGGGACCCCAGGGTGCCACGGTACACAGTTTGAGGACCACTGGCATTCTTCTAAATACGCTTAAGTTTGTTATTATTGGGAGCAGGGCCTGTGCTAGGGTGTTCGGTGTCCCCCCTGCAAACTATAAATTCGCACCCTCCCATACATTACAAAGGGACAGCGCGCGTCAAAAAAAGGTACAGTATGTGGTCTCACAAGCATTACACATAATGCCTCAGTAGTAGCGCTGCTTATACAGAATGCCCACGGTAGTAGCGCAGCTTACACATAATTCCCCCAGTAGTAGCGCAGCTTACACATAACGCCCCAGTAGTAGCGTAGCTTACACATAACGTCCTGGTAGTAGCAACGCTTATACTTAATGCCACCGGTAGTAGCGCAGCTTATACATAACGCCCCCAGTAGTAGCATAGCTTACACATAATGCCCTAGTAGTAGCACAGCTTACAGATTACACCCCAGTAGTAGCGCCGCTTATACATAACGCCCTGGTAGTAGCACAGTTTACACATAATGCCCCCGGTAGTAGTGCAGCTTAGACATAACGCCCCCGGTAGTAGCGCAGCTTACACATAACACCCACAAAAGCACAGTTTATTCACATCCCCCCCTGGCCCCCACACACATACATACACACGCACACACATGCATACATATATACATACACACTTTCTCACTCACTCTCCCTCCACATATTACAGTCCGGCAGGCTGGAACTGGAGCATCATGGCCTCCTCCTTAGCATTCTGCTGGTACGTGTAGCTCCGCCCCCTCAGTCCACATAGCTCCTCCCACTTTCCAACCCCCAACAATGACACTGTCACCAGGGGGAGGAGGAGGCTTCTTCATGCTGCCATCACTGCTGCCTGTCAGTGTGACAGGCACAGCAGCCGGCAGCAGCAGGGTGGACAGGGCGGCGCAGCACAGGGATGGAGAGCAGGGAGAGCGCCTCTCCAGCCTGGTGCCTACCTGCTCTGCATCCCTTTGCTGAGCGGGTAGCGCCAGGCCTGATTGGGAGAGATGTATCAAGCCTTTTAAAGAGCACAGAAGTGGATAAGAGGAGAACTTGCTAGTAAGAATCAGTTAGCTTTTATTTATCATTTTATAGAATGTGCAATAAATGTTAGCTAGAAGCAGGTTAATTGCTATAGGCAACTTCTCCACTCTTTAGAAGTGTTAATACATCTTCTCCACTGTCATTTAAATCAGTGGCGGTTCTTGCCACGGGCAAGCAGTACTTTTGCCCGGGGCGCCGCCTTCCAGAGGGCGTCGCACATGGGCAAGATCCGCCACTGTGCCCCCCGCAGTGCCCTGCTGTGCCCCCCCCGCTTTGAAGGGAACCAGACGCGTAGCGTCTAGTTTCCCTTCATTGAGAGGACCTTAGTTGTGCGGTGCACGATGACGTCATCGCGCACCGCACAGCAAAGGTCCTCTCCATGAAGGGAAACTAGACGCTACGGTCTAGTTTCCCTTCGTGTAGAGGACCTTCGCTGTGCGATGCGCGATGATGTCATCGCGCACCGCACAGCATAGTGGCTGACGTAATAACGTCTCTCCCATAGATCGAAGAGAAGAGAGAGGGGAGAAGAGCGGTGCCGCAGCGGAGGGGGTCTGGATCAGGAACGGGGATGGTAAGTATTCTTTTTATTTATTTATTTATTTTCTTGCACGCCCCAAATTGAAGCCATGCCCCCATATTTTGCCCGGGGCGCCACAAGTCTTAGAACCGGCCCTGATTTAAATGTTCTTTTTATTCACCTCATCAATTTAGCAGCGCGGTCCTCATTCAGATGCGGTCGCAATGCAGCAATCTTTTTTAGTGACAGAACTGCAAGGCAAAGTGTAGCAGCCAATACAACAGAAACCAAGTTGCGCTCAACAATGAAAGAAGAAACATTTATTTTAAAAATTAGCAGCAATTCTCCCGGGAGTACAATTAATATAAATCAATTATCATAAATCTACACGGTACAGAATCACTATGCCCAAATGAATTATAATAATGCAGATATTATTTAATAATTATAACATATGGCCCCAAAAAATATTGTGATGAATTCAACAATAATGGTAATAATTATTATGCTCTTGTAACCAACAAATGGGTCTGTGTGCCAATTGTAACTCACTTATTATGTAGAAGTCCCAAACAGTCCTTGTTCCATACGGACATATATCAGTTCCAATGTTCCTGTAAGTGGAAAGTGTCCTTATGATGTCCTTATGAACGTCAGCTGGGCGGTAGAAAGCTGTCAGACACAGCGGCCGTCAAGGACTGATCTCCTGTATTGGCTCAGATTGAGCTGGACTTCATCCTGCCTTTTGGAAAAAGACGCCCTGTTGGTGTTAAAACGCGTTAGAATACAGGTGTACCCTCTCATCATCTGAAGTCCAGCTCAATCTGAGCCAATACAGGAGATCAGTCCTTGACGGCCGCTGTGTCTGACAGCTTTCTACCGCCCAGCTGACGTTCTGGTGCCGGGGCTCCGGTGCCTTCTGATCTCGTTGGCGGCATATTCAAGTGAGGCTGATTTGGAGCCCGGCAAGGAGGCGCAGCCCCAACATCGCCATTCAGAGCGTGGCCGGCTTCCACACACAGCCAGCGCAATACATCCGTGGCTCCAACAATTCCTCTTCTACACCAGGTGAAGTGCAGGGAGGCTCAATCGGAGCTGCCCGTGGGAGGTCAGCCCAGCCGTTTCAGGTGAGAGCTCACTTACAACGTGTCACAGAGGTAACATCTAGCGGTCCGGGTCCGACAGCCTGTGCACGGCTGCTTTTCACTCTAACCCGGCGGCTACTGCAGACACCGCTCTCCCTCCCCCGTGCGGGGGTAAACGGCTGGCTGTAATAACATCACTCCGGGCTCTCCCTGCTAACACCACCACAGCAGCTTGGTTTTGGTGGACACAGCTCATCTGTCTATCCCTGCATTTATTTGAGTGCTTAAAACCTATTTTAAGGACATTTTCCATTACAGGAATATTGGAACTGATATATGTCCGTATGGAATAAGGACTGTTTGGGACTTCTACACAATAAGTGAGTTACTATTGGCACACAGAACCATTTGTTGGTTACAAGAGCATAATAATTATTACCATTATTGTTGAATTCATCACAATATTTTTTGGGGCCATATGTTATAATTATTAAATAATATCTGCATTATTATAATTCATTTGGGCATAGTGATTCTGTACCGTGTAGATTTATGATAATTGATTTATATGAATTGTACTCCCGGGAGAATTGCTGCTAATTTTTAAAATAAATGTTTCTTCTTTGATTGTTGAGCGCAACTTGGTTTCTGTTGTATTGAGTGTTTCTTTGAGGGATTGGCATTCCCTCTCCAAGTCGCTGCTGACAATCACATACACCACCACCCTCCGAGCGCACAGTTTTATCGCTCAAAGTGTAGCAGCCGCCCACAAGTGAATAGAGATGCCCACTGAAGCCATGGCAACATGCTCAGCAACTGGCTACTCCGTCACAACCACAACGCAGATGCCAGAAACATCAACTTCCTGACTCACTGCCTCCATGGCCGCACAGAATAGCCATGGAAGCCGTGACGCTAGCGGCATGTTTTATGCATATGAGACCGCAGTCGTGCTGAGACATGCACTGTCATGACAAGCCTGCGTCTTTGCACACACTCCCTGTTACCTTTCCCAAATGGATTTTTTCTATCAATCACTCTGCGACTAATTCCTCACTGCCAGCAGCATCCCAAAGGTACATTGGTTGTATTCCATGCCTTTTTTGTTAACCTTTAAAATCTGGGATGTTTTTTGCCTCTCCCTGGAGAAGCAGCTTGGGACCTGTTAGTGAGTGCTGCATCCAATGGCAGATGATTTTTAAGCGCTTCTCAATTCAGCACTCGGCAGTCCAGTACTGAAAACTTGTGAGGTCTACACCACGTTGAAACTTGCTCCTAGACATTTACACACTACAGTAACTGCACTTACTGTATAGTTGACTGGGATAGCTATGATATCATTCTTTCCTGGCGTATTGCAGCCTCCAGTTCATTAATGGTTCTTAGTCGATGACTGTAGCCCTCAGCTGTCAGATGGCCCCGTTGGTTGTGTAGAGGCCTTTCATGAAGCTGAGAATTGTATTCCATCTAGTAACAAAAATTCTGCTTGTTAAAGTAGCCATGAAAGTGAGCTCCGGCAAAAAAAAAATGCAGCGATAACGCTGGAAATGACCAGCCGAGTGATGCGACACTTCAGAAATGTGTATGACAAATGAAGGCCACCACCTGGCCAATATCGTATTCAAACCCAATTGAAAATAAACTGTATTCCAAGCACTGTTAGATTATTTACTAACATTTTGATTCACATTTTCCATGACTTTTTTGTTACCCTTTAAAATCTGGAAGTTCTTTTTGCCTGTGCTAGCAATGTTAGATGAAGGAATGTTCATAAGGAGCTTTTTGACTTGAAGTATCCATGGCTGAGCAGCCCCAGATCACCATGGGCAATGCCAAATACCATCTGGAGTGATGTAAGGCCAAACACTATTGGGCTTTGGAGTGGAGAAACAAATGATGCCCCAGTGCACAGAAATCCTGATTCAACTATGGATGGACAGAGTATCGTAGCTGTTTACTTACACAGATGGATGCAGACTGTTAATCACTTGACGTCTGCATCCGTAGTGTGTGTGTGTGTGACGAAGAAGGACCTGTATGACACATTCGCAGTAAGAGTCCAGCACATTTGCAAAGTAGCCACAGATGCGTCAGGACCTGAATCAGGCCCAGATTGCAGTGGCGCACGCAGGGGGGGGGGGGGGGTCCGAGTACCCAGAAACCCGCCCTGGTGGACCAATTTTTGGAGACTGCCGTAGAGATGCTGAGGGGGCTGCAGGCATTGGGAGAGACTGTGCAGGGACACTAGGGAGATGCTGCTGAAGAGGAGACGCTAGGGAGATTCTGTGGGGGGGGGGAGGGAGCGGGCACTGAGAACGGCTGCGGAGGGAGCGCGGATGCCAGGGAGATGCTGCGGAAGGGAGCGGCACTGAGAGCGGCTGCAGGGGGAAGCGTGCACTGAGATCACCTGCGGGAGATGCTGCTGGAGTGTAAACGCTAGGGAGATGCCGGTGAGGGGAGCGGTCATCGAGAGCAGCTGCGGGTGGAGCAGGGATACGATGGAGATAATGCCGGCAGAGAGGAGACACTGGTATGAGATGCTGCGGGGGGGGGGGGGGGGGAGAGGTGGAGAGCGGGGACACTGAAAGGTGCTGAGGAGGGAGCGGAGACTCTGGCATGGAGAGGTTGCAGGGGTGCACGGTGATGTGATGTGTAATGGGTTTTTATATATATATATATATATATATATATATATATACACATACATACATGTAGGATTCATAGGGTCCGCCTCTCCCATTAAGAAAATGTTTCTGCGCCGGGTGCCTCCACATAGAAGGAAACATATACATGGAGAGGTGCAGCACTCCTGGCAACTTGAGGAAAGGAACGTTACTACAGCATTTAAAAGTACAACGTTTCAATGCCTTTATTGCGGCATTTTCATCAGTTCCTGATGAAAATGCCAGAATAAGGGCATTGAAACGATGTACTTTCATTGCTGTAGTAACGATCCTTCCCTCAAGCCACCAGGAGTGCTGCACCTCTCTGTTTCTATAAATATATATATATATATATGTGTACTGGAAAGATATCAGCGCCACGGATGCAGTATCTTATATGTTAACACTAGGATGGGAACCCTGCAAGTAGTGTATAAAAAACCTGCTTAATGTGTTGGCACTCCCTACAGTATATCAGGGTGTCAGCTCGTTACCTCAAATGAATATAGGTATTGGTACCGTTACCTATGAAAGTGGTTATGTGGACAAAAGATGAGGTAGTAGAGAGCGACCAAAGGTGCTGAATAATGCTAATATTGCAATGGAACGCACTATACAAAACTGGTTGTAAAAACACACAAGCTCATATAAAAAAATATATATATGACCCATAGAAAAAATCAAAATTAAAAAAGAAAAGAAAAGAGCAATAGCTTAACTTTGGAATCGAATAGCTTAACTTTGTGGTGAGGTTAGATCAAAGAGTAGCACCCTACTCTTTGATCTAACCTCACCACAAAGTTAAGCTATTCGATTCCTCTTTTACATCCTTATGAACGCTGTATTATTCTTTTGTGCTTTTTAAACTTTTAAAGTATTTTTTACCCTCTGTGCTAAAGTGATACTCCAAAGTTTTTTAAGTAATATATATGTTTTTATGTTACTATGCTCTTTTCTTTTCTTTTTTAATTTTGATTTTTTTCTATGGGTCATATATATATTTTTTTATATGAGCTTGTGTGTTTTTACAACCAGTTTTGTATAGTGCGTTCCATTGCAATAAATTTGTACACATTTTTTATATTATTATTCTGCTTTTAGCATTATTCGGCACCTTTGGTCGCTCTCTACTACCTCATCTTTTGTCCACATATATATGTATATATATATATATATATATACATGTGGGGAATAAAGGCGGCACTCACGCAGATTTTTGCTGAAGTAGAAAAGTTGTCAGTTTTATTAGACCGACATGTTTCGGGGACTCGCCCCGTCCTCAGGGCATTAACAACCCAAACTGACCAAAAGCCATACATTTATAACACCACAAGACAAACAATGTCTCTGCCAAGGCACCTACTGATGATCATTTACCCCAGGACTGTTACATTCATAGGGATCCTGTGGAGGAATTGATTCCTTTTTAATCACTTGGTGTGGTGTGGTATCTATACTCTGATCCGGGACATCAGATTACCCTAAACAGCTTGCACTGAGGGCCAAAATGGATAACAACACGGCTCTGGACACTGCCTTGGACCTGATACAAAAGGATGCCAGTGAACGTCTCAGTTTTTCAGACATCGAGGCTAATGCTATACTAATAGAGAGACGCTTGGATGAGGAGTCGGACCCCGTCAAAAACACCTGTGACGAGCTGTATAAGAAATGGCTGCGGATGAAGCAAAGGGAGGTGGATTTTCTTTACCACGGAATTACTCTATCCGATTATTACCGGAGTAACCTCATCCCCCGTGGGTTTAGGATCCGTAATTCACCAACCATCGGCCGATTCAATACAGCCTTCTGCCGCCGTTGGGTGGCTATTCTTAATAAGTGCTCCATGGACCTCCTGCTGCTTGTGGTGGAAGAGTCCACGAGGGAGCTCAATTTAGTCAGAGAACAACTTATACAATTTGAAGGAGAGCATAAACCTACACTGCAATTGGACACCCAGACAGATTGGGTGACGAAATTGGGAACACAAATTGAGCAGTACCGCCAGGACCTGGTGCGCTTTAAAAAGGATAAACTAGCCATGGTACAGAGAGACTACCAGCAAAGACAAGTCTACCCCTGGCTAGGAGGAACAAGATCTACGCAGGAATATAAGCAACCCAATTGGAGATCATCTTCACGTAGACGGAGAGAACAGCAGACGGTAGCAGGCTCTTCAGCCAGTGACTCTGAGGGACAGTCGGGTACCACGTCTCAGTCGGAAGGACCACTCCCTTTAGGCCAGGCAATACAAACACCAGGTACCCGCTCCAAACGCATACCCCAGCCAGCAAAAGGGCGAGGACGCGGAGGGCCAAGCAAAACCAGAGGATCATCCGGGCAAAAGCCTCCACGAGCCTGAAGGAACTGGTATTTAACCTGTCTTCGGTTCCGCTAACTGAACAGGAGTATAGCCTTTTGGCTAAGGGCCTCACATTTGTACCCACTGTCCTACCGGACCCACTGGAGAACAAAGTAGAGGTTTTCCGTCTGGGTAGAACATTGAGACGACAGGAGTATTTTAATACACAACCACTTGGCGACAAGGAATCCGATATTCCAATAAAATTAAGAAAAATAGCTCCTTCATCTAACTTTGATCCCCCCAGTCTTAACCCGTCCATACGGACATTCCTGCGCCTATTGGAGACAGAGGATTCCAGTCAGACAACAGAACAGATACATCATAACCTCTCTAAACATGAAATGGCCACACTACGTGAACTGTCCCTTAGAACAGACATCGTCGTCCGGAAGGCCGATAAAGGCGGTTCTATTGTTATTCAGGACCTTGCCGATTATGTGAAAGAATGCGAGCGGCAGCTCGGCAATACGGACGTTTACAAAAGATTGACGATGGACCCAACTAAGGAGTATAAAAAGGAACTTGATGCATCCTTAATTATGGCTAGGGATCAAGGCTTTATTTCAGAGGAAACAGTTAAGGCCCTTACCATTGATCATCCTAGAGCCCCGTTGTTCTATACGGTGCCCAAGGTCCACAAAACATTGGTGGACCCCCCTGGCAGACCAATTGTGTCTGCCAGGGGCTCACTGTATCATCCAGTATCTGTGTATTTAGATGCATATTTAAATCCCTGCATTCAATCCCTCCCTACATACTTGAAGGATACCACGTCCTTACTGCTGCAGCTTCAAGCCCTGGGAGACTTACCTGAGGGCATATTGCTCTGCAGTTCGGACGTGACGAGCCTATATACATGCATACCGCATGAACTGGGCTTGGAGGCAGTGAGGGCATTAATACAAGATAATGATATGTACCAGGGCCCAGTTGTTTCATTCTTTCTGTCCCTCTTGGATAAAGTGCTTAGACGTAATTACTTTGTTTTCAATGGCAAATTTATGTTACAGTTAGCAGGATGTGCGATGGGGTCCGCAGTGGCCCCAGCATACGCTAATGCATTCATGCATCAGGTGGAATCTAAATTGTTGTATCTAGGTCCACAGTTACTGTCTAATGTGATTTACTTTAAGAGATACATTGATGACCTGATTGTACTGTGGCGGGGACCCAGGGAGGATTTAGTTAAATTATGGGAGGACCATAATGCTACGCAGCATCCAGTACAATTTACCTTTAAGGTTGATGATACTGCCATTAATTTCTTGGATGTGAAAATCACTCTCAAACAAGGCATTCTGTCGACGTCTATATTTACTAAAAAGACCGACAGAAATACGCTCTTGGATTATCATAGCTTTCACCCGAGTTCCACCAGAAGAGGGTTACCATACTCGCAATTTCTGCGAGTTCGCCGGATAACCTCTGATCCAGCAGAAACCTTGGTAGCTATGGATAACATGCTAGTAAGGTTCGCAGAACGGGGGTATCCTCTAGGCGAACTAGAAAAAGCTAAATCCAGGGCCCTAAAAGTATCACGGGAACACACACTTAGGCCTACTAATTGCCCAAATAGGGAGGAGAGACCGAGATTGCCCTGGGTTAATAGATACACCACAGCTACAAAACAACGGATAAGAAAGGCCAAAACGTTTTGGCCCATTATCCAAACAGATGGTGGCTTGTCTTCATTATCTCAGACATCATTACTCCCCAGTTACACCAGGGGTCGCAACATAGGGGAACACATAGTGAAATTGGATGTTACCCAGTTAACCTGCAAACAGGATGCCCATTTCCTTAGAACTAAACCAGGGTGCTATAGGTGCCTTGGTTGTGCTACCTGTAACACCCTAATGACAGGCAATACGTTTAACCACCCACACACAGGGAAGAAAATAGCCATCAATCATCGCCTTACGTGCACATCCACGCACGTTGTGTATCTCTTGACCTGCCCGTGTGGTCTTGCATATGTTGGCAAGACCATACGCCAGTTCCGAGAACGTATGGCCCTCCATAGGAGTGCCATCAAGAAAGCCTTTGAAAAGGGAGTGAGTGACCAGCCATTTGCAAGGCACTGCCTGGCATTTAAACACGGGGTCGCTAGTATTAGGGCCATATTGATCGACCAGGCACCTAAGACCCTCAGGGGGGGCAACAGGGATAGGACACTCTTACAACGAGAATCCAGGTGGATTTATAAATTAGGGACCCTTTCCCCCCGAGGTCTTAACGAAAATCTAGGCTTACAATGTTTTTTGTAATTTGGCTGGATAGCAGATTAGATATGCTTTTCATCCAGGGGGGTAGATTACTACTTTATCAAACAGTGGCATAGTCAGCTTGGTTGGTAGATTTTTAATAAATAACTTTCCCCCTTAGAGAAAGGTGTACATCAGCCTGTATCATTGTAACATCCATACATAGTAATGGTATTATGAGCTGGCAGGGTCAGATCTAAATGTCTAGGGACCAGGGTAAATAGTAGATACGATGCCTGCTATGTATATATGTTTTTATGTATTGCACCTATATGTATTCTGTATGTATTCGTTTCACAGATGTCACCCGGGCTCTACGCTGTCAGATGAGGTCACGGGTCAGCAGTATGTGACCGGCGGAAGACCTCCGGATGCCCAGCAAGCGCTTGACGCGTCTCCTTGGAGACGGACTAGGCGCGGCTGGATGACGTCAGAGGAGGGCGACGCGGAAAAACTGCAGGGCGTCCGGACACTCCATGCGGCGGCGGTGAGCAGGTGAGTTTGATTCACATATGATTGTTTGTCTTGTGGTGTTATAAATGTATGGCTTTTGGTCAGTTTGGGTTGTTAATGCCCTGAGGACGGGGCGAGTCCCCGAAACATGTCGGTCTAATAAAACTGACAACTTTTCTACTTCAGCAAAAATCTGCGTGAGTGCCGCCTTTATTCCCCACATGTATCTATGAGGTAACCCCTCAGGGAAGGCACCGCAGTATCTTCACTTTGTGGAAAGAGTGCCGGGACCATTTGTCTATATATATATATATATATATATATGGAACACAGTTTCTGAGGGCGCTAATATTAGTCAGAAATATTAAAGAATAATATGAAATATGTAACATTTATTCACAATTTCCACATAACAGACATAATCAAAACTATCCACACAAGGAATAGTTCTAATTTAATCAAGCAGAATTTTCTTGCCAAATAGTTGTTCAAAAAAGGTGATGTATGTAACAGGAAGAAACAGAACCCTGGGTTCTTGGCAAGAAAATTCTGCTTGATTAAATTAGAACTATTCCCTGTGTGGATAATTTTGATTATGTCTGTTATGTGGAAATTGTAAATAAATTTTACATATTTTATATTGATCTTTAATAATTCTGATTCCGACTAACATTAGCGCCCTCAGAAATTGTGTTCCATGTTTTCTGTGTGGGCCCTCACTAGCAGAGGGCTTTTCTAGAGGTGCAGCTGACTCCTGATTTTAGCGCGGTGGGGTATTTGTTGTATATATATATATATATATATATATACAGGTTGAGTATCCCATATCCAAATATTCCGAAATACGGAATATTCCGAAATACGGACTTTTTTGAGTGAGAGTGAGATAGTGAAACCATTGTTTTTTGATGGCTCAATGTACACAAACTTTGTTTAATACACAAAGTTATTAAAAATATTGTATTAAATGACCTCCCCGGCTGTGTGTATTAGGTGTATATGAAACATAAATGAATTGTGTGAATGTAGACACACTTTGTTTAAAGCACAAAGTTATAAAAAATATTGGATAAAATGACCTTCCGGCTGTGTGTATAAGGTGTGTATGTAATATAAATGCATTCTTTGCTTATATTTAGGTCCCATCGCCATGATATCTCATTATGGTATGCAATTATTCCAAAATACGGAAAAATCCCATATCCAAAATACCTCTGGTCCCAAGCATTTTGGATAAGGGAGACTCAACCTGTATATATATATATACATATATATATATATATATTTATAGAAACCCCCCCTCTGAAAATCCTGTGTTTGCCCCTGGATTGAGCTCTATCAAAAAATAGTTTGCGAAGTTTGGTGTGGAAAAACTTGATAGGGCAAAACCCTGACTTTAACTCCACTGAACACCATTGAGAACAGTGTAACACAGACTGTGAGCCTAGCCTTATCATTCCTCACCATTGCCCAACATCACTAATGCTCTTGGGGTTTAATGGATATTAATCTGTACAGCCATATGATATAAAAGAGAAAGTTGCTTTGCTTGCTCTCTAACATATGTATTTGTTTTTGAAAGAACGTCTGTTGCCCAATCCAGGCTGCCTGCAGTATTTCCAACAGCGCAGTTACTCCAAGTGTCTTGTCTTCTCAAAGGATTTTGGGCCATCGGCACTCTGCAGGCTGAAAGTTAATCTAAATATTTTTCCTCAGTCAACGTGTGGGTGATCTGCTCCTCTGCTGGAGTCTTATGTAATATTATGTGGCTTTGAAAGGAAGAAAAACAGAATAACTCAGACAGAAAAGCAACTCTTCCCTAATTAAAGATGCATGTGTATCATGCTCTGCCTTGGTAGCGCTGTCTGTAGGACTGTTTTCACAGTTTTACGGCATTTTAACTCTAACAGTTTTTTAATAGTTTTGAAAACCGGAGGAAAAATTTACATTTATACTACAAGTCAGACTTTCATCTTTCAGACACTTTTTGTTCTGACTAAAATTTATGCTTGTACTTTTTATAATTTATTGGGAGATACGAGTCACTTATATGCGTTTTTTTAGGCTCCTATGCACAGATTTTAACTCTGCGATATCAAAGTAGACTTGTTCTTCATGATCTGAACTTGTGCAGATTGATAATGTCCATGTAAAACCTGATCACAATGCAATGAATCATTGATACGCACAATCGACCGCATTGAGGAATTTGGAATAAATGCAGATATCTGCACAGCCAAATCCATTTGTTTGCTGACATCATTGTCATTACTATTAGCATACATTTACACCAGCTGGTGCAAGAGGTCAACGCAAAATGAGACAGATCTTTGTGCACGCTTAATGCAGCATCTTCCGAAGTTCTGATTACACGCCCATGACACGCTCCCAGAACACTTACGGTGGGATGTAATGCCGCCCAAGTGCGGCGGCCGTGTGGGATGCCGACCGAACTCGAACATTTTTAAAGGGGCAATCACTTACAAGGCATGGTTTTGCCTTGTAAGTGATTGCCCCTTTAAAAAAAAGTCCGAGTGCAGCCGGCATCCCGCACGGCCACTGGACTCAGGTGGCATTACATCCCGCCTCTGGTCTACACCCAAACGCCCCTGAAGGGATCTAACTATTACTGTACTTGTACTTTAAAGTACCACTCTATGAAGTACATAATTAAATCATAGAGAAGCTGGGCCTGACTGAGCCGCATGCAGAGACCTCCTTGTACGTATCTTTGCTAGTTGTATGCCTGTGACTTTCTGGAAATACTGCCACATGTCCAGGGGTGCTGACAGCTCTGTTGGGCCCCAGTACTGGTAGGGGGCATAGCAGTACTGGTAGGGGGCAGGTGTGACCAGACCCCCTACTTAGAAAATGTAAAAAAAGAGCTTTGGTGCAGCCGCAAAGCGGGGGCGCTGGTCTCAGACATGGTGGGCGGTGGCAGCAGTGGAGGAAGCGTTGGCAGCAGGGGGGAGAGGAAGGAATGAAACAGCCATTTTGAGCATCTTCAGATTCTGCAATTAGAATCCTCCACCAGTCGTACTATTGAAAGTTACAGCAGCCCCATGCTGGATGCAGATTACTCATCAGGGTATGGCCTCCAATATATGTGATTTTGCATCTGAGTTCATAATAACATCAGTGAAATGCCTGTTTCGCTCCAATAACATGCTTATAAGATGGTACATCTCTGTGCATCCACATACCCACCTCTCTGTTACTGCCCAGTCACCGTGCATACTCTGGATGCATGCCCCTTAGAATGTAAGCACTCACGAGTAGGGCCCTCTTCCCTCATGTGCTTATACTTTTCTTACTTTAATAATCCTCAACTGTCCAGATCCCACAGTTTTTTGACCACCTGGAACTTATCTCTATGTTTACTGGTGTAGTTATGCTTAGTTACCCTGTACTTGTCCTATATTGTATTCAACTGTAAGTCACTGTTTTCCTATTTTTTATGTGCATTTGTACTCTGTAATTGGGCGCTGCGGAACCCTTGTGGCGCCATATAAATAAAGGATAATAATAATAATGCGCCATAGGCGAGTGTGGTACACTGGTAAGTATGGTTCACGGTATATGGGTTTCTCACTGACCTTTCTTGATCTTCCCGGCACTTCTGCTGAGTCACCTGGAAGATGACTCCTGCTTCCGGTTCGCTAGATAAGAACGGGTGTATTAAGACACGGATCAAAACTGGGCGATGACACTTCCGGCCTCACTGAATCCAGTTTATTTGAATATGGGAAAGGTAAGTTAGGTGAGGGAAACACTACCCATATGGCGGGTTCACAACAATCAAATGTAACACGTTTATTCAGAAATTCTGACTGCAGGAATAATCCTTCTTAACAATTATGCCAATAATGTCTGTAACTCTGTAATACTGATAATTACAGCACACATACCACTTTGAAATACTGGTGGTCAATAACACGTCACTCTGAAAACACCACATACTGTACAATGGCATTTATCACAATGCAAATATTTCACTCTATGGTCATGGGTAGCTTCCCAACCTAATAGTACTTTAACCATGCAGTTTATAAGTGTCTTTTAGCATAACTCTGTAGTAGTTCTCTGTACCAATGTTCCTGGGGCAGAGTTCCAGTATACCTGAGCTCAAGGTAGAATAACAGTTTCCCCATATGTATGTCAACTAGAGATGTGCACTTGAAATTTTTCGGGTTTTGTGTTTTGGTTTTGGGTTCGGTTCTGCGGCCGTGTTTTGGGTTCGACCGCGTTTTGGCAAAACCTCACCGAATTTTTTTTGTCGGATTCGGGTGTTTTTTTCAAAAAACACTAAAAAACAGCTTAAATCATAGAATTTGGGGGTCATTTTGATCCCAAAGTATTATTAACCTCAAAAACCATAATTTCCACTCATTTTCAGTCTATTCTGAATACCTCACACCTCACAATATTATTTTTAGTCCTAAAATTTGCACCGAGGTCGCTGGATGACTAAGCTAAGCGACCCTAGTGGCCGACACAAACACCTGGCCCATCTAGGAGTGGCACTGCAGTGTCACGCAGGATGGCCCTTCCAAAAAACACTCCCCAAACAGCACATGACGCAAAGAAGAAAAAAAGAGGCGCAATGAGGTAGCTGTGTGAGTAAGATAAGCGACCCTAGTGGCCGACACAAACACCTGGCCCATCTAGGAGTGGCACTGCAGTGTCACGCAGGATGGCCCTTCCAAAAAACACTCCCCAAACAGCACATGACGCAAAGAAGAAAAAAAGAGGCGCAATGAGGTAGCTGTGTGAGTAAGCTAAGCGACCCTAGTGGCCGACACAAACACCTGGCCCATCTAGGAGTGGCACTGCAGTGTCACGCAGGATGGCCCTTCCAAAAAACACTCCCCAAACAGCACATGACGCAAAGAAGAAAAAAAGAGGCGCAATGAGGTAGCTGTGTGAGTAAGATAAGCGACCCTAGTGGCCGACACAAACACCTGGCCCATCTAGGAGTGGCACTGCAGTGTCACGCAGGATGGCCCTTCCAAAAAACACTCCCCAAACAGCACATGACGCAAAGAAGAAAAAAAGAGGCGCAATGAGGTAGCTGTGTGAGTAAGATAAGCGACCCTAGTGGCCGACACAAACACCTGGCCCATCTAGGAGTGTCACTGCAGTGTCACGCAGGATGGCCCTTCCAAAAAACACTCCCCAAACAGCACATGACGCAAAGAAGAAAAAAAGAGGCGCAATGAGGTAGCTGTGTGAGTAAGCTAAGCGACCCTAGTGGCCGACACAAACACCTGGCCCATCTAGGAGTTGCACTGCAGTGTCACGCAGGATGGCCCTTCCAAAAAACACTCCCCAAACAGCACATGACGCAAATAAAAATGAAAGAAAAAAGAGGTGCAAGATGGAATTGTCCTTGGGCCCTCCCACCCACCCTTATGTTGTATAAACAGGACATGCACACTTTAACCAACCCATCATTTCAGTGACAGGGTCTGCCACACGACTGTGACTGAAATGACGGGTTGGTTTGGACCCCCACCGAAAAAGAAGCAATTAATCTCTCCTTGCACAAACTGGCTCTACAGAGGCAAGATGTCCACCTCATCATCATCCTCTGATATATCACCGTGTACATCCCGCTCCTCACAGATTATCAATTCGTCCCCACTGGAATCCACCATCTCAGCTCCCTGTGTACTTTGTGGAGGCAATTGCTGCTGGTCAATGTCTCCATGGAGGAATTGATTATAATTCATTTTAATGAACATCATCTTCTCCACATTTTCTGGAAGTAACCTCGTACGCCGATTTCGGAGTACACACTTGTGGGAGGGCAACTTAGGTAGAATAAAGCCAGTTTGTGCAAGGGCCTCCAAATTGCCTCTTTTTCCTGCCAGTATAAGTACGGACTGTCTGACGTGCCTACTTGGATGCGGTCACTCATATAATCCTCCACCATTCTTTCAATGGTGACAGAATCATATGCAGTGACAGTAGACGACATGTCCGTAATCGTTGTCAGGTCCTTCAGTCCGGACCAGATGTCAGCATCAGCAGTCGCTCCAGACTGCCCTGCATCACCGCCAGTGGGTGGGCTCGGAATTCTGAGCCTTTTCCTCGCACCCCCAGTTGCGGGAGAATGTGAAGGAGGAGATGTTGACAGGTCGCGTTCCGCTTGACTTGACAATTTTGTCACCAGCAGGTCTTTGAACCCCAGCAGACTTGTGTCTGCTGGAAAGAGAGATCCAAGGTAGGTTTTAAATCTAGGATCGAGCACGGTGGCCAAAATGTAGTGCTCTGATTTCAACAGATTGACCACCCGTGAATCCTTGGTAAGCGAATTAAGGGCTCCATCCACAAGTCCCACATGCCTAGCGGAATCGCTCCCTTTTAGCTCCTCCTTCAATGCCTCCAGCTTCTTCTGCAAAAGCCTGATGAGGGGAATGACCTGACTCAGGCTGGCAGTGTCTGAACTGACTTCACGTGTGGCAAGTTCAAAAGGTTGCAGAACCTTGCACAACGTTGAAATCATTCTCCACTGCGCTTGAGACAGGTACATTCCACCTCCTATATCGTGCTCAATTGTATAGGCTTAAATGGCCTTTTGCTGCTCCTCCAACCTCTGAAGCATACATAGGGTTGAATTCCACCTCGTTACCACTTCTTGCTTCAGATGATGGCAGGGCAGGTTCAGGCGTTTTTGGTGGTGCTCCAGTCTTCTGTACGTGGTGCCTGTACGCCGAAAGTGTCCCGCAATTCTTCTGGCCACCGACAGCATCTCTTGCACGCCCCTGTCGTTTTTAAAAAAATTCTGCACCACCAAATTCAAGGTATGTGCAAAACATGGGACGTGCTGGAATTTGCCCATATTTAATGCACACACAATATTGCTGGCGTTGTCCGATGCCACAAATCCACAGGAGAGTCCAATTGGGGTAAGCCATTCCGCGATGATCTTCCTCAGTTGCCGTAAGAGGTTTTCAGCTGTGTGCGTATTCTGGAAACCGGTGATACAAAGCGTAGCCTGCCTAGGAAAGAGTTGGCGTTTGCGAGATGCTGCTACTGGTGCCGCCGCTGCTGTTCTTGCGGCGGGAGTCCATACATCTACCCAGTGGGCTGTCACAGTCATATAGTCCTGACCCTGCCCTGCTCCACTTGTCCACATGTCCGTGGTTAAGTGGACATTGGGTACAACTGCATTTTTTAGGACACTGGTGAGTCTTTTTGTGACGTCCGTGTACATTCTCGGTATCGCCTGCCTAGAGAAGTGGAACCTAGATGGTATTTGGTAACGGGGGCACACTACCTCAAGAAATTGTCTAGTTCCCTGTGAACTAACGGCGGATACCGGACGCACTTCTAACACCAACATAGTTGTCAAGGCCTCAGTTATCCGCTTTGCAACAGGATGACTGCTGTGATATTTCATCTTCCTCGCAAAGGACTGTTGGACAGTCAATTGCTTGGTGGAAGTAGTAAAAGTGGGCTTACGACTTCCCCTCTGGGATGACCATCGACTCCCAGCAGCAACAACAGCAGCGCCAGCAGCAGTAGGCGTTACACGCAAGGATGCATCGGATGAATCCCAGGCAGGAGAGGACTCATCAGAATTGCCAGTGACATGGCCTGCAGGACTATTGGCATTCCTGGGGAAGGAGGAAATTGACACTGAGGGAGTTGGTGGGGTGGTTTGCGTGAGCTTGGTTACAAGAGGAAGGGATTTACTGGTCAGTGGACTGCTTCCGCTGTCGCCCAAAGTTTTTGAACTTGTCACTGACTTATTATGAATGCGCTGCAGGTGACGTATAAGGGAGGATGTTCCGAGGTGGTTAACGTCCTTACCCCTACTTATTACAGCTTGACAAAGGCAACACACGGCTTGACAAATGTTGTCCGCATTTCTGTTGAAATACTTCCACACCGAAGAGCTGATTTTTTTGGTATTTTCACCAGGCATGTCAACGGCCCTATTACTCCCACGGACAACAGGTGTCTCCCCGGGTGCCGGACTTAAACAAACCACCTCACCATCAGAATCCTCCTTGTCAATTTCCTCCCCAGCGCCAGCAACACCCATATCCTCCTCATTCTGGTGTACTTCAACACTGACATCTTCAATCTGACTATCAGGAACTGGACTGCGGGTGCTCCTTCCAGCACTTGCAGGGGGCGTGCAAATGGTGGAAGGCGCATGCTCTTCACGTCCAGTGTTGGGAAGGTCAGGCATCGCAACCGACACAATTGGACTCTCCTTGTGGATTTGGGATTTGGAAGAACGCACAGTTCTTTGCGGTGCTTTTGCCAGCTTGAGTCTTTTCATTTTTCTAGCGAGAGGCTGAGTGCTTCCATCCTCATGTGAAGCTGAACCACTAGCCATGAACATAGGCCAGGGCCTCAGCCGTTCCTTGCCACTCCATGTGGTAAATGGCATATTGGCAAGTTTACGCTTCTCCTCCGACAATTTTATTTTAGATTTTGGAGTCCTTTTTTTACTGATATTTGGTGTTTTGGATTTTACATGCTCTGTACTATGACATTGGGCATCGGCCTTGGCAGACGACGTTGCTGGCATTTCATCGTCTCGGCCATGACTAGTGGCAGCAGCTTCAGCACGAGGTGGAAGTGGATCTTGATCTTTCCCTAATTTTGGAACCTCAACATTTTTGTTCTCCATATTTTAATAGGCACAACTAAAAGGCACCTCAGGTAAACAATGGAGATGGATGGATACTAGTATACTTATGGATGGACCAGCGACTGCCGACACAGAGGTAGCTACAGCCGTGGACTACCGTACTGTGTCTGCTGCTAATATAGACTGGATGATAATGAGATGAAATTAATATATATATATATAATATCACTAGTACTGCAGCCGGACAGGTATATATATTTATTATGTAATGACTGATGACGGACCTGCTGGACACTGTCAGCTCAGCAGCACCGCAGACTGCTACAGTAAGCTACTATAGTAGTATGTATCAAGAAGAAAGAGAAAAAAAACCACGGGTAGGTGGTATACAATTATGGATGGACCAGCGACTGCCGACACAGAGGTAGCTACAGCCGTGGACTACCGTACTGTGTCTGCTGCTACTATAGACTGGATGATAATGAGATGAAATTAATATATATATATATATATAATATCACTAGTACTGCAGCCGGACAGGTATATATATTTATTATGTAATGACTGATGACGGACCTGCTGGACACTGTCAGCTCAGCAGCACCGCAGACTGCTACAGTAAGCTACTATAGTAGTATGTATCAAGAAGAAAGAGAAAAAAAAAAACACGGGTAGGTGGTATACAATTATGGATGGACCAGCGACTGCCGACAGAGAGGTAGCTACAGCCGTTGACTACCGTACTGTGTCTGCTGCTAATATAGACTGGATGATAATGAGATGAAATTAATATATATATATATATAATATCACTAGTACTGCAGCCGGACAGGTATATATATTTATTATGTAATGACTGATGACGGACCTGCTGGACACTGTCAGCTCAGCAGCACCGCAGACTGCTACAGTAAGCTACTATAGCAGTATGTATCAAGAAGAAAGAGAAAAAAAAAACCACGGGTAGGTGGTATACAATTATGGATGGACCAGCGACTGCCGACACAGAGGTAGCTACAGCCGTGGACTACCGTACTGTGTCTGCTGCTAATATAGACTGGATGATAATGAGATGAAATTAATATATATATATATATATATATATATATATAATATCACTAGTACTGCAGCCGGACAGGTATATATATTTATTATGTAATGACTGATGACGGACCTGCTGGACACTGTCAGCTCAGCAGCACCGCAGACTGCTACAGTAAGCTACTATAGTAGTATGTATCAAGAAGAAAGAGAAAAAAAAAACCACGGGTAGGTGGTATACAATTATGGATGGACCAGCGACTGCCGACACAGAGGTAGCTACAGCCGTTGACTACCGTACTGTGTCTGCTGCTAATATAGACTGGATGATAATGAGATGAAATTAATATATATATATATATATATATATATAATATCACTAGTACTGCAGCCGGACAGGTATATATATTTATTATGTAATGACTGATGACGGACCTGCTGGACACTGTCAGCTCAGCAGCACCGCAGACTGCTACAGTAAGCTACTATAGTAGTATGTATCAAGAAGAAAGAGAAAAAAAAAAACCACGGGTAGGTGGTATACAATTATGGATGGACCAACGACTGCCGACACAGAGGTAGCTACAGCCGTGGACTACCGTACTGTGTCTGCTGCTAATATAGACTGGATGATAATGAGATGAAATTAATATATATATATATATATATATATATAATATCACTAGTACTGCAGCCGGACAGGTATATATATTTATTATGTAATGACTGATGACGGACCTGCTGGACACTGTCAGCTCTGCAGCACCGCAGACTGCTACAGTAAGCTACTATAGTAGTATGTATCAAGAAGAAAGAGGAAAAAAAAAACCACGGGTAGGTGGTATACAATTATGGATGGACCAGCGACTGCCGACACAGAGGTAGCTACAGCCGTGGACTACCGTACTGTGTCTGCTGCTAATATAGACTGGATGATAATGAGATGAAATTAATATATATATATATATATATATATATAATATCACTAGTACTGCAGCCGGACAGGTATATATATTTATTATGTAATGACTGATGACGGACCTGCTGGACACTGTCAGCTCAGCAGCACCGCAGACTGCTACAGTAAGCTACTATAGTAGTATGTATCAAGAAGAAAGAGAAAAAAAAAAAACCACGGGTAGGTGGTATACAATTATGGATGGACCAGCGACTGCCGACACAGAGGTAGCTACAGCCGTGGACTACCGTACTGTGTCTGCTGCTAATATAGACTGGATGATAATGAGATGAAATTAATATATATATATATATATATATATATATATATATATAATATCACTAGTACTGCAGCCGGACAGGTATATATATTTATTATGTAATGACTGATGACGGACCTGCTGGACACTGTCAGCTCAGCAGCACCGCAGACTGCTACAGTAAGCTACTATAGTAGTATGTATCAAGAAGAAAGAAAAAAAAAAAAAACCACGGGTAGGTGGTATACATATACAATTATATATATATTATATACAATTATATATAAATATATATATATATATATATATATATATATATATATATTAAACTGGTGGTGATTAATTAAACTGGTGGTCAGGTCACTGGTCACACTATCAGCAACTTGCAAGTAGTACTCCTAAGCAGACAATCACAATATATACTGGTGGTCAGTGTGGTCACAATGGCAGTGTGGCACTCTGGCAGCAGAGTGCCAGCAAAAGTGTGCACTGTACGTTAAAATATGTACTCCTGCTCTCAGACTCTAACTGCTCCCCACTGTCTCCCCCACAAGTCAGATATACAGTCACACTATCACTTCAGCAAGTAGTAGTACTCCTCCTAATGCTCCCCAAAATTACTAAAGTAAATAATACTGTGTCTCTCTCTACTCTAGTAGTCTCACTCTCTATAAACGGAGAGGACGCCAGCCACGTCCTCTCCCTATCAATCTCAATGCACGTGTGAAAATGGCGGCGACGCGCGGCTCCTTATATAGAATCCGAGTCTCGCGATAGAATCCGAGCCTCGCGAGAATCCGACAGCGGGATGATGACGTTCGGGCGCGCTCGGGTTAACCGAGCAAGGCGGGAAGATCCGAGTCGCTCGGACCCGTGTAAAAAAAACTGAAGTTCGGGCGGGTTCGGTTTCCGAGGAACCGAACCCGCTCATCTCTAATGTCAACGTGGCTGAAATAGGGATATATATGCATTTATATAAAACCCCACAGTATAAAGTTAATTCTGAAAATGAACCCAGTGACAGGCATGATCCTGGGCAGTAAAAACACACTTTTCTTTCCCAAACTGGTAAGCGCTTCTCCATAAATTAGTGCAAGTCTCCTTTTAACTTGGAAACAAGCTGATTGTTCCACAACTGTCCCAAACACTCCCTGTGAATGGCTTGACCAGGGCCCCAGGCTTATACTATATGGTGTAAGCAAGCACTCACTCAGTCTCGGCGTATGTACTGGTTGCTCAAATCTCCCACACACTGCTGCATCTAGCTGCGGGATCTCTCTCTCTGTGTACAGGGCCTCCCACTCTACACCAACTGCACGCTGATACAGGGGTTTCACCTGTTTCTGCCCAGTACCTCTCCCTGGGTCACGCTGCTGCGCACATATGACACAGGACCTTGCTCTCTAATCACACTCTGTCTGAAGCTGCCTCTGTTCTCGCTCCACATGCATCCCCAGTACTGGCCTCTGTGATTCTGTCAGCACTGCACGTGGGTCTTCTCTCTCTGTGCAAAACACAGCAGGGTCATATATCACCTCCCTCTGTCCGGGCCAACATTCCACATCCATGGTTCCCTCTCTTGGAGGAGCCAATCAAGTGCAAGTGAGGAGACCTGTGCCTGTTCAGCAGTATAACACTTTTAGCTGCATTAACCCATGCTTTCCCTGCAGTTCTTCCTAAGGCAAAGGCAGTGCTGGGTCATATACAGCCTGCCCCAGCAATTCTCAAGCAGACATGCTGTGACCTGTAGTTACACAACTGTGGGGTGCCACACGAGTGCAGGGGGGTTTCCAGTTGCCCAGAAATCCCCTTCATTACAGCTTGGCCAGTGGCCACTATATGCAGTATAAAGGGCGGAATGGAGCTGCTGCACATGTCCAGTGGCAGTATGTGGGTCTGAGTGCTCAATCATCGCACCAGAGAGAGAATCTGGTAAATGGGTCACCGTGATCATTGGGCCTGCATAAGACTGAAGTACTCTATTACATAAATTGCACTTTGATTGGGGCAGGCTATAGCTTGTTACATGCTAATTATACATACTACATGGGCTGGCTACAATCGCTCTAATATCAAACATTTGGAAATCTCCCTCCACAAATCCCACATTTGCCAATGGCATGAGACGTAGAAAAAAATCACTCAACTGTTTCCAGCAACAGGACATCATGCCCCAATGTTATCATGTATTATACTTAATTAATAGGATTCTTACACTAACATAATAGTAGGGATTTAAATTGAAATAATATAATTGAATAGGGATTTACCACATTTAATTTCAAGGTAGTTTTACTGGATCTTAGTTTTATATTAAAACAGAATGATTTGTTATTATGCAATTTTGTGCCATGGACCCATAATTTTTTATAAAGGATACAAATGTTAAATATCTATCCCTCAACAGCAACACCCCACCAGTTTACTTAATGTGCACCCAATAATTTCTCTTTAAACTTGCCTCCACACAGTGGAGGTGGCCATTTTGTAGTAGCCTCTCAGGGAAGGCATGACTCATTAAATCAATAGGTCACCTTCTGCTGAATTCAGTCCACTATACACTTAGCTGTCTTCGTTGTAAGTAGGTAACGGATACAATTTAACTGTAGGCAAAAAAATCTTTCACTTGTGTTATTAATATATGTTTTGCTGTCTTAACATTAGCAAGTTTTATCCATTTAAATATCTGTCATAATGGAAAGGGCTTTTTTGTACATGAAATACTAAATTTTACACACTAAGGTTTCCATGTCTTGCACTTCATCATGCAAAGTGCACAGCGTCAGTGAATGGATGGACATTTGCCAGTTACATTTACTTTGTATTCTGCCAAATGTTTAACTTCTGATAGATGAACTTTTAAAGCATTTTTTTTAAAACAATTTTATGGATTATTCTACGCCTATTTATAAAATGGTTTTAAGATGATTTAAGTAATAAAAAATGCTAGATTTAATTATTGCCGGTATTTTCCTTTAAATGTATTGAAGGTTTGTTACACTACACAGTGCGTCCTCTTGGATGACAAAAGCAATAAGTCAGTTTCATATTTACAGATACAGAGAACTTCTGTTCGAATTCTAGAAAAGAGAGAGAGATTTTTCAATGCACAAAGTGGGGCAGATGGTAGCCACGTCCTGGTCACTTTGTAGTTACGTACTTGATGTTCTTACAATGCAACAGGTCCAACTGAGATAGTTGTGAAAGGTCACTGAATATCACTGTTTTTCCAGATCTTTAAACAAACAAGCAATGTAATGTGAATTTAGTTTGCACTCAGCGATATCTTTTTGCTACACATCAGCTTGCAATGTTGCTGACTTTAATTTTAATTGACAGCTGATATTTTTGAACATCCACATTCAGATGTATTATTAAACTAGTAAAGGGACCTGGCATATGTTGGTCCACCTCAGTCTGCCCCACACCCCCTCTTTAAGATAATATGCCCATTGCTCTGACTACTCCCTACTCTTGACTGATCCCCTCAGGGCCCCCTTTCCCATTCTGCTTTGTCTTGAGCTCCCTTCCCTGTGTCGCAACCGCTCCCATACTTATCCCGTAACTGGTGGTCAGACGGGTCCTCCTCTTCTATGGAGCTAGATGTCTCGCCTCCAAATGAGCATGCATGTTGGAGACAGGACAGACCATACACAATTATTAAATAGATATGGAGCTATTGTAGCATAAGGATGACGTACAGATAGATCCACAGTTATCTTGGCTTCTTTGCGGTGCCTAGGCACACCATGGTTTATTTACATAAACCCTTCATCTATTGTTCTCAGCTGCAATACAATACAGAGAACAATACAGCAGGGGATTAAGTCATTACAGCAAGGGATTAAATCTGACTGCCCAGTCTCAGTTAATCCTATTGTAGGCCAAGATAAACATGGACCCATCTGTACACCTGATGTCTAAATATGTCTGTGTTTTAAGTTGGGCATACTGTATATTGATATATGTGAGACTCAACGTAAAACACTTAAGGCTGTAAATTTTGCAGGTAAGTTTTTATGTGTATGTTTGGGGCACAAAAAATTGTCAAACTTAATATGAAACCTTAGGTTGTTATTAGGATTCATAAATATTGTGGTAAAATAAAGCAGCATAATCTGTTTCGGGGAAACTTATTCTTCCTGATAATTCACCATGCACCCAATATGAAAATTCCTACGGTGTTTTTTTTTATCATACTTTTACAAATATATTTTGTATAATTATATAATTGTCTAGTAAAATGTATTTGTTGTCTTTTCAAGTGTGTCTTTTATTTCATGTCGAACCTTTTCTGTTGTTAGAATGTTATTTTTAATTGGTGGAAAACAGTAACCAAGAGCTATGGTGACCTCAAACGCATCTGGAACACGTGATATAAAAGCAGCACATTGCCTAGTAGGAAACACAGCTGGAAAATTCTAGCACCAGCGCAAAGTGACAGGTAGCAAAATTTGTTTATCAAGGTATAAAGTCAGTTAAATATACATGTACACTGTAAGTTCCCTAAAAAGGTAATGTAACGTCTTACATGTTCCTGTCCATTGCTTTGATTCCTTGCCCAAGCACAGATCTGTTGTAACAGTAAGATAGTGACGGTTGTACTTTGAAGGTGTGCTGTGATAAAATGTATGTGTTAGTAACGCACAGCTTATTGTATGTACCTTGCCACTCAGTTTTTCAAAACCACATCTAACAATTGTGTATAATACTTTGCTGCTTGCAGGTTTTACATATGATTGTGATTTTGTTCCTTAAATGGAAATAGGTGGTAGAGCGTGTATATCTTACATGTACTATATATATATATATATATATATATATATATATATATATAAAATCTTCAATGCATACCTGTATCATGTTTCTGTTGAGAATTACTGTAATGTCATAGCTGGTACTACTATTGCTTCTACTACTACTTTAATTATTGGGCTCTCTGACATTTGTTGCCCTTTTGTTGGCTGCTTGATTTAGAAATATTAGTCAGGGGTCATAGTAGCCTACATAAGGTAATAAGACTTGGGGGAAATTCAATGCCAAAAGACATAATAAGTTCAATGGAAAAGGAGCTGATAAATGTGTAGGCCACAAGTCTGCCTATAGCAGTGGCAAACGCAGGATTTCTAGAGGGGGGTTTCCAAACGCAGTCCACAATCTCCCACTCTGCAGAACACTGGAGCAAGTGTGGGAGTCTGGGGGAGCAGTAGAAGAACCTAGTAAAAACCCTGGTCGTTAACGTAAACATTGGTCTTTTTATACACTGAATATTGTATGGAATGAGGGCTGGACTGCCCATCTGGTACTTCTGGCAAATGCCAGAAGGACCTATGGGCTTGTGGGCCGGTCCTGTCAGGCAGAGAGCAGAGAAGGTTGTGCGCAGAGCAGCCTCCGGCTCTCTGCTCTGGCCGCTCCCCAGCCTCCCCTCCCGTCTCCATAGACTCGCGACACGCCCACGTGTTCTGGTTGTGCGCCCCCGCTCATCTCTATGGAAATGGGGGCATGCCACAAGTCCACATCCCGCTGACTCGCAGCACGCCCCCGACTTTAGTGCCCGTGTGCCCCCCGTACATGAGGCGAGCACCCCTGGCATGTCAGGTCTGAATTCGGACCCCAGTCCGTCCCTGTATGGAATACAGTATTAATATTTAATACTGTAGATGGTCTATAGTATAGGCTGTATCAAACATTTCAATAATATAAAATAAATGGTCAGGAAAAGGTTAAACATCCCATAATAAATAATTACACAAACAAAATAGAACCAGTAATGCACTTTCTAAGCTCACATTCTCCCACCTCATGGTAAGGCTCCCGACTCTTCTTCCTGGTAGCTACTTTCTAGTCCAGTGCACTGGTTGAGGAGTCAGATCAAACACACCGCAAAGTCAGTAGAAGGTGCTGCTACCACTGGGCTTGTGCAGCAGCTCTGCTCTGCCCCTTAAACTGCATGATGTTTTGGCAGCTCTAGTAATGTAATCATATTATATACCATTGCTATTGTTGTCATATGTTGAGCCATTTTCCAAGTGAAGGGGGGTTTGCCTATGTATAGTTAGCGGCTCTCTGGGGTCATGGATAAGAGGAAAGCAAATACTATTTCTTACTGTATATTTGGACATGATGTAAAAGTAAGTAGAGGAAAACTTATGCGGCAGGTGAAAAGAACTATACTAAAAATACTTCTGTCAGTAGACTCCATTGATAGGTCATTTAAGATGTACACAGGATGTGCTATCCAAATAGGTTTGATACTGACATAATGCACCTGGAGAATCTGGAGAACACTGCACAGTGCATGGCTACTTTACCGTGTTTGAAGATGACTCGGTAAAGTAGAAGTATGTTTAGTGTTGCAAGCAATTGGAAAAGTTAGCATTTCTCCTAAAAAAATGTATGAGTTAAGTCATAAGTGTATGGAACATAAGACCGTTTCTATTACGTGTCATTTTGTATCTTTAAAGTTATATATATAATTACAGCCTACCACACTCCTTCCTGATCCCTACTATTCCCCATCTCCATATTAATTTTGTATCACCCCTATGTATCCCCATTCCAATCTCTTTTTTTAGAATGTGAGTTCTTATAAGCAGGGCTCTCCTTCCTTTTGTTTCCTCCTTTTCCCTTTTTTCCCTTTCATTACTCCTTCCTCTGGTTCCCGCCTTCCATTAGCTCCCTTGATGTCACTGTTATTGCTTTCTGCAAAATATACTAGTAATATACTATTACTAGTTTTCCTTGTTATTGGCTTATGTATTTCTGATTGTGCTATGCTGTAGTAGTATTATGCAATAATAATACTGTTTACTCGGTTTGTACGGTTGCGTTTTACGTCGCTAAGGAACTTTGTAGCACCCTATAAGTAAAAGATAACAATAATAATTATAGTGAAAATGGCTGTATGTCCTTTCACCAAGCAAGCAATACCAAAAATGCATTATTTATCTTAGTTTCATAGTCTCGCTTCACGTTTTATTATGAATCTACAAATCGTCAAAGAGGTTTTCCACTGCGTCTTGGTTGCTTTGCTCATCTTAAATGGGAAATGCTGTTTGGGAAAAGATAAATGAAAGAGTCTTAAAATAATGTCACAAATCCCTGAATGCTGATTAGTTATTTTGTGTATGTTTTTTTAAAATTCAGTTATGCATTATCAAAATTATCTGGATGATCTACCCACCCAAACTTTCCAAAATCGTAAAACTTGGCAGATTAATTCTTGTATCTCCAGTTAGCAAATGATTTAGTGTTGAACTTCTTTGACACAATAAAATAACAACATTATGAAATCTGGTGTAAACTTAATAACCATCAATAATAGTGGTTTTATATATATATGTATATATATATATATATATATATGTCTCAAACAAACTGCACACATCACTAGGTTAAATGCCTGGGTGCTTGATCCAAAGGAGATTCATATAGCAAGTCCTCATAAACACATGCAGCCAAGCTGGGTGAATAGAAGGGATCAGCACAACCAAAGAAGTAGTATTTATTCCACCAATTCAGGAATGTTTTCATAAATGCTCAAACAGACGAGTCAACCATAATACTTAAGTAGCAGCGTTTACAAGCATGTTACCACTCTAGGAGATATTCCTCCGGTACCCTCGACAGCCGTTTCGGTGTCTGCACACCTTTCTCAAAGGGAGTATAAAAGGTAATGATGGAAAAAGCATTTAAATAGGAAAAAGACAAGCTGTCTCACCTGTGTTAGAAGTGTAATCTCCACCCCTCGGCCACACCGCATCCACCCGCCGTTCCCGCCAACGCTCTCCGCCGCGACTCCGGTGCCTTCGTGATGACGTCAGCTCCCGGAACCAACATGCGTGCAAACGTGGTGAGGGAACTGCTAAGGGTTCCCGGGTGCCGAAAGTAAGTGGCCGGAAGTCACAGTAACCATGACTCCCTGTATACAGACAGCACTGTAAAAAGAAACGCATGTGAGGCAGCTTGTCTTTTTCCTATTTAAATGCTTTTTCCATCATTTCCTTTTACACTCCCTTTGAGAAAGGTGTGCAGACACCGAAATGGCTGTCAGGGGTACCAGAGGAATATCTCTAAGAGTGGTAACATGCTTGTAAATGCTGCTCCTTAAGTATTATGGTTGACTCGTCTGTTTGAGCACTTATGGAAACATTCCCGAATTGGTGGAATAAATACTACTTCTTTGGTTGTGCTGATCCCTTCTATTCACCCAGCTTGGCTGTATGTGTTTATGAGGACTTGCTATACGAATCTCCTTTGGATCAAGCACCCAGCCATTTAACCTAGTCATGTGTGCAGTTTGTTTGAGACATATATAACCAGAGTAATTTTTGGATTTGGAACTGGCACCACACATTATTTTTTGCTCATATATCTTTTGTCATTTTGGAACACTGTCTATTGATTTTTGTGTTTGTCCCATACTAATGGATCTAGATGCTGGGGAGCTTATTGGCACAAAAAGATTTACCGAAAAGGACATTTCAAAAATTCTATTTGCTAATACTGAACAACTTGTCTTTGATGTAGATAGTCCGGCAGAAATACACTCGGACCTCCTAAAGTTATGGAAAAGACTTATTGAACTTGAGCTACATGGTTTGACGCTCTCTTAATACCATAAAGATAACCTCATACCGAGGGGTTTCCGTATAAAAAACCAACCAACATTGGGACGGTCCAATAAAGAATTTTGTAAACAGTGGTGCCTCATTTTGAATCAATGTAGCCGTGGTTTAATGATCCTTGTCATACAACAAGTCAATTTAGATATAGAAAGTGTCAAAAAGGAAATTGTACTGTGTGAATTTAATGGCATTGAAATTTTGTGATCTGATACCAGTAATGAGTGGTTAACTAAATTAGAGGATTCGGTTAATTCTTTTAGAACAGAACTACTGACTTTCAAAAAGAGTAAATACAGAAAAGTTAAGGAAGACTACAGGGAATCCAGAGTATACCCGTGGTTGACAGGACAGACTAATAGAAGGCCGTGGAGAGGAGGTTTTGGGAATAGGAGAAGACAGGACACACAATTCACTGATATTGAATCCAATACCTCCCATAGTGACTCTGATCAGTCAGGAAGGGGATCTTTTTTAGGAGACAAAATCTCCACAAGGAGCAAACTAAAAGGAAGAGACCTTTCAGGAGAGGGGGCCGCAGGAGAAAAATACAAGAAAGCGAAAGACAAGACAAAGAAATAGTAGTATTCAATCTCTCTGAGTATACACCAACACCCTCTAAGTTATCAGTACTCAATAAGGGCTTATCATTTGTACAAACTTTCAAACAGAGACCATTCGATTGTGAGGTCGAACTTTAGAAGTTCCACCGCCAACTACGTCTTAAAGATTTCTTTTCTAAACATCCAGGGAATATTACTCAGATTAAGAGCGAGCCCTTGAAGAGACCAAGCTCTTTTGACCCCCCTTCCAATAATCCCTCTATTGAGACCTTTATGAGTTAAAAGAGACATCATTCCCATCATGCACAAAACTAAGATGCATTTCTTGAATATCTCACAGGAAGAGAGGGTTGCTATACACAACCTGAGAGAAAATTCTGAGATAATAAGACCCGCCGACAAGGGCGGCGGGATTGTCATTATGAATAGGAATGATTACATTGGGGAAGTGATGCGACAATTATCAGATGTAGTCTGTTACAAAAAATTACGGTTCAATCCCACTGATAAATAGAAGAGAGAAATTGACAATATTATACAGATGGGTCTCTCCAACGGATGGGTTGACATCCAGACCGTAGAAAACCCTAACCCAGGATTATCCCAAAATTCCTCTTCTCTATATTCTGCCCAAAATACATAAATCCATGAAATCACCACCGGCAGGCCAATTCTTTCATCTATGGGCTCCCTATGCCAGCCTATATCCCACTATATAGATTACTATTTACAGCCACTGGTTCAAAACACTCCTTAGTGGTTGAGAGATACAACTGATTTCCTTAACAAATTGTCTGTCTTTGGCAGTCCCCCTACTGGGTGCTACTTAGTAACACTCGATGTTACCAGCCTATATACAAATATTGACCACACTGAGGGAATGCAGGAAGTCCGTCACGTGGTCAGTTCCAGTCCACACTACAAGGGTCCACCAGCTGAATTTTTGTTACTATTGATTGAGTTGATTCTGCACAAAAATGATTTCCTCTTTGACAATACCTTTTATCTACAACTTAAAGGGACAGCGATGGGGTCAAACATGGCCCCATCATACGCTAACATATTTATGTATGATTATGAAGAGAGGTACATTATGGCCAACCAGGAAATCTCTAAGTACATTGCTTTTTATGTTCGCTTTATAGACGACCTGTTTTTAGTGTGGACTGGGACAGAGAACATACTGAAGGACTTCGTAGATTCACTGAATGTGATACCTGGGTCTATTAGATTTATTTATACAGCTAGCTGCAACAAGATACAATTTTTAGATGTATCCATAATGTGCACAAATGGACTCTTTGAACCCATGTAATTCAGAAAACCGACTGACAAAAACAGCTTACTACTAGCCTCCAGTTTTCACCCTCAGCCGTAAAAGAAAGGACTCCCTTTTTCACAACTGGTTCGAGCTGTGAGAATAACATCCAGTTCGACTGAACTGCAGCAATCACTTACCAGAATGGGGAACAACTTCCTGGATCGGGGCTATGATCTGAAGGAGATTGAAGCTGCTAAACAAAAATGTCTGAGACTGAAAAGAGAAGATCTACTGACTCCCAAAAGGGAAAGTATAAAGACAGGTCATGACAAAATAATGTTTGGTACAACCTATTCAATAATATCAGGCGCTCTAAGATCAGCCATCCTGAATCACTGGCACATTATTAGATCAGATCCAGTTATTGGTGAGCTTTGTGGGGAGAAACCACTATTCTGCTATAAAAGGAGCAACAATCTGAAACAACAAGTGACATATTCAGATATTAGCCCTAAAGTTGCACAAGGCAGAAATTGGCTAACTACGATTAAAGGTTCGTTCAAGTGCTCTGGCTGTGTCAACTGCCGATTTATTCAAACAGGAACGAGTTTTCAACATCCCCTGACAGGCCGTATATATCATTTGAAGCATCGATTGAGTTGTGAGAGAAAATTTGTCGTTTACTTGAGTCTATGCCCATGCAAATGCATCTATGTGGGCAAAACAGTACGCATGCTGAAAGAAAGAATCGGGATGCACCGTTCTTCATTGAAGAAAGCATTTGCGAAACTTGAAACTAATACACCACCTGCTGCCAAACACTTTGTCTCAGCGGGACATACTGTCAAAGATTTCAGCTTCATGCCAATTGACCATATTCCCCCACTACGGAGAGGAGGGGATAGACATAAACTTCTACTTAAGCGTGAGTGCCAGTGGATCTATGATCTGCAGTCGATAACCCCATTGAGTCTAAATGAGGAATTCAATATGTCGGTTTTCTTGTGCTAGCTTATTAGACCCAGGTACACACTTTGCTACACACTAGTACAGTTTCTGTCCCTCAATACTAGATTCTATAGTTGTGTTTGTGTTGTGTTTTTTTTCACTTTTTTTCTTTTCTTTTGCGCTTTAATTTGGTTATGATTGCACTGCAATGTATGTGTGGACTGATCATGGACCTAATAATTCTCATTTCTTTAATTTACAATGGTGATTATTCTCATGGCATTATTCTATGTTTATACATCCTCGTATCCATTGCAACCGTAACTATAATATCCACAGATTGATCAAATGCGGATTTTAATTTCATGTGGACCTATTAATTTATATATCAGGTTAAGCCATGTATTACTAGATGGATCATTGCTATATAATGTTATTGTAACACACTGTTTATTTTTTACAGCGCTGTCTGTATACAGGGAGTCATGGTTACTGTGACTTCCGGCCACTTACTTTCGACACCCGGGAACCCTTAGCAGTTCCCTCACCACGTTTGCCCGCATGTTGGTTCCAGGAGCAGACGTCATCACGAAGGCGCCGGAGCCGCGGCAGAGAGCGTTGGCGGGAGCGGCGGGTGGACGCGGCGTGGCCGAGGGGTGGAGATTACACTTCTAACGCAGGTGAGACAGCTTGTCTTTTTCCTATTTAAATGCTTTTTCCATCATTACCTTTTATACTACATTTGAGAAAGGTGTGCAGACACCGAAACGGCTGTCAGGGGTACCGGAGGAATATCTCCAAGAGTGGTAACATGATTGTAAACGCTGCTACTTAAGTATTATGGTGACTCGTCTGTTTGAGCATTTATGGAAACATTCCTGAATTGGTGGAATAAATACTACTTCTTTGGTTGTGCTGACCCCTTCTATTCACCCAGCTTGGCTGTATGTGTTTATGAGGATTTGCTATATATATATATATATAGATAGATAGATAGATAGATAGATAGATAGATAGATAGATATGGAATTTAAGTAAACTGACATCAACAATAATTTTTAAATTATAAATGAACTTTGATTTAATAAATTAATTTATAATTTATAATCTAATATTTACATACTACAGTATATTTCTATTCGTTTTTTTTAGGATTGAAATTTGTTATAAGATTATTAGGCCTATCTAGATAATTACAAGATAATAAATAATTACAAGATAATAATTCTGAGGTTATTATTCAGGAACATTTCTAATTGTTTGTCCTATTTGTAAATGCATTGCATTGGGTTGGGTGTGAAATCCCAGTTGTTGGGATCCTAACGCTGAGAATACAGATGGCTTCCGGGTAAGTATTAGTATTTTACCACTAACCCACTCATCCCGCAGCCTAATCTTAACTGTTCCCTCCTGCAGCCTAACCCTAACCATACCCTCCCACAGTCTGACCCTAACCTACCTTCCACCCTGCCGCCTAACCCTAGCCTCCCCTCCAGCCTAACTCTAACCCTCCCTCTAGTGCCCAACCCTAACCCAAACTCTCATACTCACCTCAGAGATCTGTTGGTATTCCGGTGTCAGGATTTTGACTGTAATATCAAACAATGTAAGTAAAACTGTTCTATATCTATTTTGCTTACTAGATATTGTGCATACAAATGCTAAACCCCCTCTCAGTGGTGGTGCGCATACTGACTACACTGTGTGTGTGGATTCACCTCTCTCCCTTCTGTGCATCTGCAGCAGACTCAGCAAAGAAATTCTGGTTTTTAAACTTTGCGGCCAAAGTTACACAGAGCTGACTTTTTGCTTCTTCTTGTGAGGAGAGGCAGCTACCTGCTGCTAGGGGTGAGGAAGCCGGTGCTGGAGAAGACAGCTGACTGATGGTGACTGACAGTAATAGCTGGGTCACTTAACGCTACCACAATATTCTAGCCTGGTCTTAGTGCTAACAGGCAGAAAGCAGAGAAAACCCTTTAGTACATATCATGAAGCACTATGTACAGGGATTTTCTCTGTCTTTTTCTTCAGGATGTAGTTAGGTGACCAACGGTCGGGATCCCGGTGGTCAGCATACCGACGCCGGCCTGCAAGATGCCAGCAGGGGGCCCAGGGTTACTCCCACTCGTGGGTGTCCACAACACCCAAAGAGTGGGAATAGAACCGAGCCCCTAGTGTGGCAAGTGCAGCGAGCCCGCAAAGGGCTAAATTGCGCTCGCCCCCTGTCGGCATCCTGGCAGCCGGGATCCCGGCATTGGTATGCTGACCTGATGGGATCCCAACTGCCGGTCACCCGACCCCAACCCTTTTATTTTGGCCCCCTAATTTCCCCTTAGTACCCTCTGGGGGACATTTACTAAGCAGTGATAAGAGTGGAGAAGTGAGCCAGTGGAGAAGTTGCCCCATCAACCAATCAGCAGCTCTGTATCATTTTATAGTATGCAAATTATAGATGTTACTTCAGTGCTGATTGGTTGCCATGGGCAACTTCTCCACTGGCTCACTTCTCTTCTCTTATCACTGCTTAGTAAATGTCCCCCTCTGTCTCTTAAAGGTCATAATTTGGATTCTGAGGTAAAATGGTTCTTATGTAGTTACTCTCTGACCACATATAGTTTATGCCACACATACCCATTCTTTCTGACTGCAATATACTGCAGTTTTTGCTAAAAAAAAATAATCTTGTCATTCCCAGATTAATAATAGCGTAATTTATCTTTGTTTATTTGTGCCATACAACATCTATTTTATTATCATGTGTCACTGTCTATTAATAATATGGGACTATGTTTATTTTATTTTACTGTATGGATTGTAATATGTTTAATACCTTTCTAATTTAGTTGTATTAATTCATATCATACAGTGTTTTTATTGGAGCAGTTCGGGTTTTGAGAAGAGTTGAGCTGAGGAAAAGCTCAGTTCCTCCCGGCAAATTCTCAAAATAGGGCTAAACGTCATAATCCCGGAAACGTCAGATCTCGTGTGTTTTGGATTGCATAATTCTCTCTGCGCCATATTCCAGTTCTGCTTCCTATTCCTTCCTGAAGCAGCTTCCCCTTTGTGGGCAGCCTGAAAGCATGCACCTGTGCAGACCTTGATATGTGTTAATAATAGCGCAATTTTTGAATTTAAAATAAATAACCAGCACCAGGCTGCAATCTTAATATTAACCAGACCCAAAATCGTCAGCCCAGTGCTGGAATCCCTTAAAAAGTTGGGACCCCTCAAGATATGGGGTTAACCCCTCCTATCAGCTATTCCTGCACCCCTGGGCTTTGGTTGCAGGGTAATGGTAATGAAAGAGTTAATATTATGTACAGGGCTAGTCCGTTGAGATTTTGTTTTGTTTTGCCAATTGTTGGGATGCTACATGGAGCAAAGAGGATGTGATCCCTATGTTTTGTATGTATTAAATTGGTGAAAGAGGGATGTGTGGGGGAGTGTTTTTTTAATAAATGTATACAATGTTTGCTCTGTGTGTCGTGTTTATTTTAATATTTGTTTTTTACAGATGGACTACAAGTGCCATCAGGCCCTTAATGTCCAGTCATGCTGGCACTTGCTGTTCTGTAAAAACCAATGGGAAAAATATATAGTATCACAGGGCTGGTTAAAACTCTTGTGTTCAGAATCAGAATCAGCTTTATTGGCCAGGTGTTCTCACGTACACTAGGAATTTTTTGTAGTACAGTGCATTGCCAAGCAGTAACATGAAGGGGGAATACATATCATAAGAAGGGAGAGAACGTAGCATACATTACACACATTACATGTATGAGTTCATACTGCACATTGCAACTGTACGATAGACTCGACATATTAGACATATTATATATGTAAAAATGAAGGCTGCTTGGCAGAGCAGCACTGAGGCAGCCATCCGCGGCGCCATCTTGAACTCATTTCTAATGTTATGTGATCCAAAAATGATAATGGGTTCATGAACAGAGTTATTAATAATAATAATAATTTTATTTATATAGCGCTCTTTCTCCAAACAGGACTCAAGGCGCTTTACAGACATCAAAACAATAAACATAATACAGAAAATGAATACAGCAATACACAGGCAACACAGACATAAAAATGAAAACGTAGAACGTATAGAGTAATCATAATGCAGGATTGGTGTAGGCATTTTGGGTGATAACTTCCATGGGTTGTGTATTCCACCCTCACAGGGTACCAGGTGCGGCAGCCATCTTGGGCACACTGCGTAGGATTACCCTGGGTGGAATAGTCCACTCCTAGTGATTGCAACGTCCTAACGTTCAGAGTAGGGTACCAACAAAACTATCAGGTCCATGTATTTTCATACCATCCACAAGCGTACCAGATGAGGCAGCCATGTTGGGCGCACTACGAAAGTTACACTGTAGGAGGTAAGCCATACACGGGCCCAATGCATACATGGGAAAACGGGCACTTGTGTAGTCGTATAATATAACCTGTATGAACAATCCACGTGAGGCACATCCTGCCCACAGAGGAACCACCAGAGGCCCCCATTTTGTGTGCACTGTGGTAGATGCTGCTGGCAGGGTGTGCAATCAGTAGTACACAGTAAAAATGTTTTTGTTTTTTTTAAAGAAAGCACATGGTGAGATCACATTTGCAGGTAAACAACGAAAGGAGGTAAATTATCCTGGTCTCATAGGAGCAGTATGGGGGCTATGAGAATGTGGGGAGCACACTAAAATCCGATTAAAAATGACCCTGCTGGGCCTGGCCTTGGTGCTCCCCCCCCCCCCCCCCCCCCAACACCAGTGCTCCCTGCTCACCTTGAGGGGTAGGCCTGTAAGGCACTACTGATGTTCTCTGCCAGAGGGTTAGTAGGCCTGGTGACTTCATTGCAGAGGTTTTTTGAGTCCGCATAATGTTCCTGAATTCTTTCTTGATGTTGTTCAATGTTTGTTCAAAGGTTTTATTAACTGTTCATTAACAAAACGCTTAGAGATGGGTACGCTTTGAATATTAACCGCTTTGAGTGTTAACCCATACACAGTGCACTCCCATAGACATCAATGTATTTTTTTCAATTGTAGCCATTTGCTTTGAATGCATGGAAATGGAACAAGCATCAGCCAAGCAAACCCATAAAGGCACAAATATAAAAGCATATGGGCAGGGGTGTTTTAGGAGAGGAGGGGGCCCGTGGGTAGACTCCGGGTGGGTCCCCTCCTCTCCATGGCATCGTAGGCTCTACTGTGCATGTGCAAGTCTCTGGAAACATGGCGCCTGCCTTGCTCTAGAGATAAATTTTCTACTGTGCATGCACAGCGGCCATTTTGGGACTGATTTTTGCCGTGGCTGCTGCGGCTTCAGCGCACGACGTGGGACTCCAGAAAGGTAAATATTAACACATCATGGGTGCTGGGAGTGCAGTGTGGGGCCCCCCTAGACCCAGGGGCCCGTGTGCACCCATGGTAGAAATGCCAATGCATATGGGTATGGACATCTACAATTTGTTTTGCTGTCCATTATGTATTGTTTTTCTCTGTAAACTACTTATTGAACCTTACTACAGCTTACTCTAAGAAAAATAGGGTTAAAATAATAACAGAATCAAAGGAAACAATATTGATTGTCGGTTGATGTTTTTATTGTTGGTAAAGCGGAATGAGTGATAGAAAATATATCAGTGATAAATATTGTTAACGGAACACAAACTGGCCATTCTGTCTACCTTAAAACATATATTATTTAAGAGCTGTTAAGACTCTTACCACTAAATATTCTGACTCTATCGCTTCCACTCTCAAATGATGTCTAATGATTAAGTGTGATGGATAGCTGCTAATTCTGGACATAGAATCAGTGTTTCCATTTTATAAAGTGTGGCCAGATAGCTGTGAGAATCAGATAACTCTCCAAAGCAAGTGCAGACATACCAGTAGATTGGTGCATACCAGACATTTCTTTACTAAAAAGATCAACACTCTTTATTTATGTATTCAAATAAAAATATCATCAGTTTCTTAAAAAAATATTTTGTATTTTCTTCTAAAAACTTTCAAAGTCAAGTAAGATATTAACGATCTACTGTCTGAGAATTTTATTTTAAAATGCAGTATATTACCCTACAGTAAGTTAATAATTTATACTATTTTTAGCATCAATAAAGTAAAACTGACTTAAATGATTGGCTCTGTTGTCATGACATTTTCTTTCCCTTCCAGACACATCTCACAATCCAAAATGATAGATGCAACGGAATGTAGTTGGCATCCCGATGGTTTGAATTCTGATGCTCACAATACCGATGGTGAGATCCTGATGGGTCAAAATGCCGACAATGTCAAATGGTAAATATGAGGGTTAGAGTTAGGCTGCAGGGGGGAGGGTAGGGGGGTGCTTAGGGTTAGGCTGCAGGAAGGGAGGGTTAGGCTGTGCGGGGGCTTAGGGTGCAGAAGGGGATGGTTAGATTGTGGGGGCTATTAGGGTTAGGCTGTGACACGGGTGGGTTAGGGTTAGCCTTAAAATATTTACCAATAATTGACAGCAGTTTCACCGCTAGGATCCCGTTACCGAATTCTGCCTGTCGGGATTGTTGGAAAGCCGTACCCAACACAGTTCAACTCGGCAACAATTTAGTCACATATTTGTCAGCACATAATCATCCCACAAAGCATTGGTGTATTGCCCTAAGTTGGTGAAGCTTTGGCTACTACAATATGCTGTACAGCAATGACATCACATAGTCTTAGTTCCATGGAAGAGGTGCAAAAATACACATTTTGGACTATAATATTACTAATCACTCACCTGCGGCTTACCTTATATATAGAAGGGTATTTACAATTGTCCAGTAGGTGGGCTCTTCACGAAGGATGCCAAAACCATTGTTGAGGTTGTTTTGTCAGTAGCACTTTTTGGACAACCACTCTGTGACAGTCCCAGCTTCTCAGAAAAGTGGAAATTAGGCACCTGATAGTGTAATGTGAAATTGGAGGTCTTTCTGGGTGCCGGTTGAAAAAGTGTTGTAACTTTTGAACCATAACTGCTATTTCAAATCTGTTTGCAGCAATAAACTTTTCAGCAAATGTTGTCTGACATGTTACACGGCCACCTTTCCATTTGAAAAAAACTGACTTATATTCAAGATGGCCGATTTCAAGATGGTGCCCATGTTCAGTACATACCCTAAAAGATAGCCCACCTCACCCATACCTTACCGGAGTATTCCGTTTTTCCATTTTTCCATTTCCTGCACAGTTTTTGAAACAAAAGGGTGTACTGCGACTTTTTGAATCACCCTGTAGTAAGCCTAATGGATTCATCCCAGCCTAATAAGCTATTGCATTTACAGTAAATATAAATATACTTACATACCAAGGGTTCTGATGTTGCTACTATTATTAGTCTTGTTATGAAAATTGTGACAGCATTATAGAGTGTTCAAAATCAGTCTTGCATTTGACTCTTCTTTGCCTCTCAGAGTTTTAAATCTACCCTCACACCTCTTTAAGGTAATTTAATTACACCCCTTGACATTCATCACCCAAATTCAATTGGGATCACCTGTATAGTTTAAAAAAAAATCTTAAATGCTTTTATTTTAACGTGACTTTAAAAAAAAAACGTGATTCTCAGTCCCTAGTAGAACATTTATATGTTTGACTGATAAAATACTAATTACCATAGAATGGGTTTGCTGGCGTGGAATGTAAAATTTTTCTTATGGGAATTGAATTAATCAGTTTATAAGGCTGGACCTTACAAAACCTCATTCTTCTGCCACTGCAGAACACTATTTGTTTTATTAATCTAAAGTAAATATATCTGAACCAGCTGCAGAGCGTTTCTCAAACCAGTTCAGTAAATCGATAAAAAAAGTAAAAAATTCACAGTTTTTGTAAAATTTTTGATCAAATAAAAATATTGAAGGCGTTAGAACAGGTTGAGCTAGAGCACACAACAGGGCAGCTTAAATGCAATCTAGTCGGTTCACTTACAGTGATATATTTTAACATTTTATTTTTAGTACGGTTAACTTTGAATGCCAATAGCGAAAGTGAATGTTAAAGTTTGGGTTAATATAAAATGTACTATTAAGAAAACAAATTCATATAGTGTTTTAAAGTAAAAATATTTAAAAACAAGTCATGTTTAGGTTAACAGTGAACTCAAACAGCAAAGGGCAACCCTACAATGTGAATAGCAAACAATGAATATGAAGCAAATTACAAACTTCAAGTTTGGATCAGCCTGCTCTGCTGCCCCACCCAGCAAGTGCCTCACATGCCTAGTGAGAAATCCACAACTGCCCTTACTGTGAAGTAATTTTTCCTTACATCTTCCCTGTACCTACCTCCCTAACCCTAATCAAAACTTAGCACCGACTATAACCTATTTGCTGTCTTAACCTTACCTTAACCATCTATTGTCGACATTCACATATTCTTCATTAGGTCACGTCAACATTCAGTCCATGAACCATGATTATAACTGTATACCAATTAGATGGATCAGTAGGTTAAGTTCTACCATTTGATAATGGTAGGATACTTACACATTCAAGAAGAGCAGATATGTGGCCTGCAGTGCACCAATCCCAAACCTGTTCCGTGACATGTTTTTATCACCATACACCTCAATAAGATGAGGATGAATTTCAGCTGCTGATTTGCCCTTGAGATGCAGAAATCTGATCACACTACGCACCTCAATTTGTGACCCTGTTTCCGCCAGCCCCACCATCCTATACCTGATGTTGAGACAGTATGATTGACATGAAGTGCAGTGTAATGGCTGTGAGGGGATGCAGCAGTCTACTTGCTCTGGCTTTGTTGGAAATTCCAGTAAAATAGAGAACATTCTATGTGTGAGTGGGATTGTTACCTTAATTTTTGAACCACTCTTATAGACTCAAGAATTTTCTGTTTACTCAAGCATTTCAAAAACGTATTTTGTTTTGTAAAGCCTGCAATGACCACCTTGCTGCCAAATCCAAAGGCCACTACTCTCTGCTTATTCTCTTTGAGCTCTCTGCTGCTTTGAACACTGTGGACCACCCCCTCCGCTTGAAAATCCTTTACTCCCTTCCTTGGTCTTTGTGATACTGGCCTGTCCTCGCTGTCCTCCTACATCTCTAATAATTTCTTCTCTGTCTCCTCTAATGACTTCATCCCCACAACCAGCTCCTCTAACAGTAGGTGTCCCCCAAGGTTCTGTTCTTGTACCTCTCCTTTTCTCCCTTTATACAACCTCTTTAGGTGAGCGCATTAGCTTTTTTAACTTCCAATATAATCTCTATGCTGATGATACTCAAAATCTGCCTTTCCTCCCCTGACCTCTTCCCCTCTCTTCTCACTCATATCTCGAACTGTCCCTCTGGTATCTGTTCTCAGATGTCCCAGAGTTTTCTTAAACTTAACATATTTAAGATTAAGCTTATCATCTTACCACCCTCATGCATAACCTCACATCCCACAATTTCATTATATTTTGATGGCAAAACTATCTCCTCTAGCCCCCAATGCACTGTCTTGGAGTAATTCTTGACTCCTCCCTCTCCTCCAAACCATAAATTCAGTACGTCTTGCAATCCTGCAGTTTAGATCTCAAAAATATTTACAGGATCAGACCCTTTTGAGCCCTGGATGTTTCTGAGACCCACATCCACTCACTGGTCATCTCCAGATTGGACTGCTGTAATCTCCTCCTATCTGGCCTATCTGACAACTGCCTCTCTTCACTCCAAAATGTCCTCAATGCTGCTGCCAGGCTCATCTTTCTCTCCAAACATACTACTTCTGCCTCCCATCTCTTACATGCCATACACTGCCTCCCCTTCCCCTTCATAATCCAATTCAAGCTTCTCACATTCATGTATAAAGCCCTCACCAATTCCTCTCCCATTCCCATCTCTGACCTTATCTTCCTTTAACCCACCTTCTTAACTGTACAAATGCATGCCGCCTCTCCTGCCAACTGAATACATTCACCCATTCCTGCCTCCAAGATTTTGACCATGGTGCTCCCTACCTCTGGCATTCTCTACTGCTCCTCAACAGACTCTCCATCTCTCTACAAAGCTTCAAATGGACTGTCAAGACTAACCCTCTGTTCTACTCCCATCTGTTTAACCCTTGTCTGTCTGTCCCTCCCCTTTAAAATGTAAGCTCTCATGAGGAGGGCCCTGTCCCATTATGTGCTATTTCTTCCCTTACTTATTGTCTTGTACTCCATATTCTTTACAACAGCACCTAACCCTCTGCCACCCTGATGCTTATTTCAGTGTCATGTCCACTGATGCAGCTATGTTTATATACCATGTACTGGTCCTACATTGTCTTATACTGTAAGTAACTGTTTTATTGTTCTGCTCACTTGTTTATGTACTTTGTAAGGCATTGCAGACCCTAGTGACGCCCTATATACTAAAGGATATTAAAAATAATAATAAAAATCAAATGTAAAGCACTTTGGGGCAGATATACTAAGCCTTGAAGAGATAATTCGGAGAGTGATTATGGGGTCTATTTACTAAGCCTTGGATGGAGATAAAGTAGACAGAGAAAAAGTACCAGCCAATCAGCTCCTAACTGCCATTTTTCAAACCCAGCCTGTGACATGGCAGTTAAGAGCTGATTGGCTGGTACTTTATCTCCGTCTACTTTATCTCCATCCAAGTGTAACGCTGTGTTAATAACTGATAGGGAGGATATGTATTGTTACCAGTCCAATAATACTGTATGTTACTGTGTAAAGGATATTATAGTTTATTATAGAAATATAGGTACTGATGTGAATTGGGTGGCACGAGGGGACTTGGTGGACTGTTCTGGAAGCCCTCGCGCTGCTGAAGAAGGAAGGGGAACGGACAACTGGATAACGCGGCCGCAAGAGCCGCTCAGCAGGGGGGCTAACGAGCCGCTAGGAGAGCGCGCGAGAGTGTGGCGCAAGGAGGAAGAACACAGCTGATGAGGGGACGGAGCGGTGTGCGGAGAGATAGCTGACGGAGTATGGATATAGAGGACGCGCTGAGGGGAGGAGAATAGCCTTCTACACCCTAGCTGCATGGGACTTAAGTTACCTGATCCCCGGTGAGTCGAGTGTGCGGGCCCTCACATGACCTCGGAGAGTCCCAGTCTCAGATGCCACATCGACGGAGCTGGCTCCACAGTGATGACGGAGCTGAGGATCCGTTAATAAGTGTATGGGCCCAGTGATCACCTCCCCGGCCACGCCCGGTAACGCCCGGTAACGCCCTATGAGAGGCAGCTCAGGAAAGTGACCCCTCCCAGATAGGGGAGTGTATGCATAAAGAAGATAGAGGGAGGCTGTACCTCAACCCCATATAAGGATTGGGGATGGAACATTAGTACTAACACCAATAATCCTATCATAGAAGAGGGATTTTACCTATCTAAGAGATCTGCATTGAAGGGAAATTATCAAAGCCTCTCACCAGATCAATATTTATTCTCATATATGTAAACTCCTCAAGCCGTGGCTGTTTTGCATTGAAAGGAGCAGCAATAACCAATGCTAAGGAGTATCCATTAACAGCTATTATACAGTACTGGATAAATATAGTACCTTTTAATTACAGTAGCTGAATATAACCCGCACATTTGTTACTCCATCCTTATTCCGAACTAACTTTAGCCGGAAACAAGAAGGACCATTTAATAACCCTTCTCCCTGAGAGGAAGGAATTGAAGGAGTAAAAGCCCCTTAAGTTTAAGTATATAGGATTGTCACCAGCTTAGTACAGTGGGCTGGAGGGACGTAAGAAGAGTGGTTTTCAATTTGGCGAACCACGTAAAGCGTAACTAAAGTGAAGACGGTGCATAGACTTATCCTACCATACTATAACATTGCTTATATGAGTCACCATATATATCTAAAAAACAAAAACAAAAGTTATCTCTACCATAACACCGTGACTATATAGTATAGTCCCCCCAAAATCCTACTGTGATATCCTCACCGGGTACATTGGATAATAAAATAATTGAGGTGGAAGTATCCTCATTGACTCTATCTTACGTAATAATTTGGGGGAGAAATATCACTAAGGCATTCTGGATATATCTACATATTTCTGAGAAGAGCTAGCTATAGTGGAATCACCATTTCGCCTTCCCGGTCAGGGAACCTGTTGTTATATTTAGCGGAGGAAATTAAATTCAGATACTTATAAAAGTATAGGGATGTTGGAAAACCCGTAATCCTCATTAATAAAGAGGATATTAATATATGTACCCAGAGATATGTTCATTTCCAATTGAGTGTCTGAGACTGTATTATTCCTCAGCCGAGATCTGTTCATTGAGCCCACTCTAGGCTCTATATACGCTACTATTAGTGGACTTTTAGCACCCTACATAATATTTCCATGGAAAAGGATAAGACAGAGGGTGTACTTATAGGCACCTCTATTATCTATGAACAATACCAATAATTAGGTTTTCCTGAACTAACTACTACAACAACTACATAAGGAATACTTAAGGTGAATTGGGCCCCAACAGTGCACCAACGATAAACAAAGGGTATACCCTGACTATGACAATTAGACTGCATTGAGACTCGTAAGTTTATTATAGATGCATGTATTATATATATATGATAATATTAGTCATAACCAATTTGTTGTATTGCATACACTGTAGAAGTTTATGGATATGAAAATACGGGTGTATATGATATTATTATTTGGTAAAGTGAGTTATAGTGAATATATATTAATTGTACTCCCCGGAGTGGATAAGGTAATGAATTGTTACATCTGTGAAGAAACCAATAACATATGAATATATTAAAGTCATATTAATAAATACTTACCGTGGAAGTGGACAAGTGTTCTCAGTCACCAGAACATCCAACTCTGAAAAATAAAAGAAGGCAATAAGGTAAATCAAACAACCCACCTGTGAATCAGTACATATTCTCTACTGAACATAGCTTTCCCAAGCAAGCTAGGGTTGATATATAGACTGCTTGGGTGGAGGCACTCGGTTATAAGTATTAAGCTCCCCTGGGTGGTGGGAGAGGGGTTACATTTTGGAGGCACTGCTGAGATTCTATTATACCAGCGTCTTCTGTTGACTAACTATCTGTAGGAATATAGTGTCGTGATGGAGAAGGTTACGAAGGAAGATATCAGTCGTTGGTGCCAAGAGAAGGGAGTGCATGTTAACTATAGTCTGAGTTTGGTTGGGAATCTTTCCACCGTCAAGGAAGAAGAGGTATTGAAATTTATGGAGCAAGTCTATGGGCTAAGTTATCCCTGTATCGTGGATAAATGGAAGGAGCAGAATGGAGAAGTGTCTGCTATGCTCCTCAGTGGTAAGGACGTATTGGACCGGACTTTATTTCCTGGTATGATCATATTGGAACGAGGATCTGGGAGGAAAATCCAAATAATATGGCCTGAAGGACAAAGGTCAGAAGAGGAAGAGGCCACCCATGGAGATGATCAAGGGGCAGGAGAACATATCACTGGTGTTAATTCTGCTGGATCCTATATGATTCGTGATGAAACCCATGCTGCATCCCGACAACGTACCAGCTCAGAACCCCAGGTGGAAGCTGTAGTCGACAAAGTGGTTAGCCATCTGGAAAGATGGCAATTTGAAGGAGGATATCGTAGGTTGAGGATATTCTCGGGAATTACTCCTGTACCCGCAGGAGAAGAAACATACGATATGTGGAGGGAGGCTGCCATCCAACATTCTGAGGAATGGCAATGCCCAGAGCATATAAGAAAGCAGAGAGTGGTGGAGAGTCTGCGTGGGCCTGCTATGAGGGTGATCCAAGCGACCAGGAGGAGCAACCCCAATGCCACTTTACGGGAATATATTGAGGCTTTGGATTTCTCCTTTGGAACCTTGGAAGATGTTGGAGATATGTTGGCCCGGCTGAACGGCACTTATCAAAATTACGGAGAGACGTTAACCCAATTTATATATAGAGTGGACCGGTTAATATATAAGATTGTGGACAAAGGAGGACTTACATCAGACGTCGTGGATGAGAGGCGATTAAGACAAATCTTGAAAGGGGCTCTTACCAACAGTCCGATAGCTCAGAAACTTCGTTGTACTATGACTCCAGCTCGACCCCCCACCTTGAATGAATTAGTCAGAGATGTCAAATTGGAGGAAGTCCAAATGGAAAACCGAGAAAAGTCTCTAAAAAAGGTTAAAGTTGTATTACCTACTGCTGATCCCCCTCCTGTGGATGACAGATTATTGAGAATGATAGAAGAACAGAACAAGAAAATCGACCAGCTTATAGCTCTGCAGACTAGCCAACAACGAGCCCCCAATAGGCTGTTGGGTGTAGGAAGAGGAGATAGAAGAAGTGACTATAGAAATGCCTACGAGTGCTATAGTTGTGGGCAGTTTGGACATCGGTCATTTGAATGCCCCCTAAGGGGGTCTGAGAGGAGGGGAAGTAACAACAATGAAAGAAGAAGGTCATCTGAAGGGGGAAACTCCAACGGGAGTGCTGTGGACCCCTCACAGACTCCCCAATAATACAAGTTAGAGCTATGGGGAGTGCACAATGGTCCCACTCTGTTCCCGATAGTTTATTGGGACATGCACCTATAACTAAGGCCATGATCAATGGTCACGATTGTACTATATTGATGGACAGTGGATCACAAGTGTCCATAATATTCGAATCTTGGTACAACCACCATCTGTCTGATGTCCCCATTCAACCCCTTAGTGGACTGACTATTTGGGGATTGAGCGAACAACGTTACCCATATCTGGGGTATGTGGTTACCCAGATCACGTTTGATCCCGGATTGAGTTCTACTAACAAAACAGTTCCATTAGTAGCCTTGGTATGTCCGGATTCCCCTGGGGACAATGGGAAGTTGCCAGTAATCGTGGGCACTAATACAAATATGTTTCAGAACCTTATACAATGGTGTGAGAAGCAAGAGCAGGAAATATTGGAAGGTGTGAAGCCAGCGTCGGTAGGTACCCACCCTCAATGCCGGAGTCAACGGGTGGAGGGAAAGATGGCGACAGGAGAAAAGGATGTCATCTAACTCAAGGAGGGAGTACGGCCTGTTTCAAAGTTGGAGTTAGAAGCTTGTTTTACGGGAAGTGATATTGACGATGATAATAAACAAATTCTTATAGAACAATTACTACTGAGAGAGTCGGCATTCTCCAGAAGTGAATGGGATTTAGGCACTGCTACAGGGGTTGAACATCACATTAAATTAAACAATGAGACCCCTTTCAGAGAAAGATCTAGACGTTTGGCACCAGCTGACTTCGAGGACGTGAGGAAGCATCTCAGGGGACTGCTTGAAAATAATGTGATAGCTGACTCTGAGAGCCAATACGCTTCTCCCATAGTGGTAGCTCGGAAAAAGAACGGTGAAATTAGATTATGCATTGACTATCGCACCCTTAACAATCGCACCGTGCCAGACCAATATACTGTCCCGAAAGTTGATGAAGCACTTGATTGTCTTCAGGGTAGTCGGTGGTTCTCTCTATTAGATCTGAGGAGTGGTTATTATCAGATACCGATGAGCGCTAATGATAGATCTAAAACTGCTTTCATTTGCCCCATCGGGTTCTTTGAATTTCTCAAGATGCCTCAGGGGATAACTGGTGCTCCTGCTACATTTCAGAGGACCATGGAAAAGACAATAGGGGATATGTGTTACAGGCAAGTACTAGTATACCTGGATGACATCATAGTGTTTGGAAGAACCCTTGATGAACACAACCAGCGCCTACTCAAAGTAGTGGATCGATTAATTGCCAGAGGATTAAAGCTATCTCTTGAAAAATGCCAACTTTGTCGGTCATCCGTAAAGTATCTTGGTCACATAGTCAGTAGGCAAGGAGTGGCTACTGATCCAGCTAAGGTGGAAACTGTAAAGAACTGGCCCCGACCTGATAATCTCCGAGATCTGAGATCCTTTCTGGGATTTTGCGGCTATTACAGAAAATTTGTGCCGCAATATTCTAAGATTGCCCGTCCATTAACTGATCTGACCCGAGGCTATCCACCAACGAGGAAAATGATAGGTTCTTCTATTAACTATGAGACAAAGTATTTAAAGCCTAAAGAGTCATTTGGAGTAAGATGGGATGAAAAATGCGAAGAGGCTTTTCATCAACTAAAAGAAAGTCTAACAAAATCTCTAGTGCTGGCATATGCAAATCCAGAACTCCCTTATGAGGTCCACATTGATGCCTCCTTTGAGGGACTTGGGGGAGTATTATATCAACTTGATGATAATCAGCTAAGACCTATTGCATATATAAGTCGTGGACTATCTCATAGTGAAAAAAATTATCCAGTACATAAATTAGAGTTTCTAGCTCTCAAATGGGCAGTCACGGAGAAGTTTCACGACTATCTATATGGAGTGGAATTTTTAGTACAGACTGACAATAATCCCTTGACCTATATTCAGTCTACAGCAAAATTAGATGCAACTGGTCATAGGTGGCTGGCCGCGTTAAATAACTACAAATTTACTATCAAATATAGACCAGGAATCACCAACCAGGATGCAGATGCGTTGTCCAGAATGCCCCATTCAACAGAAAAGGTGGATAGCAATGAGTGGATCGAAGTTCCAGCTGCAGGTGTCAGGGGACTATGCCATCAGGTCGGTAACACTGGATATCCACATATCGCAGCTATCCGCATGATTGGAGCTTCTGATAATGCCATACCACCTCAGTACCAGAGAGTAACAAGGTCTCAAATGGATGGATTGGAAATTATTAATACCCACCAATTGGCTCAGGATCAGAGGGCCGACCCTGATATAATGCCTATCCTTAAATGGCTGGAAAACCCTCAATATGCTATAAATTATAGAACCCTGTCCTCAAAATCCAGAGTACTTCTTCAACAGTCAAAAAGATTGAGTATCAGAGAAGGCATAATCTATCGGCACAGTCTAAGGAAAGATGGTCGGGATAAGTGGCAGATAGTACTACCATGTATATATCAACCATTGGTGATGATGGAGCTGCATGACCGGCATGGTCATCTCGGGTATGAGAAGACGCAAGTTCTGATATCGGAACGATTCTTTTGGCCCTTTATGAACAAGGATATTGATCAGTACTGTAGGACATGTGGGAAGTGTATTCTTCGAAAGACTTTATCTATGAAAGTTGCCCCCCTAGTAAACATTCATAGCGATGGGCCCATGGATTTAGTTTGCATTGACTTTCTGTCATTGGAAGGGCCGGAAGGAAAGGAAGGGAACGTACTGGTAGTCACAGATCATTTCACGCGATATGCGCAAGCATATTTGACTCCGAATCAGAAGGCAATGACTGTTGCCAAGACCCTGTGGGAGCGATTTTTTCAACATTATGGGTTACCCGCTCGGATACATTCCGACCAAGGTCGATGTTTCGAAAGTAATCTCATTCAAGAATTATGTATATGTTGTGGGATAAAGAAATCGAGAACAACTCCATATCATCCCCAAAGCGACCCTCAACCTGAACGGTTTAACCGAACACTTTTAAATATGTTGGGAACCTTAAATGCTAAGATGAAATGGCGATGGAAACAGTGTATCTCTTCTTTGGTTCATGCCTACAATTGTACTCAGAATGAGTCTACGGGGTATACTCCCTATTTCCTTATGTTCGGCCGAGAGGCTAGACTGCCCATCGATGTATGTCTGGGGACGCAAGTAAATTCCCCTAAGGTATCTTCACATCATCAATATGTAAAGCGATTACAACAGCAGTTAAGAGATGCTTATAATCTGGCTCAATCCTCAGCTGAACATATTGGGGAAAGGAATAAAAACAGGTACGATAGGCATGTAAAAGAAAACAGACTGTTTCCAGGGGAAAGAGTGCTAATCCGAATGTTAGGAGCCCCAAGAAGACAGAAAATGACAAATCGTTGGAGATCCCAACCCTATATTATTGTAAACCAACTTTCCGATCTTCCAGTGTACCAACTTGCCCCTGAAAATGGACCGGGGCCCCATGTAACATATCATCGGCAGCATTTGCTCCCCATTGGCCAAGATATACGGTGGGGGGAGAATATTGGATGTGAAAGTCCTATGAGTGAGAGGGGTGGTTCCACAGAGATAAACATCGATCAGGGTAATGGAAATATAATGCACTCTCAGAATAGTGACACTAATGATGAATATGCCTCAGGATGTTTTTATCAAGACCAAGACTGTTTACAGGAAGAAATTGTTCCAGAGCTGACTTATCAATACTCCGAAGCTATTGATAAAAACCCTACGGGGGAAGTTACAGAGGAAAGTTGGGAAATAAGAGAAGACTCTGAATTGTTACACGATACCCCAGGCGGAGTAGATGTAGCGTCAGATGGACTACATATGTCACCTCGACCTCAAAGAGTTCGGAAACCCCCAAGAATTTTAACTTATGAACAGTTAGGCACTCCCACGGAAGTTCCTTTGTTAATACATCCTAGTTTGATAGGGTCATGGCCATATTTTGGTTATAGTGTGTGTAAATAATAGATGAATCAGTATTGTTATTAATTATATGGTGATTTTCACTCCTTTCATAAGTGCCAATCACCAGGGGGAGAATGTAACGCTGTGTTAATAACTGATAGGGAGGATATGTATTGTTACCAGTCCAATAATACTGTATGTTACTGTGTAAAGGATATTATAGTTTATTATAGAAATATAGGTACTGATGTGAATTGGGTGGCACGAGGGGACTTGGTGGACTGTTCTGGAAGCCCTCGCGCTGCTGAAGAAGGAAGGGGAACGGACAACTGGATAACGCGGCCGCAAGAGCCGCTCAGCAGGGGGGCTAACGAGCCGCTAGGAGAGCGCGCGAGAGTGTGGCGCAAGGAGGAAGAACACAGCTGATGAGGGGACGGAGCGGTGTGCGGAGAGATAGCTGATGGAGTATGGATATAGAGGACGCGCTGAGGGGAGGAGAATAGCCTTCTACACCCTAGCTGCATGGGACTTAAGTTACCTGATCCCCGGTGAGTCGAGTGTGCGGGCCCTCACATGACCTCGGAGAGTCCCAGTCTCAGATGCCACATCGACGGAGCTGGATCCACAGTGATGACGGAGCTGAGGATCCGTTAATAAGTGTATGGGCCCAGTGATCACCTCCCCGGCCACGCCCGGTAACGCCCGGTAACGCCCGGTAACGCCCTATGAGAGGCAGCTCAGGAAAGTGACCCCTCCCAGATAGGGGAGTGTATGCATAAAGAAGATAGAGGGAGGCTGTACCTCAACCCCATATAAGGATTGGGGATGGAACATTAGTACTAACACCAATAATCCTTTCATAGAAGAGGGATTTTACCTATCTAAGAGATCTGCATTGAAGGGAAATTATCCAAGCCTCTCACCAGATCAATATTTATTCTCATATATGTAAACTCCTCAAGCCGTGGCTGTTTTGCATTGAAAGGAGCAGCAATAACCAATGCTAAGGAGTATCCATTAACAGCTATTATACAGTACAGGATAAATATAGTACCTTTTAATTACAGTAGCTGAATATAACCCGCACATTTGTTACTCCATCCTTATTCCGAACTAACTTTAGCTGGAAACAAGAAGGACCATTTAATAACCCTTCTCCCTGAGAGGAAGGAATTGAAGGAGTAAAAGCCCCTTAAGTTTAAGTATATAGGATTGTCACCAGCTTAGTACAGTGGGCTGGAGGGACGTAAGAAGAGTGGTTTTCAATTTGGCGAACCACGTAAAGCGTAACTAAAGTGAAGACGGTGCATAGACTTATCCTACCATACTATAACATTGCTTATATGAGTCACCATATATATCTAAAAAACAAAAACAAAAGTTATCTCTACCATAACACCGTGACTATATAGTATAGTCCCCCCAAAATCCTACTGTGATATCCTCACCGGGTACATTGGATAATAAAATAATTGAGGTGGAAGTATCCTCATTGACTCTATCTTACGTAAGAATTTGGGGGAGAAATATCACTAAGGCATTCTGGATATATCTACATATTTCTGAGAAGAGCTAGCTATAGTGGAATCACCATTTCACCTTCCCGGTCAGGGAACCTGTTGTTATATTTAGCGGAGGAAATTAAATTCAGATACTTATAAAAGTATAGGGATGTTGGAAAACCCGTAATCCTCATTAATAAAGAGGATATTAATATATGTACCCAGAGATATGTTCATTTCCAATTGAGTGTCTGAGACTGTATTATTCCTCAGCCGAGATCTGTTCATTGAGCCCACTCTAGGCTCTATATACGCTACTATTAGTGGACTTTTAGCACCCTACATAATATTTCCATGGAAAAGGATAAGACAGAGGGTGTACTTATAGGCACCTCTATTATCTATGAACAATACCAATAATTAGGTTTTCCTGAACTAACTACTACAACAACTGCATAAGGAATACTTAAGGTGAATTGGGCCCCAACAGTGCACCAACGATAAACAAAGGGTATACCCTGACTATGACAATTAGACTGCATTGAGACTCGTAAGTTTATTATAGATGCATGTATTATATATATATGATAATATTAGTCATAACCAATTTGTTGTATTGCATACACTGTAGAAGTTTATGGATATGAAAATACGGGTGTATATGATATTATTATTTGGTAAAGTGAGTTATAGTGAATATATATTAATTGTACTCCCCGGAGTGGATAAGGTAATGAATTGTTACATCTGTGAAGAAACCAATAACATATGAATATATTAAAGTCATATTAATAAATACTTACCGTGGAAGTGGACAAGTGTTCTCAGTCACCAGAACATCCAACTCTGAAAAATAAAAGAAGGCAATAAGGTAAATCAATCAACCCACCTGTGAATCAGTACATATTCTCTACTGAACATAGCTTTCCCAAGCAAGCTAGGGTTGATATATAGACTGCTTGGGTGGAGGCACTCGGTTATAAGTATTAAGCTCCCCTGGGTGGTGGGAGAGGGGTTACACAAGGATTAGTAAATAAACCCCTATGTACCAGCCAACCAGCTCCTAACTGCCATGTTACAGGGCTGTGCTTGAAAAATGGCAGTTAGGAGCTGATTGGCTGGTTCATTATCTTTCTCCACTCTTCTAGGCCTAGTACAACTGCCCCTTTGAGTCTTATTAGGAGAAAAGGGCTATATAAATAACATTATTATTATTATTATTATTATTAATCAAATCACTTGATGAATAATAATAATTACACCAAGGGTAGAAACAACTATACAATTAAAATATACAGAAGTAATAGAAAACGTTCTATAAAATATGAATCTTATGCTATAGAATAAATAAGTGATACTATTAAAGATAAGATTAGTTATGCCAATATTGGTTGACATAATACTGATAAATGTTGATTACACTTAAATTGATGTTTTGCATGGAACATTTGCACAATTGCATTTCGCCACAGTTATAATTTATAGCATTGTTCTCCATTCTTGAGAATAAATTCTCACACCCACCCGACAAGTTTTTCCAGTGTCCTAGTAGCCCACACACTTTTAGCTGGTAATACACATCAAAAATTGCATTCAGAGAATCAGCTTTACTCATATAAAGTCTCAGTTTTCTGGATTAGCGGGGAATAAAAAATTGTTTCAGAAATCTTTGTTTAATAATAGTAATGAGAACAGCATTTAATGTGCAAAATACTAAGTACAGGTTGAATATCCCTTATCCAAAATGCTTGGGACCAGAGGTATTTTGGATATCGGATTTTTCCGTATTTTGGAATAATTGCATACCATAATGAGATATCATGGCGATGGGACCTAAGTCTAAGCACAGAATGCATTTATGTTACATATACTCCTTATACACACAGCCTGAAGGTGATTTTAGCCAATATTTTTTATAACTTTGTGCATTAAACAAAGTGTGTCTACATTCACACAATTAATTTATGTTTCATATACACCTTATACACACAGCCTGAAGGTCATTGAATACAATATTTTTAATAACTTTTTGTATTAAACAAAGTTTGTGAAAATTGAGCCATCAAAAAACAAAGGTTTCACTATCTCACTGTCACTCAAAAAAGTCCGTATTTCGGAATATTCCGTATTTTGGAATATTTGGATATGGGATACTCAACCTGTATTATCATTTATTTAGCGAACACATATTCCACAGCACTTTATAGAGACTATTTAGTAAATCATATCAGTACCTGCCCCAGTAGTTTATAGTTTACCATGGGTGTGGATTATTATATATACACTAAAAACGTCTACAGTCAATAGGTCGACCATTTATGGTCAACATGCATTAGGTCGACAGTGTCAAAAGGTCGACGAGGTCAAAAGGTAGGCATGGAATAGGCACACAGTACAAAATTTCAATATGATCAAAAGATCAACAGGGTCAAAAGGTCATCAAAATGGTTGACACACAAAAGGTAGTTGCAATTTTTTAAAAAGTTTTATTGGGTGTTTTGTCACTTTTTCTATGACAAACAGGACCCATTAGGGTACCACATCCCCTCGCCTGGCTCCGCGCAGTTTGAGTGGAGCTGCAAGTTTAAAAATAGAAAAATAAAAAATATATCTATTGTTTTTGTACTGGTTGGTTGGTGCGCTTTACTCAAGTGCGCTTTGTTCACGTGCATCTAGAAGCCCTGTGATCTACGCAGTTCTAACCAAGCTGCAAGTTTAAAAAAAAAAATATATATTGTTTTTGTACTGGTTGGTTGGTGCGCTTTACTCAAGTGCACTTTGTTAACGTGCATCTACCAGCCCTGTGTGACCCGTACATTTCGAGCCGACCTGCAAGTTTAAAAATAGAAAAATTAAAAATATATAATACAGTATATCTGTTGTTTGTACTGGTTGATGCACTCTACTCAAGTGCGCTTTATTCACATACATCTATAAGCCCTGTAACCCCACACAGTTTGTGACAAGCTGCAAGTGTAAAAATAGAAAATTAAAAAATATATAATTTAGTATATCTATTGTTTGTACTGGTTGGTGCACTTTATTCAAGTGCGCTTTGTTCACGTTCATCCGTAAGCCCCGTGATCCATGCAGTTCAAGTCGAGCTGCAAGTTTAAAAGTAGAAAAAATATATATCTATTTTTTGTACTGATTGGTGCACTTTGTTCATGTGCATCTATAAGACCTGTGACTCCATGCAGTTTTAATTTAGCTGCTAGTTAAAAAAAATTATTTATATATATATATATATATGTGTGTGTATAGGCCCTCATTCCGAGTTGATCGGTCGCAAGGCGAATTTAGCAGAGTTACGCACGCTAAGCCGCCGCCTACTGGGAGTGAATCTTAGCTTCTTAAAATTGCGACCGATGTATGCGCAATATTGCGATTACTAACTACTTAGCAGTTTCAGAGTAGCTTCAGACTTACTCTGCCTGTGCGAGCAGTTCAGTGCTTGTCGTTCCTGGTTGACGTCACAAACACACCCAGCGTTCGCCCAGGCACTCCCACCGTTTCTCCAGCCACTCCTGCGTTTTTTCCGGAAACGGTAGCGTTTTCAGCCACACGCCCCTGAAACGCCGTGTTTCCGCCCAGTAACACCCATTTCCTGTCAATCACATTACGATCGCCGGAGCGAAGAAAAAGCCGTGAGTAAAAATACTTTCTTCATAGTAAAGTTACTTGGCGCAGTCGCAGTGCGAACTTTGCGCATGCGTACTAAGCGGATTTTCACTGCGATGCGATGAAAAATACCGAGCGAACAACTCGGAATGAGGGCCATAGATCTGTTGTTTGCACTGATCTGTGCACTGTACCCAAGTGTGCTGTGGTGAGGTTTCATAGATGTGCTATAAATTGACGTGCGCTTGTGCTGCTGCTCTGTCGTTTAGTAACCAGCCAGCTCGCTGCATTCTTTGCCCAACATTGGTGAAAACAATATTGTGGACTGTGAGGTGGTCAGAATTGACTGGAAATAACTGGAAATGAATGTTATTGAGTTAATAATACTCTAGAAACCAAAAAAGGCCCAAATTATGATATTTTAGATCTTTTTGTCAATTTTTGAAAAACAAAATGCAAATCAACATCTAAATCCCAAAACAGTCACAACGGTTTGGCAAATCCAAATCCAAACCTTGACGACGAATCAGAGCCAAATCTAAATCCAGCAAAAATGGTCTGGTGCACATCTCTAGTTGTTATGTGGGTGTGTACAGCAGTGCTGTAACTAGGCATTTTAGCGCTGTGTGCAAGAAACGACAGTGGCGCCCCCCCCATGCAAGACTGGGGCAGTGCGCGCCGCAGGCGCGCAAAAAATTCCTAGGGGCGTGGCCACAAAATAATAGCAATTCATACTACGGTGCACAGTAGTCTACATTATTCAAATTACGCTGCACAGTAGCGCCACTACACCAGGTAGAGCCCTTTTATACATTACAGCAGACAGTGTCCCCCTTTTTACACATTGCGGCAGCCAGTCCCCCTTTTTACACATTGCGGCAGCCAGTCTCCCTTTTTACACATTGCAGCAGCCAGTCCCCCTTTTTACACATTACAGCAGCCAATCTCCCTTTTAACACATTGCGGCAGCCGGTCCTCCTTTTTACACATTGCGGCAGCCAGGACCCCTTTTTACACATTGCGGCAGCCAGGCCCCCTTTTTACACATTGCGGCAGCCAGGCCCCCTTTTTACACATTGCGGCAGCCAGGCCCCCTTTTTACACATTGCAGCAGCCAGTCCCATTTCTTACACATTGCAGCAGCCAGTCCCCCTTTTTACACATTGCAGCAGCCAGTCCCATTTTTTACACATTGCGACAGCCAGTCCCTCTTTTTACACATTGCGGCAGCCAGTCCCTCTTTTTACACATTGCAGCAGCCAGTCCCCCTTTTTACACATTGCAGCAGCCAGTCCCCCTTTTTACACATTGCAGCAGCCAGTCCCATTTTTTACACATTGCGGCAGCCAGTCCCATTTTACACATTGCAGCAGCCAGTCCCATTTTACACATTGCGGCAGCCAGTCGCTCTTTTTACACATTGCAGCAGCCAGTCCCCCTTTTTACACATTGCAGCAGCCAGTCCCCCTTTTTACACATTGCAGCAGCCAGTCCCATTTTTTACACATTGCGGCAGCCAGTCCCATTTTACACATTGCGGCAGCCAGTCCCATTTTTTACACATTGCGGCAACCAGTCCCATTTTACACATTGCGGCAGCCAGTCCCATTTTTTACACATTGCGGCAGCCAGTCCCATTTTACACATTGCGGCAGCCAATCCCATTTTTTACACATTGCGGCAGCCAGTCCCATTTTTTACACATTGCGGCAGCCAGTCCCATTTTACACATTGCGGCAGCCAGTCCCATTTTTTACACATTGCGGCAGGCGGTGTGAGAGAGAGAGAGAGAGAGAGAGAGAGAGGATATACTTACCTTCTCCCCGCTGACAGGCTCCTCGTGCAGCTCCCTCAGTGCAGGCAGTGAGGTGAGAAGAAGGAGGAGGGAGGGGGAGCAGGGAGCCGCAGCAGCGCTATGTTATTGGTAGTAAGCGCCGCTGCAGCATCCCCCTCTCCTTCCGTATTGGCTGACCGGCAGCCAATACGGAAGGAGAGGGGGATGCTGCAGCGGCGCTTACTACCAATAACATAGCGCTGCTGCGGCTCCCTGCTCCCCCTCCCTCCTCCTTCTCCGCTGCCCGGCGCTGATGTCTTCTATCTTCACAGCGCGGCGCACGGCGCAGAGACTTAGAGGCGGCATGTAATGAGTCAATTTGACTCATTACATGCCGCTGGCCGTGCGCCCTCAGGGCAACTGCGCTGTGTGCCAAGCCCACTTGGCACACACGTAGTTACGGCCCTGGTGTACAGTACACAAATGCTTATCTTAAAGATATACTGTAGATATCTTATAGAAATATTATAAGATATCTTATAGAAAATAATTTGGTGTACTGTACATCCAATTTTAAATGAACCCCTGGATGGGTGCAGTGTTTCACAAGCTCAGAGTTCAGAGCCCCCTACTAGTCCTTGTTTTAAAGATATGTAAGAGAAGGTATGCAGTCAGCATACCGATGCAACTGTCACAATACTGCTGCTGGGATCCCGCCATGGGCACCATACCATTGCAGGAATACCAGTGAGGTAGGTAATTCCCCCTCTGTGGGTGTCCACAACAGCCATAGAAAGAGAATAGAGCCTGTGGCGAGCAAAGCTTGCCACTCTACCCACAGCATGGCGAGCACAGCAAGCCCACAAGGGGCTTCATTGCTCTTACCCCCCCCCCTGCTGGCATTCTAATAACCGGGATCCCCACATCGGTATAATGACCGCCGGGATCACATACTGATCTCTAAGAGAAAAGCTGACTTGTGGGTGACATAAAGGGGGAGCTAGACTGCACACCATAATTTCAAACATACTAGGCAAGTTTTAAATGTATTTGTGGCCGGCAGCCACTATATGGCACCCAACGGAGCTTTTCAAATGTTCGTCTACATGTCAGCTCGCACTTGCCGGGGGTGGCCAGCTGAAATGTGTGAAAATTGAACCCGTTTTTGGTGCCCAAACAGCACTTTTCCCGATCGCACCTATTAGTCAGGTTTAGCCGATTAAACTCGGCACTAATGGGAGCGATCAGCGCAAGAGGGGAAATCAGTTGTATATCACCCTCTGCGATCTCCTGCCACTTTAGATGGGAGATCGGGGGCAATATCAATAGAATTCCCCCAATGAGAGGTGACACATTTATTTCTCAGTATCTTCAAAAAATTTTGGTGAGAAAGTAAAACAATGAAGTGTGAATATTAAGGACCTGATTAGTTGTACACAATAAGCACCATGCTAAGATGCAACGTTTGTGCTGTATTTTGAGATGAGTACAGTATATGTTATGCTTGTTGCCACATGCACATGGTACGGCAAATGTCCAAGGGCCCACAAGGTGAAGGGGGCCCTCCTAGTTCCAGTGTCTGAGATCTGTCATCTGGATAGGCCCAGCCGTGGTAAGGGTTTTGGAGGTTGGTGTCCCCGCGGGAACCCCTGCACCTTGGTGCGCCTGTACACTGGGAGTGCCTCTGACCAGCATTCTGTACAGCTGCCTTCTCATCTGCCAATTGCATGTGTAGACCTAAGAGTTTATAGAAATTAAATAGGAGGACCACCTTGAGAGTTTGTCAGGGGCCACCGAGCCTCTAATTACGCCACTGCTGGTACTAGGTACTTCTACTTGCTCCAGTACACAGTAGAACAGGGGACTTGGATTGTGGAATGGTGCACATAACCAGCAAAAAAATAATTTAGCTCAGGCCCTACTGCTGCCTATAAGAGGCTAACTGTGATTGCTGGCCCTGTGTAAGTCTGAAGTAGAGTACTACTGCACTTTTTATGGGGGGGGGGGGGGGCTATAGCACAACTTCTAGTTATGCCCCCTCATGGGCTGGCCACACTGGCTCCAAAATCAAGCATTTGGAAACTAGAGATGAGCGAGTCCAATTCTCCGAGAACTGGACCCACTCGAACTTCCCGATCCGAATCCAGCTCTGGGTTTCCCGCCAGACTCGGATCTCAAAATGAGGCAAAATGTCATCATCCCACTGTCAGATTCTCGCAGGGTTTTAGATTCTATAAAGGTCCCGGAGATCGGTGGCGTTTTCACTACGGCTGTGGAGAGTGTATTGAACGGACATGTCCGTCTCAGTGGAAAAAAGGGGGGGGGGGGGTATTTGGAAACAGCACTGGGAAATGTGTTATCTAATATATTTGTAAACCAACATAAGGCTATACCAATGCTCAATTATGTAAAGCACTTGGTTGGCGGTGCTCCCAGATATTTAGTCCAAAAGACTATGCAAAAGAAAGGGTTATTTTTACCAAGAGTGTAAAAAGAGGAAAGAAGACTATATCTTTTCTGGGGCACACTTAATGAATAATTAATTATTTAAAACAAATTTTTATTGAGTAAATTTTAAATCCTAGGCTTAATGCGACATATCTTCATAAAACAGGCTAAATTGCCAATTAGTGAGCGAAAACTTTAGTATAAATATCCGGTTGTCCTTTATTATCAATTAGTCTACCAATAGGTCTGTTCGGGGATCTAGTCACTCTATTCCCCACCACTCAAAAAAATCAAATCAAACAATATATTGTTAATGTTAATGTCTGTCTCAGTGCTGGGTTGTGTGGCGTGTGCATGTGGCTGCTCTGGGGTGCTCTCTCTGTCGTCTGGTGTATCTGTCCACCTAGGGGTGATCTGTCCATACATCCAGGGGCTCTGCCACCAGTGTTACTTAAAGACCCAGTATACTGTGTGTACATCCAGGGGCTGGTGTGTCCTATCCGTATCAGTCTAGGGGTGCTCTGTCTGTTGTCTGCTTTTTCTGACAAGGGTTGCTCTTTCCACCTAGGGGTGATCTATCCATACATCCAGGGGCTCTCCCCCAGTGTTAATTAAAGACCCAGTATACTGTGTGTACATCCAGGGGCTGGTGTGTCCTATCCGTATCAGTCTAGGGGTGCTCTGTCTGTCGTCTGCTGTTTCTGACAAGGGGTGCTCTGTCCACCTAGGGGTGATCTGCCCATCCATCCAGGTGCTCTGACCCAGTGCAAAATTCAAATAATAAAAGCTAAAAAGCCTAAAAAATAATTATATATTTTTTTCCGTTGTGCTGTACCTATACAATTTTTCTTTTATTTCGTACCCATACATGTATCGTGCAACACTGTGGGTGAAGGTGGTACCACAGTAATATATTTTCATACTCATACACGTATTGTGCGACACTGTATGTGAATGTGGTACCCCAGTAATATATTTTCATACTCATACACGTATTGTGCGACACTGTGTGTGAATGTGGTACCCCAGTAATATATTTTCATACTCATACATGTATTGTGCGACACTGATGGTGAAATTAAACCACAGTGTTTGATTACTATTTCTGACTAATACACGTATTGTGCGACATGGGTGAAAGTAGTACCACAGTAATATATTTTCATACTCATACACATATTGGCCCTCATTCCGAGTTGTTCGCTCACTAGCTGCTTTTAGCAGCCATGCAAACGCTAAGCCGCCGCCCTCTGGGAGTGTATCTTAGCTTAGCAGAAGTGCGAACGAAAGGATCGCAGAGCGGCTACAAAATAATTTTGTGCAGCTTCAGAGTAGCCCCAGACCTACCCTTAGCTTGTGATCACTGCAGACTATTTAGTTCCTGTTTTGACGTCACGAACACGCCCTGCGTTCGGCCAACCACGCCTGCGGCTCCCCAGGCATGCCCACGTTTTTTCACTCGCTCCCAGAAAACGGTCAGTTACCTCCCAGAAATGCCCACTTCATGTCAATCACTCTGCGGCCAGCAGTGCGACTGAAAAGCTTCGCTAGACCTTGTGTGAAACTACTTCGGCTGTTGTGAAAGTACGTCGTGCGTGCGCATTGCGCCGCTTACGCATGTGCAGAAGTGCTGCTTTTTTGACTAAACACTGCGCTGCGAACGAAAAACTGCTAGCGAACAACTTGGAATGACCACCATTGTGCAACACTGTTGGTGAAATAAAACCGCAGTGTTTGATTACTATTTCTGACTCATACATGTATTGCGTGACACTTTGGGTGAAATTAAACTGCTTCAAAAGCTGATATCCGCAAGTGAAGCTGCTGCCCATAAATAAAAAAGAGAAAAAGAGACTGCTCCAACTCATTTTCAATTGCATTCAAATTCGCAGACTATGCACAAGAACAAGGAACATCTGGCTTAAGGGTAGACCTATGGATAGGCAGATTGGACACGGCAGTAGCCACGCAGTCGTCATGTTTCTGTACGTAAGAGCTCACAGCGGACGTCAGATACACGTCCCGAAAATGGCCATGACACACCTGAGTTTTTGCAACTACTCCCCGTCACCTCCCTTCTTGTCAATCTTGTAAATCCTCATTGCGAGCGGGATCATAGCGGATCCTTGACACCTGTTCAATGCGATCGCGGCACATGCACAGTCTGATGAAGATCACTCAGTAGCATGGAACATTGGCTTTGCATACATCTCTGAATCCAGTCGTAGTGCAGAACCTCTGGCGCACCCCTCCCCATGAATAATCATGCAGTTGGCCAATAATTTGGCCAATACAGATTTCAGTTATCAGGTGACTTTCTCTAAAAAGTTCAATAATGGGTTAAGTGATGTGGGACAGATATGTGGAGGTGTTGTATTGATGGGAGATGTTTTTTTGGACTTGCAAATGAGATCTAAAAGTGTTTCTTCCAACTTTTTACAAAACATTATTAAAACTAGAGAGGTGCACGGACCCCCGTGTTTTGGTTTTATTTCTAATTCATCGTTGTGTTTTGGTTTTGGCAAAACCACCTTTAAGTGTTTTGGTTCAGATTTGGATTTTGGTTCACTTTAAATTAAAATCAATAAAATCAAACAGAAATTCAGATTTAAAATCCAAATTGCGATCCACATGAAGATTCAAACTGTGATTCGGTTTGGATCAGATCTCCTCGGGGGACCCAGACCAGGTTTTGGTTTGATTCGAATCCACAAAATTCAGGGGAATTTGGATTTCTGGAGAACCGAAACTCTAATTAAAACACTTCAAAATAACTTTACAGACATTTTTCTGTGCCACAAAATGCTAAAAAGACCTTAATTCAATGAAAAACACTTGCTGGCTATCATTTTCCCACCATTAATAACAAATGCAAAAATCAGCTATTTGACGCCTGTTATTAACCTCCAGTACTTTCCTTATGACCACTAACAGTCTTCTATATGGACCTGCTATATCAGTTGGCAATTTTTTGGGGTCCAGGATGGGTTCCCTACTTTTAAATGCACTTTAGCCAGGTCTCATTTTGTATAAAAGTTGTGCAACTTTACCATGAGTACTGCAAATTTAAGTTTTTCATTGAATCTTGCATTTCTCAGGTGTACTCATTTGTGTGATGTGAGTTTCATAAAACACACTCGATTTCACAAATTCGCTCTTAATTGAATTGACCTCTATAGAAAAACAGACTGCTGACAGCAGAAAAACACAAACTGGACCACCTAGTCTATCCATTTTATTTAAATTACAGTTTTTTTCCTTAGTATATATCTGTATCTATAATTTAATGTATGCCGACAACAACTTGAAGCAGATACAGAATGTCAGCAGACATTCTTCCGGGTACCTATTAGTGATGAGCGGGTTCGGTTTCTCGGAACCCGAACCCCCCCGAACTTCACCCTTTTTACACGGGTCCGAGCCATACTCGGATTCTCCCGTATGGCTCGGGTAACCCGAGCGAGCCCGAACGTCATCATCCCGCTGTCGGATTCTCGCGAGATTCGGATTCTATATAAGCAGCCGCGCGTCGCCGCCATTTTCACTCGTGCATTGGAAATGTTAGGTAGAGGACGTGGCTGGCGTCCTCTCCGTTATTGTTGAACTTGATTGTGCTGTGCACTATTGCTTAATTGTGGGGAGGGCTGGGGAGCAGCTGTATATAGGAGGAGTACAGTGCAGAGTTTTGCTGATCAGTGACCACCAGTTATCCGTTCTCTGCCTGAAAAAAATGCTCCATATCTGTGCTCAGTGTGCTGCATATATCTGTGCTCACACTGCTTAATTGTGGGGACTGGGGAGCAGCTGTATTATATAGCAGGAGTACAGTGCAGAGTTTTGCTGACAGTGACCACCAGTATACGTTGTCTGCCTGAAAAACACTCCATATCTGTGCTCAGTGTGCTGCTTTATTGTGGGGACTGGGGACCACCAGTATAATATTATATAGGAGGAGTACAGTGCAGAGTTTTGCTGACCAGTGACCACCAGTATATAATATATAGCATTTCGGTACAGTAGGCCACTGCTGTACCTACCTCTGTGTCGTCATTAAGTATACTATCAATCTACATTCTATACCTGTGGTGCATTTTAGTTTTGCAGTTTGCTGACACAGTGACCACCAGTATACTATATATAGCAGTACGGAAGGCCACTGCTGTACCTACCTCTGTGTCGTCATTCATTAAGTATACTATCCATCTACATTCTATACCTGTGGTGCATTTTAGTTTTGCAGTTTGCTGACACAGTGACCACCAGTATACTATATATAGCAGTACGGAAGGCCACTGCTGTACCTACCTCTGTGTCGTCATTCATTAAGTATACTATCCATCTACATTCTATACCTGTGGTGCATTTTAGTTTTGCAGTTTGCTGACACAGTGACCACCTGTATATATAGCAGTACGGTATGGAAGGCCACTGCTGTACCTACCTCTGTGTCATCATTAAGTATACTATCCATCTACATTCTATACCTGTGGTGCATTTTAGTTTTGCAGTTTGCTGACACAGTGACCACCAGTATACTATATATAGCAGTACGGAAGGCCACTGCTGTACCTACCTCTGTGTCGTCATTCATTAAGTATACTATCCATCTACATTCTATACCTGTGGTGCATTTTAGTTTTGCAGTTTGCTGACACAGTGACCACCAGTATACTATATATAGCAGTACGGAAGGCCACTGCTGTACCTACCTCTGTGTCGTCATTCATTAAGTATACTATCCATCTACATTCTATACCTGTGGTGCATTTTAGTTTTGCAGTTTGCTGACACAGTGACCACCAGTATATATAGCAGTACGGTACGGAAGGCCACTGCTGTACCTACCTCTGTGTCGTCATTAAGTATACTATCCATCTACATTCTATACCTGTGGTGCATTTTAGTTTTGCAGTTTGCTGACACAGTGACCACCAGTATACTATATATAGCAGTACGGAAGGCCACTGCTGTACCTACCTCTGTCGTCATTCATTAAGTATACTATCCATCTACATTCTATACCTGTGGTGCATTTTAGTTTTGCAGTTTGCTGACACAGTGACCACCAGTATACTATATATAGCAATACGGAAGGCCACTGCTGTACCTACCTCTGTGTCGTCATTCATTAAGTATACTATCCATCTACATTCTATACCTGTGGTGCATTTTAGTTTTGCAGTTTGCTGACACAGTGACCACCAGTATATATAGCAGCACGGTACGGAAGGCCACTGCTGTACCTACCTCTGTGTCGTCATTCATTAAGTATACTATCCATCTACATTCTATACCTGTGGTGCATTTTAGTTTTGCAGTTTGCTGACACAGTGACCACCAGTATACTATATACAGCAGTACGGAAGGCCACTGCTGTACCTACCTCTGTGTCGTCATTCATTAAGTATACTATTCATCTACATTCTATACCTGTGGTGCATTTTAGTTTTGCAGTTTGCTGACACAGTGACCACCAGTATACTATATATAGCAGTACGGAAGGCCACTGCTGTACCTACCTCTGTGTCGTCATTCATTAAGTATACTATCCATCTACATTCTATACCTGTGGTGCATTTTAGTTTTGCAGTTTGCTGACACAGTGACCACCAGTATACTATATATAGCAGTACGGAAGGCCACTGCTGTACCTACCTCTGTGTCGTCATTCATTAAGTATACTATCCATCTACATTCTATACCTGTGGTGCATGTTTAGTTTTGCAGTTTGCTGACACAGTGACCACCAGTATACTATATATAGCAGTATAGCAGTACGGAAGGCCACTGCTGTACTTACCTCTGTGTCGTCATTAAGTATACTATCCATCTACATTCTATACCTGTGGTGCACCTCTTTTTTTCTTTGCATCATGTGCTGTTTGGGGACTATTTTTTTGAAGTGCCATCCTGCCTGACACTGCAGTGCCACTCCTAGATGGGCCAGGTGTTTGTGTCGGCCACTTGTGTCGCTTAGCTTAGTCACACAGCGACCTTGGTGCGCCTCTTTTTTTCTTTGCATCATGTGCTGTTTGGGGACTATTTTTTTGAAGTGCCATCCTGCCTGACACTGCAGTGCCACTCCTAGATGGGCCAGGTGTTTGTGTCGGCCACTTGTGTCGCTTAGCTTAGTCACACAGCGACCTTGGTGCGCCTCTTTTTTTCTTTGCATCATGTGCTGTTTGGGGACAATTTTTTTGAAGTGCCATCCTGCCTGACACTGCAGTGCCACTCCTAGATGGGCCAGGTGTTTGTGTCGGCCACTTGTGTCGCTTAGCTTAGTCACACAGCGACCTTGGTGCGCCTCTTTTTTTCTTTGCATCATGTGCTGTTTGGGGACTATTTTTTTGAAGTGCCATCCTGCCTGACACTGCAGTGCCACTCCTAGATGGGCCAGGTGTTTGTGTCGGCCACTTGTGTCGCTTAGCTTAGCCATCCAGCGACCTCGGTGCAAATTTTAGGACTAAAAATAATATTGTGAGGTGTGAAGTGTTCAGAATAGACTGGAAATGAGTGGAAATGATGGTTATTGAGGTTAATAAAACTATGGGATCAAAATGACCCCCAAATTCTATGATTTAAGCTGTTTTTTAGGGTTTTCTGTAAAAAACACCCGAATCCAAAACACACCCGAATTCGACAAAACATTTTCGGTGAGGTTTTGCCAAAACGCGTCCGAATCCAAAACACGGCCACGGAACCGAATCCAAAACCAAAACACAAAACCCGAAAAATGTCCGGTGCACATCACTAGTACCTATTTACATTTATTGTTAGAGTCCCACATGATGAGGTTACCTGGCTGTGGTAGATGGGACCATATTTTTTGGCCGAAACTTATGCTAAGGACCTCAATTTGACCCCATGTTAAATTGCAGAGTTTATTATAATTGTTCTGATTGCCAGTGTTCTTAGGGGGTCATTCCGAAACCGTTCGCATGCTGCTGTTTTTCAAAGTGGTGCGAACGGGTCAATTCTGCACATGCAAGGCGTCCACAATGCACAGGCGCGTCGTTACCCAGTGACGGCCGTCGCTGGGCAATGACAAGAAGAATGAAGAAAGCGATCGCTACCGCGATCGCAACAAGATTGACAGGAGGAAGGCGTTCCGGGGCATCAACTTACCGTTTTCTGGGAGTGGTGAATCCAATGCAGGCATGTCCAGGTGTTTGCAGGGCAGGTGTCTGATGTCAATTCTGGGACCGGACAGGCTGAAGACAATGCAGCGGGTGAGTAAGTTGAAAGCTACTCAGAAACTGCACAAAATGTTTTTGCATAGCACGGCTGCACAAACGTTCGTAGCCCTGCTATGCAAAAAATCCCTCCTCCATGGGCGGTGTCTAGTTGATCGCACGGCCAGCAAAAAATTGCTACATGCGATCAACTCGGAATTCCCCCCTTAGTGTGCACCTGTATTTCCTCTCTGCCTATTTACAATCAGCCTGACTTTGCTTTACTATTTTTTCTAGAGGTGGATGCATCTTGTGTTGGAGAAGGGGAAATTCTGTTTCAGCATCAAACCCCTGGTAAACACCAACCAAGTGAATGTCCTCAAGAAGGTTTTCCTTGGCTGAACAAAAATAATGGGAAAGCATCTATGGACATACAAACTTATCCTTATCATCTCTTGCAAGTAGTGATCTTCCGTAACCATCTACACAGACCATAACAACTTATAAGTTTGGCATACTCTATACAATTATCTGGCAGATAATCTGTCGTTGGAATGAAAACTTGGTAATGGATGAGAGCAACTGACAATTGACCATTTGATACCAAACACTGGAAGATGGACAAAACCTGTCGTTTATACAAATTGGTTAAATCACGGACAGGTTTTGTCCATTTTCCAGTGTTTACTCATATGCATAGCAGAGTGGGTGCTTTTGGAGCAGATCACTGGGTTCCTAAATAAATTTTGCTATGGAGTCCAGTGATTGAGTATTATACCCCTCACTGATGTAATTTTATTTTTTAATCTGTTTCTACGTATTTCAGTAATCAAGAAGATGAGAAATCAGGATTTACAGATATTAAAACAAAACATAGCTACAGTAGGAAGTGTTTGTTTACTTGTGAGTAACACTAACTTTCTATTAGGATAACAGCTTCCTACTGACGTGGACGCAATAAAAATAGGCAGACTATTTTAAACATCTTGCAGATGTCTCTCAGTCTGAAGGCAGAAGAGTCAATTGTACAGAATTCATTGTCTGTAAACCTCAGGCTAATTTTAGGTACTGTATACTCAGGGAACTCATAGAGTCACAACTCTATACTGCTCTGTAAACAAACTGACAACATGTTATTCATTTGCTTTAAAAAATACATTATAGGAAATATATTTCTGAACGGTCTCAAAATTATTTTTTTTTTATTGTGAGTAATTGCTCCCTTACTGATTGATGGAATGCAGAACGTTTTGTACATATGAGGATACTAACAAAGAATAATATATTTGGCATTAGACAAAGAAAGTGAGGTACGGCGTAAGCCAACAGATGACTTTGTGGTTTGGACTGAGAAACGTTCGACATTAAGATGTTAATCAATGTCACTTACAGTACTTGTCAGTGTTTATATAATGCTGATAATAATTAATAAAATATATTATGGTAGGGATAATAGTTTTTGTTAATCATTGGCAAATTGAAAACTATTTAAACTGAATAAAATATTTTACTAAAGACTCTGGGCAAAGAACATGGGGGGGGGGGGGTACAGGTACCATCTGGTTGTAGGGGCCCAGTGGAGGCCCAGGTTAGCTTCTTAGGTAGACATTGTCCACCTTTGCAGTGCAGTGAAGGGAACAAATGTCCCAATTTGCCGCTCTCCACATAGTGGTTTTTAACATTTTGTTTGGAGGGCTTGTGGCCATGTATCCTGATTTGGTCATGCCCTCTCTGTAGTAACCAGATCCTTGTCAACTCTTGTCGGCCCTGTCTGGGTGTAGGTGACAGCCTCCACGTAAGCTGAAAAAATGGAATGTAAGACATAATTTATGAGTCCCAGAGCATCCTACCTCCTGCAATGGTGCCATGGTATTGCCCCCTGGACATCTGCAGTGAATTTAGGTGGCTGCCACATAGTTTTGAGTTAAGCACAACTTGCACGGACGTCAGAACATTTTTCAGTTGGGGGGTAAAAGATAAACTCTCAACTTGGCGCCCCTAATTTATGGTCACCTTAGACAGGTCACTTGTACCTGTATGAAACTATGGAGTAGCAGTGAGTGAGTGACCCCTTATATACACTATGTCTGGTAGAGCTCCCTTACACACAATATGCCTGGTAGAGGGCCTAATTCATATCTGATCGTAGATGTGCTAAATTTAGCACATCTACAATCAGTTTCTCAGACATGCGGGGGGACGTCCAGCACAGGGCTAGTCCACCCAGCATGTCTGGCTCTCCCCCCTTCCTCCCGCATGGTTGCGAAAGCATCGCATAGCGGTGATGATTTTGCACCTGGCTAGTATCTCCCTTCCAACGCAGCCGCAGCGGCATGCCCCCGCATCGTGTCTGGACCGCACCCAGCCAACGGTGTTCTTACGCCGTTGGCACACCCTCTGCTGCCCCGCAACCACCTCTGCCTGTCAATCAGGCAGAGGTGAACGCATCCCAGAGATGCTGTCAGCATCTCACTGTGCTACCGTGGTGCGTGCACACTCCACAAAGGGATTGAGACGGCGATCACTGCCACTGTAGCAATCCAGTCTGAATTACCCCCAAAGCCCCTTATATACAGTACATTATGTCTGGTAGAGCCTCTTACACACATTATGCCTGACAGAGCCCATTATATACACTGTAGAGAGTCCCCAGTGCCAGATATACATATGCTCCCAGTGCCAGATATACATATATGTCCCCAGTGCCAGATATACATATATGCCCCTCGTGCCAGATATACATATATGCCCCCCATGCCAGATATACATATATGCCCCCAGACCAGATATACATATATGCCCCCAGTGCCAGATATACATATATGCCCCCAGTGCCAGATATACATATATGCCCCAGTGCCAGATATACATATATGCCCCCAGTGCCAGATATACATATATGCCCCCAGAGCCTGTTATACATATGCCCCCAGTGCCAGATATACATATATGCCCCCAGTGCCAGATATACATATATGCCCCCAGAGCCTGTTATACATATGTCCCCAGTGCCAGATATACATATATCCCCACAGTGCCAGGAACACATATATGCCCCCAGTGCCAGATACACATATATGCCCCCAGTGCCAGATATACATATATGCCCCCCAGTGCCAGATATACATATATGCCCCCAGAGCCAGTTATACATATGTCCCCAGTGCCAGATATACATATGTCCCCACAGTGCCAGGAACACATACCTCCACAGGACGCTGGGCGGGCAGCACCCGCATTATCAAACAAGTCTCCTTAGTCTCAGTCTCTCCGCTGCAACGTCCGGGTCCGGCCCCAGAACAGCTTGCGCATATGTAATGAGTGCAGAGCCGGCCCTAGGCATTTGGTATGCCATGGGGCACAAGCAGCTTCTGCTGATTAAAATGATATGCAGCATGCCTGTATTCTGTGTGTGACTGCGGCATTATCTGCATACGAAATGCTATGTTACAGTACAGTGTATTCCTGGAAATCACTGTAACGTAGCATTTCATATGCAGATACAGTCACAGTCGCACACAGAATACAGGCATGCTGCATATCATTTTAGTCAGCAGAAGCTGTTTGTGCATCCTAGCCACATAGTAATGCAAATAAGAAGCATTTCATTTAAAAAAAGTCACCCGACGTTAGCAGAGCTGCCAGCTGACTCATGCCAGGCATCTCCTGCTGCATGGTGTATTGAGGCAAGATGTATGAGGACACATCTGTATCCAAGCAGAGGTCACAATGTTAGCGGCCATGTGAGCGCTGTGTGCGGGTGGGTTGGCTGTGCAGTAGTGTTCGGCATATGTGTAAGGGGCATTATGTGTGTCGTGTATAAATGCATTAATAATGTACGACAAATGTGTAAGTGTCACTATGTGTGTCATTATGTGTGTAAGTGCACTAACATTGTGCGGCATATGTGTAAGGGACATTATTTGTATGAGAGCATTAATAAAGGTTGGCATTAATAAAGGTTTGCATAATGTGTAAGGGGCATTACTGTGTGGCATTATGTGTTTAAGGTGCTCGACTGTGTGGCGTAATGTATAGAAAGGGCACTACTGTGTAATCTAATGTGAATAAAGAGCAATATGGTATGGTGTAATGTGAATAAGGGGCACTACTGTGAGGAGTAACGTTTATAAGGTAAAGTGGTACTACTGTGTGATGTAACGTGAATTAGGGACACTACTGCATGATATAATGTGAATAAAGTTGCACTACTGTGTGGCGTCATTTGAATTGGGGGTACTATTGTGTGGCCATGCCCCTTCCCAGCAAGAACACACCCCTTTTTGGGCTGCACACCAAATTTGTGCACTGTTCCTATTTAAAACGCAGCCGTTCCACCCCCCCGCCCAGTTAGGCAGAGGCGATAAACTGCAGCGTGCGATCGGGTCAGAATGACCCCCTACATACGTAGCCACCTCATTACATAGATAGCCACCGAATTACATACGTAGCCACCGCATTACATACATAGCCACCGCATTACCTAAATAGGTCCATCATCATGGACAGACATTGGTCAGCTATAGGGCTGAAGGACTTTGCAGTAGAGATTGTCCCAGGGCTGACTGTGAGTGCTGCCTGATCAGCTGGCATCCTGAGAACAAGGTACATCCTGCTCCTGTCCAGTCCCCAAACCATACACTGTGACTGGGGATGCCCTAACCCTTACACCACCATGATAATGGAAATAATGTAATTAAAAATCACCTCTCTGCTGGGTCCCCTTTAGTGCTCATTTGCCGCTCTGGCCAGTTCAGTGAGAATGCGAGAGCTAGGGTGGCGGCGGGTGCATTGAACCCGGCTTCGACCATCGCTATGCTGCTGCTCCCGGGCTGGGTGCGTTGAAGAGACCTTTCGACGGGGCCAAAGAGAGGATGCTGCTGGGCTGGTTAACTTTCTCCAGGTCCCTCCTATGGTAGAAAAGTTTCACCACTTCTCATGGAAGTGCCCGCTAGCCTAACTTCCGGATTGTGTTCCAATGAACCACAAGTACTGGAAGCAGTGTGAGCCAGCCCAGCCTGAGTGTGAATCGGTCTGGCTGAGGGGGATATGGGACCGACCCATCAGAATCTGTCCTGGTGGGCCAATCCGCCCCTGCCCAGGACTGCCATGGAGCTGCCGGAGGAGTTCAAGGGAAATCATTAAAGATAAATCATCCCTAACAGGTCGTCTAGTCAAAGTTTCCACCCTCAACCGCTTAAACGTGGCTTACCTTTTTCCCAGCTCCTTCGTATCAGACGTATTACCTCTGATCCAGCTAAAGCATTGATACAAATGGATGCAATGATCACGCAGTTTATAGAGCGAGGGTATCCCATTCAGCTCCTACAGGAGGCCAAGCAAAAAGTCCTCAATATTGATAGAGCGACACTTATTGGTCCAGCACAAGTGCGTAAGGAAACTAATCCCATTATCCCTTGGGTGACACAATATCATGCAGCTAGTAGCGGCATTAACCATATATCTAAACAACTATGGCCTATTGTGCAGAGTGACCCGGAGTTACACTTGCAAAACACCAAGTTAATGTCCTGCTATAAACGCAGTAAGAACATCAGGGACATCCTAGTTAAAACCGATGTTACTAAGTACAGTACTACGACTATCCCTACTGGAGGCAGGCATAGGGGTTGTGTCCGGTGCACGTGCACAACGTGCCAGTATATGTTGGCGGGGGATACATTTCAGCATCCCCACTCAGGGAAAACAATGTTTATATTTCACACCTTAACATGTGTATCTCGCTTTGTGGTATACCAGTTGTTGTGCCCCTGTGGGCTGTTTTACGTAGGCAAAACCCAACGCATGTTTAAAGAACGGATGGCAGCTCACTGGTCCGCCATCAAATTGGCCATCAACAAGGGTACCAGCGAACAACCCGTTGCAAGACACTTTGCACTTCAACGCCACCCGTTAACTACGCTGAGGTATCGCATGATTGATCATGTGCCAGCCTCCATTAGGGGGGGCGACCGGGCAGCGAAACTACTAAGGTTGGAAGCACGGTGGATTTATCGCCTGGACACGGTTCACCCACGGGGACTTAATGAGTCTCATGGTTTTAATAGCTTTCTATGAGATAGTCCGGCTTGAGGTAGTTAGTGAATGTAATGGGTTTATTATTGGCTATAGTCACTTGTCTCTTTACTTCACCATAGGGGCTATGGATGATCATACATTTATTTTTTTATATTGTTATACTAATATATGTATTTCATACACCAACAATTGTTGATCATGATTAGTAATGTTTAGTATGTTTTATTTCAATTATGATATGCATTTGGGCTCCCTAATCATCAATTCTTATGTTCCGAGCTGATGTATGTACTTAGTATGCTGCTTATCAACGTCCTGTAGTAATACTGTGAATTGGATATATGCGGTTTCATGTATACATCTATTATCATATGTGGGTAATGTTCTAATTGTTGACGCAGTGCATTGGTACCATCCGATGAGTACAGTTCCATGTTTTCTCTGCAGTTTCTCTATAGCTGTTTATACTGTTGGTATGGTGACGGGGAGCACGGCCGGGGCAAGTGACGTGGCGCATCGTCACTTCCGGTCAGCCGGACGGGGCAGGCGTTGTCCCGCTAGCCGCAGGTGTTTCTACACAGGGTGATTAGAGCCTGTATAAGGTAAGCTTTGTCTGTTTGTTTGTTTAGACCTGAGGAAAATGACACAATAAAAGTCATTGAAACGTTGTTACTCCATACCTGCCTGTATCAGAGTTATTTAATCAGACACCAGGAGTGCCGCGGCTGTTGTGTGTATATATATATATATATATACAGGTTTAGTATCCCTTATCCAAAATTCAAAATCCCACATTTTTGGTTCCCCTACTGAGGTAATGACACATATACATATATATTATATAGCTATATAATACATCTATATATACACATAATATATAATATATCTGTCATTATCTTAGTAGGGGACCCAAAAATGTGGGATTTTGAATAAGGGATACTCAACCTGTGTATATATATATATATATATATATATATATATCTCTTAGGGATGAGCGGGTTCGGTTCTCTGAGAACCAAACCCTACCGGACTTTACCATTCGAATCCAGTTCCGAGTCAGGCTCGGGTTTTCCCGCCTGACTCGGAAACCAGAACAAGGCAAAACATCATCATCCCGCTGTCGGATACTCGCAGGATTTGGATTCCATATAAGGAGCCGCGCGTCACGGCCATTTTCACTCCAGTCTCGGAGAGTGTAGTGAGAGGACGTGTCTCCGTCCTCAGTGTCTGTGTGGGGGCGGGAAAGTGGGGTGGCGATTCTAGTGCTGTCTTGTGCTGTTCAGTCAAGTGTAGTCAGAAGTGTAGCTAGGTGCCATGGTGCCCAGAGCAAGGGTATGTTTTGGCTCCCCCTCCCCTGTAATGAATTGGGGGCCTAGCCAACATGTGGTGGTATGTTACATTTAAAAGAAACAATATTTAAAAATCCTAAATTGGTGACATTATTCCATTGGATTCTCTGTGAAAAGCTGGGCCACTTGCTTGAGTCTGCCTCCCAGGCTAAAAGTTGCCAGTCAGCCCCTGGGACCAGTTCTAGACCTTGTGGAGCTCAGGGCAAAAGTTTCCTTTGGGTTCCCCCAATGATTAAAATAGGGTCAGTGCATAACGAAGGCTTGCAACAACAATATAGGGGCATGGCTTCATTGGGAAAGTGCATGTCCACCGCATAGTACCAATTCACATTACACTGCAGTGTAGTGTCCGTTATTCACATTACACTACAGAGTAGTACCCCTTATACACGTTATGCCACACTGCAGAGCAGCGCGCCCTCTAACTTTTTCAGCACCCGGAGCTCACGCTCCACCGGAGCCACCCTCGCTACACCCCTGAGTGTAGTCAGTGTCTTATGCTCCATCAGTCCAGCCAGTCACAGTGTTGGTGTCCTACGCTGCTATATGTCCCCAGTGCTGCTGGCTGCTGTATAAGTCCCATGCAGTTTTGCTGTGTTGTCTTGCATCCGATCAGGGGTAGTGTCTCTCTTGTGCAGCATCAGTCCAGTGACCTGTCACAGTGGTGGTGTCCTCTGCTGCCATATATCCAGTGTTACTGGCGTATAATACTAGTGATATTGCCGTATAATTCCCATGATATTGCCGTATAATTCCCGTGATACTGGCGTATAAATACAATGATATTGCTGTATAATTCTCGGAATACTGGCGTATAATTCCTATGATATTGCCGTATAATTCCTGTGATATTGCCGTATAATTCTCGGAATACTGGCGTATAATTCCTATGACATTGCCATATAATTCTCGGAATACTGGCGTATAATTCCTGTGACATTGCCGTATAATTCTCGGAATACTGCCGTATAATTCCTGTGATATTGCTGTATAAATCTCGGAATACTGGCATATAATTCCTATGATATTGCCGTATAATTCCTGTGATATTGCCGTTTAATTCTCGAAATACTGGCGTATAATTCCTATGACATTGCCGTATAATTCTCGGAATACTGGCGTATAATTCCTGTGATATTGCCATATAATTCTCAGAATACTGGCATATAATTCCAGTGATATTGCCATATAATTCTCGGAATACTGGCATATAATTCCTATGATACTGCCATATAATTCCCATGATACTGGAGCATAATTCCTGTGATATTGCCATATAATTCCTGTGATACTGGCGTATAATTCCTGTGATATTGCCGTATAATTCCAGTGATATTGCCATATAATTCCCGTGATACTGCCATATAATTCCAGTTATCCTGCCGTATAATTCCATATAAATCCATATTATTCCATATGAATCCAGTCCAGTGGTGCTGCCATATAACTTCAGTGGTGCTGTCCTGTGCTGTATATTATTTGCTCCAAATAAAGAAGTTATTAATATTTAATCCAAATAATTTTTACAGGGTTTGCGCTGTGAGGTGTAGGGGTGTGCTGTCCTCTGCCGCATATTCTGTTATATAACTCCAGAAAAATAATGGAGAACAAACATTTGGAGGATAAAATAGGGAAAGATCAAGAACAACTTCCTCCTAGTGCTGAAGCTGCTGCCACTAGCCATGACATAGATGATGAAATGCCATCAACGTCAGCTGCCAAGGCCAATGTCCAATGTGATAGTAGAGGGTATGTAAAATACAAAAAGCCAAAGTTCAGTAAAAGACCCAAAAAAAGAAATTTAAATGGTTTGAGGAGAAACGTAAACTTGCCAATATGCCATTTACGGAGTGGCAAGGAACGGCTGAGGCCCTGGCCTATGTTCATAACAAGTGGTTCAGCTTCACATGATGATGGAAGCCCTCATCCTCCCGCTAGAAAAATTAAGAGTTAAGCTGGAAAAAGCACAGAAAAGAACTGTGCGTTGAGATGGTATCACAAATCCCCAAGGAGAGTCCAAGTGTGTCGGCGGTTGCGATGCCTGACCTTCCCAACACTGGATGGGAAGAGGTGGCTCCTTCCACCATTTGCACGCCCCCTGCAAGTGCTGGAAGGAGCACCAACAGTCCAGTTCCTGATATTGAAATTGAAGATGTCACTGTTGAAGTACATTAGGATGAGGATATGGGTGTTGCTGGCGCTGAGGAGAAAGTTGACAATGAGGATTCTGATGGTGATGTGGTTTGTTTAAGTCAGGCACCCGGGAAGACACTTGTTGTCCATGGGATGAAGAAGCTCATTGTGATGTTCGGGAAAACTACCAAAAAAGCCACCTCTTCGAGGTGTCAAGCCATCTGTTGCCTCTGTCAATCTGTAATAAGTAGAGGTAAGGATGTTAACCACCTAGGAACATCCTCCCTTATACGTTACCTGCAGCGCATTCATCATAAGTCAGTGTCAAGTTGTGAAACTTTGAGGTAAGAGCGTAAGCAGTCCACTGACACCTAAATCCCTTCTTCCTCTTGTACCCAAGCTACTGCAAGCCACACCACCAACGCCCTCAACGTCAACTTCCTCCTCAGTCAGGAACGTCCGTAGTCCGGCAGGCCATGTCACTGTAAAGACTGAAGTGTCCTCTCCTAACCAGGATTCCTCCAGAGGATCCTTGAGTGGTACGTCTGCTGTTGCTGCCGCTGCTGTTGTTGCTGCTGGGAGTCGATCGTCATCCCAGAGGGGAAGTAGGAAGACCACTTGTACCAGTACTACTTCAACAAAGCAATTGACTGCCCAACAGTCCTTTGTGAGGAGGATGAAATATGACAGCAGTCATCCTGTTGCAAAGCGGATAACTGAGGCCTTGACACTTATGTTGGTGTTAGACATGCGTCCGGTATCCGCCATTAGTGTAGTGGGATTTACACAATTGATGGAGGTATTGTGTCCCCGGTACCAAATCCCATCTAGGTTCCACTTCCCTAGGCAGGTGATACTGAGAATGTAGAAAGACGTCAGAAAAGAGTCACTAGGGTCCTACAAAATGCGGTTGTATCCAGTGTCCACTTAACCACAGACATGTGGACAAGTGGAACAGGGCAGACTAAGAACCATATGACTGTGACAGCCCACTGGGTAGATGTATGGCCTCCCGCAGCAACAACAGCAGCGGCAACAATAGCAGCATCTCGCAAACGCCAACTCGTTCCTAGGCAGGCTATGCTATGTATCACAGCTTTCCGTAAGAGGCACACAGCTGACAACCTCATACAGAAACGGAGGGACATCATTGCAGAATGGCTTTCCCCAGTTAGACTCTCTTGGGGATTTGTGATATCAGACAACACCACCAATATTGTGCGTGCATTACATCTGGGCAAATTCCAGCACGTCCCATGTTTTGCACATAGAATTCATTTGGTGGTGCAGAATTTTTTGATAAATGACAGGGGTGTACAGGAGATGCTGTCAGTGGCCAGAAAAATTGCGGGCCACTTTTGACATTCTGTCACCGCGTGCCAAAAACTGGAGTGCCAGCAAAAACTCCTGAACCTGCCCTGCCATTAACTGAAGCAAGAGGTGGTAACAAGGTGGAATTCAACACTCTATATGCTTCAGAGGATGGAGGAGCAGCATCCACCTATACATCCACCTACGATATAGGCAAAGGAGGGGGAATGCACCTGACTCAAGTGCAGTGGAGAATGATTTCTGTCTTGTGCAAGGTTCTCCAACCCTTCGAACTTGCCACACGTGAAGTCAGTTCAGACACTGCCAGCTTGAGTAAGGTAATTCCCCTCATCAGGTTTTTGCAGAAGCAGCTGGAGAAATTGAAAAGTATGTGGGACTTGTGGATGGAGCCCTTCATTCATTTTGCCAGGATTAAAGGGTGGTCAATCTGTTAAAATCAGAGCAGTACATTTTGGCCACCGTGCAAGATCCTAGGTTTAAAGCCTACGTTGTAGCTCTCTTTCCGGCAGTCACAAGTCTTCAGAGGTGCAAAGTCCTGCTGGTGAGTAAATTGTCAACTCAAGCAGAACGTGACCCATCGACAGCTCCTCCTTCAATTTCTCCCGCAACTGGGGCTGCAAGGAAAAGGATAAGATTTCCAAGCTCACCCGCTGGTGGTGATGCAGGGCAGTCAGGAGCGAGTGCTAACATCTGGTCCGGACTGAAGGACTAGCCAACGATTACTGACATGTCTACTGTCACTGCATATGATTCTGTCACCATTGAAAGAATGGTTGAGGATTTTATTAGTAACAGCATCCAAGTAGGCATGTCAGACAGTCCGTATGTATACTGGCAGGAAAAAGAGGCAATTTGGATGTCCTTGCACAAACTGGCTTTATTTTACCTAAGTTGCCCCCCCCCCCCCCCCCCCCCCCCCTCAGTGTTTACTCTGAAAGAGTGTTTAGTGCAGCCGGTAACCTTGTCAGCGATCGGCGTAGGAGGTTATTTCCACAAAATGTGAAGAAGATGATGTTCATCAAAATGAATGATAAATTCCTCCAGGAAGACCTTTACCAGCAATTGTCTCCAGAAAGTACAGAGGGACCTGTGATGGTGGATTCCAGTGGGGACGAGTTAATACTCTGAGAGGAGGAGGATGTACACAGTGAAAGGGGTGAGGAATTGGAGAATGAGGATGAGGTCGACATCTTGCCTCTGTAGAGCCACTTTGTGCAAGGAGAGTTTGATTGCTTCTTTTTTTGGTGGGGGCCCAAACAAACCAGTCATTTCAGCCACAGTAATATGGAAGACCCTGTCGCTGAAATAATTGGTTTGTTAAAGTGTACATCTCCTGTTTATACAACATAAGGGTGGATGGGAGGGCCCAAGGACAATTCCATCTTGCACCTTTTTTCTTCTTATCATTATATGCTGTTTGGGGACGATTTTTTTTTAAAGTGCCATCCTGTCACTTTGTACTGCCATTTCATTCCAGTGATTTGGACATATGATTCAAGTTATTTTGCCATTTAATTCCAGTAATTTGGACGTATTATTCCAGTGATTTGGACGTATAATTACAGTGATTTTGCAGTATAATTCCAGTGATTTTGCATTTTAATTCCAGTGATTTTGCCATTTAATTCCAGTGATTTGGACGTATATTTCCAGTGATTTGGACGTATAATTCCAGTGGGAATTGTTTGTGTAGCTTGGCTTAGTCATACAGCTACCTCATTGCACCTCTTCGACATCTTTGCATGAGGTGCTCTTTGGGGCCTAGTTTTTGAAAAGTGCCACCCTGTCTGACGCTGCCGTATTAGTCCAGGGGTACTGCTGTATTAGTCCTGGGTTACTGCCATATAAGTCCACCAATTGCAGATTTTTTTATAAATGACAGGTGCGTGCTGGAGATGCTGTCGGTGGACCGAACAATTGTGGCCCACTCTTGACATTCAGTCACTGCGTGACACTACGAGATGGGCCAGGTGGTTGTGTCACTTAGCTTAGTCATACAGCAACCTTTTTTTCTTCTTTGCATCATGTGCTGTTTGGGGCCTTTTTTTGATTTCTGCCCTCCTGTCTGCCACTGCAGTGCCACTCTTAGATGGGGCAATTGTTTGTGTCGCTTGGCTTAGTCATACAGCTACCTCTGTGCACCTCTTCTACATCTTTGCATGAGGTGCTGTTTGGGGCCTAATTTTTGACAAATGCCATCTTGTCTGCAACTGCAGTGCCACTCCTAGATGGGCCAGGTGTTTGTGCCTCACACTTGTGTCGTTTAGCTTGGTCATAGAGCCACCTCGGTGCAACTTTTAGGCCTAAAAACAATATTGTGAGGTGTTCAGAATAGACTGGAAATGTATGTTATTGAGGTTAATAATACCATAGGAGTAAAATTACCCCCAAATTCTGTGATTTTAACTGTGATTATGTTTTTTTTTTTTAAATCATCCAGATCCAAAACCAAAACCAAAAGTAAAACATGAAAGGGTGGTTTTGGCAAAACCATGCCAAAGCCAAAACACGAAAGTGGAATTTGAACCAAAACATAAAATACAAAAAGTGCCAGCCGCACAGCTGTAATATATATATATATATATTAAGAATGCCAAATTGATTTCTCACAAATATTTAAAATGCCCGCTCTAATATATATTGTAAATGCCTGCATCTCTTATTACCATATCCCGTGAATGTGCGCTATACATCGCAAAACACTGCATCCCATAAGAGAAAACAATACACCCACACATTATCTGAGTTCCAAAGCTCATTGATGTATATATTTGTTATTAAAAAGGATATGGATTCAATATATATTACAAAGTACAGTATACCTATAGTTACATGGTTACACTCACACAGTAAGCAGTTAAAACATAGTTACATACAACTACATACAGTTACAGGCCAGCGATACAATTACCATTCCCTCCAATGCATCTTATGTCTCCCACTTTCTGTAAATAAATACAGGAACTAAACTGGCAGCAAGTCCATCATCCTCTGAGACCAAAAAGCCACTCTGAGACCAAAACAGGAACTACCTTCCTGTGTGATCAATGTGTTATCTAGTTTCTGGGGGAGGGGTTCACGATGAGTCACTAGTCCCTTTGTATATGCTGAACAGGTTCAGCCTTGGGGACGTTCAAAGGGGCTGGCCTGAGTTTCCGGTCACCACCTGTTTGGAATATCTATTGTTCTAATAAAAGTGATTTTTAGCTTTTATACATTTAATCATAATTATCTGCTGCAATGTCCCACAACTTCACAACAAGCATCAAATGAATCTACACATGAATCTGGTTGCCTCAATAGTAAACATGACAGGTCTATCTTGTTTCGTTCAAATAATACACCTTCATGACATTAATTCATTAGATAATTTTAAATCATCATGATGTCTGGCGCTTGGTATTATTATAATTATGTACTGTATGAAATAAGTGTCGAATCCATCTCTGTGGCATGTCCGTGTAAATGCGTGTGTTACCATAAATTGCTGTGCTCGCTGCGCGTATTTGCAAGTATAGCGACTTATATGTGTGTAGTTTGTATGTTCTCTTTATGTATTTTTTTTTACTTCGACAGTCCACCCTTTGGCAGTAAACAATAACTGCCATCAATTATTAACATAAGAAAAAATATTTCATACAATAATCAGTGACCTAGACACAAGTATGTATGCATTTTGCAAATCAGACACTTGACTATATTTGGGGAAGACAGGGAGGAGGACGAGACATCCTCTATATGCACTCGGCGGTCACGGGACCACTGGTTGGGTGTGGGACAACATTCAACCTATAGAGTATGCTGGGACAGTGCTTTGGCCTATAATGTCTGATTTGCGACGAACATTTCACACATACATGTACCTACGTCTTTGTACACTGATGTTTGGATTCGATTGAGGTTCTGCTGGGTAGATGAAGAAGACACAAACAAATCGTGACAGTGACATATAAAATGTTCATGATCTACATATTCCTATATCATTTTCTGAACATTGTTTCCATTTCTGGAACGTATGCTAGGTCTGTTTAGTCATTGAACAAGGGTTATAAGTAGTGTCCTTCCTAAATAACATAAACCTTCGGAGTTCGGGGAGAGCCACTCATAAACCTTTCTTCCACATATATTAATTAGCTCTTTATCTGCAATGTGTGAATAGCCATTGTCTGACTGTTCCTGATTACCTTTGAACTCCATAACTACTAGACCTTTGATTTTTCTCTGATTTTAACAAACTGATCGGCTAATCCTGGGATCCTATAAGGAGATCACTCCTTCCTACAGAACCATTTCCAGTCCCACACTCGACTCCTGATAAAAAACCTCGCAAAAATAGAATATCCTGAAAGAAAATGTTTGTCAGCGGGAAAGAGGGAAAAGAGAAATAGAACAAAACAACTCTTGTTCATAACAAATCAATTACAATGACTGGTCTTTCTGCAATCCTTTAGTACGCTCAGGTAGTGTTCAACAGTGCCGCCTTTCAGTCTTCACGGAACAGAGTCTCTGGTGATACTTTTGCGATCTCTTTGCCTTGCTCTTTGAAAACACAGTTCACTTGGAACACACAGTTCACTTTGCTCTCCACACAAACTCGATGAATGTGAGCAATAAACTACTTTGTCACGAGTTCTCTCTGGGTCAGCGACCTTCTTGCAGTGGGAAGAGTGGACCAAAGTCTCTCTTTCGGCGACCTTTAGTGCTGTCAACAAAACTTGGTATGGTCCTCCTCACCTGTCTATTAGGCAACCTGAGCGTAAGAACAATCACACAGTCTCTTGGTTCACAATCAAGAAAGTTAGTATTTGGCATACCAGCAATCAACAGTTTCAAGTTCTTTTGTCAAGTTCTCAAATGCTGGCTAATCTTAATAAGGTACTGTACTGTCACCTCATTGGTGTATTTCTGATCATTGTGCAGATCAATCATGACATGAGGTTGTCTTCCAAAAACAACCAAAAAGACCAAAACCAAACCAAAAACAAATTTCGAAGAGGGTGATTCGTTGAGTGAAGATCTGGGAGTGGTTCCGAAGCTACATAATACTAGTGGCAGTATCTATGATCACAATAGTACAATTTCAAGCTTTGCTCCTACTTCTAGGGGTACCATTATCTACACACAAATTTCTGCGCAATTTTTCTTTGCAGTAAACACAGCAGCATCCGTGGCGGCAGGAAATGCCTCTGCCCAGTTTGAAAAAACATCAGTGCACACCAATACATAACAATAATTCCTAAAGGGTGTTAACTGTACTAAGTTGATTTGTATTTCCTGAAAAGATCTGTCTGCACGAGGGATATGGGATGGCTCTGTTGGTATTGCTTTACCAATATTCTTCCTCAAGCAAGTAAGACAGGTCATTGCTCTCTTACCTGCATGAGAATAGAATCCTGGCGCACACCAGTAGGCTCTCATCAGCCTGCACCTACCCTCTTTGCCTAGATGAGTCAGACCTTGTGCCACCTCAGCTAGACTTGGAAGGTATGCTCTGGGGGCTACTGGCTAACCATGTCCACCTGCCCATAGTCCTGAGGACTCCTGGCCATACCCCTTTGTCCTCCAGACTGCCTTTTCCTGTAGGGAACACAATTTTTTTTTGTATCTTAATTTTCTATCGTGTGTTTGCAATTTAGAGTACCATAAGCATAACTAAAAAAGAAAAAAGAAAAAGAAATATCTCTAGAGGAGAGAAAGAAGAAGAAAATGAAAAAGAAAATGTCAGGTTTGCCAATCACCAACAGCCATATCAGTGTCTATACAAAATTTCCCTTCACCAGTATTCCCATTCTCCACCATTTGTGCATGACAAGGCACACTGCAGTAATACTGGTGTCATCGTGCTGTTGAGATATACTGGGTTCGGGCAGAACTCTGAAGGACCTAGGCATGTGGAGTTTGAACTGTACTTGGGTCCATGTATTGTACCACCCTGTGTGAACGCAAAAGATGAAGAGGAAAACTGTAGAGAAACAGAATAGAGGTTGGTGACAGATGAGTTTGTAGAGGTGAAGAAGATTTTATAAAAAATTGACAACTGGATTGGGCACTACGGGGAAGTGATTCTCTTCTTGGTCTACTCCACTTAAAAAAAAATTCTGTGTTTCATATCTCTACTGGGACTATCCCAGCCATCAATCCAGTGTCCTGTCCATCCTAAGTTCATAGGGAACCCGGTATCTGTGAGATAATTTCCTCTACCTGTGATGGACATGCATCTAGAACAGTAGAATGCGACATTAGCCTTTGAGGGGTGTCTAGTATATTTTGTACTTCTTGAGCATGGTTCTCAGGTATATCCAAAAAGACACCCTCAGGAGTACAATATATGACACACCGCATTTTACACACTAAGTCTCTGCCGAGTAGATTAGTCGGAGCCGATGCAGCCAGCAGAAAAGACTGTTTGGTTTGCAAGGGCCCTATCGTAATCTCTGCAGGTCTACTCAAAGGGTATTGTTGCATTTATTTTGTTCTTCCCATTAGCCGAATCTGTGTTTTCTATATGGCTTATGATTCCTTACTATATGTCCCTTGGTCCCGTCTATGGCCAATATTTACTAATATTCATGTTTGTGTCGGATTGTGTAGTATTTAAACTCGTCTTGTATCGGGTGCATTTTCATGCAACTTTTTGAAACTATATACGCCAAGTTACGAAGCAGTCGACTTTATGCTTTTCGTGTTTTCCGATGTCGATGCCAGTCGGTATTTTTTGGCCCATTTGCGGCCGTCGTTTGCGTACGTGTTTTTGTTTTTTTTGGTGTTTTTTTTTCTAAGTTAAACGTGGCAGGGTTATTTTTTCCCGCTGTCGCATTTTCACTTTTAGTTTCGTTTTTGCTCCCCGTTCGTGATTGGTTGTGTTTCAGATGGTTGGAGTGTCTGTGCGCAACCATATAAATACGCCCCAAACCGTCCGCACCTCGTGGGTTTAGTTAGTGGTGAGGAGGGAGGTTGTGCTGTGGAGGTTGGTGAGTAGTTGGTTTGGTGAGGAGTTTTTTTGGGCGATTTCTGAGTGTAGTATTATGTTTGAAAATAGTCTTGTCATTCTTGTAGTCTTGTTTTTTGTGGTTTTGTCTAATTTTTGGTCGAAGTTTTTTTTTATAGTCCCTTGTCACTGTGTGTGTGTGTGTGTGTGTGTGTGTGTGTGTGTGTGTGTGTGTGTGTGTGTGTGATTTGTGCAGTGGTAGTTGCGGAGTGTGTTGTTTGTCTTTTTATTTTTCTGTGTTAAGTGTTTAGACACACAATTATGTGTGACTCACAGGTGGGTGAGGTGGAGGGTGTGAGTGAGGGGGAGGAGGTCGGTCAGGTGGAGGAGGTGAGTGTGAGTGAGGTTAGTGAGGTGGAGGCGGTGGGTGAGGTTGCTGCAGCAGCCTCAAGTGACAGTGATAGTGACAGTCAGAGTGCTCCGCAGCCACGCACCACTACTAAGACTGGGCAGAATGTCAAGTTTACTTATGCAGAAAATGTGGCATTGGTGCGGGAGCTGATGAAGTATCAGCGGCAGCTATTTGGCCCTGAGTCCGCCAAGGTGCCAACACGGAAGAAGACGGTGTTGTGTGCGAAAGTTGTTGCTGCTGTCAATAGTGAGGGGGTGGTCAAGCGGACGGAGGACACGTGCCACAAACGGTACTATGACATAAAGCGATGTGTCAAGTCCAAAATGGCCAAGGAGGCGAAGTCGGCTCGAAAAGCCGGTGGTGGCCAGCCCTATATTGCAAGATATCTGGAGTATGAGGAGCTCATGCGGAGTGTAATACTTCCTGAAGTAGTCTCTGCAACCCATGTCCGGGATTCAGATAGGCCCAGGAAGAATGGTGAGCATGTGTATTTGCATTAACATTCTATGTTTTTTTTTTTATTTAATTCTAATGTGTGTCATGTGACGTTGCATATTACTCCCATCTTCAAGTGTGTGTCAGCAAATACCTTGTTTTTGGTAATGTTTTATACAAAAGCCAATGTAAGATCTTACTTTATTGTATGTCATGTTTTTTCCCCCACTATATTTTCCATGTGTAGTTTGGACTTGGTGTGTCATAGAATTGTCCTGCAATAATGTATTCCTTTTGCACATTTTGAAAGTTTACATTTTGACTAGGTTTGAGATTTATGTTATCCATGTGCAATGTTGTTAAAACTGTGGTTGTCATGTTAGAGGCTGGAGTAGTGGAAAGTGGTTTTAAAACCACTTACATGTGTAATGTCCTTATTACTGAATGTTTTCTTTTTTGACAAAAAAACACTATTTGTTTGTTGAGTTTGAGGCTGTATTTGTACCCAGACACAACACTGTTTTGTTTTTGTTTTTTTGGTGTTGTATTTTTAGTTGCCTCATATAGTGGTAATGTGTGTTTGGAGTGCCACATCACAGAGCAATTTCTATATTGCATATGTAATATTTGACCTTTCATTACCAAATGAAGATGTGTGTGCTTTTGGTTGTTATTGACTGTATTTTGACTTGTGTCCTATGTCTGTGTCCTGTACATGTTTTCCTGTGTTGCACTTTCCATAGTGCATATGGCTATTGGACAATCTTTATTGTTTTATGTAGTGGTTTCTTGGTTTACGGTCCTTATGTTTTTTAAAAATGCAAAACACGCTCTTTTTATTTAATGAATGTTTATAAGCATAATGGGTGGATGTATCCACAATAGCATGATTACATGATTTCTTATTTTGGTTTTACAGTGTTGGAAAAAAGCAGTACTGGTTGTCAGACAGTAACTCCCATTACATTTGATGATGTTGACGCGGCGGAAGCAGGTAAAGTGTCCATTGTAGTATAGGGTATGTTTGTAAAGGAATGGCCACAACAACATTTCACTTTCAATACTAGGTCCATCAAAAGAAGTCTGGAGCAGCAGAAGTTGGACTTCAGTAACACAACAGGCAAAAAAAAAATGGGGCAGCAAAGAAAGCAAGGTCTGATGTCCAGGGCCAACCACAGCAGGCTATCCCGCCACGAAGATTATCGACAGTATGTTCGGGGCCCCACACTCCAAATTTTGGACACACCTCCAAGACGTGAACCACACTCCCCTCAGCTTGATTGTGAGTATCAAACTGTAAAAATTAAAAAAAAAAATATTAATCAAACTTTTACTTAAACGCATTAAGTTAAAACACATCAAAATATGATATACTTACCGAAGTCAGTAAAGATGAAATGGAATCCGAGCAAAATGGCCTTGTCCACATCCTGTAAATATATGTATGTCCACTTCAGCCATACAGTAGCACATTGTGTGTAAGATGCTGCAACAGAAACTCATGTTTATTTTGTGAAAATAGTACGGTAATTTTACAATGTAACACGTGTGTTTGAACTAACATGGCCAAATACATATAAAAACATTACTATGTTTGTTTAAATACAAATATAAGGTAACACATTATGGATTTCAAAGTGTTTTTATGGTGGAGTATGTGTGATCTAAAAGAAAACTAATGTGTTTGCTTTCACAATGAAGTAACCAGACCCATTTGCCACAAACAGGCATATGTATGTATTTAAGTTATGAGTGATGATGTTGCTATGCAGGATATCTGGAAGCAACAGTCAATGACATGTGTTCCATGTGTAGTGATTTGTTAGAATTGATCAAACATATGGCTAGCTAATGTTTAAAAAAAAAAAATTCTGCTTCTAGTCCTGGTAACAGCGTCCCTCCGCAACATCAGCAAACAAGCAGCAGTTCTGGTACGACTACTCCAAATATCACACCAATGTCATCACCCCAAGACGCTCCACCAGAGCACGCCAACATGACAGTGGTAAAGGCAAAGGGCAGGACAAGCAGCCAACCAAAATCAATTAACATTGAAAACTCACATTTTTTATTTCAGAGAAGTAAATAAAAATACTTCGTAAGTGTATGTTTGTTAAAAAGATATAACACTTAGCTCCTTGACAATTTGAACAACATCATTAATTAGAAGTGGTACAAACAGCAACAGGAAATTCGTATGCAATTTATTCTGTACCATTTTTGCAATTTTTTGGAGGAGGGAAATGTTTGTGATACACATAAATGTTAGCAGGAAGTAACCAGACCACTTGATTTTTTTCTAATCATTACTCTTTCTAGATTCCAATCAATCTCAGATCCTGCACACACAATAATTGGCAGCCAGCAAAAATGTCTTTAGCAGGAAGTAACCAGACCACTTGATTTTTTTCTAATCATTACTCTTTCTAGATTCCAATCAATTTCAGATCCTGCACACACAATAATTGGCAGCCAGCAAGAATGTCTTTAGCAGGAAGTAACCAGACCACTTGATTTTTTCTAATCATTACTCTTTCTAGATTCCAATCAATCTCAGATCCTGCACACACAATAATTGGCAGCCAGGCATAATCATCCATGACCAATGCAACTTACAATGTGAATTAAAACTGGTTTACATTTCTTCTGAAGACGACTTTACAAGAAAAACACAATAGAGTTGTGTAAAAGTGTCCTAATATGTTTGTGTACATTTATAATTTTTCATAACCAAAATGAATGACATTATTGTTGTGGCATGTTTGTGTGTGTAATAAAATGAGTAATCATATTTAAAAACCTGAGGCACAACCCACAAAATAAAAAAGATTTTAACTTTTAACACTAATGTGTGTAATAATGGATATATGTTGAAAAATGTGTATTGACTTTTAAAAGTCCAAATTTACTCCAGCAAACATAAGGCAATAAATTATTTTGGATGAGACAAGTTTGTCTCCCTTTTATAGGCATGATAAGTCAGGTGTGAATGATTTGTAAGTGTCAGCACATGTAAACACGGCTGAAAAAAGCAGGTCTATTTTTTTGAAATTTTTTTTAACGAATCGCATAAAAATATGACCGCATTTGACCACTCAGAGACTAACACCCAAATACGAATGAATAGTGAATTCCCGTATTGTATGAAATAACAGCCGCTTTTGACCGATGGTCTATTCATTCGTATTTCTGAACTTTGCTAATCAAACCATTACGAATAGTCCAAACACTGCCGAGATTGGTGCTTAGTGAATTCCTGGATTGGGACTTAGAAAAAAACACACAAATCGGACAAACTCGAATTCTTAGTAAATTTTGGCCCATGTGTTTAATAATGTGGCTTGTGTTTTCTGTCTAGGGGATCTATATTGACTATGTGTCCTACTACTCCTACAATCTCTGGCAAAATGCCCTTCCTTCCTACAAGTGTAACATATTATTGACCATTAGGGATCTGGGGTTTGGACTGATGGGTCTTTCCTGTATATGCCAGTATACTTACCATCCTCAACCTCTCCACCTGTTGTTCTCTGAGCCCAGCACTATTCTGGCGATGTTCAATAGAACACTATCTAATATTAGCTACTGTGACCTTTCTAATTTTGCAAAGAAGTATGCACCCTGACACTCAATGCCTTATTGAGCCCGTCCATTTGCATAGAGACAGCCACCTCCCATTTGCCGAATTAGTGTTTACCAGTGATCTTATCCAGATGGAGAGTTTTCTATTTCTGTTCCACTGGTCTCAGCCACTTCCCCCACAGGCTACTGCTCTTCTTTTACCGGTTGGATACTCCTCTGGGTGCATGAGAAATGGCTGAAAACGATCAGGTCACCTTCTCCTCCTAAATAAAACTTCAACACTCATTAGTACATATATAGGTTACAGTCATATTTTTCATATTTTTATTATTTTCTATAGTTTGTATGCTGGCCGTAACTGCTTCCACATCTACATAAGGCGGTATATTTGCATTCTCTTTTTTTTTCTTCCTACTTGTTTATTGTTGCTACAAGTTCAAACAGTTCTTATATTTCCATTCTTGTGTTATATGGCTTTGGTTAGACATACCACCTGTAATACCTTAGGATCAAACTCACCAACCCCTCTTGCTGTCACAGGTTTAAACAATCTGTATGTCTGATCCTTTGTTTTCGGGATTTTATCAGACATATTCTTATCCTTAAGTTCTGCAATACCTCTGGTTCAAAGCTGCTCACCTTACGGAATGGTACCCTATCTTTGTCAGTCATACGTACCCATTCATTGCAAAAAGCCTCCGTGTGTGAACCATATTGTTCACATCTAATAAACCTTGCTGACTCTCTTGGTCGCACCTCTTCAACCTGAACCCTGGTTACCAAACACCCACTGCTTGTGCAATTGGATCCCATCGCGGACTTTTTGCAAATAAACGCAATCCCCTATGCACACCGCAGATAGACGGTGAAAGTTCTTAGATCGCTTTCACCCACTCCTTCTCCGCTGAGTACCACGACTCACTCCAATAGTGACCACCGCGAACCCAGTGAGGCCCCTATCTGGTTTCTATTCACTGGAAGTGTTTAGGAGTGACTTACCTATTCCAGTGAATATATACTGCTGGAGATTTTCCTGAGAGAGACCAGCGAAAACTCCCTATACACTTATACACAAATCACGCTTGCGTATGCTCTACACAGCGCTAATGATACCGCATTTTTACGCAAAAGTTCGTAAAAGGTTATCAAGTTGCGCTGTATATATCGCACCCACAAACGCGCGGTCCAATTGCACAGCATATAGGTACTTGTTACCTATCTGCCATACGACCACGGGTCAATGTACAAACTGTGACCCTCAGCCCGGAGCGTAATACAAAAACCTTTTTACTTCAATACTTCTCAATACTTATGTACTATCACGCTCCTTTGCAAATCACCTACCGATTTGCGTATTAAACCTTATACTAATGTGAGTCAGCCACTTCACGCCACCAAGCCTCCTCTTACTTGATGTACCACACGACGGGATCCCGATTTCCTGGGGTTCAAATATCCACTCACTCCTACGTTCGCTCACTCAAATACACTTTGTTTTTCTGTACAGAAAATTTGGATTCATTCAGGTTGGCAGCTTTACCCCAGAGGCGATACAGTCTTTAAATTAAATTTAGAGTAACCTGCTTTTGAAATCTGATAGTTATGTGCTATTGTATTAAATGTCTACTATCCCACCTTTGAACTAAACGACACTATTGTATAATTTGTACTTAGCGCCCGCATTCTTACGCACTTTGCGCAAACATGCGACCGTGCGTGTCCCTTACGCTGCGTGCGCAGTCCTTTACTTTGTCCGAGACACGTGTACAAAACCCTGCGTACGCAATAAAACAAATCACACAGCTTCTATAAATGTGAGCGATACTAACTACTATTGCCCAATAGACACAACGTGTTCTGTATAAACTTTTATGCAGACCTGCGTTTGTGTCTTCATACTTACTTCCTTAAACACTGTTATTTTAGTTTTAACTATATAGCAACAAATGTATCCTATTTCACACAGATCTATAATGACTCTAGCAAAAATCAATAATTTAAATGATATGATTCAGATTGGATAGCTATCTTGCAGAACATACACTGATATAAATATACACATAATTATAATAATATTATATATATGTGCCATTCACTGGTCTCCTATGAGACTCATTTACCCATTCAGTGCTTCTAATTTGCATATCAACAGAGGTTCATATGCCTGTAAAAGTGATTTTTCACTGCTAAGAAAAAGCAGTTACACAGGTTCATTTGCATTTCAATGGCTATCTTATAGCAAGCAGATTCTACAAGTCTTGAAAGGAAAAAGAAAAAAAAACGTTGTTTATATCTGTGTGTAATTCTTACATCAAGTATTCATCTATTAACTCACTAGGCCAAGCGGAAACTATTTGTAATTGACTATGGCATGGGTTAAATAAATGCATTGGTAACTCATAAATGGTGTTTGATGTGACCATGTAAAGCTGATTATTCTGAGCAGTGAAAATCAGCCATTTAGAAAATGTCCTTCCCAAAATGGCTGCTGCTCCTCCCCCTTCCACATCCATGAGGGTTACACAAAATGGTGGACAGGCCATGTGGTTAGTCCAAAATGGAGGACAGACCATGCGGCTTCCTTTGTCACAAAGAAATCACACATCATACAAGCACCAGAAGTTATGCAGCAACTTTTAAATATACTTTTAAACCTACTTAGATAAACAATCCAATCTGAATCAAACACAATATGACTTATTTGAACCTTGTTTTGCAACAATAAAAATACATTTTTAGCATCTTAAATATTATGAGAAACGCATTGTCCCTTGAATTTCATATCAGCGTCTTACTAATAACACAACAATACACACGGATATGATGATTTTCTCAGCTTTAGGATGCGTCCATCACAAGCTGATCGACCACAGCATCGTGTTTATAATGTACAGTGCATCATTAAGAACGTGATATCGTGGACCAGCCCCATCTAAGAATGCCAAATTGATTTCTCACAAATATTTAAAATGCCCGCTCTAATATATTTTGTAAATGCCTGCATCTCTTATTACCATATCCCATGAATGTGCGCTATACATCGCAAAACACTGCATCCCATAAGAGAAAACAATACACCCACACATTATCTGAGTTCCAAAGCTCATTGATGTATATATTTGTTATTAAAAAGGATATGGATTCAATATAGATTACAAAGTACAGTATACCTATAGTTACATGATTACACTCACACAGTAAGCAGTTAAAACATAGTTACATACAATTACATACAGTTACAGGCCAGCGATACAATTACCATTCCCTCCAATGCATCTTATGTCTCCCTCTCTCTGTAAATAAATACAGGAACTGAACTGGCAGCAAGTCCATCATCCTCTGAGACCAAAAAGCCACTCTGAGACCAAAACAGGAACTACCTTCCTGTGTGATCAATGTGTTATCTAGTTTCTGGGGGAGGGGTTCACGATGAGTCACCAGTCCCTTTGTATATGCTGAACAGGTTCAGCCTTGGGGACGTCCAAAGGGGCTGGCCTGAGTTTCCTGTCCACCACCTGTTTGGAATATCTATTGTTCTAATAAAAGTGATTTTAGCTTTTATACATTTAATCATAACTATCCGCTGCAATATACCACAACTTCACAACAAGCATCAAATGAATCTAAACATCAATCTGGTTGCCTCAATCGTAAACATGACAGGTCTATCTTGTTTCGTTCAAATAATACACATTCATGACATTAATTTATTAGATAATTTTAAATCATCATGATGTCTGGCGCTTGATATTACTATAATTATGTACTGTATGAAATAAGTGTCGAATCCATCTCTGTGGCATGTCCGTGTAAATGCGTGTGTTACCATATATTGCTGTGCTCGCTGCGCGTATTTGCAAGTTTTTTTACTTTGACAATATATATATATATATATAATACTCAAATTACTAAATGTAGATAAAAATTACTATATATAGATGAGGCTAGCTGTAGTCTTTAACATTCAGTTAAAAAAATGATTATGATGATGATAATAATAATAATATTAATAATAATAATAATCTAATTAATATATATATGTATATATAAAATATTCATATTACTAAATATAGATCTAATAATACGGAATTTACCCAAAAAGCAGTTGACCCCGGTTCCCGAGGGAGTCCATCCAAACTGATCGGCTCTGCAAGGAATGCAAATAATATTTGAAATTTTTAATTAATATTAGTACTAACTCACTTACTGTTGTCTATACTTCTTTGTCTGGCCTGTAGGCATCTTTTTTTTTTTTTGCTTCCATTTCCTTTGAAATAGCAAATTTTCCATGTAACGAACAGGTTGAAAAAAATGTAATATAATAAAAATCTATTTATTAAATTGCTTTATGTCATTTTCCTTTGGGATTGCTGTGATTCATAAAAGAAAAATGCCTTTAGGTTCCAGTTAGTTTTAATCTTGCAGCCACTTAAGTAAAGGAAGAGTTTCCGCCTATAAAGAATAGAAGAAGCCACATCACATATTTGAATTTCCCCTGCCTTGAGGACTGAGGAAGGTGGAAGGGCAAGTTATATCTAGTTATTATAATAACATTTAGAGGAAAGGAATTTTTTTTTTCAGGGATTATTCAGAGACTTCATTAATAAATTGGCCTGTCAGCTCTGGCAGCAAAGTCCCAACTGCAGCCAGCTCTGCGCCAGCAAATATTTTACCTCATTGTAGAATGCGTGGAATTATTCACATTGTGGCGAAGGGAGCTTCGAGAAGGTGGTCTCTCTTGTAATCAAACCCTGCTGATAGGGTTTGGCAGCTAAAAAGCACTGGGGCCATGCAGTCATCTCAGCTATTTAAATAAGTCACTTGTGATTAGAAGCTACCAGTTCGGTTTTCTTTGCATTGTTTACTTAAAACTCAGGTGGTCAGATGAAGGTTTTGAATCCTACCAGGAGAAACTAACCAGGCCCTACGTGTAACGCTCTCCCAAATGCCCAATATATCTAATACTTTTAAAAAGGGGGCCCCAGACTCGTGTTTAATGGTTAGAACTGGCTCGAAGCCAAAAGACTTCTGTTTTTTTCCCTAATAGGAACCCAAAAAAAAAAGCAGCAGCACATATAGAGCGTTCAGTGAGCTGATGTAGCAGCATGTTTGATGAATGTGAATATGCTAATTTAACTTATTACATGTAAGTGCTTGAACCAATAGCTCATTCTGTCATATTTGAATAATGGAGATGCAGTATCTTGAAACTTTAAATGATTTATGTCCTACAATTAAATACTTTTTCATATGCATAAAATATATTGGGGTATATTCAATTAGAGTCGGATCCATTCCGACATGCATTTGTCGGAATGGATCCGACAACCCCTATTTTCAATCTCATCTCAATTCGACTTTGAAAAAGTTGAATTGAGATAAGGGACCCAGAGGAGGAGGGGTGGGAGCCACGGAGAGACCAGCGGGGACAGCCGCCGGCAGACGGAGGAGATCAGCGCTACAGTAGCACTGCAGGAAGTTGTCTCACAGTCGCCCGACCTCACGGCAGTGTCCACCCGGCTCCAGCAAGTGTAACCTCACTTGCTGGAGCCGGGTGGACGCTGCCGTGAGTGGCGCGGCTGAGAGACAACCTGCTGCAGTGCTGTGCTGTAGCGCTGATCTCCCCTGTATGCCCGAGGCACATACTATTTGACAAGTCGAATTCCACGACTTGTCGAATAAAAACTGATGGGACTGAATAGGTTGAATCACTATTCGACCTTAAAAAGTCGAAAACTGCCGTCTTTTTGACAGACGGCAGTTTTCGACCCTAATTGAATATACCCCATTGTATGCTGATTGTGAAAAATGGGAAAAATGTGAGCACGATATAAAAGAGACATGATACATATAATTAAATTATTATGTTTTCATGATTTCAAAGTAGAACATGCATTTTTTCAGATTATGATATTCTTTCAGTAACAGAAATGTTAATTAGATAAAGCATTTTCAGTGAAACATTTTTTTTTACATATAAAATGATCTCAGCCTCAATTATTTATATATAATACATCATGCCGAGTTGAACATGTGTTGAACACACATTTGTTTGCATGAATTTTGACCGTGTTTGCTCAGCATATGAGATTGCAAGGTTAAACGCATTGTTATTGCATCTACACTTACAAGAGGTTGAACGAGATATAAATAGGGAAGTACAAGATGATTACGATAAACCTGAGCATGTTCTGCCAATGAGATATGTACAACTCTATGCATGTGCCAAAATACACTATTTTATTCCATACAGGATTCATTTGGAACATTTGCGGAAAATGGCGCCCTGGGGCTGGGGGAGGGGCTTCAGGTCTAAGCCTTATCCCCCTGCTGGCAAAACCACCGGGTACTGCGGGCTCTAATAAAACAGTTATAGAGAAAACCTGACCTGTCCCATTCCCTGGTGATCTAGTGGGATTGCCTGTACTGCCACAGTGTCCACCGCCAGCGCGCGCGGCCCGCCTCCTACTGTCCGTGCCGGATCGCGATAAAGACCGGGTCCCGCAAGTGGGACCCACTTACCACCTCCCGAAGCGCGGCCAATGCGATCCTGGAGAGCCCCCGTCGTGTGTGCTTGACAAGAAGAAAACCAGAGCCTCCTGCTGTAGTTACCCGGCAACCAGAGCTCGGGAGTGTACAGCGCCGCTAGGGAGAGCCGGAGCTGCAGCCGTGAATGTCCACTGACATGTAACACTGCTGCTGCCCTTGAAGTCTTCACTTTTTTCCTCAGAAAAAAAGCTCTTCTTAGGGCTGCCTGGAGCTGCCCCTCTGTTAAGTGCCTGCTACTGCAGCACCAACTACAAAACTGAGATCCTGTGCAGGGAGGCTGGGTGATATAGGAGGCGGCGCTATGCATTCTGGGAACAGTCAAAGCTTTGAGCCTGTTGGTGCCTCGGATCAAGATCCTACTCTACACCCCATTGTCCATTCCTTGTGGAGCCCAGTGTACCCCGCAGCAGAAATGAATGTTATAGACTAATTGTGCTTTTCACAAAAAACTTTTAGGTCATGCTGTTACATTCTGTGACTAGTTTGGGCTTTTATAAGTGATTACAGGGTAAGTAACAAAACAGAATTCTGTAGTCTGGTACATTTCCTGTATCTCCTACAAACATGCAGTGACAGCTCTTTCCTATAAAACAATACTACTATTTAGGCCGTACACTGCGGCAATTACAGAAGTCATGCCTCTTCACTCTCTTGTATATAGGAGAGTTTCATTCCATAGTAGTAAATCCATCTGTTTCAGCCTGTAAACAAAATATAGTGCCCTGTATTGCTGCTATTGTACAGTATATTTGACTGTTTGACAGAATTTAAACTTTTTTTCCTTCCAAACAGCAAAAAGTGCAAATCAGCAATGTTTCTTCATGTAGGCAAGTGCCTGCTTTACGGTTCCTAACTCAATGGAAAAAGGGTATCCGGTCTCTAGATCAACCACACTTCGGTCGACAGTCATTAGGTCGACCACTATTGGTCAACATGCATTAGGTCAACAGGTTTATAGGTCGACATGGTCACTAGGTCGACATGTTCTAGGTTGACATGACAAAAGGTAGACATGAGTTTTTCACATTTTTTTTATTTTTTTGAACTTTTTCATACTTTACGATCCACGTGGACTACAATTGGGAATGGTAACCTGTGCCGAGCACTGCGGTAGCGGAGCGAGGCACTTTGCCTGAAGCATGGCGAGCCATGCGAGGGGACATGGTGCACTAATTGGGGTTCTTCACCACTTTACGGAGAAAACGACACAAAAAAACATAAAAAGCTCATGTGGACCTTTTTCCATATAGACCTTGTTCACGTTGACCTAATGGTCGTGTTGACCCATTTCCTGTGTCAACTTAGTCATTGTCGACCAATAGATGTCAACCTAATGTGTGTCGACCTAGACACTGTCTTGCCCGAATCATGACATGCGAAGCGAGCCATGCGAGGGGACATGGTGCACTAATTGGGGTTCCCTGTCACTCTACGAAGAAAATAACACTAAAAAAAAAAGAAAAAACCTCATGTTGACCTTTTGTCATGTCAACCTTGGTCTTGTTGACCTAATGCTTGTGTCGACCTATTTTGGGTGTCAACCTAGACACTGTCGACTAAGTGTGGTCGACCCTAAGAACCACACCCGGGAAAAAGAGGTTGCATTTCATTCCAAGAGTGCGATGGTATCCTCAACCCAATGCTCATCCAATGGTGTACTATATCTCTTCAGAGCAGTGGCTGGCATCCAGCACAGGGCCTACTGCATGAGAAATACCCTGCAGTGGCAAATGCAGAATTTCTAGAAGGGCGTTTCCAAATGCAATCCACAATCTCCCACTCTGTGGAACATTGGAGCAAGTGCTGGAGTCTGGGAGAGCGGTAGAAGAACCCAGTAACAACCCTGGGTGTTATGTAAACATTATTCTTTTTATACACTGGATACTGTATCCCTCTAAAACACCACCAGCAATTTAGCTTTGCTGTCCATTTAAACTCTGTTTCACTGTAACAAAAAATTATTTTGTGGTTTATAAATACAGTAGTTATAATTCCCCTTAGTCACAACATACTCAGTAAATCTCATTCTGTCACAATTAATGGCTACTTGATAGGTACAGATAGACGAACCTGAAATGCCAGGTTACTCTTCACATTGTAGCTCTCTGTGAATAGAAAGTTATTTTGTAAAACTAACCCTGATGAAACCTCCCTGGAGAACGGATGATTTCCCTTTCCAAAGTGCGGAATCCAGTCTGCACTTACAAAATGTCTCACAGCAAGGCCCTTTCATGTTTGTCTAAATCTGCCATTTACTGTTTTGATACTCTAGGCACAACCTTTTGAAAGGTAATGGTAATCTCTGTTTCACAGAGGATAATGATTCCACCCACAAAGAATCCGTTTGATCTCACTTTTACATATTTGTCTCCCTTCTACCACTCCAATGTACACTCCACACAGTTTGCTTCTAATTTGGCAGAATTCTAAAGAGATGAAATTTACTAGCTGATGCCCTGTTCTCCGGCCGCAATTTTCCTATAAACTTTAGGAGTGTTTCCCATTTATTTGTGAGTAGATATTTTGTTTGTGTTAGACTGTCTGCCTGCATTCTGTACCTGTCTATATATTTCTGTTTACTTTGTGAAAGGAAACAACACGGAGCCCAAGCTTTACAATGCATTTATAGCTCTGATAAAGACCTAGAACTATGAATCTTATTTGATCTGAGAAATGCATCAGTTAAATTCAGCACACCTCACTCCTACAGTGATGTCACCCAGACTGCATTCCAAATTGTTGATCTGAACAAGCTACACAGGAGTGAGTGCTCGAGGGATCAAGCCTGTCTCACAGAACAGAAACAGTTACCAAAGGTGTCTGCTGCAAATAAGATACTGTACCTGCATAATGTCTGCTTTGCTTTATTTTTTTATTTATTTTTAAATAGTCTGATTCTCACCTTCCCTTAATCTATTAATATTTCTCTTTTTACCTAGTTAATCTCTTTCCTGCTTCTTTTTTAAACCCCCCCCCCCCCCCCCCCCCATTCTATTTCTTCTATTACCACTACTTCCTAGTATTTCACTCAGGACCAGCGGCGGGTCCTACTCGCATTTAGTAGGAGGGCTGCTGCTACCCCAGTGCCTGGAGAGGAGTCAGTCAGCAAGCCCCAGGTCCCAGCACCTGTGCAATGGATCCAGCAGCTGCCAGGACAGGTCATGGTCAGGCCATGGTGCGCATGCGCAAACCCCTGGCTTCTATATACTGCACAGACTGCAGCCCATAGAAACCGGATTGGGCTTTGCAGAAGGCAGGGAGTGGCTTCCTATAGGAAGCAAGCTCTCTGCTAATCGCAGCTCGGTCTGGCAGTCCCAGATGGAGGAACCACCTCCAAATGGGACTGCCTTGTGTGTCTGTGACTGACAGGTAGGACTTCCAATAGGAAGTCACTGTCAGACTCAGTGAAGCCAGTGCAGACACAGACTGCATCTGGCTTCACTGACACTGAGCTGGGTGGCTGATTTTTCCTGGGGGGGGGGGGGGCGGCCACAGTCTGCAGCCCATAGATAAGATCTGCCACTGTTAACTAGGAGCGTGCACGTATTGCCACAGCCCAGGTTACAACAAAGCTGATTGGGTTACACAGTTGTTGGCCCAGTGGCACCTGTATTTGGCTTGCAGGATGTTTGCAGCCTGGAGAGATTCTCGATATCTGGCCCACTGCCTGGTTCTCAGATTCTTGAATTCGGCCCCTTCTTCATGTTATATTTTAGTTAAGGCTGCTACCTTATTGTTCCAAATGAAAATATTTATATAAAGTTAGTTGTGACTAGTGTGGCATTAGCTTTTAATGTCTACAACAGTGATAACGCTTACATATGGTCCAAGGTTACCCACAAACGTAAGACTCAATTGTTTCAACTAGATGCAAGACACCATCATATGTCTTTCCATTATAGATACCCACCTCCAAAAAACAAACAAACGATATACACAATGTTTTCTTAAGGCAGACGTATTATTTCACTCCAGAAACTTTGGCCGGATTCAATTAGGTCCCAATTGTAGAAGGTTGAAACCTTACCAACAAATATTTAAGTGTAAAGTAAAACCAATAGCATGTTGGAGTTGAAGCTGAAATAGGTGCAGTTGACTTACATTATGATCTTGAACTTGTGCACCAGGCTGCCATTTTTGCTATTTTATCTCAGCAGTATCAATACTATGAGAGATCAGGGTTTGGCTTTTAATCTCTCAATGTTGCATACCTACGAATACACTAAAGAGAGAGCTATCAAAAATAGATTTTAACCAACTTTTTCTAACTATGGAAATCTAAAAGTATTTGATTGCTTGTAAATTGGTGATATATCCAATTCATTACAATAGACAATGCATTTCAATGGATGCAATAAAAATCCATAAAAATGCAAATAAATAAAATTTAAATGAATAGAAAATATAGAAACAAAATACATGAACAAAAAAAAAAAAAAAGCTTTAGAGAACTGAAAGCCTGGTAACCATTGCTGTGACTTATGTATGCAAGTCCCAGCAATAACAAGCACCAACATGCAAATTCAGCCAGAACATGCAGGAACAGTTCCTCACTAATATTTCATTGCTTCAACGTTAGCAATATCAGGAGCTCGTTCCCAGCTCAGCCAATCACAAGCAGACAGAAAATAATCGTTACTTGTGATTGGCTGAAATTATCATATTTATTTCTATGGCCAAAGCATTTTAATTGGCTTTCTGCTAAAAATTAAAATGCATTGCTCATTGAAATGAATAAGGAAAGAAAGGCATTGATTTTGCTCAGTGCAGTAAATGTAAGAGGTGCAACATTTTGCTCCTTCAGATGGCAGAGCGTCACTGGGTATGGTGACACCTGGTGCGCACCCTGGACCTCCCTGTGTGCCAGAGGCGTGCTCATAGCTGATAGGGGGCATGGCCATATAAAGAAGGGAGTGGCCATGCAGGAATCCTGAGATCGTCACTCCGGGGATGCTGGGCTGTACAGGGTTGCCTCCAGAGACAGTCTTCATGAGCTGTCGGCTCCTCGTCTATGACATGAGCCGGGTGCTGTAGGAGACTGTCACACTGCAGCACCTGATTCCTGTCACTGCGGAGGAGATGGAATTTTGGTGTCACCCTCCCTGGGTGCAGACTGCACCCCCCACATCCCCCTTATGATGCCACTGGAGGTTGGTTAGATTGGGCTGCTCAACACCAAGGACTCTGCGGTGACGTCAGATACAGTGGAGCAATTTTTCTTCTGTGCATAGGTCTATGCTGTACTGTGCATGTGTCCAGATTCTCTATATGCACAGGAGGCCACAGGACACGCACTGTCTCAGAAATCTTTTGAAGATTTTTAATGTATTGGGCATTTTTGGGTGGTGACAGGAAGGTGGCTAAGCAGATGCCGGGAGATGGTCCGTCATTTCATCATGTTGTGGGAGTATCGCAGATCAGAATCATTCACATAGGGGCCAGATGGATAATCTGCATCTGCCATAGAGCTAGTGTAAGTTTCAATGGTGTATCACACTCACAATCACACTCAAAGTGGGAATCTCAGTCCTTGCACAAGGGAAGGACTTTTAGCTCTGTTTACATAATGTTGCAGAGATGGACACTGCAGTATCCGAATCCAAATGAACACTTTATATCTTGCCTCATGCTAAAAGTAGCTTTTGCATTGCATGCAGAAATATTTAAATGGTCTCCAAAGGTAGCAGCATTGCCTGCAGCTTAGCTGTTCACTGCAGAACTGTTTTTGGCCTCCTTGTGTGAAACTACATACATTTTATACAATCCTGGAATTGTCATAGGGCCTGATTCAGACTTGTATGCAAACCTGATGGTGAGTTCTTATAAAATTAGAATGTGTCGCCTCTGTTTTCTGGGAGGGCCAAGGCCAGTGTCTTCATCTTCCTCGGCTATGGATTTAAGAGGGCTACATAGGCAAACACAGGGGGGGGGGGTTCTGATTGCTCAGAAACCCCCTTCCTCTTGGCAAGTGGCTCAAATTATGACAACAATAGAAATGGTATGTAACGCAATTACTAGAGCTGCCGCCACATCATGCAGTTTAAGGGACAGAGCCCAGTTTAACCTGCTGGACATGCCCAGTGGTAGCAGCTTCCTCTACCAAGTTTGCTGTGTGTGTGGATCTGATTTGTAAATACCAAATTGCTTTCTAACAAATATTTAAAATGCCCGCTCTAATATATATTGTAAATGCCTGCAAATCTTATTACCATGTGCCATACATCGCAAAACACTGCATCCCATAAGATTAAACAATACACCCACACATTATCTGAGTTCCAAAGCTCATTGATGTATATATTTGTTATTAAAAGGATATGTATTCAATATATCACAATGTACGGTATACATATAGTTACACGGTTACAATTTATACAGTAAGCAGTTAATACAAAATACATACAGTTACAGTTACAGGCCAGCATACCATACCATTCCCTCAATGCATCTTCCTCTTAATATATCTCTAATACAGGAACCGGACTAGAAGCACCTCCATCATCATCTGGGACAAAACAGCAACTGGCAACTGTGTGTCTCTGTAATGTGTTATCTAGTTTTGGGGGAGGGAACTTTCTCATTCATGATGAGTCACTAGTCTGTTTGTATGCTAAACAGGTTCAGCCTTGAAGACATCAAAAGGGGCTGGCCTGAGCTTCCTGTCCACCACCTGTTTGAAATGTCTATTGTTCTAATAAAAATGACTTTAGCTTTCATACATTTAATCATAACTATTTGTTGCAATGTCCTACAACTTAATAACAAGTATCAAATGAATCTACACATTAATCTGGTTGCTTTAATACCAAATATGACAGGTGTATCTTGCTTCGTTCCAATAATACACATACATGACATTACTCCATTATATAACTTTAAATCTTTATGATGTCTGGCGCTTGATATTATTATAATTATGTACTGTATGAAATAAGTGTTGAATCCATCTCTGTGGCATGTCCATGTAAATGCGTGTGTTACCATATATTGCTGTGCTCACTGCACGTATTTGCAAGTATAGTGACTTATATGTGTGGAGTCTGTATGTTCTTTCTATGTAATATTTTTGACTTCGACAGTCCACCCTTTGGCAGTAAACAATAACTGCCATCAATTATTAACATAAGAGAAAAATATTTCAGACAATAATCGGTGACCTAGACACAAGTATGTATTCATTTCACAAATCAGACACTTGACTATATTTGGGGAAGACAGGGAGGAGGACGAGACATCCTCTATATGCACTCGGCGGTCACGGGACCACTGGTTGGGTGTGGGACAACATTCAACCTATAGAGTATGCTGGGACAGTGCTTTGGCCTATAATGTCTGATTTGTGACGAACATTTCACACATACATGTACCTACGTCTTTGTACACTGATGTTTGGATTCGATTGAGGTTCTGCTGGGTAGATGAAGAAGACACAAACAAATCGTGAAAGTGACATATAAAGTTTTCATGATCTACATATTCCTATCATTTTCTGAACATTGTTTCCATTTCCGGAACGTATGCTAGGTCTGTTTAATCTTTGAACAAGGGTTATAAGTAGTGTCCTTCCTAAATAACATAAACCTTCGGAGTACGAGGAGAGCCACTCATAAACCTTTCTTCCACATATATTAATGAGCTTTTTATCTGCAATGTGTGAATAGCCATTGTCTGATTGTTCCAGATTACCTCTGAACTCCATAACTACTAGACCTTTGATTTTTCTCTGGCTTTAACTAACTGATCGGCTAATCCTGGGATCCTATAAGGAAATCACTCCTTCCTCCAGAACCAGTTCCTGTCCCACACTCGACTCCTCATAAAAAACCTCGCAAAAATGGAATATCCTGAAAAAAAATGTTTGTCAGCGGGAAAGAGAGAAAAGAGAAATAGAACAAAACAACTCTTGTTCATAACAAATCAATTACAATGACTGTTCTTTCTGCAATCCTTTAGTATGCTCAGGTAGTGTTCAACAGTTCCGCCTCTCAGTCTTCACGGAACAGTCTCTGGTGATACTTTTGCGATCTCACTCCATTTACGAGTTCCTTCCGGACTACCGACTTTCCTGCAATGGGAATCGTGGACCCAAGTCCCTCTCTCGGCTACTTTCACTGGGATAGTGCTGTCAACAAAACTTGGTAGGGTCCTTCCCACCTGTCTATTAGGCAACCTGAGTGTAAGAATAATCACACAGTCTCTTGGTTTACAATCAAGACAGTTAGTATTTGGCATACCAGCAATCAACAGTTTCAAGTTATTTTGTCAAGTTCTCAAATGCTGGCTCATCTCTATAACGTACTGTACTGTCACCTCATTGGTGTATTTCTGATCATTGTGTGGATCAATCCTGACATGAGGTTGTCTTCCAAAAACAACAAAAAAAACCCACAAATACCAAAACAAAAACAAAAACAAATTTCGAAGAGGGTGATTCGTTAAGTGAAGATCTGGGAGTGGTTCCGATGCTACATAATACTAGTGGCAGTATCTATGATCACAATGGTACAATTTCAAGCTTTGCTCCTACTTCTAGGGGTACCATTATCTACACACAAATTTCTGCGCAATTTTTCTTTGCGGTAAACACAGCAGCATCCGTGGCGGCAGGAAATGCCTCTACCCAGTTTGAGAAGACATCAGTGCACACCAATACATAACAATAATTCCTAAAGGGTGTTAACTGTACGAAGTCATTGTGTGTTTGCAATGTAGAGTACCATGAGCATAACTAAAAAAGAAAAAAGAAAAGAAAACATGTCTAGAGGAGAGAAAGAAGAAGAAAATGAAAAAGAAAATGTCAGGTTTGCCATTCACCAACAGGCATTTCAGTGTCTATACAAGATTTCCCTTCACTAGTATTCTCATCCTTCCTCCACCCTTTGTGCATGAAAAGGCACACTGCAGTAATACTGGTGTTATCGTGCTGTTGAGATATATTGGGTTTGGGCAGAACTCTGAAGGACGTAGGCATGTGGAGTTTGAACTGTACTTGGGTCCATGTATTGTACCACCCTGTGTGAACGCAAAAGATGAAGAGGAAACTGTAGAGAAACAGAATAGAGGTTGGTGACAGATGAGTTTGTAAAGGTGGAGAAGATTTTATAAAAATTTGACAACTGGATTGGGCACTACGGGGAAGTGATTCTCTATTTGGTCTACTCCCCTTAAAAAAAAATTCTGTGTTTGTCGTATCGCTATTGGGACTATCCCAGCCATCAATCCAGTGTCCTGTCCATCCTAAGTTCATAGGGAACCCGGTATCTGTGATATAATTTCCTCTACCTGTGATGGACATGCATCTAGAACAGTAATATGTAACTTTAGTCTTTGAGTGGTGTCTAGTATATCTTGTACTTCTTGAGCATGGTTCTCAGGTATATCCAAGAAGACACCCTCAGGAGTACAATGTATGACACACCGCATTTTACACAATAAGTCTCTGCCGAGTAGATTAGTCGGAGCCGATGCAGCCAGCAGAAAAGAATGTTTGGTTTGCATTGCAAGGGCCCTATCATAATCTCTGCAGGTCTACTCAAAGGGTATTATTGCACCGTTCCTGTTACTCCCATTGCCCGAATCTGTGTTTTCTATATGGCTTGTGAGTCCTTACTATATGTCCCTTGGTCCCGTCTATGTGTTTAATAATGTGGCTTGTGTTTTCTGTCTAGGGGTCTATATTGACTATGTGTCCTACTACTCCTACAATCTCTGGCAAAATGCCCTTCGTTCCTACAAGTGTAACATATTATTGACCATTAGGGATCTGGTGTTTGGACTGATGGGTCTTTCCTGTATGTCCCAGTATACTTACTGTCCTCAACCTCTCCACCTGTTGTTCTCTGCGCCTAGCACAATTCTTGTGATGTTCAATAGCACACTTTCTAAGATTAGCTACTGTGACCCCTTTCCAATTTGGCAAAGAAGTCTGCACCTTGACCCTCAATGCCTTATTGAGCCCGTCCATTAGCACAGAGACAGCCACCTCCCATTTGCCGAATTGGTGTTTACCAGTGATCTTATTCCAGATGGAGAGTTTTCTATTGCTGCAAAAGACAAAAAAACCAAAAGTTTAACAAGCTTCTAGGTCATGCAAAGTATTCATTCAATCCTTCTCATCCAGTATTAAGGGTCTGTACATGGTCCAACAAACATTTCCGAGCTCATCTTGACTAGGGGCATTACTAGGAATGAATACTTCTTATATGGTAACTGAAAGAAATACCCGGGGGTTACCTTGTCTCTGTCCGCTTTCCTACTCGCAAATACTAATGTGCGGACAGGTTTTTCTCCATTTCTGATGTTAATTTCTTGATTTTTTTGTTTTATTTTTGGGTTTTACTATATATGTACACGAATAATACCATACTTACCTGTTCCACTGGTCTCAGCCACTTCCCCCGCAGGCTACTGCCCTTATTTTACCAGTTGGATACTCCTCTGAGTGCATGAGAAATGGCTGAAAACAATCAGCTCGCCTTCTCCTCCTAAATAAAACTTCAACATTCATTAGTACATATATAGGTTACAGTCATATTTTTCATATTTTTATTATTTTCTATAGTTTGTATGCTGGCCGTAACTGCTTCCACATCTACATAAGGCAGTGTACTTGCATTCTCTTTTTTCTTCCTACTTGTTTATTGTTGCTACAAGTTTAAACAGTTCTTATATTTCCATTCTTGTCTTATATGACTTTTGTTAGACATACCACCTGCAATACCTTAGGATCAAACTCACCAACCCCTCTTGCTGCCACAGGTTTAAACAATTTGTATGTCTGACCCTTTGTTTTCTGGATTTTATCAGACATATTTTAATACCTACATTCTGCAGTACCTCTGGTTCAAAGCTGCCCATCCCAGGGAATGATACCCTATCTTTGTCAGTCATACATAACCATTCATTGCAAAAAGCTTCCGTGTGTGAACCATATTTTTCACACATAATAAACCTCGCTGACCCTCTCGGCCGTGGCTCTTCAACCTAAACCCTTGCTACCAAACGTCCCTTAGTTGAGCAACTGGCTCCCATAATTGTGGGCCTTTTCCAACAAACACCAAAATACTCAATATAAGGCGACGGTGAAAGTTCTCCGAGCGCTTCCACCCACTCTCGCACACGTTGGCCGGTACTACCATACACTGTCGATAGCGAAGGCGATGTACCCAACTTAGGGCCCCTATTGACCTATATTTACTGGAAGTTTTTAGGAATAACTTACCCTTTCCAGTAAAATATCTGTCGTTGGAGATTTTCCTGAGAGAGACCAGCGAAAACTCCCTATGCACTTTTTATACACAAATCACGCTTGCGTATGCTCTACACGGCGCTAATGATACCGCAATTTTACGCAAAAGCTCATAAAAAGGGTATCAAGTTGCGCCATATATCGCACCTACAAACGCGCGGTCCAATCGCACAGTGTATAGGTACTTGTTACTTATCTGCCGTACGACCACTGGAATCGAATCACAAGCTGCGAAACCTCAGCCGGAGCGTATAAAAAAAAACTAAATGGGTCACAATTCCCAATTCCTTACCATGCTCCTGTGTAAGTCTCCTCACGACTTACGTATTTCAATCTATACCTACGTGAGTCAGCCGCCTCACGCCACCAAGCCTTCACTCACTTGGTGTACCACACGACGGGATCCCGAATTCCGGGGTTCAACCCACTCACTCCTACATTTGCTCACTCAAATACACTTTGTTTTTTTCTGTACAGCAAATTTTCACTCGTTCTGATTGGCAGCTTTACCCCCAGAGGCAATAGAGTTTAAACAAAAGTTTTATACTAATCTGCTTTAGAAACCAGGTAGTTTTGTGCTGTTGTAGCATGGCTACTATCCCACCTTAATTGAACAAATATCGTGTGGTTTGATTATGCGCACACAACCCTATGCAAGCTTGCGTAATTACGCAACCGTGCGTACCTCTATGCCACGTGTGCGGCCTTGCGCCACATGCACGTTTTTGTACGCTGTCCTCACGTTCCGTACCACGTGTACCAATGTGCGTACGCAATAAAACAAATCACACAACTCTATAAATGTGAGCAATACTAACTATAATCGCTCACTTAACACAACACCCAGTTTTTTCTTAACAACAAGGTCAGAACTGCGTTTCATGTCTATAATTACTCCCTTAAATACATTTATTTCGAATTTACCTATATTCCAACAAATGTATCCGATTTCACACAGATCTATAATGACTGCAATAATCTATCATTTAAATGATATGATTCAGATTGGATAGCTATCTTGCAGAACATACACTGATATAAATATACACATAATTATAATAATATTATATATATGTATTATTCACTAGCCTTCTATGTGACACCTTACCTCTTATTTGTATATCAAAGCTATTTGCTTTTCACTGCTAAAAAAAAACAGTTACACAGGTTAATTTGCATTTCAATGGCGATCCTCCCTAGTAAGCAGATTCTACAAGTCTTGGAAGGAAAAAGAAAAAAAAAACCAAAACCCTTTCTTTCCTTTTTCTATCTGTGTGCAATTTCTTACACCAAGCCAAGCATTTATCTCACCATTTACTCTCACTACGCCCAATTTAAACTATTTGTAATTGATTATGGCATGGGTTAAATAAATGCATTGGTAACTCATAAATGGGGCTTGATGTGACAAAGGAAACTGATAGTTCTCAGCAGACTGAAAATCAGCTATTTAGAAAATTACCTTCCTAAAATGGCCACTACTCCTCCCCCTTCCACATCCATGAAGTTTACACAAGATGGTGGACAGGCCATGTGGTTAGTCCAAAATGGAGGACAGACCATGCGGCTTCCTTTGTCACAAATTAATCACACATTATACAAACACCAGAAGTTATTTTAGGCCTGAGTTTAAAAAAAAAAACGATATCAAGGCTATGCAGCAACTTTTAAATGTACTTTTAAATCTACTTAACAGATAAACAATCCAATCTGAATCAAACACAATATGACTTATTTGAACTTTGTTTTGCAACAATAAAAATACATTTTAGCATTTTAAATATTATGAGAAACACATTGTCCCTTGAATTTTCATATCATTGGCTTACTGGTAACTAGTGATGAGCGGGTTCGGTTCCTCGGAAACCGAACCCCCCCGAACTTCACCAATTTTACACGGGTTCGAGGCATACTCGGATTCTCCTGTATGGCTCGGTTAACCCGAGCGCGCCCGAACGTCATCATCCCGCTGTCGGATTCTCGCGAGATTCGGATTCTATATAAGCAGCCGCGCGTCACCGCCATTTTCACTCGTGCATTGGATATGTTAGGGAGAGGACGTGGCTGGCGTTCTCTCCGTTTATTCATTGTTGATGCAAATATTTGTGCTTGCTTATATCTTAATTGTGGGGACTGGGGAGCAGCTGTATTATTAATATAGGAGGAGTACAGTGCAGAGTTTTGCTGATCAGTGACCACCAGTTTTATCCGTTCTCTGCCTGAAAAAAACGCTCCTTATCTGTGCTCAGTGTGCTGCATATATCTGTGCTCACACTGCTTAATTGTGGGGACTGGGGAGCAGCTGTATTATATAGGAGGAGTACAGTCAGAGGCGTAACTAGGGTTTTCGGAGCCCAGGGCAAGATGGAAAATGGCGCCCCTCCCCCCCCCCCAAAAAAACACACAAAAAGAAGCATGTGCGCGCGCCGAAGGCGCGCGTGGTGAAAAAAAGGGCATGGCCACACACCAGAAGGGGTGTGGCCATGCTCCAGAAGGGGTGTGGCCACTGAAAATGGCCCCACAGTGCCAGTTACATTGCCCCACAGTGCCGGATACATGCCCCACAGTGCCAGTTACATTGCCCCACAGTGCCGGATACATGCCCCACAGTGCCGGATACATTGCCCCACAGTGCTAGATACATGCCCCACTCAGTGCCAGTTACATTGCCCCTCAGTGCCAGTTACATTGCCCCACAGTGCCGGATACATGCCCCACAGTGCCAGATACATTGCCCCACAGTGCCAGATACATGCCCCACTCAGTGCCAGATACATGCCCCACAGTGCCAGTTACATTGCCCCACAGTGCCGGATACAATGCCCCACAGTGCCGGATACATGCCCCACAGTGCCAGATACATTGCCCCACAGTGCCAGATACATGCCCCACTCAGTGCCAGATACATGCCCCACTCAGTGCCAGTTACATTGCCCCACAGTGCCAGTTACATTGCCCCACAGTGCCAGATACATTGCCCCACAGTGCCAGTTACATTGCCCCACAGTGCCAGATACATTGCCCCACAGTGCCAGTTACATGCCCCACAGTGCCAGATACATGCCCCACAGTGCCAGGCCCCACTCAGTGCCAGTTACATGCCCCATTTGGTGCCAGTTACATGCCCCACAGTGCCAGATACATTGCCCCACAGTGCCAGATACATTGCCCCATAGTGCCAGATACATTGCCCCACAGTGCCAGTTACATGCCCCACAGTGCCAGATACATGCCCTACAGTGCCAGGCCCCACTTGGTGCCAGATACATGCCCCACTGTGCCGCCGGACCACCCACCCCCGTGCCGCTGGAACCCCCGCGTGCAGCCGGACCCCCCCCCCCCGTCACTTACCGGCCGCTTGTTGCTATGTGAGGGGAGGAGAGCGCAGCGCAGCGCAGCGCCTCTCCTTCCCCTCGCCGCTCCAGGTCTCCGGCGGCTGTCTGGCGCCGGTTCGCTAGCCAATCAGAGCTCGCGGACCGGCAGCCAATCAGGAGCCAGTCCGCAAGCTCTGATTGGCTAACGCCGGAGACCGGACACAGCAGCGCTGCTGGCAGCGGCGGTGAGGGGAGGGAGAGACGCTGCACTCTCCTCCCCTCACATTTAGGGTTGATGGGGGTGAGTGGGGCATGATGCCCTGGACGCCGGCGGCGCCCCCTCTCCTGGGCCTGCCAAGGCGCCCAGGGCACGTGCCCCACTCGCCCTACCCTAGATACGCCTCTGAGTACAGTGCAGAGTTTTGCTGACCAGTGACCACCAGTATACGTTGTCTGCCTGTAAAACGCTCCATATCTGTGCTGCATTGTAGTATATAGTAGGAGTACAGTGCATAATTTTGCTGACCACCAGTATATAATATATAGGAGTACGGTACAGAAGGCCACTGCTGTACCTACCTCTGTGTCGTCAAGTATACTATCCATCCATACCTGTGTTGCATTTCAGTTTTGCACAGTTTGCTGACCACCAGTATATAATATATAGCATTACGGTACAGTAGGCCACTGCTGTACCTACCTCTGTGTCGTCAAGTATACTATCCATCCAAACCTGTGGTGCATTTCAGTTTTGCACAGTTTGCTGACCACCAGTATATAATATATAGCATTACGGTACAGTAGGCCACTGCTGTACCTACCTCTGTGTCGTCAAGTATACAATCCTTCCATACCTGTGGTGCATTTCAGTTTTGCACAGTTTGCTGACCACCAGTATATAATATATAGCATTACGGTACAGTAGGCCACTGCTGTACCTACCTCTGTGTCGTCAAGTATACTATCCATCCATACCTGTGGTGCATTTCAGTTTTGCACAGTTTGCTGACCACCAGTATATAATATATAGCATTACGGTACAGTAGGTCACTGCTGTACCTACCTCTGTGTCGTCAAGTATACTATCCATCCAAACCTGTGGTGCATTTCAGTTTTGCACAGTTTGCTGACCACCAGTATATAATATATAGCATTACGGTACAGTAGGCCACTGCTGTACCTACCTCTGTGTCGTCAAGTATACTATCCATCCATACCTGTGGTGCATTTCAGTTTTGCACAGTTTGCTGACCACCAGTATATAATATATAGCATTACGGTACAGTAGGCCACTGCTGTACCTACCTCTGTGTCGTCAAGTATACTATCCATCCATACCTGTGGTGCATTTCAGTTTTGCACAGTTTGCTGACCACCAGTATATAATATATAGCATTACGGTACAGTAGGCCACTGCTGTACCTACCTCTGTGTCGTCAAGTATACTATCCATCCATACCTTTGGTGCATTTCAGTTTTACACAGTTTGCTGACCACCAGTATATAATATATAGCAGTACGGTACAGTAGGCCACTGCTCTACCTACCTCTGTGTCGTCAAGTATACTATCCATCCATACCTGTGGTGCATTTCAGTTGTGTGCAGTATATATAGTAGTAGGCCATTGCTATTGATACTGGCATATAATTCCACACATTAAAAAATGGAGAACAAAAATGTGGAGTTTAAAATAGGGAAAGATCAAGATCCACTTCCACCTCATGCTGAAGATGCTGCCACTAATCATGGCCGAGACGATCAAATGCCATCAACGTCGTCTACAAAGGCCGATGCCCAATGTCATAGTAGAGAGCATGTAAAATCCAAAAAACAAAAGTACAGTAAAATGACCCAAAAATCAAAATTGAAAGCGTCTGATGAGAAGCGTAAACTTGCCAATATGCCATTTACGACACGGAGTGGCAAGGAACGGCTGAGGCCCTGGCCTATGTTCATGGCTAGTGGTTCAGATTCACATGAGGATGGAAGCACTCATCCTCTCGTTAGAAAAATGAAAAGACTTAAGCTGGCAAAAGCACAGCAAAGAACTGTGCGTTCTTCTAAATCACAAATCCCCAAGGAGAGTCCAATTGTGTCGGTTGCGATGCCTGACCTTCCCAACACTGGACGGGAAGAGCTTGTGCCTTCCACCATTTGCACGCCCCCTGCAAGTGCTGGAAGGAGCACCTGCAGTCCAGTTCCTGATAGTCAAATTGAAGATGTCACTGTTGAAGTACACCAGGATGAGGATATGGGTGTTGCTGGCGCTGGGGAGGAAATTGACAAGGAGGATTCTGATGGTGAGGTGGTTTGTTTAAGTCAGGCACCCGGGGAGACACCTGTTGTCCGTGGGACGAATATGGCCATTGACATGCCTGGTCAAAATACTAAAAAAATCAGCTCTTCGGTGTGGAATTATTTCAACACAAATGCGGACAACAGGTGTCAAGCCATGTGTTGCCTTTGTCAAGCTGTAATAAGTAGGGGTAAGGACGTTAACCACCTCGGAACATCCTCCCTTATACGTCACCTGCAGCGCATTCATCATAAGTCAGTGACAAGTTCAAAAACTTTGGATGACAGCGGAAGCAGTCCACTGACCACTAAATCCCTTCCTCTTGTAACCAAGCTCCTGCAAACCACACCACCAACTCCCTCAGTGTCAATTTCCACCTTACACAGGAAAGCCAATAGTCCTGCAGGCCATGTCACTGGCAAGTCTGACGAGTCCTCGTCTGCCTGGGATTCCTCCGATGCATCCTTGAGTGTAATGCCTACTGCTGCTGGTGCTGCTGTTGTTGCTGCTGGGAGTCGATCGTCATCCCAGAGGGGAGTCGGAAGACCACTTGTACTACTTCCAGTAAGCAATTGACTGTCCAACAGTCCTTTGCAAGGAAGATGAAATATCACAGCAGTCATCCTGCTGCAAAGCGGATAACTCAGGCCATGGCAGCTTGGGCGGTGAGAAACGTGGTTCCGGTATCCACCGTTAATTCAGAGGCAACTAGAGACTTGATTGAGGTACTGTGTCCCCGGTACCAAATACCATCTAGGTTCCATTTCTCTAGGCAGGCGATACCGAAAATGTACACAGACGTCAGAAAAAGAGTCACCAGTGTCCTAAAAAATGCAGTTGTACCCAATGTCCACTTAACTACGGACATGTGGACAAGTGGAGCAGGGCAGACTCAAGACTATATGACTGTGACAGCCCACTGGGTAGATGTATTGCCTCCCGCAGCAAGAACAGCAGCGGCGGCACCAGTAGCAGCATCTCGCAAACGCCAACTCGTTCCTAGGCAGGCTACGCTTTGTATCACCGCTTTCCCTAAGAAGCACACAGCTGACATCCTCTTAAGGAAACTGAGGAACATCATCGCAGAATGGCTTACCCCAATTGGACTCTCCTGGGGATTTGTGACATCGGACAACGCCAGCAATATTGTGTGTGCATTAAATATGGGCAAATTCCAGCACGTCCCATGTTTTGCACATACATTGAATTTGGTGGTGCAGAATTATTTAAAAAACGACAGGGGCGTGCAAGAGATGCTGTCGGTGGCCCGAAGAATTGCGGGCCAGTTTCGGCATTCAGCCACCGCGTACAGAAGACTGGAGCACCACCAAACAGTCCTGAACCTGCCCTGCCATCATCTGAAGCAAGAGGTGGTAACGAGGTGGAATTCAACCCTCTATATGCTTCAGAGGATGGAGGAGCAGCAAAAGGCCATTCAAGCCTATACATCTGCCCACGATATAGGCAAAGGAGGGGGAATGCACCTGACTCAAGCGCAGTGGAGAATGATTTCAATGTTGTGCAAGGTTCTGCAACCCTTTGAACTTGCCACACGTGAAGTCAGTTCAGACACTGCCAGCCTGAGTCAGGTCATTCCCCTCATCAGGCTTTTGCAGAAGAAGCTGGAGACATTGAAGGAGGAGCTAAAACAGAGCGAGTCCGCTAGGCATGTGGGACTTGTGGATGAAGCCCTTAATTCGCTTAACCAGGATTCACGAGTGGTCAATCTGTTGAAATCAGAGCACTACATTTTGGCCACCGTGCTCGATCCTAGATTTAAAACCTACGTTGTATCTCTCTTTCCGGCAGACACAAGTCTGCAGAGGTTCAAAGACCTGCTGTTGAGAAAATTGTCAAGTCAAGCGGAACGTGACCCGTCAACATCTCCTCCTTCACATTCTCCCGCAACTGGGGGTGCGAGGAAAAGGCTAAGAATTCCGAGCCCACCCGCTGGCGGTGATGCAGGGCAGTCTGGAGCGAATGCTGACATCTGGTCGGACTGAAGGACCTGCCAACGATTACTGACATGTCGTCTACTGTCACTGCATATGATTCTCTCACCATTGAAAGAATGGTGGAGGATTATATGAGTGACCGCATCCAAGTAGGCACGTCAGACAGTCCGTACGTATACTGGCAGGAAAAAGAGGAAATTTGGAGGCCCTTGCACAAACTGGCTTTATTTTACCTAAGTTGCCCTCTCTTCAGTGTGTACTCCGAAAGAGTGTTTAGTGCAGCCGCTCACCTTGTCAGCAATCGGCGTACAAGGTTACTTCCATAAAATGTGGAGAAGATGATGTTCATCAAAATGAATTATAATCAATTCCTCCGTGGAGACATTCACCAGCAGCAATTGCCTCCAGAAAGTACACAGGTATCTGAGATGGTGGATTCCAGTGGGGATGAATTAATAATCTGTGAGGAGGGGGATGTACACAGTGAAAGGGGTGAGGAATCGGAGGATGATGATGAGGTGGACATCTTGCCTCTGTAGAGCCAGTTTGTGCAAGGAGAGATTGATTGCTTCTTTTTTGGTGGGGGCCCAAACCAACCAGTCATTTCAGTCACAGTCGTGTGGCAGACCCTGTCGCTGAAATGATGGGTTCGTTAAAGTGTGCATGTCCTGTTTATACAACATAAGGGTGGGTGGGAGGGCCCAAGGACAATTCCATCTTGCACCTCTTTTTTCTTTCATTTTTCTTTGCATCATGTGCTGCTTGGGGACAATTTTTTTGAAGTGCCATCCTGCCTGACACTGCAGTGCCACTCCTAGATGGGCCAGGTGTTTGTGTCGGCCACTTGTGTCGCTTAGCTTAGTCACACAGCGACCTTGGTGTGCCTCTTTTTTTATTTGCATCATGTGCTGTTTGGGGACAATTTTTTTGAAGTGCCATCCTGCCTGACACTGTAGTGCCACTCCTAGATGGGCCAGGTGTTTGTGTCGGCCACTTGTGTCGCTTAGCTTAGTCACACAGCGACCTTGGTGCGCCTCTTTTTTTCTTTGCATCATGTGCTGTTTGGGGACTATTTTTTTGAAGTGCCATCCTGTCTGACACTGCAGTGCCACTCCTAGATGGGCCAGGTGTTTGTGTTGGCCACTTGGGTCGCTTAGCTTAGTCACACAGCTACCTCATTGCGCCTCTTTTTTTCTTTGCATCATGTGCTGTTTGGGGACTATTTTTCAAATCTGCCATCCTGTCTGACACTGCAGTGCCACTCCTAGATGGGCCAGGTGTTTGTATCGGCCACTTGGGTCGCTTAGCTTAGTCATCCAGCGACCTCGGTGCAAATTTTAGGACTAAAAATAATATTGTGAGGTGTGAGGTGTTCAGAATAGACTGGAAATTAGTATAAATTATGGTTATTGAGGTTAATAATACTATGGGATCAAAATGACCCCCAAATTCTATAATTTAAGCTGTTTTTGAGGGTTTTTTGTAAAAAAACACCCGAATCCAAAACACACCCGAATCCGACAAAAAAATGTCAGGGAGGTTTTGCCAAAACGCGTCCGAATCCAAAACACGGCCGCGGAACCGAATCCAAAACCAAAACACAAAACCCGAAAAATTTCCAGTGCACATCACTAGTTATGAGTCATTGGTTCTACATATACGGTGTATGAACATCAGTTGGAGACATAGAGAACGTGTATCAACAACAAGATACAGTTGCCTTATTGAAATTAACTGCCACAACTGACAGAAGGATTTAATTTTGCAACATTATATGTACGAGTGTTTCCACTGACTGGCAATTGGTAAATATAGGTGATTCACCTTTACTGTATTCAGAACCAGAATTAAAAGGAGGAATTTAAAATTATCTGATATCTGTCTGGAATTAATATACTGACACCCCTTGACATATATATACACCACAGTAAGGGAAATAACATCCATTTTGGGAATGATAACAGCATATAGGAACTGAACCTGTGGTTAATAGTGGACATATGTGAAATGGAATAGGCTATAAAAACACACAGAATTGTGCGTTTCCTGAAACAAGAAATAAATAAATAACGGAGCAGACAATTTTTCTTTTCCTTTATTACTCACATTTTTCTATCTTTGCGCACATTTCTATCATGTTTTGAATTGCTTTTAATTCTATTGTTTCGCTAATATATCAAGTTCCGCACAACGGTAACTTTTAAATGTACTAATAAAAGTGCATTTTTATATTGAGTGCACCTTACAGATACAACCCCTTTTTTTCTTCTGTATGTTGTCCACTCCTAGATAGGCCAGGTGTTTGTGCCGCACACTTGTGTCACTTAGCTTAGCCATCCAGCGACCTCGGTGCAACCTTTTGGACTAAAAACAATATTGTGAGGTGTGAGGTGTTCAGAATAGACTGGAAATTAGTGGAAATTAATGTTATTGAGGTTAACAATACCAAAGGGTCAAAATTACCCCCATATTCTGTGATTTTAGCTGTTTTAATGGTTGGTTTTTTTTTCCAAAAATCATCCAGATCCAAAATCAAAACCTGAAAGGGTGGTTTTGGCAAAACCAATCCAGATCCAAAATGCTAGCGGGGATCCAAATCCAAAACCAAAACACAAAACCCCGAAAAGTGTCCGCCGCACATCTCTAGTTAGCACTATCTAGCATTGATCAACAGTGCCGTCATTTTAGTTCGTGTAGAGGGACATTATTTATATTCAAATAATTTATTTACATTAAATTTGCACTAAAGATGCTTGAACATATGTATCCTATTTCATGTACTTTCTTTATCTCTTTCTTTCTTTTTTTCTTTCTTTCTTTCTTTCTTTCTTTCTTTCTTTCTTTCTTTCTTTCTTTCTTTCTTTCTTTCTTTCTTCTCGGGACTCTATGCAAATTTATTCTTACTATTAAGTACATTAGTGCATATGTTTCTTGGCACACAAAGAGCGACACCTGTACATGAATTGCTGCCCTGGATACTGTAACATTAAGTTGCTATGCTTCACAAGAAGGGTGTAAGTGTGCACTGACTAAATACAGAAAGCAGACTTTTGGTAAAGCTCAACAAAATGAGAAATACGGCACTCCTACGAGTACTGGGCACACATACGTTTAAAAAAAATCTCATGAGAAATTAAGGCATTGAATTATTTCCGCTTCAGTGCAACAAAATCCAAACACCTCACTCACACACTTGAAATTCCCCCAAAAGTTGTAATAATTTTTTACCTGAATCTTCTGAAGCCAAGAAACAAGAAATTCTCATCGAAGAACCATCATCAATGACAGATAAGAGCATGAAATTATCACGACTTAGCTGAAATATTCTAAGGTGGTCACAGAAAATGACAAATGCAGTTTCAGAGCATGCAAAAAGTTATAACAATTGTATGTCTACAGGGCCGTCTTTTCATATGGGCTCAATGGGCTCTTGCCCAAGGGCCCCAGGAGTATAAGGGCCCTAGGCTGATAGCTGAGGGTCCCCTATTTCCAGGGGTATCTGATTTTTGAAAATCGGCTCTGGGGAACCGGAGATATCTGACTTGAAAGCAGTGGTCCCCAACCAAGCCTGATAATTGTTCTTCCCAGCCTGATATCTCGGATTTTGTCTGACTTAGAGTATTTCTGAGGGTATAAGCCAAAAGCTGTGACTCTCCCCTTTTAGTGGACACTGGCAGTTTGTCTCTACTATGCCCAGAACCAGAGATATCAGCCTTCAAGCAGCTGGTCCCTGCTCCAGCTCCACACGCCTGATATGTAGTTTTAGATTTTCATTGGTGAATTGCTTTGGCTCCTGAACTCTGATCCCCAAGTCCCCAGAACCATCTGAAAGGTGGGACTCTCTAGTTTTTTATCCCATTCAAAGCTAAGAAATATATTTTCAGGAACCTGAGATATCTGCAGTCAAGCAAGCTGCCCTCCCACCGGAAAATTATAAATATTAAGCCCACTCCACTATCCACCCCTCCCCAACGTATTAAACACCCCCTACCACCCTGGAATCATGTACCAGGGCTTCTTCATTGAGCCCAATGCCCCCTTCTACAGTTTATCTCAATCTGTGCAGTAAAAGAGTAATTAGCAGAAATTACTGTTCCAGGTTCTACACGCTGAGCGGAAGATAGAACACCCTTTACCGCCCGCGGGACATCAAAACTACGCTGATAGCACCCCCCACCCCTACCGCTGGAGGATGGGTAGGGGGCCCAGTGCATTGTTGTGCCCAGGGGCCTACACTGCTGTTAAGACAGCCCTGTATGTCTATACTGTATCTAGATTTTAATCTCTATACGCAGTACTTACTAACCTCCTGACATTGGGGGTCATTCCGAGTTGATCGATTGCTAGCAGTTTTTAGCAGCCGTGCAAACGCATTGTCGCCGCCCACTGGGGAGTGTATTTTCGCTTTGCAGAAGTGCGAACGCTTGTGCAGAAGAGCGCCTGCAAAATCTTTCTGTGCAAAAGAACAGTAGTCCTGTAGTTACTCTTCATGTGCGTTGATTCTAACGACGGAGGGACGGCTTTTGACGTCACACATCCGCCAAGCCACGCCTGCATTTTTTCTGCCACGCCTATGTTTCTCTAAGCACTCCCTGAAAACGGTCAGTTGACACCCAGAAATGTCCTCTTTCTGTCAATCTCCTTGCGGCCGGCTGTGTGAATGGAATCGTCGCTAGAACCAGTGCAAAACCATAATGGACTTTGTACACGTACGACGCGCGTGTGCATTGCGGAGCATACTGTACGCATGCGCAGATTAGCCGTTTTTTTTCACTGATCGCTACGCAGCGAACAACGGCAGCTAGCGATCAACTTGGAATGACCCCCATGGTTCAGGGGCTCTTTGCTCTTATGTTGTGTAGTATTTCTACCTGTGCAGATAAGGTTTATTCCCTGACACTGAGTGTATTATTAAAACAATGATTCATATTTGAAGCATCTAGTAGGAAAATGAACAATGGTTGTGTTGATGTTTGAAATGATTTTATTTATCAACAGTAATAAGTTCTCATTAATTGTACGGTATGCATTCAGTACGTCGTCGTTCGCTATGTCAGCATTCAGAATGTAAACACGAGAATGTCAAGTGTTATGATTGATAAAATTAGAGATGTGCAGCGGGCACTTTTCGTGTTTCCTGGTTTTGTATTGGATCTGGATACCCGCTGGTGTCTTGGATCTGGATTGGTTTTGCCAAAACCACCCTTTCGGGTTTTGTTTTTGATCTGGGTGATTTTTGAAAAAAACATACAGTACAAGCAGCTAAAATCATAGAACTTGGGAGTAATCTTGATTCTACGGTATTATTAACCTCAATAACATTTATTTCCAGTCATTTCCAGTCTATTCTGAACACCTCACAATATTGTTTTAGGCCAAAAGGTTGCACCGAGGTCACTGTATGATTAAGCTAAGAGACACAAGTGTGCACAAACACCTGCCCCATCTAGGAGTGGCACTGCAGTGGCAGACAGGATAGCAATTTAAAAAAATAGGCCCCAAAGAGCACATCATGCAAAGAAAAAAAAGAGGTGCATGACATTGTGCATCGGCCTTAGCAGACGACGTTGATGGAATTGCATCGTCAATGTCATGACTGGTGGCAGCAGCAGCTTTAGCACTAGTACTAGGAACTGGAAGTGGTTCCTGATCTTCCACTATTTTTTCCTCCAAATTGTTGTTCTCTATTTCACAGGACAGCACCCCTTTATTATTACAGCACACAAAACAGTGCCCAGTTATTTTCACAGCACCCCTGTATTCTTACAGCATACAGGACCAGTGTAATGTTATTTGAACACCAGCACCCCTATATTTTACAGCATACAGGAGCAGTGTGCTTTTAATTTTTAACAACTGCACCCCTGAATTTTTACAACATACAGGGCCAGTGTAATGCTATTTGAACAGCAGCACCCCTATATTTTACTGCATATGGGAGCAGTGTGCTTGTAATTTTTAGCAACTGCACCACTGAATTTTTACAACATACAGGGCCAGTGTAATGTTATTTGAACAACAGCACCCCTATATTTTACTGCATATGGGAGCAGTGTGCTATTAATTTTTAACAACTGCACCCCTGAATGTTTATAGCATGCAGGGCCAGTGTAATGTTATTTGTACTGCAGTACTCAAATATTGTACAGCATAGAAGTGCAGTGTGCTTTTAATTTTTAACAACTGCACCCCTGAATTTTCACAACATACAGGGCCAGCAGCACCCCTATATTTTACAGCATACAGGAGCAGTGTGCTTTTAATTTTTAACAATTGCACCCCTGAATTTTTATAGCATATAGGGCCTGCAGCACTCCTATATTTCACAGCATACAGGAGCAGTGTGCTTTTAATTTTTAGCAACTGCACCCCTCAATTTGTATAGCATATAGGGCTAGCAGCTCCCCTATATTTTACAGCATAAAGGAGCAGTCTGCTTTTCATTTTTAACAACTGCACCCCTGATTTTTTACAACATACAGGGCCAGCAGCACCGCTATATTTTACAGCATACAGGAGCAGTGTGCTTTTAATTTTTAACAACTGCACCCTTTAATTTTTATAGCATACAGGGCAGAGCCGACCCTGTGCATAGGCAAACTAGGCAAATGCCTAGTGCATTTGGTTTGCCTAGGGACACAAGCAGCTTCTTCTGATTAAAATGATATGCGACATGCCTATATTCTGTGTGTAGAATTTCATATGCAGATACAGCCACAGTCGCACACAGAATATTGGCATGCTGCATATCATTTTACTCAGCAGAAGCTGCTTGTGCATCCTAGCCACATAGCAATGCAAATAAGATGCATTTTCATCAAAAATGGCTCCCGACGTTAGCAGAGCTATCAGCTGACTCTGGACAGGCGTAGCAGAAGCTGCTTGTGTATCCTAGCCATATTGCAATGCAAATAATATGCATTTTCATTAAAAAAGACTCCTGACCAGGGGCATTTTAAGAGAGGAGGAGGCCCGTGTGCAGCCTTCTGCTTCAGGGACCCCCTCCTGTCTGAATGATGCACAAGATTTAATACTTACCTCTCCGTAGTCCCTTCTCCGTGGCAGCGGCAATAGAGTCTGAGAACAGACTTTATTGTGCATGCGCAAACCTCCGGGAACACGGCGCGGCGGCCATTTTCCCAAAGATTTTGCTAATGCCCATGTGCGAAACTCCGGAACAATGGCCGCCGTGCCATCTTTCCAGAGTTTTCAGCAGGCGCAATAGAGTTTGTTCCCCCTAGTGGTCAAACTCTATTGCGCTGCCGAAAAGGGATGGCTTTGGCGGGGGACTTCAGAGAGGTAAGTATTAAGCAAATGGGTGCAGTGTGTGTGTGGTGGGCCACCCTGGACCTGGGGGCCCATGTGCCTCGCACACACTGCATCCATTTTAGATGCACCAATGCTCCTGACATTGGCGCATTGAGGCAAGATGTATGAGGACACATCTGTACCCAAGCAGAGGTCACAGTGTTAGCGGCCATGTGAGTGCTGTGTGTGAGTGGGTTGGTTGTGCAATAGTGTTCGGCATATATGTAAGGGGCATTATGTGGGGCATTATGTGTATAAGGGCATTAATAAAGGTTGGCAATATGTGTAAGGTGCATTATGTTTATAAGGACATTAATAATGCATGTCATATGTGTGAGAGGCATTACTGTGTGGTACAGATGGGTCCACGTTTATCTTTGCCTTTAATAGGATTAACTAAACCAGATCAGTCAGACTTAATCCCCTGCTGTAATGACTTAATCCCCTGATGTATTGTTCTCTGTATTGTATTGCAGCTGAGAACAATAGATGAAAGACTATTAATAAACCATGGTGTGCCTATGCGCAGCAAAGAAGTCAAGATAAAGTTGGACCCATCTGTATGTGTATAAATGCATTACTAATGTGTGGAATTATGTGTATAAGGTGCTCTGCTGTGTGTTGCAACATATAGAAAGGGCACTACTGTGGGGGTCTAAGGTGAATAAAGAGCAATATGGTGTGATGCAATGTGAATAAGGAGCAATTCAGTGTGATGTAATGTTAATAAGGGGCACTTCTATGAGGAGTAATGTGTATAAGGTAAAGTGGTACTACTGTGTGATGTGATGTGAATAAGGGGCACTTTCACTTGATAAAATGTGCATAAAGTTGCAGTACTGTGTGGCGTAATTTGAATTGGGGGTACTATTGTGTGGCCATGCCTCTTGCCAGCAAAATCACACCCCTTTTTATTCCTATTTAAAACATAGGGGGTAGGAACACCAAAATAAGGACTGCTAAGGGTGAGGGGTGATGGTGCTGGGAAAGGGGTGGACAGTCGGAGGCAGAACTAGCGGTGGTGCTAGGGGGCACCAGCCAAAATCTTGCATAGGGCATCATATTGGTTAGGGCCGGCTCTGATATAGGGCCAGCAGCACCCCTATATTTTAACGCATACAGGATGACAGTGCCCCTGCACCTTGTACAACACAGTGACAGCCAGGACAGCAACACCCATGTACAGCTGCAGCCCCCGGCCGTAACAGCACATGAAATACCAGTGACAGCCAGGACAGCACCCCTAACACAGCACAGGTACACTACAGTGACTGCAGCAGCTCCCCTACAGATCACACACTAACCCCACCTGACGCCACCACCCACAGAGAGACAGAGTTCTGTCTCCCTCACTCTCCAAGTCCAGAGTGAAAATGGTGGCGACGCGCGGCTGTTTATATGGATTTCAAATCCCGCGAGAGTCCGACAGCAGGATGATGATGTTTTGCCTCGTTCTGGTTTCCGAGTTTGGCGGAAAGTACCGAGCCGGACTTGGATCCTGGCTCGGTGCGTGAAGTTTGGGGGGGGGGGTTCGCTTCCGCTCATCTCTAGTTAAAATGTGGATTTCAAATATGTTGACATCTGTAAAATGTTGACATACAATATGACAAGTCTAAACAGAACTGTCCACTAGGCATGAGGGCCTTCTGCCCTTTACATGCTTCTGAGCCATTAGTCAGAATGCAACCATTACTGACTGGGGGACATTTATCAATCCTTTTAGAGAGGTCAAGTGGAGATGTTGTCCATAGCAACTAATCAGCTTTTATCAAGTACATTCGAAAAGAGACTGATAGCTGAAAGCATATTGTTTGCTTTAGGAAACTTCTCATGTCCTATTTAAGGGTTTGATATATCCAGGGGTGTATCTACCCATTGGCCAGGATGGCACTCGCCAGGGGCACCAGCCAAGCAGGGGGCGCCGCCTGACGGTGCCACCCTCGGCCAATGGGTGGAATCCCTTAAGCCATAGTGTCTGGTAATAACTGGTCTGCCGAGCAGCCTATGCATTGCCTGGGATGAAGGGCGGAGGATCGTTCAGCAGGCAGGAGCTGGTGCCGGTGTTCGGCACCGCAATGCATTACATGGAAGAAACTGAAAATAAACTGCAGCTCCCAGCAACCCTTGGGATCCTCCGCCCTCCATCACAGGCAGCTCGGCACAGCAGGTATTGCCAGACACTACAGCTATCTGCTGGGATGTTGTGGGGTGGTGACTAGGGCTATGTGCTGTGTGGGGAGGTTATGTATGTGCAGGGAGTGGGGGAGACTACTACAATGTGCTAAGGGCGGACTACAGCTATGTGCTGGGAGGGGGATAGGGACTATGGCTATGTGCTTGGGGAGGTGAGGGGCTATGTGCAGGAAGGGGGGCTATGGCTATCTGTGCTGGCAGGGAACCATTGTTATGTGATGGGAGGGGGGTGGGGACTACGGTATGACTGTTGGGAGAGGGAGACTACGGAAATGTGCTGGGAGGGGGATGGGGACTATGGCTATTGCTTGTGGAGGTGAGGAGCTATGTGCAGGGAGGGGGACTATGGCTATCTATGCTGGCAGGGAACTATTGTTATGTGATGGGAGGGGTGTGGGGACTACTGTATGACTGTCACACAACACAAATTTTGGACCTGTATAACATACAGTGCGCTTAATAGGAAAGAAGCTAATACGTCCCTTTTTAGGAGAGGTGCAGATAATTTCTCGTATTTCCAATTCTTCTTCAGGTAATGTATGTCCGGAATGGGTGCCCCAGAAAAAATGATAACAAAAGAAATACAATGTGTAGTTTGTTCTTAAACAAGTAACAAAGTGAGAATACAGATTTTTAGAAGCTGCTCAAGGGCGTACCCCACTCACGCAAAGGATAGAGGGAGTATACACATCAAGGTATCTTTTTAACCGAGTAGTGCCCTTATCCCTTTAAAAGTCCCATCTGGTGTCTTTCATTCTCTGAGGTGCAAACCGGTCAGGTGAAGTTACCCAGAAGTAATCAGCTTACAATAATTAGAAGGCATACCCCAACACTCACAGCAAGAGGGAGGGCGGTAAACGCATCAAGGTATCTTTGTGTTGAATGTTGTCCTAGGTTCTTCTTCTCATAATGTATGTCCGGGACATATGTCTCAATATGAAAAGATATGATAACAAACAAAACAATGTGTAGTGTATCCTTAACAAACAGGGAGTAAGAATATGGGGTTTTAGGGACTTATTCAAAGGCGTACCCCACTCACACGGAAGATAGAGGGAGTTCACACATCAAGGTATAATTAAACCAAGTAGTGCCCCAATCACTTTAAAAAACGCTCTGGTGTCTTTCACTCTCTAGATGCAGAACCAGTTTAGTGGTGTTACCCAAGAATTTGTAATATTCAGGAGCGTACCCCAACACTCACAGCGGAAGGAGGGGAAGAAAACACATCAAGGTATCTTTTTGGAGACCTGTTAAAAGTAGAGATGAGCGGGTTCGGTTTCTCTGAAACCGAACCCGCACGAACTTCATGTTTTTTTTACGGGTCCGAGCAGACTCGGATCCTCCCGCCTTGCTCGGTTAACCCGAGCGCGCCCGAACGTCATCATGACGCTGTCGGATTCTCGCGAGACTCGGATTCTATATAAGGAGCCGCGCGTCGCCGCCATTTTCACACGTGCATTGAGATTGATAGGGAGAGGACGTGGCTGGCGTCCTCTCCATTAGAAATTAGATTAGAAGAGAGAGAGAGATTGTGCAGAGTCAGACAGAGTTTACCACAGTGACCAGTGCAGTTGTTGTTAGTTAACTTTTATTTATTTTAATATAATATATCCGTTCTCTGCTATATCCGTTCTCTGCCTGAAAAAAAACGATACACAGCAGCAGCCAGTCACACAGTGTGACTCAGTCTGTGTGCACTCAGCTCAGCCCAGTGTGCTGCACATCAATGTATAAAAGGCAAAGCTTATAATAATTGTGGGGGAGACTGGGGAGCACTGCAGGTTGTTATAGCAGGAGCCCCCAGGAGTACATAATATTATATTAATTTAAAATTAAACAGTGCACACTTTTGCTGCAGGAGTGCCACTGCCAGTGTGACTAGTGGTGACCAGTGCCTGACCACCAGTATAGTAGTATATTGTTGTATGTATTGTATACTATCTCTTTATCAACCAGTCTATATTAGCAGCAGACACAGTACAGTGCGGTAGTTCACGGCTGTGGCTACCTCTGTGTCGGCAGTCGGAACTCGGCAGGCAGTCCGTCCATCCATAATTGTATTACAATATATACCACCTAACCGTGGTATTTTTTTTTCTTTCTTTATACCGTCGTCATAGTGTCATACTAGTTGTTACGAGTATACTACTATCTCTTTATCAACCAGTGTACAGTGCGGTAGTTCACGGCTGTGGCTACCTCTGTGTCGGCAGTCGGCAGGCAGTCCGTCCATCCATAATTGTATTATTATTATAATATATACCACCTAACCGTGGTTTTTTTTTCATTCTTTATACCGTCATAGTGTCATACTAGTTGTTACGAGTATACTACTATCTCTTTATCAACCAGTGTACAGTGCGGTAGTTCACGGCTGTGGCTACCTCTGTGTCGGCAGTCGGCAGGCAGTCCGTCCATCCATAATTGTATTATTATTATAATATATACCACCTAACCGTGGTTTTTTTTTCATTCTTTATACCGTCGTCATAGTGTCATACTAGTTGTTACGAGTATACTACTATCTCTTTATCAACCAGTGTACAGTGCGGTAGTTCACGGCTGTGGCTACCTCTGTGTCGGCAGTCGGCAGGCAGTCCGTCCATCCATAATTGTATTATTATTATAATATATACCACCTAACCGTGGTTTTTTTTTCATTCTTTATACCGTCGTCATAGTGTCATACTAGTTGTTACGAGTATACTACTATCTCTTTATCAACCAGTGTACAGTGCGGTAGTTTACGGCTGTGGCTACCTCTGTGTCGGCAGTCGGCAGGCAGTCCGTCCATCCATAATTGTATTATTATTATAATATATACCACCTAACTGTGGTATTTTTTTTTCTTTCTTTATACCGTCGTCATAGTGTCATACTAGTTGTTACGAGTATACTACTATCTCTTTATCAACCAGTGTACAGTGCGGTAGTTCACGGCTGTGGCTACCTCTGTGTCGGCAGTCGGCAGGCAGTCCGTCCATCCATAATTGTATTATTATTATAATATATACCACCTAACTGTGGTATTTTTTTTTCTTTCTTTATACCGTCGTCATAGTGTCATACTAGTTGTTACGAGTATACTACTATCTCTTTATCAACCAGTGTACAGTGCGGTAGTTCACGGCTGTGGCTACCTCTGTGTCGGCAGTCGGCAGGCAGTCCGTCCATCCATAATTGTATTATTATTATAATATATACCACCTAACCGTGGTTTTTTTTTCATTCTTTATACCGTCGTCATAGTGTCATACTAGTTGTTACGAGTATACTACTATCTCTTTATCAACCAGTGTACAGTGCGGTAGTTCACGGCTGTGGCTACCTCTGTGTCGGCAGTCGGCAGGCAGTCCGTCCATCCATAATTGTATTATTATTATAATATATACCACCTAACTGTGGTATTTTTTTTTCTTTCTTTATACCGTCGTCATAGTGTCATACTAGTTGTTACGAGTATACTACTATCTCTTTATCAACCAGTGTACAGTGCGGTAGTTCACGGCTGTGGCTACCTCTGTGTCGGCAGTCGGCAGGCAGTCCGTCCATCCATAATTGTATTATTATTATAATATATACCACCTAACCGTGTTTTTTTTTTCATTCTTTATACCGTCATAGTGTCATACTAGTTGTTACGAGTATACTACTATCTCTTTATCAACCAGTGTACAGTGCGGTAGTTCACGGCTGTGGCTACCTCTGTGTCGGCAGTCGGCAGGCAGTCCGTCCATCCATAATTGTATTATTATTATAATATATACCACCTAACTGTGGTATTTTTTTTTCTTTCTTTATACCGTCGTCATAGTGTCATACTAGTTGTTACGAGTATACTACTATCTCTTTATCAACCAGTGTACAGTGCGGTAGTTCACGGCTGTGGCTACCTCTGTGTCGGCAGTCGGCAGGCAGTCCGTCCATCCATAATTGTATTATTATTATAATATATACCACCTAACCGTGGTTTTTTTTTCATTCTTTATACCGTCATAGTGTCATACTAGTTGTTACGAGTATACTACTATCTCTTTATCAACCAGTGTACAGTGCGGTAGTTCACGGCTGTGGCTACCTCTGTGTCGGCACTCGGCAGGCAGTCCGTCCATCCATAATTGTATTATTATTATAATATATACCACCTAACCGTGGTTTTTTTTTCATTCTTTATACCGTCGTCATAGTGTCATACTAGTTGTTACGAGTATACTACTATCTCTTTATCAACCAGTGTACAGTGCGGTAGTTCACGGCTGTGGCTACCTCTGTGTCGGCAGTCGGCAGGCAGTCCGTCCATCCATAATTGTATTATTATTATAATATATACCACCTAACCGTGGTTTTTTTATACCACCTAACCGTGGCAGTCCGTCCATAATTGTATACTAGTATCCAATCCATCCATCTCCATTGTTTACCTGAGGTGCCTTTTAGTTCTGCCTATAAAATATGGAGAACAAAAAAGTTGAGGTTCCAAAATTAGGGAAAGATCAAGATCCACTTCCACCTCGTGCTGAAGCTGCTGCCACTAGTCATGGCCGAGACGATGAAATGCCAGCAACGTCGTCTGCCAAGGCCGATGCCCAATGTCATAGTACAGAGCATGTCAAATCCAAAACACCAAATATCAGAAAAAAAAGGACTCCAAAACCTAAAATAAAATTGTCGGAGGAGAAGCGTAAACTTGCCAATATGCCATTTACCACACGGAGTGGCAAGGAACGGCTGAGGCCCTGGCCTATGTTCATGGCTAGTGGTTCAGCTTCACATGAGGATGGAAGCACTCAGCCTCTCGCTAGAAAACTGAAAAGACTCAAGCTGGCAAAAGCACCGCAAAGAACTGTGCGTTCTTTGAAATCCCAAATCCACAAGGAGAGTCCAATTGTGTCGTTTGCGATGCCTGACCTTCCCAACACTGGACGTGAAGAGCATGCGCCTTCCACTATTTGCATGCCCCCTGCAAGTGCTGGAAGGAGCACCCGCAGTCCAGTTCCTGATAGTCAGATTGAAGATGTCAGTGTTGAAGTACACCAGGATGAGGAGGATATGGGTGTTGCTGGCGCTGGGGAGGAAATTGACCAGGAGGATTCTGATGGTGAGGTGGTTTGTTTAAGTCAGGCACCCGGGGAGACACCTGTTGTCCGTGGGAGGAATATGGCCGTTGACATGCCAGGTGAAAATACCAAAAAAATCAGCTCTTCGGTGTGGAGGTATTTCACCAGAAATGCGGACAACAGGTGTCAAGCCGTGTGTTCCCTTTGTCAAGCTGTAATAAGTAGGGGTAAGGACGTTAACCACCTCGGAACATCCTCCCTTATACGTCACCTGCAGCGCATTCATAATAAGTCAGTGACAAGTTCAAAAACTTTGGGTGACAGCGGAAGCAGTCCACTGACCAGTAAATCCCTTCCTCTTGTAACCAAGCTCACGCAAACCACCCCACCAACTCCCTCAGTGTCAATTTCCTCCTTCCCCAGGAATGCCAATAGTCCTGCAGGCCATGTCACTGGCAAGTCTGACGAGTCCTCTCCTGCCTGTGATTCCTCCGATGCATCCTTGCGTGTAACGCCTACTGCTGCTGGCGCTGCTGTTGTTGCCGCTGGGAGTCGATGGTCATCCCAGAGGGGAAGTCGTAAGCCCACTTGTACTACTTCCAGTAAGCAATTGACTGTTCAACAGTCCTTTGCGAGGAAGATGAAATATCACAGCAGTCATCCTACTGCAAAGCGGATAACTGAGTCCTTGACAACTATGTTGGTGTTAGACGTGCGTCCGGTATCCGCCGTTAGTTCACAGGGAACTAGACAATTTATTGAGGCAGTGTGCCCCCGTTACCAAATACCATCTAGGTTCCACTTCTCTAGGCAGGCGATACCGAGAATGTACACGGACGTCAGAAAAAGACTCACCAGTGTCCTAAAAAATGCAGTTGTACCCAATGTCCACTTAACCACGGACATGTGGACAAGTGGAGCAGGGCAGGGTCAGGACTATATGACTGTGACAGCCCACTGGGTAGATGTATGGACTCCCGCCGCAAGAACAGCAGCGGCGGCACCAGTAGCAGCATCTCGCAAACGCCAACTCTTTCCTAGGCAGGCTACGCTTTGTATCACCGCTTTCCAGAATACGCACACAGCTGAAAACCTCTTACGGCAACTGAGGAAGATCATCGCGGAATGGCTTACCCCAATTGGACTCTCCTGTGGATTTGTGGCATCGGACAACGCCAGCAATATTGTGTGTGCATTAAATATGGGCAAATTCCAGCACGTCCCATGTTTTGCACATACCTTGAATTTGGTGGTGCAGAATTTTTTAAAAAACGACAGGGGCGTGCAAGAGATGCTGTCGGTGGCCAGAAAAATTGCGGGACACTTTCGGCGTACAGGCACCACGTACAGAAGACTGGAGCACCACCAAAAACTACTGAACCTGCCCTGCCATCATCTGAAGCAAGAAGTGGTAACGAGGTGGAATTCAACCCTCTATATGCTTCAGAGGTTGGAGGAGCAGCAAAAGGCCATTCAAGCCTATACAATTGAGCACGATATAGGAGATGGAATGCACCTGTCTCAAGTGCAGTGGAGAATGATTTCAACGTTGTGCAAGGTTCTGATGCCCTTTGAACTTGCCACACGTGAAGTCAGTTCAGACACTGCCAGCCTGAGTCAGGTCATTCCCCTCATCAGGCTTTTGCAGAAGAAGCTGGAGGCATTGAAGAAGGAGCTAACACGGAGCGATTCCGCTAGGCATGTGGGACTTGTGGATGCAGCCCTTAATTCGCTTAACAAGGATTCACGGGTGGTCAATCTGTTGAAATCAGAGCACTACATTTTGGCCACCGTGCTCGATCCTAGATTTAAAGCCTACCTTGGATCTCTCTTTCCGGCAGACACAGGTCTGCTGGGGTTGAAAGACCTGCTGGTGACAAAATTGTCAAGTCAAGCGGAACGCGACCTGTCAACATCTCCTCCTTCACATTCTCCCGCAACTGGGGGTGCGAGGAAAAGGCTCAGAATTCCGAGCCCACCCGCTGGCGGTGATGCAGGGCAGTCTGGAGCGACTGCTGATGCTGACATCTGGTCCGGACTGAAGGACCTGACAACGATTACGGACATGTCGTCTACTGTCACTGCATATGATTCTCTCAACATTGATAGAATGGTGGAGGATTATATGAGTGACCGCATCCAAGTAGGCACGTCACACAGTCCGTACTTATACTGGCAGGAAAAAGAGGCAATTTGGAGGCCCTTGCACAAACTGGCTTTATTCTACCTAAGTTGCCCTCCCACAAGTGTGTACTCCGAAAGAGTGTTTAGTGCCGCCGCTCACCTTGTCAGCAATCGGCGTACGAGGTTACATCCAGAAAATGTGGAGAAGATGATGTTCATTAAAATGAATTATAATCAATTCCTCCGCGGAGACATTGACCAGCAGCAATTGCCTCCACAAAGTACACAGGGAGCTGAGATGGTGGATTCCAGTGGGGACGAATTGATAATCTGTGAGGAGGGGGATGTACACGGTGATATATCGGAGGGTGAAGATGAGGTGGACATCTTGCCTCTGTAGAGCCAGTTTGTGCAAGGAGAGATTAATTGCTTCTTTTTTGGGGGGGGTCCAAACCAACCCGTCATATCAGTCACAGTCGTGTGGCAGACCCTGTCACTGAAATGATGGGTTGGTTAAAGTGTGCATGTCCTGTTTTGTTTATACAACATAAGGGTGGGTGGGAGGGCCCAAGGATAATTCCATCTTGCACCTCTTTTTTCTTTTCTTTTTCTTTGCATCATGTGCTGATTGGGGAGGGTTTTTTGGAAGGGACATCCTGCGTGACACTGCAGTGCCACTCCTAGATGGGCCCGGTGTTTGTGTCGGCCACTAGGGTCGCTTATCTTTCTCACACAGTCAGCTACCTCATTGCGCCTCTTTTTTTCTTTGCGTCATGTGCTGTTTGGGGAGGGTTTTTTGGAAGGGACATCCTGCGTGACACTGCAGTGCCACTCCTAGATGGGCCCGGTGTTTGTGTCGGCCACTAGGGTCGCTTATCTTACTCACACAGCGACCTCGGTGCAAATTTTAGGACTAAAAATAATATTGTGAGGTGTGATGTGTTCAGAATAGGCTGAAAATGAGTGTAAATTATGTTTTTTGAGGTTAATAATACTTTGGGATCAAAATTACCCCCAAATTCTATGATTTAAGCTGTTTTTTAGGGTTTTTTGAAAAAAACACCCGAATCCAAAACACACCCGAATCCGACAAAAAAAATTCGGTGAGGTTTTGCCAAAACGCGGTCGAACCCAAAACACGGCCGCGGAACCGAACCCAAAACCAAAACACAAAACCCGAAAAATTTCAGGCGCTCATCTCTAGTTAAAAGTATGGCGTACCCAAACTCACAGTTCATAGTGTGTTGATGCTCCTATAAAGGTATCTTTTACACGGCTGGTGAAAATCTTTATACAAAGCACTGGAGCACTCAGGTCCGTGGTAGTCAAAAAACGCAATATTTATTGGATTAAAAATCCATAAAATGTTCCATATGAAAACATGTTGAAAAATCCACACGCAATGTGAATAAAAGTTGGACCAACATCAAAAAACCTGCAAAGTTAAAAACAAAAAAGTAACAAACATCAGCTAGAAGGTATGAAGCTACTCACACTCCTGTATCAACGCGTTTCGGTGAATAACCTTTATCAAGACATGATGGAGTGTGCAGGAGCTTGATATTTATACTGTCACTAACCAATTACATTAGTGCAGGAAATGACCTCACATGCCTAATTGGATTCCAGGTCAAATTCCTCCTAAATATTACATTTTTTGCTCAGTAAATATATTGAGTAGCTTATTTACCACATTAAAAAGTTTTGTATATAAATCATACATAAAATACACAAATACAGGACTTAATTTAAAAAATAGCGCTGGCCGGAAGTTCTCATTTCCCCCGTGATCATGGGAAATATAGTCCGTCCTCCGTCCGGTCCCGCCGGAAGTGATGTCATCTTGTGGACCTAATAACAGGATGTGGCTGTCCTCCGAGTTTATGAGCATTATGCTTCCTTACTTCTGCCCAGCGGTCCCGTCGGCTGAAGTGACGTCATCCTGTAGTTCAACAGGATGTTGTCACACATTTTCCCAATAGTTCTGGGTATTGTAGTTTAACAGTGTATAGCGGCCGGAAGTCTCCTCAATTCTAATAGGAACAAAGGATGAGGCATCATGGTAAATGTAGTTTTAAGTAAAACGGTCTAATTATAAAACCATTATTATACAAAGAATGAGACAATCGGCCAGACAATAAGATATTGCAACAGATACAGTTGTCACCCAGTAATGTATAGTTGATCTAATAAGTGGATAGATGTATAAATGAATACAGCAGTAGTCATATATAATTTCAATTACATAATGCTCAAAAATTGACAATGAAAGTAACAAGTAACCAATAAGTACTATAGAAACCATTTTAATTCAAAATCACAGTTCTATCTGTTTGGGCTGAGAGTATTGTAATTGAAAATACAGTTCATCTCTGTTTTTGCCAGGAGAGGAGCTGTATTGGTATTTCTGATAGTTGTCTTAATGTGTCTCAGACCAAAGAAGCCAGTGATATCAGAAATAGATGAACCGTGTTGGGTCTTAAAATGTAACAATAAAGAGTGGCTTTCCAGCCCCTTCTTTATGTTCCTGATATGTTCCCCCATTCTAATTTTTAGGGGGCGTGAAGTGCGACCGATATAAAATAAATTACATTTGCATCTGATGGCGTATATGACGTTTTTCGTGTCGCAGGTTACAAAATCTTTAATGTCCACTTTGTTATTATTTATAAACACATTTTCGATTTTATTACTGCCCTCACTTTTCACATTCTTACAACCTATACACCCACCGCATCTATAGAATCCCCTTGAGGTGATTCTTAAAGGGGCCGGAGGTGGTGGAAGGGCACTGGAGACCAACTTGTTCCTTAGGTTAGGGGCCTTATGGTAAATATGTACCGGTCTCTCGAGCACATGGGTGCCAATAATAGGGTCCTTCTTCAGGAGTCCCCAATGTTTTTTTAGGATACGTTCTATGGCTTTATGTTGTACATTAAATTCTTTGACAAATGCCCATTCGTATCTGCTATCCCTTTCCCTTTGGGCATTGTTGGACAAAAGATCTTTCCGTTCCATACAGCTAACTTCTCCCTTGGCCTTCATTACATTCTCTTTGTTATACCCACAGTCCTCTAATGTCTGAGCTCAGCCTCCCACAACCCCATAAAGAGGTTTGCGTAACTCGGTTGGAACTTGGTGCCCATCGCAGTCCCTGTTTTTTGAATATAATACTGTTCCCTGAAGAGAAAAAAATAGTTGGTTAGCATGAACTGTATTCCTTCAATGGTGAGATCTTTCAGATCCCCTGGTATATTAGATTGGTCTAGAAAGTGTTTAGTCTCCACACTCTGTTTGTGATCTATTATGGTGTAGAGGGAGCTGACATCAGCCGTCACCAGCCAGTCACCCTCCTGCCAATCTACAGCCTCTAGACCAACCAAAAAGTCCTTTGTGTCCTTAATATGGGATCTATTGGTTAGGACTGATGGATGTAATATGTAGTCTATAAACTGAGATAGATTTGATGTAATGGATTCTATGCCCAATATGATGGGTCTCCCCAGGGGGTCCACTAAGCTTTTGGGGACCTTTGGGAGTACATAGATCACGGGAGTCATTGGGTTCTCAATCATGATCAATTTTGCTTCTTTACTGCTTATGGTACCTTTCTTTTCGTATTTCTCTACTAAGCCTTTTAATTTAGAGATAGTAGATTCTGTGGGGTTACCCAGTAACTTCTTGTAGACAGTCTCATCACTCAAATGCCTTAATATCTAATTTTCATAATTCTTAAGGTCCATCAGGACCACCCCACCCCCCTTATCTGTGGGTTTAATGATTATGTTTTTATTCTTTTTTAAATCTTCTAAAGAAGAATTGGAAATACGAGAAATTCTCTGCACCTCTGCTAAAAAGGGGCGTATTAGCTTCTTTCCTATTAAGCGCACTGTATGTTATACAGGTCCAAAATTTGTGTTGTGTGAAATTGTGTTTAAATGTGGTGACATTTATTATTTGGACCTGAACAAACTGAGCTGCTTTGCGCCACATTGACGCACCTTCCCCCCAAAAAAATGTATTTTACTGTATGACTGTGTTGGGAGAGGTGGAGACTATGGCTATGTGCTGAGGGGACTAAGGCTATTGCTTGGGGAGGTGGGGGCTTTGGCTAATTACTGGGAGGGGACTATGGCTATGTGCTGGGAGTGGGATTGGAACTATGACTATAGGACTGTGAGGGCTTATCTGGCACTGTAGGGGCATATGTGTATCTGGCACCATGGGGGCATATCTGACACTATAAGGGCATATCTGGCACCATGGGGCCATGTGTATCTGGCAATGTGAGGGCATTTCTGGCAATGTGGGGGCATATCTGGCACTGTCGGGGCATGTGTATCTGGCAATGTGGTGGCATATCTGGCAACGTGGGGGCATATCTGGCACTGTGGGGGCATGTGTTTCTGGCAATGTGGGGCATATCTGGCACTGTTGGGGCATATGTGTATCTGGTACTGCACTATTGGGGTCATATGTGTATCACCCCCCTTTTCATTGGCCACGCACCATGTGGCATGGCCACACCCATTTTTTGCCATGCACATGCCTTCGTCGCGCGCAAACAGTACCACTAAGATTTTTTTTTTACTTGCACCACTGCCTAGTGCGCTGAATTGCACTTCTTTGCACTACTATTTGATTAAACTACCTGGCCTTGAGTGGAATTGCCTCCTCAGCCAGTCCAGGCACTGCTGATGTCTCCTCAGTGTTCTAAGAATGACTGTGTGGGCATAATTTGTAAAGGGAACTGCTACTGTGTGGGCATAATGTGTATAATGGTTACTACTGTGAAGCGTAATTTGAATTGGGGGAACTATTGTATGGTCATGCCCCTTTCCCACAAGATCATGTCACTTTTTTCCACAAACACTTTCCCTATTTCAAATATGGGGGCGCAGTCCCTTACTTTGCCAGGGGCGCCCAGACCCCTAGATACACCCCTGGATATATCTTACCTTTTCTTTCTTACAGTAGTATGAGTACATAGGATGTGACCAATAGCACAACCCCAGACATTTTTTAGTGGGATTACAGATGCACTCATGCCATAGAACAGGCTTTTACAGCCAGTGTGCCATGGCACACCAGTGTGCCGCGACCAGTTGCTAGGTGTGCCACGGAGCCAGAGTAGCTTCCTGCACCTTCAGAGTGAACTGTTGGCCCAGGCTCTTCTTAGAGGATCAGTCGTGATCCCCCGTGACCTATGCCTTGAAAACGGTGTGATATCATAGGTCACGGCTGCCACGTCTCACCACCCAGCCAGCCCACCTGCCTACATACACATCTTCCAGTTCCCGCCTGCATACACGGCTTTCCTTGACAACCCACATAAACACCTGCCTACCCGCCCGCCCGCTGCTCAGTATTCGCAGAACTCCACTATGAACAACAACTGCCACTGAGGGACAGGGAGGAGGACAGCTGATAATAATATTTGTTATTTTATTCCTCCTGTGGGGAACAATAGGATTTCAATAGGATTTATGTGGGGAGAATAAGAATTTATGGATTTATGGGGGGAACAATGTGAATAATTCATGTGGGGCGCAATAGGATTTATGTGGGGAGAAATGTGATTGATTTATGTGTGAAGCAATATGATTTATGTAGGGCAACATGATTTATGTGGGGAGCAATGTGATTGTTTTTTCTGTGTAGGCCAATGTATGTGTGGATTTTTTTTTTACTGTGAGGGCCAATGTGTGTGTTTTGTTTTTTTCTGTGGGGAACTGATGGTGTGCCTTGGCAAATTTAAAATATTGTTTGGTGTGCCGCGAGTAAAAAAATGTTGAAAATCACTGCCATAGAAGTTGCAAACTACAACACAACTCTTGCTCCTTACATTAATGATCGCTATGTGTATTATTTCATCTGTTGCAATTGTGAACACATTTACACAGTGCACCAGCCGGTCACTAGATCACATGCTATTAGAGCCGGATATTGGGGGTCATTCCCACCCATTCGCACGCTGCAGTTTTTCGCAGCCATGCAAATGGGTAAGAACTGCGCATTGCCGCCCACGCGCATGCACAGTTCTGACCCATGCAGGGCAGCGATGAGTATAATGAAGAAAGCGTTTGCAGCGGAGAACACAAGAAGATTGACAGGAAGAGGTCGGCCAGGGGGTGGCAACTGACCATTTTCTGGGAGTGCCAAAGAAAATGCAGGCGTGTCTGGCCGAATGCAGGGAGGGATCCTAACGTCAGCTCCAGGAAGGAACATCGCAGCGGGTGAGTAAGTCTTGAGCTGTGCAGAGACTGCACATACTTTTTGCTCGTGCAGTCTCTGCACAGTGGATCGCAGCCCTGCACAGCTAATCCCCCCTCCCCTGTAGGCGGCAACTACCTGATCGCAGCAGTGCTAAAAGTAGCCTGCTAGCGATCAGGTCGGAATGACCCCCCTTGTGCTGTTTCTCCACCTCCTCTCCCAATCACTCTTCATCCTCTGTGAAACCATTACTGTGAACGTAACCTAGGGTTGTGACATCCAGGATTTTGTGTGCTTTTCCAGCAAATAGGGGACTGCATGGACCATAATTTTAATATTAACTCCGCTTTCTACCTGTTTCCCCTTTCTCAACACCGCTGATTGAGGCATACATAAATGCATTGTTTAATTAATGATTTTAATTAGCCTATAGTAGAGATGTGCGCAAAGCCAGGGACGTCTTTTCGTATGGGCTCAGTGGGCAGTTGCCCAAGGGGACCAGCAGTATAAGGGCCGTAGGCTGATAACTGAGGGTCCCCTTTTTCCAGGGGTACCAGATTTTTTAAAATCGGCCCGGGGAACCAGAGATATCCAACTTCAATGCAGTGGTCCCCATCCGAGCCTGGTAATTGGTCTTCTCAGCCAGATATCTTGGGTTCTGTTTGATTTAGGGTATACTCCAAAAGCTGGGACTCCCCCCTTTCAGTTGTTTGGTTTTAGTTCTAATTTTATCGTCATGTGTTGGCTTTGGTTTTGCAAAACTAACCTCAAGTGTTTTGGTTCAAAATTCTGATTTAGGACCTAATTCAGGTTAGATCGCAGTGTGCGATCCATCTGGAATTATTGGGGGGAAAATGCGATCGCAATTTCTGCTTGTTGAAGGGGGAGGAGGCGGCTGGCAGCATGCTGGGGGACCTTGCCCTGTGATGGGCAGCCCTCAGCATGCGATCCAAAGGATAGCAAATTCTGCTAATTATCAGAATTTGCTATCCTTACTGAATTAGGCCCATAAAATCAGAATCTTGAATTAGATTTCTGGAAAATGGATAAAACAGCCAAAATCATGTAATTTTTGCAATCCAAAATCCGAATTCCAAATTTAAAATCCAAATTACAAACAGGTTCACATCGGATTTCCTCGGGAGATACGGATCGGGTTTTTTGGTTCTGTTCAGATCTACAAAATTTGGGTGGGTTTGGATTTCTAGAGAACCGAACCGCACATCTCCACTTTGTACCACAAAGCATTATGTTGGCAGAAAATGTAACTATTTCCAATCTAAACAAACTGCGCATATTCTGCAATCGCAATGCGCATGTGCGAAGAAGCAATGAGGATTTCAGGAAGTGACCGTTTGGAGGTGTTAACATTAACAGGGACTTTACGGGGAGTGGTTTGAAAAAAGAAAGCAGTGTTATGGACGCTTGCGGGTTGTGTCTGTAGTCAGCTGTGAGCTTGTTCGTGCTAAAACATGGTGCCTGTGTCTGTAATGCTGTGTCTAGTCTGAATAGCCATAGGCCTAGCCTTAGCCCAGATGTTCCCCGTATTTGCGTATAATCTACTAATGTGTACACAATTGCAAATGAGTGTGCAAAGGCTCTGGTGGGCGTCTCTTTTCATTTCTGTGCGTTAGCAGCACTTGCTAATATTAGCAATGTCATAGCATAGAAAATCGCACTTGCATTTGTGTACAATCATGAATTAGGCCCACTGGGGGTCATTCAGGTGCAGATGTTCTTCCTACTGCTGTGATTTGCTATGATATGCTAATATGGGCAGAAGCTAACACATGCAAAAGGGGTTCCGGTATGAATGGTCGACAATGTTAAAGTCGACCACTCTTGGTCGACATTGACATGGTCGACATGGACTAATGGTCGACAAGTGGAAATGGTCAACACATGAAATGGTCGACATGAGTTTTTTCTTTTTTTGGTGTCGTTTTCCGCATAAAGTGACGGGAAACCCCAATTAGTGCACCGCGTCCCCTCGCATGGCTCGCTTTGCTCCCCATGCTTCGGGCAAGGTGTCTCGCTGCGCTCATTACAGGTTACCATTCCCAATCGTAGTCCACGTGGATCGTAAAGTATGAAAAAGTTCCAAAAAAGAAAAAAATGTGAAAAACTTATGTCGACCTTTTCATGTATCGACCTTTCACTTGTTGACCATTTGTCCATGTCAACCATGTCAATGTCGACCAATAGTGGTCGACCTAATAAGTGTCGACCTTAACAATGTCGACCATCTGACCGGATACCTGCAAAAGGGCACCCACTCTGATTGCATCTTTTTGCGTATGGCGCCGCATGATTGCGGAAACATCGGTAACATTGTCACACATTGGGTTGCCACACAGAGCCTGAGTGTCTCTAAAGACGCACAGGCTGAGCAGCTCTTCTGGGATAGTAGCAAGTGTGATCACAGCTTCAAATATATGCACGCCGAGAAATGATGACTGAACAGCCATAACACGCCTGTGTTCACATCATCCCTCCCCATTACTACCCCCAAACGCTGACTTCCTGTCACTCACTTTATGACTAAAATCTTGCTGTGAACGCTCTCGCGAAGCACTCGCTGTGTGTCCACATTGTGTTTCAGATGCATGCGTAGTGTGAAAACATCAATCAATCTGCATAAAACCGCCACTTTGCATCTGCACCTGAAGGACCCCCACTATGCCCTGACATACAGTTTTTTTTATAGAATTGTAAAAAAAAACCAGACCTACAGTATATCCCTATTGATGAATCTTGTTGATTGCAGGATCACAGTATTTTTATCCTCTCTTCAACTGCGATGCTGGCTGGGGGAAATCTATCAAGCAGTCTAAAGAGTAGCATTTATTAAGTACTTTATCTGGAATGATAGGTAGAAGCTGATGAAAATGTCTTCACTGGTCCAATTCTCCACTTTTAAGAAGGCTTGATACATATAACCTTAATAAAGGAGGTGGGTGAATGGGGATAATGAACAATGGATTTTTTTTTTAATTAAAGGAACTTCTGCTCACACCTTGTCCAATATTTCCAAACTTCCTTACTAGTTTTTAGAAATTATTGTAACTAACTAAAACAAAAATAATAGAAACTCAGTTCAGGCACAGTAAATTAATAAAATTATAAACCCCCTGTTGATTACCCTAAAAACCAATGTTAGTGCAGCTCTCAAGCAGCAACCTGGTTTGCTTCAAAACATCCACACTGTAGCTCCTACATAGCTTGATGGATTTGGCTCAAACTTGGTACACATGGGGGGGTTAAATAAAAACATCCATCACTTTCGGGGCAAGGGCCATATACCTGATATATATATATATATATATATATATATATATATATATCTCGAACAAACAGAATTCCTAAGTGCGCTATATTCCTTGAATATTTATTCTTCAAATCTTGCGGTCCTGCCCTTTTTTGTGATAGGTGTTTATTATTAAAAATCCACTTTTTTGCCGCATTATATAACATTTTAATTATAAAAGAAATAATTTTTCTCACCTTTCACCTTTAAAGAATTACCCCTGATGAAGTTGTTAAGATGAAATGCGTAGGGTCTGTCAACTATGAGTCACCAATCCAGATTATGAAGATTCTCCCTTTTGAGCTCACACCTTGTGAAGGTGAGGGAGGATCTAATTCGCCATCTACACGATCTGGACTTCTCTCACTGATATAACATTTTTATTTCTGTACTATATTTTTATTGTTTGTTAAAAATTGTGTCAATAAACCAATAATTGGTACTAATTGGCCTTTATGGCCTTTTTTCTGGGTGATTTTCCAGTGAGGGGATATCTGTTACAGGATACCGTGTGAATAATCTCTTTAAGAGTTCTCCAACCTACAGTCTGCACCCATTGGGTCCATTGTTTGGAAGATTTGAAGAATAAATATTCAAAGAATATAGCGCACTTAGGAATTCTGTTTGTTCTATGTTTATTTGACACCTAACAGAGGTCTCTCCTGTAGTGCTGCTTTTGTCTGTGCGCAAGATAAGGATATTGTTTGTATTTGTCGTATATATTATATATATATACATACATATACTGTATATATAGATAGATAGATAGATAGATAGATAGATAGATAGATAGATAGATAGATAGATAGATAGATAGATATTACAGAAAAGGCTACCCTTCTTCTGCGCTGATGATTAGTATGTATTTTTAATTGTTATTTTGGGCTGCTCCTCTCAATAGATTTCCTGTTAGCAAGAACCAAATCTACAACGATGACAAACAATAAAGAGTTGGCGCCCTAGTGTGGATGTATATCGTTCACCTAGAAACTTTAAACCCTTGTTGTCTCAAGTACAATAGTGTCCATTACAGTGCAAACTGACAGATGTAGATTAATTAATACCATGAAATTTATTAAAAACTGTTTTTCACATAAAAATAGTTTTCACATAAAATCGTTTTTACATAGAATTGTACAGATGTTTTCCACTGTTCGTTTTTGACAGAAATTATTCTCCCCTCTTCTTGTTTAAGAAGACTGGGGATCACAACTGTATGTATTAGCCAACACGTTTCGTCTCATACCGAGACTTCATCAGGGTTCCATCTTAATATTTGAATCACTGTAAGATCAATGATTGTAGATATGTATCAACAGAACACTACGTCAATTGAACGACAGTCATAAATAAGGAATTGTCTGTACTGCAGTACCTGGCCCAATGGGGCATAACAGATACCGATCAGACAAACAGATAAATGGAATGAAGGGAATCTAATTTTTGGTCCAATCCCCTACTGGCTTGTATAGCCTTCCTCCAGTATTATCCTGTGCATCTGTACACCAGAGAAAGATAAAGTACACGGAAATAAAGTACCAGCCAATCAGCTCCTAACTGCCATGTTACAGACTGGGTTTGAAAAATGACAGAAGCTGGTTGGTTGGTACTTTATCTCTCTGCAAAGCTCAGTACAAGCTTTTATTAGAATTGTGTGGTTTGGTTTTTAAAACTCTGAACCCACCCAAATTTAGGGTCACCAAGTTGAACCAGATCTTCTCGAACTGTTGGATCTCAGATTTTAAATCTTAATGTCATGTTTTGGGTAGAGATGAGCGCCTGAAATTTTTCGGGTTTTGTGTTTTGGTTTTGGGTTCGGTTCCGCGGCCGTGTTTTGGGTTCGAACGCGTTTTGGCAAAACCTCACCGAATTTTTTTTGTCGGATTCGGGTGTGTTTTGGATTCGGGTGTTTTTTTCCAAAAACACTAAAAAACAGCTTAAATCATAGAATTTGGGGGTCATTTTGATCCCAAAGTATTATTAACCTCAAAAACCATAATTTACACTCATTTTCAGTCTATTCTGAATACCTCACACCTCACAATATTATTTTTAGTCCTAAAATTTGCACCGAGGTCGCTGTGTGAGTAAGATAAGCGACCCTAGTGGCCGACACAAACACCGGGCCCATCTAGGAGTGGCACTGCAGTGTCACGCAGGATGTCCCTTCCAAAAAACCCTCCCCAAACAGCACATGACGCAAAGAAAAAAAGAGGCGCAATGAGGTAGCTGTGTGAGTAAGATTAGCGACCCTAGTGGCCGACACAAACACCGGGCCCATCTAGGAGTGGCACTGCAGTGTCACGCAGGATGGCCCTTCCAAAAAACCCTCCCCAAACAGCACATGACGCAAAGAAAAAAAGAGGCGCAATGAGGTAGCTGTGTGAGTAAGATTAGCGACCCTAGTGGCCGACACAAACACCGGGCCCATCTAGGAGTGGCACTGCAGTGTCACGCAGGATGTCCCTTCCAAAAAACCCTCCCCAAACAGCACATGACGCAAAGAAAAAAAGAGGCGCAATGAGGTAGCTGACTGTGTGAGTAAGATTAGCGACCCTAGTGGCCGTCACAAACACCGGGCCCATCTAGGAGTGGCACTGCAGTGTCACGCAGGATGTCCCTTCCAAAAAAACCCTCCCCAATCAGCACATGATGCAAAGAAAAAGAAAAGAAAAAAGAGGTGCAAGATGGAATTGTCCTTGGGCCCTCCCACCCACCCTTATGTTGTATAAACAAAACAGGACATGCACACTTTAACCAACCCATCATTTCAGTGACAGGGTCTGCCACACGACTGTGACTGATATGACGGGTTGGTTTGGACCCCCCCCAAAAAAGAAGCAATTAATCTCTCCTTGCACAAACTGGCTCTACAGAGGCAAGATGTCCACCTCATCTTCACCCTCCGATATATCACCGTGTACATCCCCCTCCTCACAGATTATCAATTCGTCCCCACTGGAATCCACCATCTCAGCTCCCTGTGTACTTTGTGGAGGCAATTGCTGCTGGTCAATGTCTCCGCGGAGGAATTGATTATAATTCATTTTAATGAACATCATCTTCTCCACATTTTCTGGATGTAACCTCGTACGCCGATTGCTGACAAGGTGAGCGGCGGCACTAAACACTCTTTCGGAGTACACACTTGTGGGAGGGCAACTTAGGTAGAATAAAGCCAGTTTGTGCAAGGGCCTCCAAATTGCCTCTTTTTCCTGCCAGTATAAGTACGGACTGTGTGACGTGCCTACTTGGATGCGGTCACTCATATAATCCTCCACCATTCTATCAATGTTGAGAGAATCATATGCAGTGACAGTAGACGACATGTCCGTAATCGTTGTCAGGTCCTTCAGTCCGGACCAGATGTCAGCATCAGCAGTCGCTCCAGACTGCCCTGCATCACCGCCAGCGGGTGGGCTCGGAATTCTGAGCCTTTTCCTCGCACCCCCAGTTGCGGGAGAATGTGAAGGAGGAGATGTTGACAGGTCGCGTTCCGCTTGACTTGACAATTTTGTCACCAGCAGGTCTTTCAACCCCAGCAGACCTGTGTCTGCCGGAAAGAGAGATCCAAGGTAGGCTTTAAATCTAGGATCGAGCACGGTGGCCAAAATGTAGTGCTCTGATTTCAACAGATTGACCACCCGTGAATCCTTGTTAAGCGAATTAAGGGCTGCATCCACAAGTCCCACATGCCTAGCGGAATCGCTCCCTTTTAGCTCCTTCTTCAATGCCTCCAGCTTCTTCTGCAAAAGCCTGATGAGGGGAATGACCTGACTCAGGCTGGCAGTGTCTGAACTGACTTCACGTGTGGCAAGTTCAAAGGGCATCAGAACCTTGCACAACGTTGAAATCATTCTCCACTGCACTTGAGACAGGTGCATTCCATCTCCTATATCGTGCTCAATTGTATAGGCTTGAATGGCCTTTTGCTGCTCCTCCAACCTCTGAAGCATATAGAGGGTTGAATTCCACCTCGTTACCACTTCTTGCTTCAGATGATGGCAGGGCAGGTTCAGTAGTTTTTGGTGGTGCTCCAGTCTTCTGTACGTGGTGCCTGTACGCCGAAAGTGTCCCGCAATTTTTCTGGCCACCGACAGCATCTCTTGCACGCCCCTGTCGTTTTTTAAAAAATTCTGCACCACCAAATTCAAGGTATGTGCAAAACATGGGACGTGCTGGAATTTGCCCATATTTAATGCACACACAATATTGCTGGCGTTGTCCGATGCCACAAATCCACAGGAGAGTCCAATTGGGGTAAGCCATTCCGCGATGATCTTCCTCAGTTGCCGTAAGAGGTTTTCAGCTGTGTGCGTATTCTGGAAAGCGGTGATACAAAGCGTAGCCTGCCTAGGAAAGAGTTGGCGTTTGCGAGATGCTGCTACTGGTGCCGCCGCTGCTGTTCTTGCGGCGGGAGTCCATACATCTACCCAGTGGGCTGTCACAGTCATATAGTCCTGACCCTGCCCTGCTCCACTTGTCCACATGTCCGTGGTTAAGTGGACATTGGGTACAACTGCATTTTTTAGGAGACTGGTGAGTCTTTTTCTGACGTCCGTGTACATTCTCGGTATCGCCTGCCTAGAGAAGTGGAACCTAGATGGTATTTGGTAACGGGGGCACACTGCCTCAATAAATTGTCTAGTTCCCTGTGAACTAACGGCGGATACCGGACGCACGTCTAACACCAACATAGTTGTCAAGGACTCAGTTATCCGCTTTGCAGTAGGATGACTGCTGTGATATTTCATCTTCCTCGCAAAGGACTGTTGAACAGTCAATTGCTTACTGGAAGTAGTACAAGTGGGCTTACGACTTCCCCTCTGGGATGACCATCGACTCCCAGCGGCAACAACAGCAGCGCCAGCAGCAGTAGGCGTTACACGCAAGGATGCATCGGAGGAATCCCAGGCAGGAGAGGACTCGTCAGACTTGCCAGTGACATGGCCTGCAGGACTATTGGCATTCCTGGGGAAGGAGGAAATTGACACTGAGGGAGTTGGTGGGGTGGTTTGCGTGAGCTTGGTTACAAGAGGAAGGGATTTACTGGTCAGTGGACTGCTTCCGCTGTCACCCAAAGTTTTTGAACTTGTCACTGACTTATTATGAATGCGCTGCAGGTGACGTATAAGGGAGGATGTTCCGAGGTGGTTAACGTCCTTACCCCTACTTATTACAGCTTGACAAAGGGAACACACGGCTTGACACCTGTTGTCCGCATTTCTGGTGAAATACCTCCACACCGAAGAGCTGATTTTTTTGGTATTTTCACCTGGCATGTCAACGGCCATATTCCTCCCACGGACAACAGGTGTCTCCCCGGGTGCCTGACTTAAACAAACCACCTCACCATCAGAATCCTCCTGGTCAATTTCCTCCCCAGCGCCAGCAACACCCATATCCTCCTCATCCTGGTGTACTTCAACACTGACATCTTCAATCTGACTATCAGGAACTGGACTGCGGGTGCTCCTTCCAGCACTTGCAGGGGGCGTGCAAATGGTGGAAGGCGCATGCTCTTCACGTCCAGTGTTGGGAAGGTCAGGCATCGCAACCGACACAATTGGACTCTCCTTGTGGATTTGGGATTTCAAAGAACGCACAGTTCTTTGCGGTGCTTTTGCCAGCTTGAGTCTTTTCAGTTTTCTAGCGAGAGGCTGAGTGCTTCCATCCTCATGTGAAGCTGAACCACTAGCCATGAACATAGGCCAGGGCCTCAGCCGTTCCTTGCCACTCCGTGTGGTAAATGGCATATTGGCAAGTTTACGCTTCTCCTCCGACAATTTTATTTTAGGTTTTGGAGTCCTTTTTTTACTGATATTTGGTGTTTTGGTTTTGACATGCTCTGTACTATGCCATTGGGCATCGGCCTTGGCAGACGACGTTGCTGGCATTTCATCGTCTCGGCCATGACTAGTGGCAGCAGCTTCAGCACGAGGTGGAAGTGGATCTTGATCTTTCCCTAATTTTGGAACCTCAACATTTTTGTTCTCCATATTTTAATAGGCACAACTAAAAGGCACCTCAGGTAAACAATGGAGATGGATGGATTGGATACTAGTATACAATTATGGACGGGCTGCCGAGTGCCGACACAGAGGTAGCCACAGCCGTGAACTACCGCACTGTACTGTGTCTGCTGCTAATATATAGACTGGTTGATAAAGAGATAGTATACTCGTAACTAGTATGTATGTATAAAGAAAGAAAAAAAAAACCACGGTTAGGTGGTATATACAATTATGGACGGGCTGCCGAGTGCCGACACAGAGGTAGCCACAGCCGTGAACTACCGCACTGTACTGTGTCTGCTGCTAATATATAGACTGGTTGATAAAGAGATAGTATACTCGTAACTAGTATGTATGTATAAAGAAAGAAAAAAAAACCACGGTTAGGTGGTATATACAATTATGGACGGGCTGCCGAGTGCCGACACAGAGGTAGCCACAGCCGTGAACTACCGCACTGTACTGTGTCTGCTGCTAATATATAGACTGGTTGATAAAGAGATAGTATACTCGTAACTAGTATGTATGTATAAAGAAAGAAAAAAAAACCACGGTTAGGTGGTATATACAATTATGGACGGGCTGCCGAGTGCCGACACAGAGGTAGCCACAGCCGTGAACTACCGCACTGTACTGTGTCTGCTGCTAATATATAGACTGGTTGATAAAGAGATAGTATACTCGTAACTAGTATGTATGTATAAAGAAAGAAAAAAAAACCACGGTTAGGTGGTATATACAATTATGGACGGGCTGCCGAGTGCCGACACAGAGGTAGCCACAGCCGTGAACTACCGCACTGTACTGTGTCTGCTGCTAATATATAGACTGGTTGATAAAGAGATAGTATACTCGTAACTAGTATGTATGTATAAAGAAAGAAAAAAAAACCACGGTTAGGTCACTGGTATATACAATTATGGACGGGCTGCCGAGTGCCGACACAGAGGTAGCCACAGCCGTGAACTACCGCACTGTACTGTGTCTGCTGCTAATATATAGACTGGTTGATAAAGAGATAGTATACTCGTAACTAGTATGTATGTATAAAGAAAGAAAAAAAAACCACGGTTAGGTGGTATATACAATTATGGACGGGCTGCCGAGTGCCGACACAGAGGTAGCCACAGCCGTGAACTACCGCACTGTACTTTGTCTGCTGCTAATATATAGACTGGTTGATAAAGAGATAGTATACTCGTAACTAGTATGTATGTATAAAGAAAGAAAAAAAAACCACGGTTAGGTCACTGGTATATACAATTATGGACGGGCTGCCGAGTGCCGACACAGAGGTAGCCACAGCCGTGAACTACCGCACTGTACTGTGTCTGCTGCTAATATATAGACTGGTTGATAAAGAGATAGTATACTCGTAACTAGTATGTATGTATAAAGAAAGAAAAAAAAACCACGGTTAGGTGGTATATACAATTATGGACGGGCTGCCGAGTGCCGACACAGAGGTAGCCACAGCCGTGAACTACCGCACTGTACTGTGTCTGCTGCTAATATATAGACTGGTTGATAAAGAGATAGTATACTCGTAACTAGTATGTATGTATAAAGAAAGAAAAAAAAACCACGGTTAGGTCACTGGTATATACAATTATGGACGGGCTGCCGAGTGCCGACACAGAGGTAGCCACAGCCGTGAACTACCGCACTGTACTGTGTCTGCTGCTAATATATAGACTGGTTGATAAAGAGATAGTATACTCGTAACTAGTATGTATGTATAAAGAAAGAAAAAAAAACCACGGTTAGGTGGTATATACAATTATGGACGGGCTGCCGAGTGCCGACACAGAGGTAGCCACAGCCGTGAACTACCGCACTGTACTGTGTCTGCTGCTAATATATAGACTGGTTGATAAAGAGATAGTATACTCGTAACTAGTATGTATGTATAAAGAAAGAAAAAAAAACCACGGTTAGGTGGTATATACAATTATGGACGGGCTGCCGAGTGCCGACACAGAGGTAGCCACAGCCGTGAACTACCGCACTGTACTGTGTCTGCTGCTAATATATAGACTGGTTGATAAAGAGATAGTATACTCGTAACTAGTATGTATGTATAAAGAAAGAAAAAAAAACCACGGTTAGGTGGTATATACAATTATGGACGGGCTGCCGAGTGCCGACACAGAGGTAGCCACAGCCGTGAACTACCGCACTGTACTGTGTCTGCTGCTAATATATAGACTGGTTGATAAAGAGATAGTATACTCGTAACTAGTATGTATGTATAAAGAAAGAAAAAAAAACCACGGTTAGGTCACTGGTATATACAATTATGGACGGGCTGCCGAGTGCCGACACAGAGGTAGCCACAGCCGTGAACTACCGCACTGTACTGTGTCTGCTGCTAATATATAGACTGGTTGATAAAGAGATAGTATACTCGTAACTAGTATGTATGTATAAAGAAAGAAAAAAAAACCACGGTTAGGTGGTATATACAATTATGGACGGGCTGCCGAGTGCCGACACAGAGGTAGCCACAGCCGTGAACTACCGCACTGTACTGTGTCTGCTGCTAATATAGACTGGTTGATAAAGAGATAGTATACTACTAATATTATATACTGGTGGTCAGGTCACTGGTCACTAGTCACACTGGCAGTGGCACTCCTGCAGCAAAAGTGTGCACTGTTTAATTTTAATATAATATTATGTACTCCTGGCTCCTGCTATAACCTATAACTGGCACTGCAGTAGTGCTCCCCAGTCTCCCCCACAATTATAAGCTGTGTGAGCTGAGCAGTCAGACAGATATATAATATATATAGATGATGCAGCACACTGGCCTGAGCCTGAGCAGTGCACACAGATATGGTATGTGACTGAGTCACTGTGTGCTGTGTATCGCTTTTTTCAGGCAGAGAACGGATTATAAATAAAAGTGGTGGTCACTGGTCACTATCAGCAAAACTCTGCACTGTACACTACTGAGTACTCCTAATGCTCCCCAAAATTAGTAAATCAAGTGTCTCTCTAATCTATTCTAATTCTAAACGGAGAGGACGCCAGCCACGTCCTCTCCCTATCAATCTCAATGCACGTGTGAAAATGGCGGCGACGCGCGGCTCCTTATATAGAATCCGAGTCTCGCGATAGAATCCGAGCCTCGCGAGAATCCGACAGCGTCATGATGACGTTCGGGCGCGCTCGGGTTAACCGAGCAAGGCGGGAAGATCCGAGTCGCTCGGACCCGTGAAAAAAAACATGAAGTTCTGGCGGGTTCGGATTCAGAGAAACCGAACCCGCTCATCTCTAGTTTTGGGTTGCATTTCAGAAATTTAGCAGGTGCCATTTCCGTGGGCAAAATTGAAAATTGAAAATGACTGGGAATTAATCTTTTTGATGTTAATAATGCTATGCTGTAGGAATAAAAACAGGTCCAACTTACATGATTTTAGCAAACTAAAGCACTTGAGGGTGGTTTTGCAAAAAACAAACCCGAAGCTCCATGCACATATCTAGCTTTTATACACCTACATTATAGGTTCTGATTTAATCTGACCCATGTGCAGTATGCAACACCTCGAGATTGGCGGGTATGTGTAATACCTAGAGATGTGCGGCTGGCACTTTTCGTATTTTGTGCTTTGGTTTTGGTTCTGGTTCCATCCTTGTGTTTTGGATCTGGATTGGTTTTGCCAAAACCACCCTTTCGTGTTTTGGATGATTTAAAAAAAAAACATAAAAACAGCTAAAATCACATAATTTGGGGGTAATTTTGATCCTACGGTATTATTAACCTCAATAACATTCATTTCCACTCATTTTAAGTCTATTCTGAACACCTCATACCTCACAATATTGTTTTTAGGCCAAAAAGTTGAACCAAGGTGGCTGTATGACTAAGCTAAGTGACACAAGTGGGCGGCACAAACACCTGGCCCATCTAGGAGTGGCACTGCAGTTGCAGACAGGATGGCACTTAAAAAAAACTAGGCCCCAAACTACACCTCATGCAAAGAAGTAAAAGAGGTGCAATGAGGTAGCTGTATGACTAAGCTAAGCGACAAAAGTGTGCAGCACAAACAACATGGGACGTGCTGGAGTTTGCCCAGATGTAATACATGCACAATATTGGTGGCACAGGAGAGCGTACCCTAAGCCACACACACACACACACACACACACACACACACACACATGCATGCACACACGCACGCACGCACACACACACACACACATGGCAAAGCCTGTAAAATTAATTTGGATAATAATAACACTTTTATTTGGAGTAAATAATATACAGCACAGGACACCACCACTGGACTTATGGCAGCACAAGACACCATCACTGCACTGATGCAGCACAAGACAGCACCACTGGACTGGACTTATATGGCAGTACCCCTGGACTTGTATGGTAGTATCAGACAGGATGGCACTTTAAAAAACTAGTCCCTAAACAGAACATGGTGCAAAGAAGAAAAAGAGGTGCAAGATGGAATTGTCCTTGGGACCTCCCACCCACCCTTATGTTGTATAAACAGGACATGCACACTTTAACAAACCAATCATTTCAGCGACAGGGTCTGCCACACGACTGTGGCTGAAATGACTGGTTTGTTTGGGCCCCCACCAAAAAAAGAAGCAATCAAACTCTCCTTGCACAAACTGGCCCTACAGAGGCAAGATGTCGACCTCATCCTCATCCTCCGATTACTCACCCCTTTCAGTGTGTACATCCTTCTCCTCCCAGAGTATTAATTTGTCCCCACTGGAATCCACCATCACAGGTCCCTGTGTACTTTCTGTAGGCAATTGCTGGTAAGGGTCTTCCCAGAGGAATGTATAATTCATTTTGATGAACATCATCTTCTCCACATTTTGTGGAAGTAACCTCCAAGCCGATCGCTGACAGGGTTACCGGCTGCACTAAAGACTCTTTCGGAGTACACACTGGAGGAAGGGCAACTTAGGTAAAATAAAGCCAGTTTGTGCAAGCGCATCCAAATTGCCTCTTTTTACTGCCAGTGTACGTACATGCCTACTTGGATGCTGTCACTCATATAATCCTCCACCATTCTTTCAATGGTGACAGAATCATATGCAGTGACAGTAGACATGTCAGTAATTGTTGGCAGGTCCTTCAGTCCGGACCAGATATCAGCACTCACTCCTGACTGCCCTGCATCACTACCAGTGGGTGGGCTAGGAAATCTTATCCTTTTCCTCGCAGCCCCAGTTGCGGGAGAATGTGAAGGAGGAGCTTTTGATGGGTCACGTTCTGCTTGAGTTGACAATTTTCTCACCAGCAGGTCTTTGAACCTCTGCAGACTTGTGTCTGCCGGAAATAGAGATACAACGTAGGCTTTAAACCTAAGATCGAGCATGGTGGCCAAAATGTAGTGCTCTGATTTCAACAGATTGACCACCCTTGAATCCTGGCAAAGCTAATGAAGGGCTCCATCCACAAGTCCCACATACTTTGCGGAATCGCTCTGTCTTAGCTCCTCTTTCAATTTCTCCAGCTGCTTCTGCAAAAGTCTGATGAAGGGACTGACCTGACTCAAGCTGGCAGTGTCTGAACTGACTTCACGTGTGGCAAGTTCAAAGTGTTTCAGAACCTTGAAAAACATGGAAATCATTCTCCATTGTGCTTGAGTCAGGTGCATTCCCCCTCCTTTGCCTATACTATATCGTAGGAGGATGTATAGGCTTGAATGGCCTTTTGCTGCTCCTCCATCCTCTGAAGCATATAGAGTGTTGAATTCCACCTCGTTACCACCTCTTGCTTCAGGTGATGGCAGGGCAGGTTCAGGAGTGTTTGCTGGCGCTCCAGTCTTCGGCACGCGATAGATGAATGTTGAAAATGGCCTACAATTTTTCGGGCCACCGACAGGATCTCCTGCATGCCCCTGTCATTTTTCAAAAAATTCTGCACCACCAAATTAATTGCATGTGCAAAATATGGGATGTGCTGGAATTTGCCCAGATGTAATGCACGCACAATATTGGTGGCATTGTCCGATATCACAAATCCCCAGGAGAGTCTAATTGGTGTAAGCCATTGTGCGATGATGTCCCTCAGTTTCCGTAAGAGGTTGTCTGTGGTGTGCCTCTTACGGAAAACTGTGATACATAGCGCAGCCTGCCTAGGAACGAGTTGGCGTTTGCGAGATGTTGCTTCTAGTGCCGCTGCTGTTGTTGTTGCTGCGGGAGGCAATACATCTACCCAGTGGGCTGTCACAGTCATATAGTCCTTAGTCTGCCCTCTTCCACTTGTCCACATGTCCGTGGTTAAGTGGACAGTGGGTACAACTGCATTTTTTAGGACACTGAGGACACTTTTTCTGACGTCTCTGTACATTCTCGGTATCGCCTGCCTAGTGAAGTGGAACGTAGATAGGATTTGGTAGCGGGGACACACTACCTCAAACAATTCTCTATGTCCCACTGAACTAATGGTGGATACTGGCTGCACGTCTAACACGAACATAGCTGTCAAGTCCTCAGTTATCTGCTTTGCAACAGGATGACTGCTGTCATATTTCATCTTCCTCACAAAGGACTGTTGGACAGTGAATTGTTAAGTTGAAGTAGTACAAGTGGTCTTCCGACTTCCCCTCTGGGATGACGATCGACTCCCAGCAGCAACAGCAGCAGCAGGCGTACCACTCACGGATCCTCCGGAGAAATCCCGGTTAGGAGAGGACTCCTCAGTCATACCAGTGACATGGCCTGCAGGACTACTGACATTCCTGACTGAGGAGGAAGTTGACGATGAGGGAGTTGGTGGGGTGGCTTGCAGGAGCTTGGGTACAAGAGGAAGAAGGGATTTAGGTGTCAGTGGACTGCTTACACTCTTACCCAAAGTTTCACAACTTGACACTGACTTCTGATGAATGCGCTGCAGATGGTGTATAAGGGGGGATGTTCCTAGGTGGTTAACGTCCTTACCCCTACTTATTACAGATTGACAGAGGCAACACATGGCTTGACACCCGTTGATTGGATTTGTGGAGAAATATTTCCACACCGAAGAGGTGGCTTTTTTGGTATTTTGCCCAGGCATCACAATGGGTTTATTCATCCCATGGACAACAGGTGTCTCCCCCGGTGCCTGATTTAAACAAAGCACATCACCATCAGAATCCTCCTCGTCAACTTCTTTCTCAGCGCCAGCAACACCCATATCCTCATGTACTTCAACAGTGACATCTTCAATTTGAATATCAGAAACTGGACTGTGGGTGCACCTTCCCGTCCAGGCATTGCAACCGCAAAACACTTGGACTCTCCTTGGGGATTTGTGATACCATCTCAGAACGCACAGTTATTTGCTGTGCTTTTGCCAGCTTAACTCTTTTCATTTTTCTAGTGAGTGTATGAGGGCTTCCATCGTCATGTGAAGCTGAACCACTAGTCATGAACATAGGCCAGGGCCTTAGCCGTTCCTTGCCACTCCGTGTCGTAAATGGCATATTTGAAAGTTTACATTTCTCCTCAGACCATTTAAATTTATTTGTTTGGGTCATTTTACTGAACTTTTGCTTTTTGGATTTGACATGCCCTCTACTATGACATTGGGCATCGACCTTGGCAAACAACGTTTAAGGCATTTCATAGTCTATGTCATGACTAGTGGCAGCAGCTTCAACACTAGGAGGAAGTGGTTCTTGATCTTTCCCTATTTTATCCTTCAAATTTTTGTTCTCCATTATTTTTCTGGAGTCATATAACAATATGCGGTACAGGAGAGCGTACCTCTACATCACACAGGGCAAACCCTGTGAAAATTATTTGGATTAAATATTAATAACCCCTTTATTTGGTGTAAAAAATATACAGCACAAGACAGCACCACTGAATTTATATGGCAGCACCACTGGACTGGACTTATACGGCAGTACCACTGAAATTATATGGCAGTATCACTGGAATTATACCGCAGTACCACTAGAATTTTATGGCAGGATCAATGGAATTATACGGCAGGATCACTGGAATTATACGGCAGTATCGTTGGAATTATACGGCAGTACCACTGGACATATATGGCAGTATCACTGGACTGGATTTATACGCCAGTACCGCTGGACTTATACGACAGTGCCACTGGAATTATAAGGCAGTATCAGTGGATTTATACAGCAGTACCGCTGGTCATATACGGCAGTATCACAGGCCATATACAGCAGTACCACTAGACATATACTGCAGCACAGGAACACCACCACTAGACTGATACAGGATAACACAGCACCACTGCAATGGACTGGACTTATACAGCAGCACTGGACATATGGCAGCAGAGGACACCACCACTGTGACTGGACTGATGCAGCACAAGGCACTACCACTGTACTGATGCAGGACAACACAGCACCACTGCAATGGACTGGATTTATACAGCAGCACTGGACATATGGCAGCAGAGGACACCACCACTGTGACTGGACTGATGGAGCACAAGACACCACCACTGGACTGATGCAGCACAAGACAGCACCACTGGACTGGACGTATACAGCAGCACTGAACATATGACAGCAGAGGACACAACCACTGGGTGTAGTATGGTATGCCGGCGGCCGGGCTTTCGGTGGCCAGCATACCAGCACCAGAATCCCGACTACCGGCATACCGACAGCTGGGCGAGCGCAAATGATCCCATTGCGGGCTCGCGCCACGCTGCCTATTCTCCCTCCAGGGGGGTCGTGGACCCCCAAGAGGGACAAAAGGTGTCGGTATGCTGGGTGTCGGGATTCCGGCACCGGTATACTGAGCGCCAGGATCCCAACAGGTGGCATACTGAAGACCACCCCAACCACTGTGACTGGACTGATGCAGCACAAGACACTACCACTGAACTGATGCAGGATACTGAGGACGGAGACTCGTCCTCTCTCTACACTCTCCAATGCCGGAGTGAAAATGGCGGTGACGCACAGCTCCTTATATGGAATCCAAACACCGCAAGAATCCGACAGCGGGATGATGAAGTTTTGCCTCGTTCTGGGTTCCGAGTCAGGCCGGAAAACCCGAGCCTGACTCGGATCTGGGCTCGGGTAGTGAAGTCCGGTAGGGTTCGGTTCTCAGGGAACAGAACCCGCTCATCTCTACTAATACCCCTTTCACTGCACCATAATAACCCTGGTTATTACCGGGTCGACCTGGGTCTAGGTGCAGTGTAAAAGCACCAAAGCGAATAACCCGGGTCGAGCAAACCTGCATTTCAACCCGGATTAAAAGAAGGGTTGAACACGAGTCAGACCTGGGTTGCTGTGCAGTGTGAAAGCCTCTGACCTGGGATATTCAATCCGGGTCTCAGAAAAAGGTGCTGATTGGCTGTTTATGTGTCTGCTCAGAGCAGTCCCCAGACACTCCTTTTATTTCCTTTGAAACCTCATCAACATGAGCCAGAAAAGTCCATTTTAAATCACACCACAGTGTTTAACATGGGTGACCCGGGTTCAGTGTGAAAGGCACCAACCCGGGAATAACCCATGTTGAATCTGCAATGTGAAAGGGTCTGAGGCTGCTCGGACCCAGGTTCAAAAGCCAGGTCTGACCTGGGTTTGCGACGTGAAAGCAGTATAATTGGCTGGAAGAGGTATGACAGATGTTGTGTGGCTATGTGACAGACCTTTTCCCTAAAATGTTCTTCCCCGTACCTTGTCTGTAGTATCTTGCTCAGAGAGGTAGGATAGATTGATACTAAACAGGAGTGAGACAGCAATTCCTACAGGATATCTTTTTATTGAGCTGGAATCAACTCTGGATGGAAGTGGATGATTAGTTGTTTATCAAAAATGAGATAATCACAAGAATGACATGGCATCAAAGAAGATTGGTAAATCACAGTTGACTTCAGTTAATGGCATGCAGAAAACATTTAGTAATAGGTCAATCAATCTAATCACAGATATATACTTATTTCAATACGACACAATAATAATGTGGTGATGAGAAGTGATGAAACAGACAATTCACATGTACAATGTGACAGAAAAAAGATTTCTGTGATTTCCACAAGTTGGCGCAAAGGAAAATGCAGCCAGGTGGGAACCTATGACTCGGGAATGGATATAACCCCTTAATCCAACAGAATGAACATACACAAAAACAACAATTGAGTCAAAGGCTTCCTTCGGCGGAAGAGACCGAAACGCGTCGACAGATCCCTGTGTGAGTAGCCATTTCTTTCAATCAGAATTTTTTTATTGAATTTTTAATTTTTTGAGTTTTTATTTTTTATTGAATTTTCAGTGGACATACATTTTTTAACTCCATTCCTGTATTTATGTTTTTGGATGTAAACAATTTTTTTGATATCAAATTTTTTTGATATCAAATAGGCTATAGATGTCAATTTTTGTGGAATATAAAATATCTTATGGTTTTCAATAAAAAATTTTTTGGAACTTTGATGTTACCGATGTTTTTGGAAACCATATGTCACACAAAGACTCTCTTTCTTTGAATTCTCTCAATTTTGGGATTTATGCCTTGGAGTTTAATACTGCCAAAGATTGGTACAGAGGATTTCCCTTGCATAAAGTGTTGATATAAGGACAGGATAAAGATACCTTTGATGGGATTCAATCTGCCTCTTGACGTGTGAGTTGGGGTACGCCCATGAGATATTCATATCCTTTCCCTCTGCACAAAAAGACACCTTAGAAGTCATACATCAAACCCCTGTGTGAGTGTGGGTGTGTTATAAAGACCAGATAAAGATACCTTGATGAGATTCCATCCATTGCTTCACGTGTGAGTTGGGGTACGCCCATGAGATTTTTACCCTCGTTCAACACAAAGATACCTTTATACGAGTTATACATCTAATCTCTGTGTGAGTGAGGGGTACGCCTGCCTCATTTACAATCTGGTGAAGGAATCACAATTACTATAACAATATATAATTGCACAGTTTATAGTGTATGGTATAGAAAATTCTATACATTGGATATTTTCTTGTCGTTTTCCGCATGTAAATGATGTCATCACGTATGGAGGACACACCTGCATAAACTATCGTTAGAAGACACCTTAAAGAAACCTTGATAGGAGTCCAGATTCCCATTATCGTGTGAGTTGGGGTACGCCATCTGAGACCCTCTTTTTGACATTAGAAAATTAAAGATACCTTGATGAGTTTAACCCACCTCATTGCAGCGTGAGTGGGGGTACGCCTATTAATACGTTATACTACATGGTTGAGGAAAGTTTCAATCATTCCTCAATTTTTCCCATGCGCCGAAGGAAGCCTTTGACTCAATTGTTGTTTTTGTGTAAATTCACATGTACAGTCTCTAAATTCCTAGCTTTCCCTAACAAGGATGTTTCAATCTTCATGGGCAAATAACGTTGGAGCCCTCTTTAAATGCTGAGGTACCACAGTTTTACAATGGGGGAATGGCACGTGTGAATATGTTGACTATGCAATGAGTATGAAAATAGTGAAGGTATTGTAGTGTTTTTCAACAAATACAGCTTACTTTGGGGCTCATTCTGACCCGTTTGCACGCTGCGCTTCTTCGCAGCCATGCGATCGGGTCAGAACTGCGCATGCGTGGCGGCAGAATTGCACAGGTGGGTCATTGCCCGGCGTCTAGTTGATCGCACGATCGCACGGGCAGCAAAAAGTTGCTACGTGCGATCAACTCGGAATGACCCCCTTAGTAGTAAGGGTTCCTTAGGTAAATAAACTCAGTCCTTTCCAGATAAAGTAACTCAATTTCACTTGTGTAAATGACTCAGTCTATTTCTCCATAACCACATCCATGGCATGGTCACATCAGATGCGACCACTCCAGGAAATGCTTTATCTGACCTGGTCGCATCAGATGCGACCAATCATATAAACAGCGTGTGCAACTGCAGGGAAGGGAAACTTACCACAGCTGCAGTTCTCAGAGGGACTGGAAAGGTCCCTCTGTCTTCCCGCACCCTCCGTCAGTGTTTGCCGTTCTGCTGATCACTGCTGATTGGTCAGCATGGCAGGACCCCCCACCTAGTGGCTGCAGACAATAGCAGCCGCTGTAAAAGTGCTAATTAACCCCCCCCCCCCCCCAGCCCCACCCCCTGTGTGCCTGGTGGCTGTCCTGGCTTTTAAAATGAAAGCTGCAATAGTCGCAATGTTTCTGATGGTCATGATGTTCCATTGGTGATGTCCGATGTTCCGATGTTTGGGGCAAACAATTTTTTTTTCTTCTTTCTAAAAAGGCCAAGTGGAGGAGTTGCATATAACAACCAATCATATTCTAGCTAGCATGTATCTGGTATATTTTTTTGCATGATAATAGAATCTTTCTCCCCCAAGAGGCATATAATGTGTTTAAGGTGATTTCTTTAATAACACCTAGTATAAAACAGCTTCCAACATATGTCTATTGTCCTGTTGACTGGCATGTTGTAACACTATTATATTCAGCTCGGGAGTGGCCGCAGAACTTCAAATAAATAAACTTGCTTAAGGGCAAACTATGTTAAAAGTGGAGCTGTGACTATTCTCTAAAAATGCTAACCACATTAACCCACAAATAACTTTATGAAGCAGTCAAAGCGCCCGTTAAATGTGTATGTAATCCTGAAGGCTGTATAAACAGGTTGATGGAACATATAAATTATAATGGTATCAAACAAAGTATTTAATAAGGTTTAGAAGTTAGTGTGCTATAAGTTCAAGACTTCCTCCAGAATTTCTGTGTTTAAAGGATCACAAAGAAAATCTGTTTTTATCAGTAACAATATGCAGCTAATTCCATGTACATTGGCCCTCATTCCGAGTTGTTCGCTCGGAGATTTTCATCGCATCGCAGTGAGAATTCTCTTAGTGCGCATGCGCAATGTTCGCACTGCGACTGCGCCAAGTAACTTTACTATGAAGAAAGTAAGTTTACTCACGGCTTTTTCATCGCTCCGACGTTCGCATTGTGATTGACAGGAAATGGGTGTTACTGGGCGGATGCACGGCGTTTTAGGGGCGTGTGGCTGGAAACGCTACCGTTTCCGGAGAAAACGCAGGAGTGGCCGGGGAAACGGTGGGTGTGCCTGGGCGAACGCTGGGTGTGTTTATGACGTCAGCCAGGACCGAAAAGCACTGAACTGATCGCACAGGCAGAGTAAGTCTGAAGCTACTCAAAAACTGCTAACTCGTTTGTAATCGCAATATTGCGCATACATCGGTCGCACATTTAAGAAGCTAAGATTCACTCCCAGTAGGCGGCGGCTTAGCGTGTGTAACTCTGCTACATTCGCCTTGCGAGCGATCAACTCGGAATGAGGGCCATTATACATACAGTATTCTGTTTCTCCACATAGCTTGTGTAAGGCTGGATCGTATGTGTATGGTATTGTTATATGCCATGGCTTGTGCAATAGTTTACATAATATTGAGAATTTAATAAAATTAGGATTTTTAAATGTCTGTAATATTTTCTGTGAAGACTGTTGTTTTCCTTTTCATCAATTCTTCCTTTTCATCAGTACTTTATGTACTTGTGCTTGACTTTTATTTGTTTATACTGGTCCTTTGTCAAATTTGACTGTATACAATAATGTATATCTCTTGCTTTTCTGTGTGCTTTTTAAATAATACTTTTATATACTGTATCATCTTGGAAGTATTGTTTGTTATCTAGGCTCTTGAACAGTATCCAAAGTTCTTTGTAGATAAAGCACGTACTGTAATTGTTTTTATTTTTTTTTTTATTGAAGCAAAGAGTAATAAATACACAGGTGGGTATCTATTTAGCCCCGAAAATGTTTTGGCTAAAAAAAAAAACCGGGGGGTTTGGGGGGGTTCACGATTTTTATTACATTATTGCTTTTTTTTTGACCTACCAGTTAATTCTAGTTTTTTTTGCTAAATAATTTTCTATTTTTGCCCTAAAAACACATAGGATCCAGGAAAAACAGGGCTGATAGGGCTCGTTATCACAGATTTTTTTTTGCCTCAAATAAAAATCCCCATAAAGTGCTGGCTTTTCGGGGGCTAAATGGATATCCCCCTGGGGATCAAATAGACTTTGTAATGTTTAGAACAATCAGCACGATTAGGAGGAGTTCAGAAAGACAACACAATACTGCAGGCAGGGGGAGATCACTGAGAAAAAGCAGATTACCCACACTGGGGCAACCGCAGAACTAAGTACAATCTATGAGCTCAGAAAGATGACACTTGCCGCTGGCATACAGAATAGATATAGACTTCCCTGGCAGAGATTGGCAACAGGAAGCTGGCTGAATACTGTAGTGCACCAAACAGGAACAGAAGAAGACTTTAAAGTACTTTGCGAATCGAGCAAAAATACTTCACTGAGCCAATGAGTAAAGCTCTACTCTCTAGCAATACTGGCTGACAGTATACTTTATCAGTCTAAGTTCCCACGCATGTACGTGACCCTTTGCCAGCTTACACATGCCCCGCTTACACATGCCCACTGTGCAAGAAGTCTGAACTTGGGTTTCCAGGTGCAGTTTCTTTAAAAAAAAATTAGAATAAAGAAAAGATTAAATGTATTAATGGAAATAATGCTTTATTTAGTCCCTTTGCAATCCCTGCTATTACAATCCTAGTGCTCTGGGACGGGTGGTATTCATGTGACCGGCGGTCGGGAGACCGACAGTCACATGACCTCCTTCAGCATCCCGACCCCTCACTATCCCGATGGTCGGCATGCCGACCAACAGGGACTATTTCCACTCGTCGCCACCAAGCCCGCAAGGGGCTTGCTGCACTCGCCCCTCCCCGCCGGGATCCCGGCATCGGTATGCTGCCGGAATCCCAGCGTCGGTAAGCTGACCGGCAGTCTCCTAACCACCGGTCAGCCATACTACACCCTTCTGAGACAATGGATGGACTTTTACCACTGCTGTTTTTCTAGTATAGGTAATGGTAGATAGCAAAGAGGAGGAAGCTGACACCGGAAAGGGAGAAAGGGTGCTTCATGACTTCATAAGTAGACCCCTCAGTAAGAAGATAATATTGGAGTAATTTAAGGTTTCTTTTTGACTACGTCATTACCCAAGAGTGAATCATTTGTCACAAGTACTGTATACTGCTCAAGCTAATCCTGAGTCACAGCCTTAAACAGGATGGAAACCTCTACACTAAACATTGTAAGTAGCACCAGACTCTGGGAAAATTCTAAGACATACTGTATAAGCCATAAAACGCCTAAAGGATAACTCATACCTGACAACAAAGTATGGGAGTATGAATGTTTGTGTCACTGACTCAGCATTTTGCCCAAGGTGACCACAAATACAAAATCTAGGTAATAATTCTGAAGAGAAAAGGTAACATTCTAGAAGCAAGAACAGTATGTTCTATAGATTTTCTATTACTGGAACCAATCATTGTTTTCATACATTAATTGCAAACAATAGCTAGGTTAATTGTATGTAAAAATAATCAAGGATGGGCTGTGAATCAGAGACAGTGCACAGTGGGATCATTGGCACTGGCTGAACTGAATTAAAGTGGTGGCCCAGGTCCCCATCCGGGCCAGCTCTATTTTGTCCCCAATCTACTTCCCTCTTCTTCTTCTCCTCCTACATGCTGTCCTTCCCTTCCACAGCACAGTACTGGAAGACTATGCTGGTGATGAGCCTTGGAGAGCAATGGAGTAGTTGCCCAAAGCAACTGATCAGATGTAAACTGTCATTTGAAAGACTAAGCAATCTATTCATGAAGCAGTGAAAAGTGTGGAGAAGTTAGTCAGTGGAATAGTTACCCAGGGCAACCAATCAGCATTGAAGTAACATTTATAATTTGCATATTATACAATTGTACGAAGCAGGTGATTGGTTGCCATGGGCAACTTCTCCACAGGCTCACTTCTCCACTCTTCACTGATTTATGAATAGAGCCCTAAAGTACAGGTTCTCAAACTCGGTCCTCAGGACCTCACACCAATCACGTTTTCCAAGTCACCTGTTGATTTTTAAAATGTGACAGTTGGTGATATACAGTGTACCTGCCGGGTAATCTGGAAAACGTGACCTGTGTGGGGTCCTGAGGACTGAGTTTGAGAATCACTGTAAGACGTTAATTGGTTGTTTTGGCCATTTCCATTTTATCTCTCTCCAAGTTACATCTTCCCTATATATCTTAAGTACAGATAAGACAGGATTTGACTAGGAATACTGTTACTGATATGTGCACATAAAGGACCATGGCCCTCATTCCGAGTTGATCGCAGCAGTTGATCGCATTGCAAATGGCGTAAATCCGCAAACTGTGCATGCGCAAATGCAGAACTGCGCGTGCGCAAAGGGAGCGATACGACGCTTGTGCAAAATTACTAACTGAAAATCTGCTCGTACAACACCACCGAAAATAGGGAGTGACGGAGGCGTGACAGAGGCTCGGCTTCGCTATCTAACGAAATGGGCGTGAAAGTGGGTGGCTAGTAGCGGAGTATGCAACCAGCAGTAGGCGTGTTTTTAGCAGAAATGCGTATCCGATGGTAAAATGTACACAACAAATGTTCGCTATCTTGTCGCAGCCGAGGAGTAAGTCTGCAGTTACTCTGCACTTGCGAAGTACTGTTACAAGTGTGTCTGCCCTAATTAGCAATTATTTAGCAAATTAATTCACCTGTTGTCCAATTACTTGTCAAACACTGCTCTGCCAAAATACTACAAACAGCAATTGTCTGGACACATAACAATTTCCTTGTTAGCACCTATAAATCTGACACGCTACCAAATAATGCCTTATTTATTTTAAGTGCAAAATAAACATTGATGTTAAATGCATGTTGTAATTATTTCTTTAATACTAGCAAATGCAATCAAGTGTCAATAAAACAACTAAACTACATCAGCTAAATCTTATCGACATAGACATATTCGTTTGTACATACCAAATAACATGAACAACATAATGCAGCCTACACTTAATGTTACTTATTAATTTAAAAAAAAAAAATTGTTGGGAATATGTGTCCATATCTGATATTATGTCATGTTGCCCCTAGTAACCCAAGGTCCTATTTTTAATTTTTGATTTATATGCCCAGTTAAGTGTTGTGCAAGGCATACCTGTTTTAAATTATAATATGCAATGTTTGTATGAATATTCTGATTGTTCCCTTGTTCCACAAATGTCTTTATGCCATGCTAAAGTTTACAGGGCTAAGTTTTCCATAGTGCATAACCTTTAATAAAACACACAAACAATTTTGTAATCAATATTTTTTTACTTCAAAAAATATATTAAATCAGAAACACAACATGGCTACAGATTAGCATCACATACAAAGATGGACATAGCAACAAGCAGATGCCACTGACAAAAATCACATAGCAGAACCCAATACTATGGTAACACCATCTTCTGACAAAATATGATGTTTAATATTTAATAAGTATATGTTGTGAACCCCCATCCAGACAAAACTTTTAGGGGAACTGAGCTCGATTCTGGAACCAACACACAAACACAACCATACACAACACGCTAGGAAGAGGAAGATGGCTCAGGTGTACACGAAAATAACTCACAGGCTACAATTTAAAAAAACACAAATATACCCTTTCACTTTGAGGGAGTTGTACATTCTGGCCACACAAGCCAAAAATATAAAAAAACATTGAGGCAACATGTAAAACATGGGTGCTGCCCATCTGGAGAGACATCACTTTCTCTTCTTTTTACCCGCCTGATGTAGTTCTTCACGGCTCGGTCTGCGAAGAGACCTTCGAGGGCCCTGCCCAGTGGGATGTTCTTCCTGGGCAGAGGGAGGGGAGGGAGCAGATGTGGCTGGCTCTCTGCCACTGTGGGCAAGGGAGACAGCGATGTCCTGGAGCCCTTGCAGAATGGAATTAGCAATTTGTTTGAAAGAGGAGGCGAGTTGCTCTTGGCCCTGCCTGATCTCTGCCAGACCTTGGCAGAGTTGAGCTACACCTTGCTCCACACTGGTTCTGTGCTCAGTGAGCCGGACAGGTATCTGGCTTACCTCCCGGATCATCCTGTCTTGAAAAGCATTCAGGCTCTCACCATACCTTGCAATTTGAGACAGGATGTCCGGGATAGCAGAGGGTTGGGTGGGGGGGCCAGTTGGAATCTGGATGGATGGAATTTGTGGTCCCACAGTGCCAGAGACACTAGGACCCCCACATCAGCCTCAGCCACATAACCCTCCTCTGACTCTACCTGCTCACCCACCTGTGCTGTGTTATGTTCCAAGCAAAGATAAGAATGAGTGGAAAAAGAGAAGAAAAAAACAACATGAGACTTTTTGAACCACTAAATTATTTGTTTAGGAACCTGTGTGTAAACTTACCTGGCAAGTCATGTGCATTCAGTATTTCAGGCAGGTCCGTGTCCATATGAGACACCCCAACCCCCTCCTCGTAACTCACACAGTCCATCGCCATCTCCTCAAGATCTGTGAACTCCACAGTGGCAGCTGGACCTCCCCCTGTTGCCCTCGAGGCATTCCACTCCGCAGACCTCTTGCCCTTCAAGCGGGATTTGAAGTCGGCCCAACTACATATGTGATGAAAAATAGGGCCAAAGTACAGAAAATTTATGAATACCAGCTTTAATTGATAGTACACATGTTATGTATTTGGTTGCTATAGGCAACATGACATCTAGCTAAGTTTTTCATAATACTTGGCTCAGAAAATGGTGTGTCAATATACACTTACCGTCTTCTAACTTCCTGTGATGTGCGGACTATTGAGCCGACTTCATTAACAGAATCAGTGATGTCCCTCCAGATTCGCTCTTTGGATGCAGCACCCATGTTTTTTGGTCCTCGATGAATTTTTTCCATGGCCTGTGTGACCAAAACACGTAACTCCCTCTTAGTGAAGGCGAGCTGTCTTTTTTTTTTTTGGATGTAGCCTGTGAGCTATCGTCCTGTCCCTCCTCACCATTTTCCTCTTCACTAGCTGCTTGTGTACTTTGTGTTTGAGATGGTATTCCGCAATCTCCCTCAGTTACCCCAGTATCTATGTCTGGCAGGGGATAAACTCCTAACTCCTGGGTATCAGAAGATGGAGTTTGTACAGTACTGGGTCCTGCTATCTGAAAATCCGAACTTGCAGCTTCCAGCATCTGCCTCCGCAACGCTAGGCGCCTATATGTCAAAGCGGACATCTGCTGCTGCACGCGGTCAATCTCTGCTGCCATCTTTTCACGAGTAGCCATGTTGCTGGTGGCATGTGTGTTTGCACAGGTGTCTAGCGATTTATAGCTGCGTGTCTAGTGCGGTAATTCGCACAGGTGTCAATTATGCTAATACTTCCAGTGATTGTAAAGCCTATTTAAAAGCCAGCTTTGCAGCCTGTATGAGTGGGTGTATGATGCCAGATGCAGTTTTGTCCAGTTTCATACAAGGTGGTCGTGTTTGCTCAAACATTTCTGAGTGAGTTTCTGTTTCAGTGTATTGCAGACAAATGTGCATTTGTTTGCTTGCAAATGTTTTAATGTTGTGTTGCGTAGTGCTTATTTTATGCGAGTGTAATTTTGTTAGTATTACTAAATTAGGATATTAACAGACCAAGTATGTATGGGTGTGCAATGGTCGTTTGTATTGTTTTAAACAGGGTATTAGTATTTTGGTGGATAATGTTTTTGCAAATAAATTTAATCTCATGTACTATGTAATATTTTTGTGACCTGTAATTTACATTGTGTCCGTTCAATTGTTGCGAGTGGAGACTTTATTTCTTATAGGCCATTTCTCTCTCTTGTAGGTGTCTCATTAGTGGATTTTGAATCCACATTTCTTTTCTGCCCAAGTAGGCCTTTGTTATGTGGTTTCTTCTGCCAAATTTGGACCTTAATTTATTGAGCAGGTAAGTTGCCTATCCCTGTGTGTCCTGGCGTGTGTTTGTTGCAAGTGTGTATCTGATTTCTTATAGGCCATTTCTCTCTCTTATAGGTGTCTTATTTCTTTATTTACAAAGCATTTTCTTTTGACAAAGTACGGCTGATTTTTTATGTATTTGATACTAAAGGACCCCCGTTTTTGTTTGGATCTGTGTTTTCTGTTTATTTTATTATTTTGTTTTATTAATTTAAATTAGCCATACTTATTTTGTATACAATATATTGTAGCATTAATTATATGGTTAGGTTTGATATTTCAAATTCTTTATGATTTGTGATGTTAACCTATGTTGGAGATAATTAGCTATTTTTTTTATTTTTTTATTATCCGATTATGTGTTTTTGGTCCGTATTTTAATCTTGAAGAAATGGAGTACGCACAAGCAGTAAGTTAACACCCATACACTTTGACTTTGATTATGGATGTCAATGTGTGTTTTTTTTTAAATGTTTTTTTAATGATTCTTACCTTCATTTTAAGTTGGTGATGTCCATTCATGTGGCAGCTGAAGCCCTCCCACCACAACCCACGGAACCACTCCCACCCCAACCGCCGCAAGCCCTCCAACCCCAACCGGCTCCTCATCCTCCAAGGCAACGGAGGCGTGCTAGGCCACCAATTTTCCGTACACGTGTCCTCCTTTTTGGGATGCCTGATGATGTGGTATTGTGCAGATACAGGCTGCCACCTCATCTAATCCTAGACACTCTCTCCATAATAGAGAGTGATCTAGAACAATCCATTAGGTATCCTACAGCAATACCAGCATTGACACAATTCCTTGCTGTGTTACATTTTGTTGCCACTGGGTCATATCAGCATGTGGTGGGAGATCTGGTTGGCATGTCGCAGGGCAAGTTCAGTAAGGTCCTGCGTCGTGTCAGCCAGGCTTTCATAAAAAGAGTAAAGCAATTTATAGCTATGCCTTTGGATGTTGGTGCCCTGGATGTGGTGAAGCATCAATTTCAGGAAGGTGGTAGTCGCTACCCACATGTTATTGGGGTTGTGGATGGAACACATGTAGCTATTGTTGCACCAAGACATAATGAAGAAAATTATAGAAACAGGAAACTGTTTCATTCTCTGAATGTAATGGTTGTTTGTGGGCCATCCCTCCAGATACTGTCCCTGAATGCTAAGTTCCCGGGGAACTCCCATGATGCACATGTCATTAGACAATCAGGGATATGGCAGAGATTAAGAATGAGGGAAGGCCAAGACATGTGGTTATTGGGTGAGTTTACTATTTTTATGTTTAGAACAGTCATATTTTTTGAAGTACATTATTTTTTGACCTATTTTACTTTTGCTATTTTCATCTTATCAAACCGGAGACCGTGGATATCCTTGCACCCCCTGGCTCATGACTCCTTACAGTAAACCCAGGCCACTTTGTTTATGTTAAAAATCTGTACTATTCTCCTTATGTATTTTGATCAAATATTGTTGACAATGTTTTTTTTTTGTAATTTATAATTAATTTGTTTTTGGATAATTGTGTTAATAACGATATTTTTTTTTTAAAAAATTTGGTTTTGGCTTGTGCATCTGTTTACATTACAAATGACACAACATATGATCCTAAATGTCGAAAACTTTGTGACTTTGTGAAGCTGATTTTTATTGACAAATGTGGTGAGTACACAGATTGTAACAATTACTTTTCAATAAGTGTGTGTGTATGTGAGTGTGTGTGTGAGTGTGATTGTGAGTGTGTGTTTGTGTATGTGAGTGTGATTGTGAGTGAGTGATTTTGAGTGAGTGTTTGTGTGTGTGTGTGTGTGTGTGTGTGTGTGTGTGTGTGTGTGTATGTGAATGTGTGTGAGTGTAATTGTGAGTGTATGTTTTTTTTTCTTGTTCTTCCGCGGCTGCGAATTTCCGCTAATGCGAACTGTACCCACTGTATTTCACATTAATGCACACATATCAATAAAGTTTATTACAGATGACACCATCAATTGACAACCAATTAATCAATTGGCAGCACACACTATAAATATATGCCCATGTATGGAAAACGCCATTGGCCCCATGCGCGCAGCTGCTTTTACACGGCAAGAGCTGCGCGTGCTGGTTGCGGTCATGGACCACCGCGTAGGCCGCGCAGGGCCCTTTATCCCAAATAGGGTAAAGAGCGAGGCCTACGCGGAGGTCTGCCGTCTACTGCGAGTACGCGCCTGGAGCAGGAGGACAATAATTCATTTAGCGAGGCGCTGGAGCGACCTCCGCAGATGCACGCCGGACCTGTTGGCGGAGCTACGCCAACAAATCCGAAATAGACGTAGACGCAGTAAGTTTCACATTACATTAAATAACACTGAGATTGTTAACAGAAACGTTTAATGTAAAGACTACATATTTTCACAAATAAGTTATATAGAGTGTAAATTAGCAGACTGTCAATATACTATTGTAGAAGAAACATGACACAGTGTGTGTGGTGATGGCAAGCAGTACTGACTGTGTAGCAAAGTGCTTCTGAAAAAGGGAATGTTGTTGTACTGCGTTGCTACACAGGCTGTCGAAGGAACCCAATAACTTGCTCGGTGGGGTAAATTTACTAAGGTGGGTTTTTTATAGAACTGGTGATGTTGTCTATAGAAACCAATCAGATTCTAGCTATTATCTTCTAGAAGCAGCTTGATAAATGTTAAGTAGAAAAAGATTGTTTGCTATGGCCAACATCACCAGTTCTTAAAAAAAAAAACCTTAGTAAATTTACCCATGTCTTTAACATGGGACAGAACAGTGTAATTGTAAAATGCTGTTGGTAAAAAATGTTTAATCCACAAACTAAATATTACATATGTCATTCTAGGGCAAGCACAACGGCAAGCTGCGGATCCAAGCCCTGACCAATCCCCTTCTCAGCACCCCTCCCCTTCTGTGGCCCCAAGCCCCTCTCCGCCCCCCTACCCCTCTCTTTCCCAATCCCCTTCTCAGCCCCCCTCCCCTTCTGTGGCCCCAAGCCCCTCTCCGCCCCCCTCCCCTCTCTTTCCCAATCCCCTTCTCAGGCCCCCTCCCCTTCTGTGGCCCCAAGCCCCTCTCCACCCCCTCCCCCTCTCTTTCCCAATCCCCTTCTCAGCCCCCCCCCTTCTGTGGCCCCAAGCCCCTCTCCGCCCCCCTCCCCCTCTTTCCCAATCCCATTCTCAGGCCCCCTCCCCTTCTGTGGCCCAATCCCCCTCTCCGCCCCAATCACCATCTCTTTCCCAATCCCCTTCTCAGGCCCCCTCCCCTTCTGTGGCCCAATCCCCTTCTCCGCCCCCCTTCCCCTCTCTTTCCCAATCCCCTTCTCAGGCCCCCTTCCCTTCTGTGGCCCAATCCCCCTCTCCGCCCCAATCACCATCTCTTTCCCAATCCCCTTCTCAGGCCCACTCCCCTTCTGTGGCCAAATCCCCCTCTCCGCCCCAATCACCCTCTCTTTCACAATCTCATTCTCTACCCCCCTCCCCCTCTCTTTACCAATACCCCTCTCTGTCCCCCTCCCCCTCTGTAGGCCAAACCACCACTCCGCCCACCTCCCCCTCTCTTTCCCATTCCCCCTCTCTGGACCCCTCCCCCTCTGTGGCCCAAACACCCTCTCCGCCCCCCTCCCCTTCTCAATCAGACCCAGCCTCTGTAATCAGCTCCCCAATCCATCCTCCTTCCCCAATCCATCCTCCTTCCCCCATCCATCCTCCTTCCCCCATTCAGCCTCCTTCCCCCATCCAGCCTCCTTCCCCACCCAGTGAATGGGCAGCAGAAGCCCCTGAGGATGTGGAGGGTGCTGCGCATGTGCCAGATGAGAGTAAGATTTTACACATTTTACATGTATTTGTTACCTACTTTAACTTCAAATTCCAATACATGCAGTGTTGTACTGTGGCCAATCTTTGGCCAAGGAAAAATGTTTGTGTTCTTCATCATGGTATGGATGTTGCATTTACATTTGTGTGAGTATCATTAGATGTACAGTGTCTATGTCTGCAATGTTTAGGGTGTCCACTCTAGGTCGACACTCATTAGGTCGACAGGGTTGCCAGGACAACATGGTTTTTATGTGCTAGGTTGTCAGTGAAACAGTTAAACCTGAGGGGAGTTTAGTATGTTGTTGTTCTTTTACACTTGTGCCTGGGTATTCGGAATATTAGCACATTCAACTTGCATGCTTCACTTAGTTAGCAAGCCTAAGGACACAGTGATTTGTGTTGTGAAAGTTACACTCAAAAATGATTAATTTCTAATAAAATAACCTGTTTCACCTTATGTAGTAAGGCAGGCTTTCAGGGAGTGTGGGCATGCTAGGATATGTTGTCCTTCTGAAGATGCTGATATGCAGTGTAATGATGCAGGGCCAACAACAAAAAAGAAAAGTCTGCTTCACTCCAGATGTGAATGAATCCCAGCATGGGGTTACATTTACTAAGATGGGAGTTCTATTGAAGATGGGATGTTGCCCATAGCAACCCAGAAGATTCTACTTCTCATTTATTTTGCACCTTCTAGAAGATAATAAGTGGAATCTGATTGTTTGCTATGGCCAACGTCCCATCTTAAATTGAACTCCCATCTTAGTAAATGTATGCCATGGTGTGGCACACTTTTACAATGAACAATTTGGCATTAAAAAACATTGCTGAGCATGCTTGTGTGTTGGTATGCTACTGTTTTAACATTCAAACATACATGATGTAGTCACTTTGGCATTAAAGTGTGCTTTGTGCCTTGCTTGTATAATAGGTAATGTGAGTAAGTTAGTAATGTTTTATTTGACTCTTCTTTTCAGATGCTGCAGTTGGAGATCCGAACAGTTTGCCGGCACTTTTCCTGCACCTTAAAAGGCAATTTGAGGGCAGTAATTGCCGATATTGAGGCAATCGAGACTTTTTTTTAAGTTTTACTTTTTATTTTTGTTAAAATTTTAATATATGAAAAAAAAAATTAAAGACAAAACTTGTTGAAGTTAAGCGGGTGTTGTGTTTATTTATGCTATAAAGGAACAGCACATTGGCGTGCAGAAATTGGTGACCTAAAACAGTTCACACATCTTACTTAAGAATACTTTAATAAGAATACACCAACAATAATTTAAAAAAAAAAAACGTTAGGAGGTTATGGATTATAAATACATGTAAACAAATTTATTCACACACTACACATCTACACAATACTTCAAACATTTGCATTAGACCAGGCACATTTCCCATATCTATATTTGGACTTTTTCCAGTTCAATGTTTATGGCCAATTATGCCTACAAAGTGTTCTTCTGGTATTCTTTGAAGACTTAATTGGTCAGGACCATTGTCATTCATTACACTAATTGGATTCGTAATTGAGAAAGGCTTGTGGAGCCTTATTTAACTTAAAATTAGAAAAAAAACCATTGATGTGCGTTTTTTCGCAAAAGCTTGTGCAAATTTAAGACGAATGTGTAAATCTACGATGAGTTAGGATTTTAACGATGAGGTTTGTGCTTATGCGATGGGTTCGCATTAATGCGTTGTCATTTGGCATATGCCTACTTTGTGTACTACTGCGTACGAAATAGCACAAATACGTTGGGGGCGGATATTCGCTATTATACAACGTAATCGCAATTTTGCGAATATGTTGTGCGAACGAAAAAAATAGCGAACAACTCGGAATGACCACCCATATACGATGCTTTGAGCATGGTTATTTTGCCATTCATATTAACATAGAAACATAGATTTTGACAGCAGGTAAGAACCACTTGGCCCGTCTAGTCTGCCCCTTTTTTTATCCTTTAGGTAATCTCAACCCTTTTTGAACCTTAATTATTTGTAAAGATATTCATATGCCTATCCCAAGCATGTTTAAATTGCTCTACAGTCTTAGCCTCTATCACCTCTGATGGGAGGCTATTCCACTTGTCCACTACCCTTTCTGTGAAGTAATTTTTCCTTGAACCTGCCTCCCTCCAGTTATTACATGTGTGACTCTACCTCACATGTGCCTCTGGTCTCCCTTCCCCATATGTGCATCTTGGGCCATCGAGACACACTGTGTGATACTGAAGGGGCGTGGATTGGTGAACATGTGTCTTGCCCTCACACATACATGAAAACCAGATTCTCGAATAGAACCTGATTCCTTTGACATTTTGAACCAAAATACAGTACATCAAGTAAATGTTTAGCAGAAATAGGGCATTGGAACGACATGTTTAATTAGCACATGGAAGGTCTCAATTCCTAATTAAATGTTTTGTTTTCCTAAAATTGTAGAGAAATTAAGAACTTTGTGAGCCATCTTGAGGTCCTGCTGTATGTGTCCTGTCCGGGACTCAGAAGAGGCACAGTGACTGAGACTGAGCAATGGTGGACAAAGGAAGTCATAAAACAGGAAGCTGAGGAGCAATAGGCAAAAGAGAGGCATTTAGCTGGTAAGCAATATGAAGATCTGTTGGAATACCATCCAAGTTCAGCTGCTGGCCCCAGAGAATTAACTGGCATTGCTAATGTCTTTTTCCCTTCTGGTGACTTCTGTAGCCTTCTGGGTGGCAGCAGCTGTCATACACAACACAGTACAAAAGCTAAGCCTTCTCTAAAGTCAGGAACAGAAGGTGGTTCAGTTGAGCTAAATGGTGAAGGTGTGAAATTAATTTAATTACTGGCTCATCATTCATGTCTCAACCTTCTTCTGTCATCATTCCAATTCTATCTCACCACTGGTAGCAACATAGAAATGCCAATCGCTGCTTTATTATTGGCGGTTGATAACTTACACAGTGGTGCATGCAGGGGTTTCTGAGTCACCAGTAACTTCTCTGGAGGACCAATTTTTTTCCACAAATGACAAATTCCAACTATGGACACACAGTGCTTATATTTATTAATGCAGTGGGGCACGGTACCTACTGAGCTTTATTGAACACACACAATTTGTACCCAAAAAATTAAAACAAATTATTTTTGTCTCTTCACAAATGACAACTCACACTGTGGAGTTACAGTGCTTATCTTTATAAATGCAGTGTGGCAAAGCACTAATTGAGCTTTATTGAGAACACAAGTTGTAAAAAATAAAAAATAAAGTTTTATTTTTTTCACAAATGACAACTCACCCTACATAGTCACAGTGCTTATATTTCTCAATGCAGTGCGGCACGGCACCTATTTAGCTTTATTGAACACACAAATTGTACAAAATACAAAAAAAATATTTTATTTTAATGGTGGCAAGCACCACTGTGCACCAATACTGGGTTATGCTGCACTGCAAGTGGTGACAAAAAAAACCCCATCAGTGTGCACTGTGCACCACATGTTAATGCTGTCCCTGTATTAGGACCTCTGGGTTGCACTGCGGGCAGTGACAAAAAACACATCAGTGTGCACTGTGCACATAGGGTTAATGCTGCTCCTGTATGTATTAGGTGAACCTCTGCGCTGTGCACCGGGGTGCTACAGTTAAGCTACAGCACACAAATGCAAGTGGACTATTAAAAATAAACACAAAAGTTTTGCTATCTGCCTACATGATCCATCTAGCTGGGCCAATACTGTTAACTAGGGCATGTAAGTGCCCATAAAATATCGCTGGAGGTTGACGAGACATCTTGTGCAACAATGTCTTGTCTCCATCTCCTGGTGGACTAGTTGGCTGAGATTGGATTTAATGGATTTGGACTTTTTTGTATATGAACTATATTACACTGCCACGGTACTGTCTGAGAACAACTTGCTGAACTGATATATGATCAGTATGTGATGCTTTAAAAAAAAATTCAACACATAAGCTTGTCTTGATAAAGATTAAAAATACTGGATCGAAATGTCGGCAACAATAAGCCTGATTTCGACTGAAATAAAGTTACTGTGAAATTGAAGCTGTTGAAGACATTTTAATTGGAAGAGTGCACCTCCACTTTGTTGGACTTTGTGTTATTGATTGATTTATGGAATCATATTTATGAATATTAATATTTAATATATCATATATGGTATTTAATATATTGATATATTTCAATTAATATGCATTTATCATATATATCTGCAAATATATTATGTCAGGCCTACAAACTAATTGGCTGATACATATATGCACTGCAGTCCTTATACATATGACTTATTAATTTATGAAGTTAAGATTCCTTAAAGAGAGTTCAAGCTTGAATATTACCGCTCTTTTTATATGATTCTTTATTTACAGGCAGATCAAATCGTACAGAATAAGATATACACAGTAGTGATATATATACTAATTATTATATTAAGCTATGCTATGCTTCCTTCGTTACATAACATAAAACAACATGACATAAGTTTCACAAACAGTTTCAATTACTATCATATTTATACTTGCAAGTTAAAGATTGTCATCCCAAGAATCATTCCTTCTGCATGTTCTCCATGACTTCTCCTCCTGGCTGACTTCCTTCCTTCTCCTTCTCCTCCTCCTTTCTTCCTCCCTCTAACTCCTAACTAAAAAGTCTGCTGCTTTTTATCCCATATTTTACCAATTCAAACTATCATATTCTCATAGTTTCCAATGGAATAGGTAATTATAGGTTTGTCAGATTCCAAGGTGTAATAAAACAAACATTGAACTGGGCTGTCGTGTCCTGTTCACAGAGGCACGGTGTCATAAAAGTGTGGTGTCCACACTGCCTTAAGCAAGTATAGTATTGTAAAATCTGGAATGTCTTTTCATCCAAAGTTCTGTTGTATTGACAAGTTTTCCTGGGGTGGGTTCCACCATGTTTTATCAATGGATGTGATCTCTTTTCATAGTAGTTAAATTATGCTCCCTAGCTTTAACCTTTACTGGACAATAGACAAACCAGTTTTATAATTGCGATAGGTATTGCAATCTTGATTCTGATCTACTGTAAGCACACCTGTGAATTCCAATGACCAACAGAGCTCTGTCACATACCTATTATCATTTATGGCCTAATACCTTTTCACTACAATGACTCTTGATCTTACTGTAACCTCTCTGGCCTTATTTATGACTAGAGCAGAATAAACCTGTTCCCTACACTATTTTTTACCATCTTGCAGTAAAACACAAATATACAGTATATCTATATAAACACATACACAAACCTAATTTCTTAAATCAGCTAAACATTACCTCATACATTCAAACTTATTTCATATCTATTCCTTACTATATATATCCACTATACTGTCCACTATGGTAACATCGCCTATTTATAATGAATTATATTTTGATTCAGACAACATCTATTGGCCTAATATTATACTAAGTGCGGACAATTACTTATATGGCAACAGTCGCCCCCTTGTGGCCATGAGAAATTATTTTGATTGGGCCACACATTAAACTAGCGTAATTGCTTCCAAATACATTTCAAAATATTTCTTCAAAACATAACTTTTGTTGTAACCATAATATAAACCATAAGTGTAATAATAATAACCATTATGATTTTAAAAATCTCTAAAAATTCTTAGCTTACCTAACCTTATTCTACTTTTTAACTAAAGCAGACAAGACTGAGGTTTTTATTCAGTATTCATGAGGAAAACTAATTTCTACAGACATTTGGAATACCATAGCCCAATTGTAGACCTTATTTTCTGTATCTGGATCAGTACGTTTGGACATTTTTGCTGTTCTTGGCTGTAGCAATTTACTGGGATAAGACTGTCATCTGCGTGGTTTGCTTGCAATTGGAGACGCCTTGCGTTTGCATTATGAAGGCAGTTGAAGTAGAATTCTTCATAGCAGCTGCTCCTTTGCTTGCCATTTCGCTGTTTGACGCAGAGGGCTGTGTATTTTGCGTACTATGATCTTGAGTTTGCAACTCAGTACTTGTGATGACCCTCGGTAATAGTAATAGTCTTTATACAGTCTTTAGCCTTGTGCGTCCTTTAAATGTTTTTCCAATGCCGCAGTTGTGACAAGTGTCCATATTGCTTTTGCACAAACAGGTTGTGATTTTGAATAGAACAGGCATATATGAAACAGTCTTTCTTTCTTTCTTTCTTTCTTTCTTTCTTTCTTTCTTTCTTTCTTTCCTTGTTAATAGTAGGTCTTAATTGTCTTCGGGCAATAGTACCACAAATGGCTGTGAGTAGTACACCTACTCTGTTCTGTATTTCCTCACTGAATAAATTACCATGCAGTCTTAAGTCTCCTTATTCTACCTTGAACCTATTTATACATCTCAATCTTAAATAACCCTATACCAGTTTAACCCATATAAAGGCGTTTTCTATCCTACCTATATTTTGACTAATAATTATTTAAAATGCTTTTGATGTGTATATAGTAACATCCTATCAATACAATAAATGAATACAATTTTGCTTCAAATAGATATTAAATATCATTTAGGAATGGCTTTGACTAAATCTAATTCCATCCAGTATTAGATATTTAATTACTTTTGAAGCTTTTACGAAGGAAGCATAGGTAGTATCTACTGTGTAATATAAAAAAAACATAAAATATTTACAAGGTATATAATACAATGATATAAAATATATATATATATATATATATATATATCAGACAAATGTTTACATATATATTTGATTAAGGTATATGAAGGGATGAGACAGTTCTGTATAATCACAGTGATGAGATGTGCTGTACACTGTTGTGGGGGTGTACATGTAGTTTGAAAGACAAGTAATGATTACTTGTGATGAAAGGGTTAATGAAAACCTTCCCCTTTCTTGTGAAACTGGAAAACTCCTTGAGGATTTGTCCATATATCAGTCTTTAGGGATGCTATGTAGATTTTGCTGGATAGCAGCGATGAAAGGGTTAATTAAGACCTTTTCCCTTGTAAATTGGAGTCTTTTTGGAGTCTTGCACCATTCTGTATACAGGTTGCCAGGATTACTATGAATCAAACAAAAATACATACAATGAATATCACAGATATTTATACAGTGATTTAACATAGCTTGCTATGCATTCTGTCCTATCTGCTGCATGTTATCAGGTACAGAATTTACAAATGTGTCTTTAAAGATTGAATAACAAACAAACAATTGTTTCTGGCCTGTGCCAATCTTTCCTGTCACATTGTGTGTCAATGACAGCACAATTGTCGCTGCAGATATGATGCAGGTTTAATTTGGAAACTGTGGCTGTTTGAACATCAAAGCAAACAATGGCTACATTGGATCTAACAAGTAAAGGAATGATACTACCGTATTCACTTGTGACCATACTCCCTTGTGACGCAGCCTGGTCCCAGACTGTCTTCAACCATAGCGTTTGCTGCTTGGCATGGCTCCTTAGTCTGGAAGAATCTTGGAGCTTCTGAAAAAACCTACTTTTGTGGGGAGAGAAACTTGTTAGACTTTGCCAAATATGTATTGCAGGTCCCAGGGCTTTCTGTCTTTCCACACCTGTAATAAAATGGTTATGGCACCAGGGCATAAAAACACTTTCATCCTGGTGATCCTTTTTGTCATTGTTAATTGGTGTGTGGTTTGCAGAATGACACTCTGCATGTGGTCTCTCTGAGAGCATGCAAACATTTGCACCATCACTAGATTTCTCTGAGTGTTGTGTGGGGGTTACAAAAGTTTGGGAACTTTGTTTGTAAACATGCATCTCTGAATTAATTTCATGGATTTTCCCTTTAAACATGTTTCCAGGTGAATACATTTCCAGGTTTGCAACTCTGGTTGCCATGGGAGTTTTCACCATGGGGAACTTCTCCACCCCTGTGTGCACTGTACTGCAGCTATCAGTGTTTAAATCTGCTGACAATTCACCTTTGCCTAAGGGAATAACAAATTCTTCATTTACATTGGGAACTCTGAGAGTGTATTCCGCAGAATACTCATAATCTGAGTTACAATGATCTTCCCCCTTACTAGAAACAGTATAGGGGACATCTCCTATTGCTGCTACCTCCTTTACATTAATGTGCTGTCTGATGATAGACACACCCTGCACATTGCTACTTTCTTCATTTACCACAGAGGCTGTTCTGCTTGTGGTCTGTGTGACCATAGCAGACTCTGTGTGCTGCACATGGACAATGCTGTCCTGCAACATGTAACTTTCCTTAATTTTAGGATCTTGACTGATTAAGTCATTTCTGACTCCTGTAGACTCTGTGTACAGAGTTTCACATACCTCAACACTATTCCTGTTTGGTGTTTCTATCTCAGCTTGCTTGCTGGATGTTATCTCTTCATGAGAGATCTTGACAATTTGATTACAAACTGCCAGACTTTTTGCTTTTGACTTAATCTTTTTCTGTTTATTTCCCTGTTTAAGGGACTTAAATAATGAATGCATTTTTGCATTAATGGTCAGGCACGCCTTACGAAGACGTGAACCTGATTCTTCTTTACATTTCTGTTTGGCTTCTAAAGCCGCAGTTCTGCGCATTTTTCTTAATGCTACAGAAAACTTTTGCATTTTTAACATTGCAATCATTTACAATGCTAAATTTTTATATTCTTTGTTTTTAGTACTGAAGGTATCCTCTCCTTAAGATTGACCGGTGTCTTAAGGTTAAACTCTAATACCTGGTACATTTATACATTTATTTGGAAATACTCATTTCCACTGTGCACATTTTCTATTCTAGGCCTTTAAATTCTTTATTCTCATTTGTAACCTATTCCACTGTGATCTTGTACTTTGCCAGCAGGCTTACAGCCATTGGTGCTGCTTCCTAATAGATATTATGTTAGTTAAAATAACGTATATTGCACTAACACATTTATCCTAGGTTATACAGAATACAAAATTGACATTACACAATGGTAATAAATTTTCATAGATACATCCCCACCGTGATTCTGCAGATTTGGTAGCCAGCTTATAGCATTTGCTACTCCTCATAAATATTATAAATCAGATAATCAGATTCAGTAATAACAAGTCCCTTCGTGGTCGCCAATATTGATTGATTTATGGAATCATATTTATGAATATTAATATTTAATATATCATATATGGTATTTAATATATTGATATATTTCAATTAATATGCATTTATCATATATATCTGCAAATATATTATGTCAGGCCTACAAACTAATTGGCTGATACATATATGCACTGCAGTCCTTATACATATGACTTATTAATTTATGAAGTTAAGATTCCTTAAAGAGAGTTCAAGCTTGAATATTACCGCTCTTTTTATATGATTCTTTATTTACAGGCAGATCAAATCGTACAGAATAAGATATACACAGTAGTGATATATATACTAATTATTATATTAAGCTATGCTATGCTTCCTTCGTTACATAACATAAAACAACATGACATAAGTTTCACAAACAGTTTCAATTACTATCATATTTATACTTGCAAGTTAAAGATTGTCATCCCAAGAATCATTCCTTCTGCATGTTCTCCATGACTTCTCCTCCTGGCTGACTTCCTTCCTTCTCCTTCTCCTCCTCCTTTCTTCCTCCCTCTAACTCCTAACTAAAAAGTCTGCTGCTTTTTATCCCATATTTTACCAATTCAAACTATCATATTCTCATAGTTTCCAATGGAATAGGTAATTATAGGTTTGTCAGATTCCAAGGTGTAATAAAACAAACATTGAACTGGGCTGTCGTGTCCTGTTCACAGAGGCACGGTGTCATAAAAGTGTGGTGTCCACACTGCCTTAAGCAAGTATAGTATTGTAAAATCTGGAATGTCTTTTCATCCAAAGTTCTGTTGTATTGACAAGTTTTCCTGGGGTGGGTTCCACCATGTTTTATCAATGGATGTGATCTCTTTTCATAGTAGTTAAATTATGCTCCCTAGCTTTAACCTTTACTGGACAATAGACAAACCAGTTTTATAATTGCGATAGGTATTGCAATCTTGATTCTGATCTACTGTAAGCACACCTGTGAATTCCAATGACCAACAGAGCTCTGTCACATACCTATTATCATTTATGGCCTAATACCTTTTCTCTACAATGACTCTTGATCTTACTGTAACCTCTCTGGCCTTATTTATGACTAGAGCAGAATAAACCTGTTCCCTACACTATTTTTTACCATCTTGCAGTAAAACACAAATATACAGTATATCTATATAAACACATACACAAACCTAATTTCTTAAATCAGCTAAACATTACCTCATACATTCAAACTTATTTCATATCTATTCCTTACTATATATATCCACTATACTGTCCACTATGGTAACATCGCCTATTTATAATGAATTATATTTTGATTCAGACAACATCTATTGGCCTAATATTATACTAAGTGCGGACAATTACCTATATGGCAACAGTGTATACACTGTGCTTCCACCCGCTGAGGCAGATTCCCACTAGGAGCACCCCACCGTTGTTTGTTTTGTATGCGAGTGCAGGAGTTTTTCGTTTTTTATATATATATATATATATATATATACACACACTGCTCAAAAAAATAAGGGGAACACTTAAACAACACATCCTAGATCTGAATGAATGAAATATTCTTATTAAATACTTTGTCCTTTACATAGTTGAATGTGCTGACAACAAAATCACACAAAAATGATCAATGGAAATCAAATTTATTAACCCATGGAGGTCTGGATTTGGAGTCACACTCAAAATTAAAGTGGAAAAACACTGATCCAACTTTGATGTAATGTCCTTAAAACAAGTCAAAATGAGGTTCAGTAGTGTGTGTGGCCTCCATGTGCCTGTATGACCTCCCTACAATGCCTGGGCATGCTCCTGATGAGGTGGCGGATGGTCTCCTGAGGGATCTCCTCCCAGACCTGGACTAAAGCATCCGCCAACTCCTGGACAGTCTGTGGTGCAACGTGGCGTTGGTGGATGGAGCGAGACATGATGTCCCAGATGTGCTCAATTGGATTCAGGTTTGGGGAACGGGCGGGCCAGTCCATAGCATCAATGCCTTCGACTTGCAGGAACTGCTGACAAACTCCAGCCACATGAGGTCTAGCATTGTCTTGCATTAGGAGGAACCCAGGGCCAACCGCACCAGCATATGGTCTCACAGGGGGTCTGAGGATCTCATCTCAGTACCTAATGGCAGTCAGGGTACCTCTGGCGAGCACATGGAGGGCTGTGCGGCCCCCCAAAGAAATGCCACCCCACATCATTACTGACCCACTGCCATACCGGTCATGCTGGAGGATGTTGCAGGCAGCAGACAGAGCCGGATTAAGGGAGGGGCCAAGGGGGTACATTACCCTGGGCCCCCCTCTCCCAGGGGCCCCCCGTCCCTGACGTCCACCACAGGGTGTGTGGACAGTGCTCCCTCTGGCTGCTACTGCGGGGCGCGAGGGCGCAGGCTGTGTGTGACTGTGGTGGATGCAGTGTTGCGGCTACCATGGCTCTGGACTGCCTTCAGGGACCGCCGCTCCTCCTGTACCCTGTCACACACACACGACTACACAGCATTTCCCCTCTCCATCCCCCGTTTCCCCCCATGCGCCGGAGATCTCTCACCACACAGAGCATTCTCCGCCCTCGCTCCCTGCTGGAGAGCTGAGATGCCCGACCCTCCCTCCTCCAGCAGCCGCCCTGTGTTGGGGGTGACGCACTTACCGGACAGTTCCAAGAGTGTCCTCGACTCCGGCCTCACACTACAGTGTGGCGCCATGGTGCTGCATTGGTGCCGGCACTCTGAACCTCCAGCCGCCGGCCTCCTCTTCATCCTGTGCCTGGGTCCGCGGGCCTCACTAACGGTGAGTGACCAGAGAGCCCTGTGCTCTGCTGCTCCCCACCCCCCCTGTGTGTGGCCCCAGGTACCCCCCTGCCTTATGTGTGTGTCATCCTTTACCCCCCTCACCCTGGTGTGTTGCCCTCTGTGCCCACCAGTGTGTGTGTATGACCACTTGTGACGTCCTGTACCCTCCCCAACCCCCTGTGTGTTGCCCCTTTAGCCCCTGTCTTTTGTGTGTGGCACCATCTACCCCCCTCACCCTGGTGAGTGTCCTCCTGCGTGTATGTATGACACCTTGTGCCCTCCTGCCCCTCCCCCAACCCCGTGTGTGGACCCTCTACCCCCTGTCTTATGTGTGGCACCATCTACCCCCCCACGTTGTTGTGTGTCCCCCTGTGCCCACTGCCTTTGTGTGTGTGTGTGTGTGTGTGTGTGTGTGTGTGTGTGTGGCACCTGTGTGCATAACATTCTATGCTCCCCCATGTGTGGTGCATTGTGTGTTCCCCGCCCCTGTGTTTGTGATACCCTGTGCCCCCAGTCCCCTATGTTTGATACACTTAGCACCCCCTGCACCTCTGTGTGTGTGGCGCTCCATTATATATATATATATATATATATATATATATATAGCAATGCAGGTGGCACGCAGAGACATGTAGTGTTTAGTGATAAAACTGTGAAATGTTTATTTCAACGTTTCGGGGCTCAAGTCCCCTTCGTCAGGAAACACAGCATTTATAAACACTACAGGTCTCTGAGTGCCGCCTGCATTGCTATATACTGTATATCTGTGGAGTGACACTTCAAACTATAGGGCACCAGAGCAAGGCAATTTATAGCAGAGGGCGGAGTGCCAGAACAAGCCTGGTATATGTGTGTGTGTGTGTGTATATAATATATATATATATATATATATATATATATTAGGTGGTTCATCGAGCCCTATGGGCGCTCTTCACACCGTCGTAAGGGGCTACGCCCCCTTAACCCCTGTACTCCGTTCAATATATGTATTATATGTAGTATTACCTGCATTCCTAGTTTTGTGAGTGGTTAAATATTGCACAATGAAAGGGCGTTGGATGTTTAAGGGGGCGTAGCCCCTTGCGACGGTGTGAATAATGCCTGCAGGGCACACTGTACAGAATGCAGCGGGTGTGGGGGGGAGCGCGGATGGGGGAGGGGTTCGGGAGGCGCTGCGGGTGGGGATGTGCGGGGGAGTGGGATCCGGAGGCGGTATGGGTGGGGGAGGGGCGGGGTTGCCGCGGGTAGGGGCAGGTACATGGATCTGGCAGATGGGGGAGGGGGTTCCGGAGGCGCTGCAGGTGGGGAAGGGGCGAGTGCACCGCGGGTGGGGTAGGGGGTCCGGAAGCGATGCGCGTGAGGGAGGGGCAGGTGGGGGGTGCGGCAGATGGGGGAGGGGGTCGGGAGGAGCAGCAGGTGGTGGAGGGGCGGGTGCAGATGGGGAGGGGGTCGGGAGGAGCAGCGGGTGGTGGAGGGGCGGGTGCAGTTGGGCTGCGCGGGTGGGGTAGGGGGTTCAGGAGGTGCTGCGGGTGGGGAAGGGGCCAGTGCACTGCGGGTGGGGTAGGGGTTCCAGAAGCGATGCGCGTGGGGGAGGGGCAGATGCGGGGGTGCGGCAGATAGGGGAGGGGGTCAGGATGTGCTGCGGGTGAGGGAGGGGCGGTTGCGGGGGTTGACCGCAGATGGGGGAGGGTGTATGTAGAGGCTGTGGGTGGAGGGGGAGCGGTGGGGGGCTGTGGTTGGGAGGGTCTGTTGTTGAGGGAGGGGCAGGGGAGTGGGGGCCGTGGCTGGTGAAGGGGGTCTGGAGGGGCCGCATGTGGGGGAGGGGTGGTGGTGCGGCGGATGGTGTAAGGGTCCAAAGGCGCTGCAGGTGGTGGATGGGCGGTGTGGGGGTGCCGCGGGTAGTGGAGGGGCAGGTACGGGGATCTGGCGGATGGGGTTCCGGAGGCGCTGAAGGTGGGGAAGGGGCGAGTGCGCCGTGAGTGGGGGAGGGGCAGGTTCGGGGGTGTGGCAGATGGGGGAGAGGGTCGGGAGGCACTGCGGGTGGTGGAGGGGCGGGTGCGGTATGGCAGGGTGTCAGGAGGTGCTGCGGGTGGGGAAGGGGCGAGTGCGTTGCGGGTGGGGTAGGGGGTCAGGAAGTGATGCGTGTGGAGGAGGGGCAGGTGAGGGAGTGCGGCAGATGGGGGAGGGGGTCCGGAGGCACTGCGGGTGGTTGAGGGGTGGGTAAGGGTCAGTAGGTGGTGGGGGAGGGGTGGTTGCGGGGGATGACTGCGGATGGGGGAGGGTGTCTGTAGATGCTGTGGGTGGAGGGGGTTGTGCGGTTGGGAGGTTCTGTGGATGACGGAGGGGCAGGGGAGTGGGGAGCGTGGGTGTTGTAGAGGGTCTGGAGACGCTGCGTGTGGGGGGAGGGGTGGCGGAGTGGCGTGTGTTGGAGTGGCAGGTGCGGCGGATGGTGGAAGGGTCTGAAGGCACTGCGGGTGGTGGATGGGCGGGTGCGGGGGTGCTGCAGGTGGGGTATGGGGTGAGGAGGCGCTGCAGGTGGTGGGATGGGCGGCTGTGGGGGTTGACGGTGGATGGTGTCTGTAGAGGCTGTGGGTGGAGGGGGGGTGGATGCGGGGGGGGGCTGTGGGTGAGAGGGTCTGTGGTTGAGAGAGGGGCAGGGGAGTGGGGGCCGTGGGTGGTGTAGGGGGTCTGGAGGCGCCGCATGTGGGGGAGGGGTGGTGGTACGGGGGATGGTGGAAGGGTCGGAAGGCGCTGCAGGTGGTGGATGGGTAGGTGTGGGTATGTGGCGGGTGTGGTAGGGGGTCAGGAGGTGCTGGGGGTGGTTGTGGGGGATGTCAGCGGATGGGGGAGGGTGTATGTAGATGCTGTGGGTGGAAGGGGGGCAGAGGCGGAGGGGGCTGTGGTAGGGGGATGGGAGGTGCTGCGGTGGTGGGAGGGGCAGGGGAGTGGGGGCTGCGGGTGGGGTAGGAGTTCCGGAGGCACCGCGTATGGGGGAGGGTCAGGGCAGGTGTGGCGGACGGTGGATGTGCTGCGGGCACTGTACCTGGCAGCAAGGTAGCTGGAGGGTAATCATTAGCAGCTATCAGTGTCACTGCTAGTCTCTCTGCCCCAAGGATGCCATCTCTCAGCAGCAGCAGGGTCGCAGGCCACCCGGGCTCAGTGTCAGGGTAACTCTGTCGCGGCCAGCTGGGGAGCACAGCAGTGTGCGGGGTGCCTGCTCCCGCATGAGCCGCTGTGCCTCATATCTCCCCCACATCTCCCCCCGCCCCCCGCCAGGCAGCCGGGGAGCACACCAGTGTGCGGTGTCCCTGCTGCCGCGGGAGCCGCTCTGCCGCTCATCTCCCCCCCCCACCAGGCAGCCGGGGAGCACATCAGTGTGTGCGGTGTCCCTGCTGGCGCGGGTGCCACTCTGCCGCACATCTCTCCCCCCCCCCGCCGGGGAGCACATCAGTGTGTGCGGTGTCCCTGCAGGCGCGGGTGCCGCTCTGCCGCACATCTCTCCCCCTCCCCCCACGCCCAGGTGCCGGGGAGCACATCAGTGTGTGCGGTGTCCCTGCTGGCGCGGGTGCCGCTCTGCCGCACATCTCCCCTCCCCCGCCAGGCAGCCGGGGAGCACATCAGTGTCACTTTGCTGCCTATGGGAGAACGGGCAGCAGCCAATATCAGCAACAGTGGGTGATGTGAGTGCGGCCCTGCCCACTCATTTGATTGCGGCCCTGCCCAGATCTGTGTCTCTGACTCCACCCAGCGTTACGGCCAGGCACAGAATCACAGATTAAATGCCCCCCCCAGTGCCAGATATCTCCCAGTGCCAGATATCCCCCAGTGCCAGATATAAATGCCCCCCCCAGTGCCAGATATCCCCCAGTGCCAGATATCCCCCAGTGCCAGGAATAACATGCCCCCCCCTCCCCTGCTTGCCGCTGCCGTCCTGTCTGTGTGAGGGAAGGAGAGCGCAGCCTGCGCCTCTCCTTCCCCTCAGTCTCCGGCGGGTGTCTCAGTTTAATTCAGCGCCGATCCGTGAGCCAATCAGAGCTCGCACCCGCGAGCTCTGATTGGCTCACGGATCGGCGCTGAAATAAACTGAGACACCCGCCGGAGACTGAGGGGAAGGAGAGGCGCAGGCTGCGCTCTCCTTCCCTCACATCAGCGGCGGTGCGGCGGGGAGCAGCAGAGGGAGGGAGGGAAGAGGAGCGGCGGCCCGTCGGTGTGGGTACGGCGTACCCACGGCTAAATTCTTACGGGTACGCCGTACCCACCCGTACCCACACACTTGCACCACTGGCTGACAGACACAGCAAACCTTCTTGCCACAGCTCGCATTGATGTGCCATCCTGGATGAGCTGCACTACCTGAGCCACTTGTGTGGGTTGTAGACTCCGTCTCATGCTACCACTAGAGTGAAAGCACCGCCAGCTTTTAAAAGTGACCAAAACATCAGCCAGAAAGCATAGGAGCTGAGAAGTGGTCTGTGATCACCACCTGCAGAACAACTCCTTTATTGGGGGTGTCTTGCTAATTGCCTATAATTTCCACCTGTTGTCTATTCCATTTGCACAACAGCATGTGAAATTGATTGTCAATCAGTGTTGCTTCCTAAGTGGACAGTTTGATTTCACAGAAGTGTGATTGACTTGGAGTAACATTGTGTTGTTTAAGTGTTCCCTTTATTTTTTTGAGCAGTGTATATATATATATATATATATATATATAAACACAGTATATAAATAATAATCCAGCAAAGGCAGCACACCAATAACGAGATTTATGGTAGGAACTTACCTTTGTTAAATCTCTTTCTGCGAGGTACACTGGGCTCCACAAGGATAGACATTGGGGTGTTGAGTAGGATCTTGATCAGAGGCACCAACAGGCTCAAAGCTTTGACTGTTCCCAGAATGCACAGCGCCGCCTCCTCTATAACCCCGCCTCCCTTCACAGGAGCTCAGTTTTTAGCTAACCAGCCCAATGCAGTAGCAGGAAAAGAGACGACAACGGTTAGTAGCCACATACACCACACTCTCACGACAGAAGTGTCAGCGGCTAATGCCATACCAACCCAAAGAAGCTAAGTGCATCAGGGTGGGCGCCTTGTGGAGCCCAGTGTACCTCGCAGAAAGAGATTTAACAAAGGTAAGTTCTTACCATAAATCTTGTTTTCTGCTGCGGGGTACACTGGGCTCCACAAGGATAGACATTGGGGATGTCCTAAAGCAGTTCCTTATGGGAGGGGATGCACTGTAGCGGGCACAAGTACATGGCGTCCAAAGGAAGCATCCTGGGAAGCGGCAGTATCGAAGGCATAGAACCTTATGAACGTGTTCACTGAGGACCACGTAGCCGCCTTGCACAATTGTTCAAGGGTTGCACCACGGCGGGCCGCCCAAGAAGGTCCAACAGACCGAGTAGAATGGGCTGTAATGTGAGCAGGAGCCGACAGACCAGCCCTCACAGAAGTATGTGTAATCACCATTCTAATCCATCTGGCCAAAGTCTGCTTGTGAGCAGGTCAGCCCCGTTTGTGAAATCCAAACAGTACAAAAAGAGAATCAGATTTCCTAATGGAAGCAGTTCTCTTCTCATAGATATGGAGAGCCCGTACCACATCCAAAGACTTCCCTTTGGGAGACAGATCAGGAGAAACAAATGCCGGAACCACAATCTCCTGGTTAAGGTGGAACGAGGAAACCACCTTAGGTAAATATCCGGGACGAGTCCTTAGAACCACAGGACAAGGCACCCAAATCCGACACTCTTCTAGCTGAAGCAATAGCCAGCAGAAACACCACCTTAAGGAAAAGCCACTTAAGATCAGCTGAACCAAGAGGTTCAAACGGAGACTCTTGTAACACCTCCAAAACCACGACAAGTCCCAAGGAGCCACAGGCGGGACATAGGGAGGTTGAATACGCAACACAACCTGAGTAAAGGTATGCACATCAGGTAAGGTCGCATTTTTTCTCTGAAACCACACTGACAAGGCAGAAATATGAACCTTGAAAGAGGCCAGACGTAGGCTTAAGTCCAGGCCCTGCTGAAGAAAAGCCAACAACTTGGCTATACTAAACTTGGAAGCGTCACAATCGTTAGATGCGCACCAAACAAAGTAAGAATGCCAGACCCTATAGTAAATCCGAGCCGAAGCCGTTTTTTCCGGGCCCGCAACATAGTTTGATTGACCGCCTCAGAAAGCCCTTTAGCCCTTAAGACGGAAGCTTCAAGAGCCACGCCGTCAAAGACAGCTGGGCTAGGTCCTGGTAGACACAGGGGCCCTGAATGAGGAGGTCTGGGCGTTGTGGAAGTAGAATTGGACGCTCTGACGATAGGCTTTGCAGGTCTGAGAACCAGTGCCGTCTGGGCCACGCTGGAGCTGTGAGAAGCAGAATTCCTTTTTCTTGCTTGAACTTACGAATTACCCTGGGCAGGAGTGACACCGGAGGGAACACGTACGGCAGCCGAAACCTCCACAGCACTGCTAGCGCATTTATGAATGCTGCTTGAGGATCCCTTGTCCTTGCTCCGAAGACGGAACCTTGTGATTGTGTCGAGACGCCATCAGCTCTACGCCTGGAAGACCCCACTTTTTCACTAGGAGTTGAAACACTTCTGGATGGAGGCCCCACTCGCCGGCATGTACTTCCTGATGACTGAGAAAGTCCGCTTCCCAATTAAGGATTACCGGAATGAAGATTGCCGATATGGCCGGTAGATGGCGTTCCGCCCAATGTAGAATCCGTGAGACTTCCTTCATTGCCAGACGGCTTCGAGTGCCGCCTTGATGATTTGTGTAAGCCACTGTGGTGGCGTTGTCCGACTGCACTTGAACAGGACGGTTCTGAATTAAATGCTGGGCTAGTGCATTGAAGACCGCCCGCAATTCCAGAATGTTGATTGAGAGGAGGGACTCCTCCTTGGTCCACCGACCCTGAAGGGAGTGTTGCTACAGCACTGCACCCCAACCTATTAGACTGCCATCTGTCGTCAACAGGACCCAGTTGGATATCCAGAAGGGACGGCCCCTGCACAATTGTTGGTCCCGGAGCCACCAGAGCAGTGACAGACGGACCGCCGAAGTCAATGAGCTCATTTGAGACCTGATCCGGTGAGGCAGGTCGTCCCACTTGGCTAGAATCATCCTCTGGAGGGGGTGAGAATGGAATTGAGCATACTCCACCATGTCGAATGCTGATACCATGAGGCCCAGCAGCTGCATCACCGAATGTATCGACACTTGCGGACGAGAAAGGAAGCAACGAATCCTGTCCTGAAGCTTCAGGACTTTCTCCTGACACAAGAACAACCTCTGGTTGTGAGTGTCCAATAGCGCTCCCAGATGCACCATGCTCTGAGCAGGGATCAGGGAGGATTTCTTCCAGTTGATGAGCCACCCGTGGGCTTGTAGAAACCGGACCGTCATATGTAGATGACATAGGAGAAGTTCTGGGGAATTTACCAGGATTAACAAGTCGTCCAGATACGGCAGTATCCTGACCCCTTGACGGCGGAGTACCATCGTTATCACCGCCATAACTTTTGTGAAAACTCACGGAGCCGTTGTTAAACCAAAAGGTAATGCCCGAAACTGGTAATGGAGGTTGCCAATAGCAAACCTCAGGTGTTGCTGATGTGACGCTGCTATAGGAATATGCAGGTAAGCATCCTGTATGTCCAGGGAGACCATGTGGTCCCCAGGTTCCAAGGCCAGAACTATAGAGTGAAGGGTTTCCATACGGTACTTGGAAACCTTCACAAACCTGTTCAATGCCTTGAGGTTGAGAATGGGCCGGGAGGACCCATTCGGTTTCGGGACTAAAAACAGTGGAGAATAGTATCCCCGGCCCCTATGAGCAAGAGGCACCTGTACTACGACTCCTGTATCCAGGAGGGTCTGTACCACCGAATGCAGAGTGTTTGCCTTTGTCTGGTCCAATGGGACGTCTGTCTGGCAAAATCGAGTGATGACTTCCTGTACCCAGGCATCTGAAGTGGTCTTCAACCATTCCTGGGTATACACTAGAAGCCGGCCCCCAACCCTGGGATCCCCCAGGGGGAGGCCCACCCCGTCATGTGGCAGGCTTATCTGCCTTGGAAGCTGGCTGATGGGCTGCCTAGGCTCTTTTTGGCTTTGGCTTACCAGGATTGGAAGTGCGGGCCTGCTTGTTGTACGCCTGACCTTTTGCTTTACCTGAAGGATGAAAGGGGCGAAAGGAAGTACCTTTAGCCTTCGACACAGAAGGAGCGGTACTTGGCAGACAGGCAGTTTTGGCAGTAGCCAAGTCAGCCACTATCTTATTTAAGTCCTCCCCAAACAGAATATCTCCCTTGAAAGGGAGTACCTCCAGGGTTTTTCTAGAGTCTAGATCCACAGACCAGGATCTCAGCCACAATATCCGGCGAGCCAGGACTGACGTAGTAGAGGCCTTGGCTGCTAGGATACCGGCATCAGAAGCTGCCTCTTTAATATAGCAAGAAGCTGTGACAATATATGATAAGCATTGTCTAGCATGGTCAGAAGAGATTTCAGCTTCTAATTCCAAGGCCCATGCTTCAATAGCCTCTGCAGCCCATGTTGCTGCAATAGTGGGCCTTTGTGCAGTACCAGTGAGGGTGTAAATCACATTAAGACAACTCTCCACACGTTTATCCGTAGGCTCTTTTAGAAACGTGACGGTAGTGACAGGTAGAGCTGAGGAAACCACCATCCTAGCCACATGTGAGTCTACTGGAGGAGGCGTTTCCCAATTCTTAGACAGCTCTGGTGCGAGGGGATAGCAAGCCAGCATCTTCTTTTGAGGCACAAACTTCGTACCCGGGTTTTCCCAGGGTTCCTGACGTATATCCACTAGGTGATCAGAGTGAGGTAAAACTTCTTTAACCACCTTCTGAAGCTTGAACCTATCTGGTTTCTTAGGAGGGACGGATGGCTCGGGATCATCCGTAATCTGTAGAAGTAACGTAATTGCCTCCAAAAGATCAGGAACATCCACATGTGAACTACCCTCCCCATCAGCAGTATCTGAGTCAGAACCTGTGGGGTCAGTGTAAGTGCCGTCTTCATCAGACGAGGTGTCAGTGACAGCAGTGGATTGTGAGGAGACAAGCGCTCGCTTAGAGGACCCCTTGGGCTTAGGCGAGCGATGGTCAGACTTTTTAGTAGTCAGGGACTGGTTCAACTTCTTCAATTGAGCAGATTAATCGTCCGCCCACGGCGGGTTAGCTGCAGGGACCACATACGGTTGTACCGGCATTGGGGTCCCATAGGGGGTGTTAGTTTATTAACTAGCATATGTAAAAAGCTGCCCACGGTGGGTCATTATGTACCTCCGATGCCACAGTCCCACTGGGGGGCAAGGAGCCCCCAGAACCAGAACCCACAGCTGCTATATTTTCCTCATAGGGATCTGTGGCTTCAGCAACACCGGCAGTGTGTTCAGCCCCAGAACCTTTACCCTCAGAAGCAGACATGATATAACTTGCAGTATCAGGTAACACAGTACAATTGGCAGCAGCACAATACCTCTTACCCAAACCCCTGCACAGTGTAGTCAGCACTAGCAGAGATAAAGGAGAGATATGGTGACTAAATCACAGAGAAAAATACGTATTAAAGTATATCTTTGTGAAAATCCTATATCAATATAAAACCTGACGCACCAAGCCCACTCAGGTTATAGAATATAGGGATAGCAAGTTGAGTGAAAGACACGATATGGACACCACTCAGCTATCTAATGCACACACAGATAGTCATAGTTTGTACAATGCAGAGGTTATTACTAACAATAATACTGCACTGGACTAGCTTACATATATAGCTATATAGTCAATAGATATAACACTGCACAGCAAGAACTGGATGTATATCACAGGGTAATTGTACTAAAAAACCCTGACTAAATGCACTCTTTCTTAACTAGCACTGTCTAAAAAGGAAGGTACAATACTTAAGTGTCATGTAAAGTCACAGCACTGACAACCAGGCGGCTTTACACAGGAGGATTTGCCCAAGCAGTCCCAGGAACAGTGAAATTGAGAGATAATGGCGCCCAGATACTGACAGGGAGTGAGGGAGAGACAGATATGCAGCTCCAGGGTGGGAACATTTGCAGGAAATGGCGCCCTGGGGCTGGGGGAGGGGCTTCAGGTCTAAGCCTTATCCCCCTGCTGGCAAAACCACCGGGTACTGTGGGCTACTGAAAATGGTTTAGATACAAAACCTGACCTGCACCCATGCCCTGGTGATCTAGTGGTATTGCCTGTACTGCCACAGTGTCCACCGCCAGCGCGTGGCTCGCCTCCCACTGACCGCGCTGGATCGCGATAAAGACCGGGTCCCGCAAGCGGGACCCACTCACCACCTCCCGAAGCATGGCCACGCGATCCCGGAGAGCCCCCGTCGTGTGAGCCTGACGTGAAGAAAGCCGGAGCCTCCTGCTGTAGTTACCCGGCAACCAGGGCTCGGGAGTGTACAGCGCCGCTGGGGAGAGCTGGAGCTGCAGCAGTGAATGTCTTCTGACATTTACCACCGCTGCTGCCCTTGTAGTCTTCACTTTTTTCTTCAAAAAAAGCTCTTCTTAGGGCTGCCGGGAGCAGCCCCTCTGTTATGTGCCTGCTTACTGCAGCACCAACTACAAAACTGAGCTCCTGTGCAGGGAGGCGGGGTTATAGAGGAGGCGGCATTGTGCATTCTGGGAACAGTCAAAGCTTTGAGCCTGTTGGTGCCTCGGATCAAGATCCTACTCTACACCCCAATGTCTATCCTTGTGAAGCCCAGTGTACCCTGCAGCAGAATTTTTTTTAAATATAGTCCTGGTGCCCTCCACAGGTGCTCACAGCCAGGAGCCCAAAAATAAGAATACAAGTCGGCGGCACTCGTAATAGATCCACACAAAATTTTTAACCTGCCTTTTGTGTTTTTGTGTGGATCTATTCTGAGTGTCGTCAACTTCCAGTGCTACATACATACGTATACAAAGAACTCTCCCCCTTCCCTATGAATCCAGTACTTGCCCCTATAACAGTAGGTTCACACACTTTACTCCCCAGCATCTACAATTGTTTGTCCACTACTTTAGGTATCAGTTGTTCCCCGATCCTGTTAAATGTTAGAGGAATGATCTTTACCTTCTGTTTCAGGTTATTGTATGCTATTTTATGTATCAACAGCTTCTTGTAACCCCCCCACGCCCCCAGGGTTGGCAGTGTCTAGGTGTTTAAGATCGGTGTCACAGGTGTTGGGTGGCTATATGACTGACCCTTCCCCTTTAAGTGTTGTTCCCCGTATTTTGTCTTGAAGTACCATGCTCAGAGAGGTAGGAGAGATTCACATGAATAAGAAGTGAGCTGGCATTTTCAACAGGAAGTCTTTTTATTAATCTGCAATGAACTCTGGATTTTGGATGAATGGTGGATTTAGGCAAGTTATTTTGGTGAGGAATTACAAATAGACTTTCATAAAAATAAAAAAACCTTTATTATGCAAATTTCTCAACAGTTACACCACAAAAAGTCATCCAATTTGCAAAAGACAAGGTATTAGAATCAAGAAGAAGAATTATTAGAATCAAGACGAGAAGCAATTCGAATCACAAAAATTAACATAAAATCATTGGAATCAGTAAAATCAAGTCATTACATACAACAATGTGATCACAAAAAGAAGAAAGACAATACGTTTCAGTATTTTTAGCTAATGACTTTTAACTTTCCCTAGCCAAGGCAACAAGTATCTTCCTCGGCAGTTATTGGAGCTCTTGTTACAACTTGCTGTGCCGTAGTATGCCAATGAGGCAGAAATGGACACACAGCTACTAGGGGGGGGGGGGGGTGATCTTGGGGTCAAAATGTCTCAAGGTCACAGTTCTTTATCTCAAAGAGGATGTAACTAGCAAAGGAATAGCAATGTCTCTTACCAACTGCACTTATATCAAAATAAGGGACTTTGGGTATGAAACAAACTCAGTCTCTTGTAATTACAGGGTTAAATCACCACTTGCATAATTAGCTTAGGGCCTAATTCAGAGTTTATCGCAGCAGCAAATTTGTTAGCAGTTGTGCAAAACCAGGTGCACTGCAGGGCGGGAAGATATAACATGCGCAGAGAGAGTTAGATTTGGGTGGGGTGTGTTCAAACTGAAATCTAAATTGCAGTGAAAAATAAAGCAGCAAGTATTTACCCTGCACAGAAACAAAATAACCCAAATCTAACTCTCTCTGCACATGTTACATCTGCCCCCCCCCCCCCCCCCTGAAGTGCATATGGTTTTGCCCAACTGCTAACAAATTTGCTGCTACGATCAGGTCTGACTTACCCCTTTAGTCCTTCAGCATTGATTACCGATCTTCGTTGTACACACTCAGGGCCTTATTCAGACCTGATCGCAAATCTATCTGTAATGGGCAAAACCATGTGCCCTGCAGGGGGAGGGGTGGGGTTGGGGGGGTGGGCGCGAGGTTGATATAACATGTGCAGAGAGAGTTAGACTTTTAGGTGAGCTATATTGTTTGTGTGCAGGGTAAATACTGGCTGCTTCATTTTTACACTGCAATTTAGAATTCAGTTTGAACACACCCCACCCAAATCTAACTCTCTGCAGTGCACATGGTTTTGCCCATTAGAGAACAAATTTGCTGCTGCGATCAGGTCTGAATTAGGCCCTCAGTCCCTTAGCACAGATAGATAATCACTTTTCCTTGCATCAGAACTACAAACACTTCCCTTGAACTTGACGTAAACTCAGTCCTGGTTTCAGCGATTCATTTATGGGGTCTTGGCTGGTACAAAATGGCGCTGCTGGCTTCAACCTTGTCAGTCACTGGCTAACTCGTAACACAGGTTGTGGAGGCTGAACAGTGCACTGGTCTATGGCTGGCTGTCAGTTTCAAACAGTACTCACTCAGACCCATGGAAAGGTATTTCAAGCTGGCTGTTCCCGCTGTATTGGCTCTTCGCTCTCCTTTCCAAGATGGCCAGGGCATCCGCGTCTATTATCAGGTCTGGCGGTGTACAGTTCTCCAGCAGCACTGCTCTCACCACCCAGCGTCCTGCGGCTCTCTCCAGTATACAGCTCCCGCTCTGCTCCACATTCCTCCTTCAGCCAGCACACACCATGCTCTCCAGACTTCTTCCCAGCGTTCCCCCCTTCTCACAGGAGCCTCTCCCAGCAGCCTCCGGACCCAGGGCTCAGTTAACTCCTCCTGCACCATAATTTCTCCTGCTGCTGAGGAGCTACAGAAAAGGGCTCTGTAAAGGGGCACACACACATGCCACATTCTCATTGTAGTGAGCTTTGTGATAAGTTGGAGCTTCATAAGAAAAAGTCAACAATAATAATAAGGGGCCTGATTCAGATGTCATCTGCACATGCGTCCGGCTGTCGTGCACCTAGGCATCTTTGCGATGCCGCTCACAGTGAGGAATCAGTTGCAGAGTGAATGACAGGAAGAGGCCGTTTGGGGGAGGTAACAGGGAGTGTCAGCAAGAATGCAGGCTCGTCTGGACCATTTTTGGGGCGTGTCTCGGCATGAGCCTGCGATCTTGTGCGCATAAAACATTGCGCCAGCATTGCAGCTATTCTGCTCTGCCATGGAGGCACTCAATCAATGCTCCATGTATCTGCACCGTGGTTGCGTCGGAGAACGTTACAACGGCTTCAGTGGGCTGTTCACTTAGTTCCATCATTAAAAAGGTTTGCTGCTGCTTCGGCATTGTGACCGCATGTGAATCAGCCACAATAACAATAATAATAACAACACATAATAATAATAATAATAATAATAATAATAATAATAATAGCCACTGCAAAACTTAGTCATTGTACTCTTAGTAGAGAACCTAAAATGACCCTCATACCTTTCCCAATGCCCTCTCCACAACACTAATATTAAATTAGAGTTTGGCAACAGTCACTGTGAAATATGAAATATTCTGTACAAGGCAAACTTTCTCACAAAATGTTCTCATTCCAGACTGGCACTCTGGGTGAATTACAGAGGATGAATCAGAGTCTAATTCTTCCATGTCAACATGTGATGACTGGGTTACCCCGGGTTCCAGCACAATGTTACAGCATCATCCAGTCAGTTATGGGAATTCTCTCCATTTAAAGCGTTAAACACCCTTTTTTTTCTTAAACTTATCTTGTCTGGCTGACAGACCACATTAATGGAATTATTTAATAAAACATCATCGTTACACCATGCCAAAACATATACTGCTTTTATGAGCTTTCCATGTGAACCAATATTCAGAATGTAATTGAAATGCATTTATATATGTGAACATTTTCAAGACTGCTAGACCTGCCTATTTTGTCTTTTGGCTTTCTTAGTGAAATGTGTTGCTGTAATGACTACTGAAGATATCTAAGTAATGTTCACTTAAGCAAATAGTGAACACTTGGGAATCGGTAGTATAACTAGTCTGCATTATTGCGAGCCGTAGCAGGGCTATAATGTGTTCTAGGTCGGCTCAGTCCCCCGCACATGCAGTATGATGTCACAAAGAAGGGCCAGACAGCAGTCAAGAAAAAAACAACATATAATAGTGACTGCACCAGTGGGGGAAATTAATATTGATCACAAAATAATATACAGTATCTGCTCATTGAACAAAATTAGAAATGGCTTCTCTTTCAAACATACATATCTTTATTGACTAACACATGACATACTCAAACACATAAATAAATGCATAGATGCAGCCGAGTCCAGGAAGCTGAGCGTGGCATGTCCTCAGGGTGTGCAGCGTAAACTCTGACAGATCTACAGGCTGCAGGCACACTGCAAGCAAAATATAGGTGCCACAGGACAGTGCTAATGCCAACCCCTCGGCCTTGTGCCCTGATCGCCAGTACCGCTCGCACATACATAGTTATGGACCTGGTTCTATTGCATCCTTTCACAGAGTAATGCATAGGGCTATGAGGAAAAGCACCACAGTATGCTATATCGCATCACATAGATGGGGTAACATAAAAACCAAATAAACAGCATAATACAATTCACCATCACATACGTACAAAGCAGGGGTATAAACATTGCCACAAGTGACGAGTACAAGGGAAGGATAGGGTAACTCATTGACAGAGGCGGATTGGCCATAGGGTTCACAGGGAAGATTCCCGGTGGGCCGACGCACCCGTGGGGCCTGTTTTGTTTGAGGACATGTGGTCCTTTTTATAGACATAATGAATAAGATGCAAAATAATTTGCATATATGAAAATTACTTTGCCACTTAGCCTGTGATTGCAGATGATGTAGTGTATGCTCTGTCTGCCTGCTTGGCTGACATATAAGAGTGAATAGTGATTGGGATACGGTTTGTGTAATAAGCAAGAAAATATATATTTCTAAAGAATTATATAGTTTCCTAAATTCTGAAGATGTATCATATAATGTGCTCATAATATTTAATTTATATTTTTTTTAACTTCCCCCTTGATGCTGGACATGCCCACTATCTGGAAAGTCTTGGGGGGAGGGTGCTGCTGCCATGGCCCAAGGCTAGACCTTACACCTCTGGTGCTGCCCAGGTGGGGCCACTAGTACAAATTTTTCCAGGGCCGCTTTTTGTTCCCAATCCGCCCCTGCTCATTGATCAGGAATTGATGTATGAAACAGTGAAACAAGAAGAGAAGTGGACCAGTGGAGACTTTGCCCATGGCATCCAATCAGCTTCAAAGTAGCATTTATCATGTACAGTTTAAAAAATGATAGGTACAAGCTGAGTGGCTGCTAAGGACAACTTCTCCACTATTTTCATTCCTTAATACATCTACACCTTGAAGCAGTGGCTTATCTATAGTGGGTGCAGAGGGGCCCAGGGTCCAGAGGGGCCCACACTGCACACTCTTCATCCATTTTTTCAATACTTATTTCTTCGGAATCCAGCAGCATTGATAGTGACTCTGAGCATAAGGTGGTGGCCATGTCGTATTGGCATGTGTAGTAGGGAAAATCATTGAGAAAATGCCCACCTCACCATTTTCCTGGAGACCTGAGCACCACCTAGTGCCTTTGCCTTCCATAAAGGAGGGGGCCCGGACAGAGACTGCACACAAACCCCTCTTCTCTTAATACGCCCCTGCCTTGAGGCTTGTAGGAGCAGATAGTTATAAGTCACAAGAGGAAGCTGCAGCAACTTTCAATGACCCTGTACCCATCTAATGGGTGAGCAAACAGTGTCACTGAACATTACATGGAGCACTGGGTGTAAGGATAGTGCTAGAGGGAGAACAAGAGGGAAGAGGGACTCACAGCAAACAAAAATAGTTTCAGATGCAAACAGCAGGGTTTCTGGAGGGGGGTTTCCAAATGTTTGATTTGTGTTGCTAACCCATGAAGGATGCATAAGTAGCATATAACAATCTATAGTCTGCCCAAGCAAAGTGCAGTTTATGCAATACAGTACTTCAGGCATATGCAGGCCAGTGATCACCGTAAACCACTTACCAGAATCTCTCTCCGGTGCGTTGATTGAGCACTCTAATCTACAGACACACACACAGAGCCTGCTGGTCATGTGCAGCAGTTACATTACGCTATTTATACTGCATGTAGTCATGGCTGCTGGCTAGGAAAGGGGGTTTCCATGCAACTGGAAACCCCCTTTGTGTTTGCCTATGAGTTTCCTTTGAACTTTCATCATATTCTATCCAATAGCCTTCATGCACTATATATAGTTACATGGCCTATATAATGACACCATTCTATAATTTATAGACTCATATACACCATCATGTCAATACATAGCAATATAATGCTGTTAGTAGTAATTTACACAGTATACTACTTTATAGCATCATATTGCCATCATACACCCCGCACTGTATCACCTCTGCTATTGCACCTTTCTGCAGCTGGGCTTTCTGTTCAATGGCCCACTGGTACAGTATATACCGCACTGGTAATGCAACTAGTTACAGAATGCTTTACCTTGTCACGTTTGATTGGCTGGAGTTTGCAAGGAAGATTTAGGCCAGAGTTTCCCAAACTCCGCCATTACAGTCCAGGTTTTAAGAACATCCATGCTTGAGCATAGGTAACTTCATTAGTAACTCTGTCAATTTGATGAAACCATATGTACTCAAGCATGGATATCCCTAAAACCTCGACTGTAATGGCAGAGTTTGGGCATCATTACATGTAGCTTTGAGTCTCTGAATCTATATACGAAGTGCTACCATGCAGCAGCCCTGACTTTTTTCCATGGCAAGTTCCATTGTGCTTCCTAAACAGACTTAGTTGTACACAGATATGCAAGCATTGCACCTCAAATTAATCAGCAAGGGACCTGGTGGCTCACTCACACCAGGCATCTCCTGCTACATGATGTATAGAGACTAGATGTATGAGAACACATCTGTGTTGGGCTGAAAGCACCTCCCTTGAATGCAGAGGTCTACCTTTAAGTCTCTGTCGTCTATCTATTTGTTAATACCCAGTCTCTTTTTATTATTGTTTTGTTACAAATTTGTAGGGGGCAAGGGCAACATAATATTCTGGTCACTGTATGGTTCAGTGCCATCGATTGCAAAGAGCATGGCATTGTGTTTGTTTTACCCATGTGCAGGGAGCATGAGCATAACCCTGCCCCTGATGTGCCCAGCATAGCTCCGCCCCCTTACCTGGTTGACCCACCACCTGCCAGGTCCCGCCTCCCAGTCACTTAAAGCTGCTGCATTGATGGCCTTTTATGGTGTAAGCCATTGGTTTAGACCTGTGATTGGCCATCCCTACTTGAGTTATGACAATGAAAACTAAAATACGCTGGTGGTTCAATAACTAAGGTAACAAGACCTCTTACGTGTATTGTTCTGGTCAGACATTGAAGTTTGTAGTGTGATCAGTTTTCTGAAGGGCACATCAGCAGTTGGAATTCATTGCCAACTTGTTGAGGTGTATGGTGATAATGTCATGTCAAGGAAACAGGGTTTGGTGCACTGCCTTTGAGAACAGCAGGACAGATGTTCAAGATGAGCAGCGTTCTCTCTGGCCAAGGCAGTGCACCAAGCCCAAACCTGTTTCGGTGACATGACATTATCACTGTAGCGTCTGCACTAGGGGTATGATAGAACATACCTTTGGAATACTGAAGACCAGGTTCAAGTGCCTCGAGAAATCTGGTGGGTGCTCCTCTACATCCCTGCAAAGGTTCTGGATATTATGAATTCTTGCTGCCTGCTGCACAAAATCAATTCACATCAAGATAGGCTGCAGAATGTAAAGGAAGCTGGGGTCCCACTGTCTGTTACAGGTCAGAGAGTGAATAATAATAATGAGTTTACAGGCAAAAAATATGTTAAGCATTCATATGTTTTTGTTATCCTTTATAGTGGAAATTACTGACTTTGGGGCAGATGTATTAAGCCTGGAGAAGTGATAAAGCAGTGATAAGTGCAAGGTGATAACGCACCAGCAAATTAGGTCCAATATGTAAATTGACAGTTATGGTTTATTATTTATTTATTAACAGTTTTTTATATAGCGCAGCAAATTCCGTTGCGCTTTACAACTGGACACACTTTCAAGACAAAACTGGGTAAAAACAAACAGTCAGAGAGATAGGAGGGCCCTGCTCGCAAGCTTACAATCTATGGGAAATAGGCATTAATACACAAGGATAGGTGCTATCTATTGCATAGTTGTCCACCAGATTGTAAAGGTTCTTGGTGGACTGCATGATATCACATCACAGCAGTGATGAACCAGGGTCAGGAGAATGGGAGAGTGAAGAAAGAAAATATGTGGGGGATATGTGTGGACTGTACTGTGGGGATATAATTGGATAGGAAAGCTATGAAGGTAATGTGAGCATTTCTGGAATTTGATACACTTGCCTGAAGAGGTGAGTTTTCAGGGGACGCTTGAAGGTTTGAAGACTAGAGGAGAGTCTTATTGTACGTGGTAGGGCATTCCACAGAGTGAGTGCAGCCCGAAGAAAGTCCTGTAATCGTGCATGGGAACAAGTAATGAGTGTGGATGAGAGACGTAGATCTTGTGAAGGGCGAAGGGGCCGGGTTGGGAGATATTTTGAGATAAGCGAGGAAATGTATGATGGTGTAGTATGGTTAATAGCCTTGTGTGTAAGTAACAGTATCTTATACTGAATACGGTAGAATACAGGTAGCCAATGGAGGGACTGACAAAGAGGGTCTGCAGTTAGGAGCTGATTGGCTGGTGCATTATAACCTTCCACTTATCACTGCTTTATCACTTCTCTAGGCTTAATATATCTGCCCCTTTGTTTCTTTTCTATATTTAGAGTACTGGCCAAAATATTGGCAATAGCCAGTAAATAAAACACCTCTTACTATTATCTTGGTGTGTGTATAGAACATTATATAGTGATCTCTAATCACCCATGGCAGTCCCACCCTTCATGCATGGCACATTGATGTTGCATCTTATTATTTCCACCATCATATTATAAAGCATGTTTTGGATACCAACAGTATAATTAGCAAAATTATTCAATAAAGTTTGAACGAATTACAAATTAAATTTTTTGTCTACAGTATGTTGACTATCAACATTTACTACTTCTAGTAGATATCTCCTTCAGCAAACGTTTTATGTTAGAGAACCTTTTGCTTCAGTTCTCTATACTCCTTTTAATGTGCCAACAGCATTTACTACTCTGCACACACCAGCCGACAGCTTACTTTATCGCACCATTGATGTTATGTCAACTTGGCCACCCAGAATGTGTTCATAAGAGTATGATATATGATAGGACATTTTTCCGCATACATACAGTATGTGATCTTCATATTGTGGACAAATTTTGTTTTGACAGAAAGGGGAGTGACTAATTCCTACCTCCCCCACCCCCTACACGCACACACACACAGACACACACACACACACACACTCTCCTCTGCTACCTACTTTCATAATTAGATGTCCATCTACTATCCCTGCCCTCATCCCCTCTCATCCCACTAGCCATTCTGCCAAATACATACAAAGACAACAGACAAGACGTAGGTAGCAGATGTGATCAAGGAGGTTAGTCCACATGTTGATTCCAAACCAGAATAAGTTTTATTGAATATAACAGGATACACATGATAGAAGACAAGCAGCAGTAAATACAATAAGGTGTCAATCTCTCTACAGCCGAACAGCACTGTATCACAAATAACACAGTGACATACTTGTGCACAAGCAGATACTTTTATAGAGGCATGTAAACAAGTCCTGCACCTGGAGTCTAGACAGTCTGACCTTTAAGTTTCATGAATAATATTTACTTAGACGTGATGCTATTTCGACAGATGAGTCATGCACAATAACACATAGTTAAGAGACAGCAGGTAACAATTATCAATTTAACTACATATCAACATGCACCGCACACCCGGCACCCATTATCAATATGCCAATGCTGCCACAGTTTTCAGAAATGTTCCCCAATAAGATAAAGAAGAGACTGAGGCTGGGGATGCAGAAGGCCAAGCTGTAAATATAGTAGCTAAGTAGGACAGCAGGACAATATTTTGTGCTCTATCTGCACATTATTTCACTGATCTTTGCATTGGTCTCCATAATTGTTAAGAAAGAAAATGGCAGACAGATTGCGTACTATGGTCAAAACATAATTTTCTGTAGAGTTAACTAACAAACCGTTAGATTTTCCAGAAGGTGACACTGCAAACATCTTTGTAACAGGATACCATGGCTACAACTTGTACAATTCCCCATAATAAAAGGATTACTATTTCAATAAAATGTTAACAATGCAGTAAATGTATTAAAGTCTTGATTCTATTACACATACAAGCCAATTCATTTTATTGCTCTTGTCATGACTAGATGGGCCAAGTGGTTCTTATCTGCTATCAATTTTGTATGTTTCTTTAGATCCCATAGGGTTGAGGTTACCAAAAGGTCAAAAATCGGCAGACTAGATGGGCCAAGTGGATTTTATCTGCAGTCAATTTCTACGTCAATTTCTATGTTTCAATGACACACTTTAACTTGGTCTCTGCTGGAACATTTTATACCATGTTCTTACCAATTGCATTTCTCCTCTGTTTTTCTTTGATGAATTTGGCACTGTTTGTGTGTCCTTATGTGCTTAGCTGTAACACACTTCATACAAGCCTCAGAATAATCACATTTGGTGTGAAGGATTGGAAACAGGGTATGAGAAGGAGTCCAAAAAGAGAGAGGATTTCATTTTATGTCTTAACACTCTCCAGTCTGCTTATGGATTACTTCCCCCGGTCACGCCCACACATGGGCACGAGATACAAAACTTTGCAAGTCACGGTGCGACTGCCAAGAGACAGGAGTCTATGCTTATTGGGTAAAACGCCAATGGAATTTTTGGCTAGCAAATCAGGATTAGGCTCTGCATGGGCTGAGTTGGGGAATACCAACCACGGCTCCACAGACAATGACCACAGAAGTAGATTTTTTAATATAAAAATGTACTAACTTTCCGACATAAATTAAAACTAATGTGTTTCTTCAACACTTCAACAGAATGCCCATAAATCGTTAGATTAAGCACAATATTAAGATTTTATTTTTTTTCAATGTTTTTCATCTGGTATGCTTTTGTGTATTACTTTCATTGTGGGCTGCATTGAGCCGAACAGAAGGCAGACAGACTGTCTGTTTCGTACTGCTGACTCTTTACTGAATGTGTACGGTTTGCCAAAAAATAGTGAAGCCTCTGAGTGTTTTTTTTTTCTGATGTAGCACTTGTATCCATCTTTTAAGTATGTTCCAGAAATATGAGCATAACTCTTCGATTTTAATACGTTGTTTTTGTATATTTTGTACAGTGTTGTGATTTCAACTTTTGGACATAGCCGCTGCATAAAATAAATAAATTGGGATACAAGTACAGTATATTAAATGATGTTCTATCACTGCCTAACAGGATAGGAAAATAACAGTAAAACAGCAAATAACTTGCACATTCAAATTAAGGAAAAGTCAGTTTAATATTAAAGAACAGACAGTGCTATAAACTAAGGTAATATGGAGGAATTCAGAAATGCTTATTCAGAAACAATGTACGTACAAAAAGAAAAAGAAAAGTAAAATGCTGTCGAATAATTTGGGCAAGCATCCCGAGTTTTTTGACATGGGGACTTGGGCCAAGATTGTGGTCAATAGAGCCAGCATCGCTTTTTAAGATGATTTATTTATAAAATCATTTCTAACCCTCAGCCAAGATTTCTTTCCCTGGGGAGCTCTGAACTAGACAAGATGAGTTTTTTTTTTATTTTTCCATTTTATACACAGCAAACTTTTTTATTTTTTAACTAAATTGTGGCATTTTATAAATGTATGTAATGCAATTTCATATAAATGTATTTAATGCAATTTCATATTTCAGGTTTTTCCACATACTAACAACAAATATAAAAAAAAAATTGTTGTTATTAATAAAGTGCTAATGTATCAAATGTGCTGTAACCCATAGCAACACAATTAAATTTTCTTACATCAGGCTGGATTTACTATGCATCGCTGTCCAACGGTAAGTGATCACCACACAGCCAGGAGCCACTGTTATGTTGACATTCTGTACATGTCGACAAAATATACTGAACCCATTTTGCACACCTGCATATTCTTTCCAGAAATGTCATCCAATTTGTCTGTGAAATGTAATGTAACCACCCCCCCCCCCCCCTTCCCCCCGGCAGGACTGGTCTGGCAGCGTGCAGCAGTACGAGCTGTCCTCCTCTGACATGGTAACATGTAACATTCACTTTCACTATTTAGAGGCAATATTCAGGAACCCATAATCACTCTCTTTTCTGACATTTTAAGTCAGGATTATTGTCAGCTTGCGAGTTACATGAGGTTAGTGACATGGAAAAGTGTTTGGGTGTCATTTCTTCAAAGAAAGGGTTATTTCTTGCTTCACTTAGCAATATAATTAGTTTAAATACTTTATCTTTCCCCATGACCAAGAGTGACTAAAAATTACCTATTAAGCCATCCTGGGCTCATCTGAGAAACAGTGTGACCATAAATACACACATGAGCATTGGGATCAGAGGACAGTTCAGAAGGGTTTTGCATTCAGTCATTACAGCAGTTGTTGTCTTATTTCTATGCACCAATTACAGATTGTAAGCTCTCACAAGCAGGGCCCTCCTTCCTCATATCATCTTCCTTTACCAGCTTGATAAGATAGGTTTATTTAATACAGCAGGATTGTTGTCATACATTTAGATGGAGATAAGCCAACAATGAAATTCACAGGAAATGCTCTTGTTAGAGTGGGAGAGAGTTACTGCGAATTTTCCAACATGGCTCCTCTGGTGATGATGCTTACCAAGATGGCCACCGGAGTCACTACTGCACATGCGCAGCACCCATAGACATTTCTATAATAGGTGCAGTGTGTGTGGAGCACACAGGCCACTGGGTCCAGGGGGGCCCACACCGTACACACTGCACCCGTGTATTATACTTACCCCTCCGGAGTCCTGCGACGGCAGCCATGCACTGTGGACAGGAATCACTCAGAAAATGGCTGCCGGGGCTATTTCCAAATGATTTGCACATGCGCACTGGAGATGTCCCCAGGAACAAGATGCGGGTGCCATGTTCCCGGAGACCTGTGCATGCGCAGTAAAGCATTATGCCAGAGTCTACTGCTGCCGGAGAGGAGGGGGCCCATGATGGAGGCTGCATGTGGGTTCCCTCCTCTCTTAAAACACCCCTGGTGGCACCATCTTGTTACTGTGTAGATTGATATAGTGGGAGACTGACATTTCCCCCTTAGCTCCAAGAGACCTGCTGCATTTACGTGTGATACTGCTGTTCCAGCACTCTGCACCGCTACCCACATCAGACAACAGTCACTGGCTGGTCAGCTGTTAGAACAATGCTCCGCTACAAGCTCTGCTTCATGGCCCAACCAGTGAAACAGTGAGTACGGCTGTACCATCACTTATCAATAAACCACACTACTGATTACGCCACTGGACTTGTGATTAGGTTAAATACAATTCCCCCGGTGTGTACATTACTCGGCTAAACCACCATCTGTACACATATATTTCTCACAGATTTCCAAGGGCAAGATGGAACAGAAAGATGTTAAAATAAACCCAGTGGTGAATTGTGTGGAATCTGGTTCAATACATAATTGAAGTATGACAGGAAATATTATTTTATGAGTATATTTTGTGAGTTGCGTGACAGGAGCAATTATTACACAAAAATTTCTAATTAATTTACTATAGAGGTTTGCAAAACCAATAAACTGATTCTGTGTCACATGGAGCTCCATATGTGGTCAGAAACTGCGCATGTTGTCATGTCTAGCGAGGTTTGAGGATCCGTCAGCTGAGACTTGCCCAAGGAGGTAGTTGGCTGTGGATGAAGGAGACGAGTGGGTTGGATATAGTTTCTTCTCAAGGGACAAGGGGCAATGAAGAACGTAGATGGAGCTAAGAGTCAGTGGATTGTAGTTCTTATGGACAGGGCTGAGGTAGAGAACAGTGGCTGGTGAACGAGGACTTAAAGACGTAGTTGTAGACAAAGAACTGCTGGTTATAGCCTGAAAGACGAGGTTGTGAATAATGAACTGCGGAACTGTGAATAGTGGTTATAGACGTGGCTGGAGGCAAAGAACTGTGGACTGTGGCTTGAAAGAGAAGGCTGTAGATTATGAACTGTGGAACTGTGGATGGTGGTTAAAGACGTGGCTGGAGATGAAGATCTGTGGAGTGTGGCTTGAAAGACAAGGCAGAATACCCAGAACCGACTATGTCCAAAGAGTCTTACTGGACCGGGTTTTCCAGGAGCGCTTCCACAGGCAGCAGCAGGCTAGGAACGACAGGGCTGCACCAGCAACAGAGAACCGGCCAAGCAGGGTCAGGAGTAACCAGAATACAGCAAGAATCCTGGGAGCACAGGCTAAAGCACCTACAACAGGGTTGTAACTTGAAGCACTGGCATCCCTGTCCTAAACCAGCCCCCTTTTATAGGGAGAGCTTCCCCTGGATTGGCTGGAAGAAACAGGAAACAGGAACTATGCCTCAAACTTAGTCTCCAACATGGCGGTGCCCAGTAATGCAAACCTTTCTGCATAGCCACACAGCTCACTGCCCCTGGTCTCCTAGCAACAGCTCAGCAAGAGCGACCCGCTGCAGCGGCGTCCGGCCTCCACGAGCGGACCCCCTCACCGCCGCTACTGATGCCCTCGGACCCGGCGCAGCAGCCCACCTCCGCCGCTGCCCGCACGCCGCCTGAGAAGCCAGCCCCAGCGTACCGGTAAGACTCCGGACGCTGACACGTGTCATAGCAAACATTCACATCTCTGCGTATGTCTGGGCGAGACATCTCAGCTGCTTTCATTCGTACATGAAATGGGAGTCTCTGTGTGTCATGGGAGTGTTATGTGTCCTATTCCGAATTGCGTGTATACTGAAGCCACATCTATTTCAGAGGGATCAGTTGCACCCAGCATAGAGTAGGTGTGCTGTAAGTCACAATACTAGAGATGATGACTGCATCTATGAACAGTAGTGATGGGCGGGTCCAGTTTCCTGGAAACTGTACCCAACCGAACTTAGGGGTTCTGACAGATCCTAGTTCCGGCTCGGATCTTACTGCTGGGCTTGGATCTGAAAACAAGGCAAAACACAGAGATCCCGGTTTCCAAAAATCTGTGTCTCACTTCTGCATGTCGGATGCAATCAGCAGCGCGCTACCATGGTAACAGGCCACTGGTTGGTTGAGAATGGCTGTCTCTCAGCCAACCAGCGGCCTGTTACCAATAGGCTGCAGATTGGATCCGACACAGATGTGCATTATTGCACCACCGGGGGAAAAGGGAGTAAGTGCCGCTCAGTCTGGAGCATGTCAACCTGAGGAGAGCCACTGCTGTGCCTGAGGTGCCCTCCTGAGAATTCCCCCTTACCATGTGTCCCCTTGAACCCCCCATTCCCCATTCTGTGCTCCGTAAGTGCCCAGAGACATGCGGTGAGATAAATGGCTGGGGTGGCCCTGGCTAGTACCAGAGCCAGACTTACACAGATTTTTATATGAGCCAAAGGGTACATGTGGCCATTATACAGATCACACTATTCTCTCCTGTGCCCTATGAGCATGCCCACTCCCTCTGTTATGTTTAAGGGGTGTTATCGGTCCTCACCTATCCATATTGACTTAAAATGATTGGAAATGAATAATATTAATGTTAATAATACTGTAGGAACAAAAACAGGGTACAAATTACATGATTTTAGCAGTTTTTAGCATATAAAAAAATATATATAGCCACAACCAAAACACGAAAGAGTGGTTTTGTCAAATTAGAACCAAAACTAAACCACAGGGGTCAGCGCACACCTCTAGTAAACAGTTGGACAGTGCAATATACATATGTAGTCGCATTACTATTCTGTTAAAAAAAATCTGCATTTCGATTGCAACCACATATCGTACGAAGCTGCCTGCAACTTCAAATCACGCCCTTAATGGATCGCTAGTTAGCTGTCACATTATGTGGCTACCCGCAAATACTGAATGTACGGTTTGTATGGGGACTGCAACTGATATCATCATTTTCAACTGTAAAAGCAGCCCTCATAGGGTTACTGTACCTAGCTGCTAAAATGTTAATTTTACCAAGCTTGACCCTGGTAGCTAACTCCATGTTCAGATGGCATTAACCAAGGTAGCCTACAGGCTATATTTCACAAAAGTTTTTGGATCTCTCCTTGGCAATGGCCGCTCGCACATGTCCAGTTTGATGACCATGCAAGCAAAGTAACATGGTCAGGTCACTAACAAGGAAGTAAAGTAAATGAATTCTAACACGTCGCAGGGATGGGCTCCTATCTGAAAGCCTGCCCCTGCATGTGAATGTTCAAAAACTTTGATAATTGATATCTTATTGCCGTAATAAGTGTCAAGCAGGGCTGGATTAAGCTTGGAGGGACTCAAGTCACTTAAGACAGGGAGGTCAAGGGCACTTAGGCAGGGGGCCTGCACCCCAGCACTCCACATCTTGTCAGCAACACCCCCACTTGTCATTCTGCCCACTCCTACCATGGGACTGGGGGATGTTTATATTATGTATATTAATAGTGTATATTATATTTAAAGTCATGATATAATAATGCCAGGATACTGTTTATAACTCCACATAATTGAGAGACAAATATCTTATAAAGTTTTCTTGCAGTGGAACAAAGACAAGTTAAACACTCTTAAAGTACACATCATCCTTACACACTGGGACAGGACTCTGGAGGATTTTTGGAGTGTCTTTCTCTCCAGTCCTGTATGCTCTCATCAGATAACATCTTACACAGGACCCAGACACATAAATCTAGCCTGCTGTATATGGGGGATCCCTGGGTCAGTCTTCTCTCTTTTATCTCTCTTCTGGTTGGGAGATCCATTGGCAACTCATGAAACCTGATATTTCCGTGTCTCTGGCTGCTCTGCATACTGTCCTTTTCAAATTCTGGCTTCCCAGGTTCTTCCTTCTGCTGCTGCACAAGAGGGAGAGCCAGTGATGCAAGTGTGCTCCGGCTGGAGGGCCCCTTTTACTAAGGGGGGCCCAGGATATAGTGTCCCCTGTGCCCGCCTCTTAATCCGGCTCTTGTGCTAAGCACAGGTACCTGTATAAATTCCACAACCTCCCTTAAAAATAATTGCATGTACAAAGTGGCAATACGGGTTAAAAATATTTGGGTGATAATTGACGTCTTATTGCTGTAATAAGCACCAAGCACAGGCACTGTAAGACTGGGGCATCTAGGGATCACTTGGAAGAATGAATTGGTAGGGGCCCATGCTTACAGGTGTGGTCAGTGTCCAGGTGTGAAGGTGACCAGGCTTGGAAAAGAGATAGCATGGCCTGGGCCCCTTTACAAATATATTCCATGCATGATAAATTACCAGATTAATGCACTATGGTAAATAGTCCTATGCAGTATAATGTAACATATGTATAATGCAGAGGCGGAACTACCGCCAGTGCAATCAGTGCGTTGCACTGGGGCCTGCCACTGTCCAGGGGCCCAAAGCATGTAATGAGTCAAACTGACTCATTACATGCCGGTGTGCTGCGGGCAACCGCTGCCCGCAGCACACAGCCACCCGGACAGGAGAGAAGAACAGCGCAGCGGTACGGGGGAGAAGGAGGAGGAGGGAGGTGGAGGAAGGAGCCGCAGCAGCGCTTTGTTACTGGTGGAGGCGCTGCTGCTGCTGCCCCTCTGCTTCACTATAGGCTGTCTTCCGTGAACAGCCTATAGTGAAGCAGAGGGGCAGCAGCAGCAGCGCCTCCACCACTAACAAAGCGCTGCAGCGGCTCCCTCCTCCACCTCCCTCCTCCTCCTTCTCTCCTGCCAGGGAATCGTGACCAGAAGCTGCACCGAGGAGCCTGAGCCAGCGGAGAGGGTAAGTATAATTCTTCTTTCAGTGTCTGGCCGAACGCTGGGTGTGTTTGTGACGTCAAACCAGGAACGACAAGCACTGAACTGATCGCACTGGCAGAGTAAGTCTCGAGCTACTCAGAAACTGCACAGAGAAGTCTTTTTGCAATATTGCGAATCTTTCGTTCGCAATTTTGAGAAGCTAAGATACACTCCCACTAGGCGGCGGCTTAGCGTGTGCAAAGCTGCTAAAAGCAGCTTGCGAGCGAACAACTCGGAATGAGGGCCACTGTCTATTGTAATGTGTAAAAAGAGGAATCTGTCTGCCGTAAGGTGTAAAAGGGTCTCTACCTGGTGTAGTGGTGCTACTGTGCGGCGTAATTTGAATAATGGAGACTACTGTGCACCGTTTTATGAATTGGTATTATTTTGTGGCCACACCCCTTCCCCACGAAGCCACGCCACTATGTATTTTTGCGCGCGCACTGCTCCTGTTTTGCATGCAGGGGTGGGGCTCCGATGCCATTTCTTGCACACAGTGCTAAAATGTCTAGTTACGGCACTGTTGCTAGGTATCCATTTCTCTGGCCCTGAGCAGGTCCCCCTCACCAGGTCCTCTCCAGGGGTGAGGGGGTGGACTTGGATGGGATGGGGGGCCCAAAGCATTTTGTCGCACCTGGGCCCACCGCTCGCTAGTTCCGCCACTGGTATAAAGTACTGTATAATGCACACTTTGGAACCTGATCCCTAGAGGAGAGGGTGTGCCCTCGGGCAGTGGGCCCACCGGGGGTTTCCCTTGTACCCCTGTGGGCCAGTCCAACCCTGAGCACAGGTATATATTCCACAATGTAACTTAAAAATCTCCCTTAAAAATCTTTAGCTGACCTCTAATATACAAAGTGTAGAAAGTGGCAACATGTACAAAGTGGCATGTACAAAGTGGCAACACAGGTTAAAAAAAAAAAGAGTAAACGAAATGGCAATAAAGTAAGGAAAGTAATAAAAATGATTAAAAAAAAAGCTTAAACATATCCTAAATTCTAATACTTATGTGAGCGAGGTACAGTACTGTAAATGAAATAATTTTCTGACACAAAACAATGCATTCATTTCCTTGCATAGTTTCTTGACTTTAGGCTTTTCAATAATTTCATTGTTTCAGTGTGAAGGTATTTCCAATTTGCTCCAAGACTACATAGATTAATTATGCTTGATGTTATATGATGTTTCTCTGTCTTTTTTTTATTTTTATTATTATTATTATTATTATTTATTTCCTGCTCACAAGTACAAACTCCTAACCTACTGTAAGTACATTCATTGCAAAGGGCAAGATGGGTTCATCCAGGAGACTCTCACACTCCTTACACTTCAAGACATTCGGAAACTGAGCAGAAAAAATAATTAGGATGATTTCAAATGAGCAATGCTATGCAAACAAGATGTGCCTGTGTGTTGTAGTGCAGCCGTTTTATCTTTCAGCAATTTCCTACAATATGCATAAGATTGCCTGGCTGGTAGCTGCTGATCTCAAATTGTGCGCATGAATCATTTGCAATTCATATACTATGTCACATGCAAAGTGACTGTATATACAGGCAGCTGCGCAAGCCAGATTTACTACCTTATGCATAATGCAAGATTCCGTTCAGCAAATGCATGGGTTTATGTGTCTGCAAGCGGAAACACATGCAGTATATATGCACTTGCAGCAGCACCAGGGAAGGTGCAAGAGATCTGCCAGAAACAGCCTTTAACTTAACCATGGGGGTCATTCCGAGTTGATCGTAGCTGTGCTAAATTTAGCACAGCTACGATCATCTTCCCTGACATGCGGGGGTACGCCCAGCACAGGGCTAGTCCGCCCCGCATGTCAATCCGGCCCTCTCCCGCACAAATACAAAAGCGCTTTTGTATTTGTGGAGTAACTCCCGGCCAGCGCAGCTCCTGCGGCTGGCCGGGAGTTGATCGTCGCTGCCACTGGCCGCAGCGGCAGCGTGAGACGTCACGCTGGCGCCGTGGCCCGCCCCCCCCCAACGGTCCGGTAACGCCTGCGTTGGCGGAACTGCCCCACCCTAAACGGCAGCTTAATGCTGCCGACCAGCCCCCTCCCGCCCTGCGACCACCTCTGCCTGTCAATCAGGCAGAGGCGATCACTACTGAGCGAAGGCCTTTGCCCGTCCAGCATGCGCTGGCGCACTGCGGCTCTGGCACATGCGCAATTCCAACCCGATCACTGCGCTGCGATAAACTGCAGCAAGCGATCAGGTCGGAATGACCCCCTATGTGCAATCGTGGCGTCAGAGATCCGCTCAAATCGCCCGAATCAGCACCCATATATGCTGGAATAACGCACGTAGAACTTATAAATGTAGAACCACAACGTATGCTGCTCTGTATAAAGTGCCTGATACCGGCTTGGACACAAGTGGAAATGTGGACGGATCTTGCAGATATCTGCAATCTAGTATGCGGATGTAGAAGGGATGCCTGTTTCAGACAGACCTTCTGCATCCATCATGGATTGTGTACAAGTCTCTATACTAAATATGACAGCTGCAGATGGAAAACAGTGGATGGGTTTGCCTTCCACATGCAGACACACAGAATACAAGGGCGAATACTCACATTAGCTAAGGTAGCAAGCACACAGAAAAACAGTCACAAACGCGCCTGACTCAGAATCAGCCCCAGGGTTGTCACCTGACCGGGATTACTCCATATAGGCCAGAAATCTGGACATCTCTCCTAAATCAGGACTGTCAGCAATCCTGGACGAGCAATATATGGAAATTTAATTGTTTCTTTTTTTAATTCAGACTGGTGTGCTCAGCTTTTCTCAGCTACACGATTCCACGCCCACCTCCCGGCTAAATGATTCCTTGCCTACCTCCTTGCCCCGTACTCATAAATGTTGTCCATAATGTTGACCAGTTAGTGGTGGCAATCCTCTTATAGCATGAAAACCCCAAAATGTTGTATACTTGTCTAATGTTGGAAACAGCACATTGCGCAGCCTATGACGATCCCCTTTTCAAAATCAGCTATTTCCAGCAAGCTATCTTGTTAGCAAATGATCTAATTAGTGTCCCTTAACCCATTTTAGAACTTCATAAACACGTGTCTGCTGCAGGAGCACGCCATTTCAGTTTCTAACAAGTTATCAGTGGCATAACTAGAAATTTTGCTTCCCCTAGCCAAAAAAGTTTCTGACTCCCCCCTCCCCCCTTGCCAATTGAAAAGTAAAGAATTTGCTTATTACCAGGTGTTTTCATTCTCTGGGTGTCCTGCTTGTTGCTGGTGGTGTAATGCTCATTGCCAGGGGTGTCATGCTCTGGGTGTGATGCTCATTGTCAAGGGTTTCATGCTCTGGGTGTGATGCTCGTTGCTGGGGGATGTAGGGTGTAATGCTTGTTGCCAGGGGTTTCATGACCTGGGTGTCATGCTTGTTGCCAGGGATGAAATGCTCGTTGGCAGGGGTGTAATGCTCATTGTCAGGGGTTTTCATGCTCTGTGTGTCATGCTCATTTCCAGGGGTGTGTAAAGCTCGATGCCAGGGGTTTTCATGCTCTGTGTGTCATGCTCGTTGTCAGGGGTGTGTAAAGCTTGATGCTGGGGGGTTTTATGCTCTGGGTGTAATGCTCTTTGCCAGGGGTGTAATGCTAATTGGGGCCAGCGCTAAGCACTCCTGGCACTTCCCAGCTCCCTGTCAGACACTAGAGGTCAAGTATGACCTCTAGCATCTATCTCCTCCAAGGTGACAGCCACCCCCCCCTCCCCCTCCCCCAGGCCTGGCGCCTCCAGGCCTCCGCAGTGGCTGTGGCTCCTGCAGTTATGCCAGTTCTGGAACCAGAGCATCTAGCCAATATACTATCAGTAGTTCTAGCCAGTGAATCATAGGGATCTATGCACTAAGCCTTTTAGAGAGATAAAGTGGACGGATATAAAATACCAGCCAATCAGCTCCTAACTGCCATGTTACAAAAATGATAGTTAGGAGATGGTTGTTTGGTACTTTATCTCTCTCCAAAGCTTTGTACATAGAGCCAGTGAATACAGGAAGCCACTTGCCAGCAATACTCGAACCTCCTGAAGCCTATATGAGGGAAAATTATATGACATGGGACCATCTAGTGGTTCTTAGAGGGAAAGCGAGCCCCCTCTGAGAGACGCTCGGTTAGGGGTCAGTAGGAAAGATAAATTCAGCCCTATATATTTAGCATCAGTAAAATAAATGAAGTATGAAGTCAGTTATATTCTCTGAAAAGCTGACTACATGGCATGGTATTTTGCAGATTGGCTTTGCGCTGTCACTGTCCATGATTGTATCAAGCCTTCAGAAAGGAGGGCCAGATATGCTCATAGGTGGTCATTCCGAGTTGTTCACTCGTTGCCGTTTTTCGCAACTGAGCGATTAGGTGGAAAATGCGCATGCGCATGGTACGCAGCGCGCATGCGTTCAGTAATTTTACACAAAACTTTGGAGATTTGCACAAGCTCGAGCGACTTTTTTTATCGCTCGAGTGATCGTAGTGTGATTGACAGGAAGTGGGTGTTTCTGGGAGGTAACTGGCCGTTTTCAGGGAGTGTGCTAAAAAACGCAGGCGTGCCAGGTAAAAACGCAGGAGTGGCTGGAGAAACGGGGGAGTGGCTGGCCAAACGCAGGGCGTGTGTGTGACGTCTAACCAGGAACTAAACAGACTGAGGTGATCGCAATCTAGGAGTAGGTCTGGAGCTACTCAGAAACTGCAAGGAATTATTTATTAGCAGTTCTGCTAATCTTTCGTTCGCAATTCTGCTAAGCTAAGATACACTCCCAGAGGGCGGATGCCTAGCGTTTGCAATGCTGCTAAAAGCAGCTAGCGAGCGAACAACTCGGAATGAGGGCCAAAGGCCCTCATTCCGAGTTGTTCGCTCACAAGCTGCTTTTAGTAGCATTGCACACGCTAAGCCGCCGCCTACTGGAAGTGAATCTTAGCTTAGCAGAATTGCGAACGAAAGATTCTCAAAATTGCGAATAGAAATTTCTTAGCAGTTTCTGAGTAGCTCAACACTTACTCTGCCACTGCGATCAGTTCAGTCAGTTTCGTTCCTGGTTTGACGTCACAAACACACCCAGCCACTCCCCTGTTTCTCCAGCCACTCCCGCGTTTTTCCCAGAAACGGCAGCGTTTTTTCACACACACCCATAAAACGGTCAGTTTCCGCCCAGAAACACCCACTTTCTGTCAATCACACTCCGATCACCAGAACGAAGAAAAAACCTCGTAATGGTGTGAGTAAAATACCAAACTTCTTAGCAAATTTACTTGATGCAGCCGCAGTGCGAACATTGCGCATGCGCAGTTAGCGGAAAATCGCACCGATGCGAAGAAAAATAACGAGCGAACAACTCGGAATGAGGGCCCATAGTTCGCAAGAAAGTCTTATGCAAAATAACATTGTGTGATCGTTTGTTAACTGTAAAAGTCTGCCCAGACTTAATTGGGCACAGTTACCATAATACTCTGCTCTGGTCCCATTAGTGTCTTGCATTTTTGTTTTACAATACAAAATTAAAAATGTAGCTTTTTATAAACTTAATCTAAGGGAAACATATTTTTGTGTCCACCCTGGTGGAGGCTGTGCAACCATGCCTAGTTCTAACAACACAATGGTCCTTATAAGGTGCAAATATCTACAATAAGACAGAAACAATACACACATAGAAATATGAGGAAGAAATTACACCCATTAAATACATCCAGACTGATGAATGATATGATGGCTGGCTATTGAGGCTGGAAATGTTACACATGATTGAAGCTTTATTTAGCCTAATGAAATGTGCTTCCTGAATATTGCATCGGAGTAGATGCGTGACCTGAGGCACAAAAGAAACGATTATGTGATTATGCTGAGATCATTCTCATTTTAAGTCATTGTAATATAAATTTTAATTGTTTTAATTAACAGCATGAAGTGAAATGTCCAGAGCCTTATGTTTTTTTAAAGTGACCTTTGCACATCTCACCATACTACATAACTAATTTATCATGAGCAAATGGCATGTATAATGCTTATTATTACTGTGTTGCATTAACAGTTGCGAGGTTTTATCTTTCTATTGCTAGAGGCTAGGTAATATGTATAGGTAATATGCTATGGAGAATGTTAAACATAAAAAAAAAGGTTAAATAGGATGAAGAAAATCATTTCACTAGGGTTCAGTATGATTTACCGACGGACACATACCAACGGTCATAATACCAACAGCCATTGGCCTACAGTTAAAATACTGACATGGTCAAAATACTGACATTCAGTATGTGGACATGTTCAAAATGCCTACGTAGTCAGAATACCGACATTTGAAATGCCGACATGTCAAAATACCGACATGAGTTTTTTTTGGGGGGGTGTCTATATCGACATAGGTCGACATGGATACCGTCTCAGTGTGCCGCGTCACTTCGGGAGCGGTGCCTCGCTGCACTTGGCACATTATTATATTCCCCCTTCAGGTCCACTGGGATGGTAAAGTATGTTTTTTGTGCAAAAATTTCTTAAAACTGCATTTCAGCATTTCAAAAGTCGGTATTCTGACTAAGTCGTAATTTTGAACATGTCGGCATAATGACTGTTGGTATTTTAACTGTGTCAGTAATATAACTGACGGTCAATGGTTGTCGGGATTATGACCGTCGGTAAATCAACTGCTACCAGCAGGGGATATCTTAACAGCATTGTAGGACCCTCCCCATCCATTCATGGGAATACATTTTTTAAAAGAATCACTACCCCTCCTGCAGTCCTGTGCTGTCCCTCCATTGCTTTTCATACAGTGAATGGCTGTAAGCACTCTGACTGGTGGATAGCGCCAACCATCCACCAATCAGCATCCTAACAGCCATTCACTGTCTGGCTGCAGGCTGGGAGGCAGGTAGAGAATGCTGCCTAGCTGCTGTGATTGGGTGTAATTCACAATCAGAGCGGCCGAGCAGCAATTTCTACCTACCAAAATTGATATTACTATTGCAGCAAAATCAATACAGGCGCTATAGTAAATTATAAACAATGTATAAAGTTCACACTCATATAATGACATGTAGACTGCAGCTCCCATGTAAGGTATCTGTAACACCTAAATACACAGTATATTTTGTAGATATAATTATACTCATATAACTATATTAGAGAGCGCAAGATGCTGAATAGATAGATACAATTTATTAAAATATTTAAAAGATATATAATCAATTAAACAACATAGTTGCTAAGTATGGAGCATAGAATCAACTGACCATCGCTGATAACTATTAATAAAACAATAATGTCCCATATATTGTAAAAATGGAATATCCAATTGATACCTATGGAAACGATGCAGAGTATTGATAAATGAGATGTCCCGCTTCAAACTCTGTATAGTGAAACAGATCCACCGTAAATTGCAGATACCTCTGTAGATACTATGCTGGAAAGTGCATATTTGGAGTGTAATTTTGAAAGCCGCCTACACGGGGAAGAATGTTGAGATCTCCTAGCCTGCGTCCTGCTTCTCTTTTAAACCCCCACACGCACACGACTGAATGCTCACCGCAGATGTAGCGATATGCAGAAGCCGTATCCTGTAGCACTAGGAAGACCAAGCAGTGCGGGAGCAGCGGTGTGGAGACGATGGCAGGTCTCAGGTGTGGCAATATGCGGACGTTGGCAGGTCCCGGGGGGGAAGCAGACGCGGCTCCAAGGTGGCGGAGATAATCGGCAGTAAGCCCAGAAGCAGGTGTACAGAGGCGGTCAGGACCATAAAATTGTAGCTCCAGCTGCACACCTCCTTCTGGGCTTACTGCCAATTATCTCCGCCACCTTGGAGCCGCATCTGCTTCCCCCCCGGGACCTGCCAACGTCCGCATATTGCCACACCTGAGACCTGCCATCGTCTCCATACCGCTGCTCCCGCACTGCTTGGTCTTCCTAGTGCTACAGGATACGGCTTCTGCATATCGCTACATCTGCGGTGAGCATTCAGTCGTGTGGGGGATTAAAAGAGAAGCAGGACGCAGGCTAGGAGTTCTCAACATTCTTCTCCGTGTAGGCGGCTTTCAAAATTACACTCCAAATATGCACTTTCCAGCATAGTATCTACAGAGGTATCTGCAATTTACGGTGGATCTGTTTCACTATACAGAGTTTGAAGCGGGACATCTCATTTATCAATACTCTGCATCGTTTCCATAGGTATCAATTGGATATTCCATTTTTACAATATATGGGACATTATTGTTTTATTAATAGTTATCAGCGATGGTCAGTTGATTCTATGCTCCATACTTAGCAACTATGTTGTTTAATTGATTAAATATCTTTTAAATATTTTAATAAATTGTATCTATCTATTCAGCATCTTGCGCTCTCTTATTTAGTTATATGAGTATAATTATATCTACAAAATAAGCAATTTCTACCTGCCTCCCAAGAGGCTCCAGAGGCACCAGCCTGGAGAGCAGATGTCCCCCCGGCCCAACCTACCCCTGCTCGAAGGCTCCTAGAATCATGGGGAGTCTGGGCAGCTGCCCAGTGTGACTATCAGGGGCGTGCAGTGAGGTAAATGGCTCAGGAGGCACTGGCTAATACCAGATCCAAGTTTACACACAATATATGAACCCAATGGTGCATGTGGGCATTATACAAAGATGCAGCAGTTTTGACTATAAAAATGATTAGATGAGCAGTGCACCATTGCACCCCATGGCACCAGTATTCGGTTTGCAGGGTGCTCGGAATGGCATAGAGCCGCCAGGAGCGTCCTTAAGACATTTTAAGCACTCTTTGCTCAAGAGACAGGTCAAGCTAAAGGGATGCATCTGTGTGTGTGCATCAGCATGCCCAGGTCTTCCTAGCGGGTGTGGATCATACGGTCAACAGTAACTAGGTCAACAGTCATTAGGTCGACCACTATTGGTAGACAGTGACTAGGTTGACACCTGAAATAGGTCGACACAGTCATTATGTCAGTATGAACAAGGTCAACATGGAAAAATGTCAACATTAGTTTTTTAAAATTTCTTTGGTGTCGTTTTTTCTGTAAAGTGACCTGGAACCCCAGTTAGGGCACCGTATCCCCTTGCATGGCTCGCTTCGCTCACCATGCTTCGGGCAAGGTGCCTCACTCCGCTACCACTGCGCTCAGCATAGGTTATTCCCAACCGTTGTCCACATGGATTGTAAAGTATGAAAAAGTTTTAAAAAATGAAAGAAAAAAATGTGAGAAACTTATGTCCAACTTTTTCTATGTCAACCTAGTGACCATTTCAACCCAACGAATGTCGACCAATAGTTGTCGACCTAATGAGTGTCGACCTAAAGACTGTATCCCTTCCTAGCCCAGCCCTTGGCCTCCCTCCCACATGGGGCAGACAAGCCAAAGACCAGAGGCAGTATTTGGCCTTAAGGCAATAGTGTCTATAACAATATCTGAGGAGCAAAGGGACAGGGGGTAATGTTTGAACAGATTAGGGGTTTGTACCTTAGACTCTGGATACCGTATGTTAGGGGGAATCCTGGAGGATGGGGGTTGGAGCATAATCTAAGGAGGAGAGAGTGAGGCCAGGGCCATTATGTGACGAGAATAGAAAGCAGGGACAGTATAAGAGGAGGAGAGACCATAACCATTACCTGAGGAAAATATAGACCACAGTCACTATGTTAAGAGTATAGGGAATGGGGGCTATAATATGAGGTAGATAGATATTGCAGCAATTAACTGAGAACCAGTATCTACTGGGATAGAAGCCACAGCCATTATTTGAGGGACAGTATCTGAGCGGATAGATACGGTCATTATCTGAGGAACTGTATCTGAGAGGATAGAGACCACAGCCATTATCTGAGAGATATTATCTGAGTGGATAGAGACTACAGCCATTATGCGAGGGGCAGTAACTATCTATGGGGATAGAGACCACAGCCATCATCTGAGGGACAGTATCTGAGACTATAGAGACCACAACCATTATCTGAGGGCCAGTATCTGAGGGGATAGAGACCACAGACATCATCTAGATACAGAATCTGAGGTGATAGAGACCACAGCTATTATCTGAGTAGCAGTATCTGACAGGATAAAGACCACAGTTTTCTGAGGAGCAGTATCTGAGGGGATAGAGGAATCTGAGGGGATAGAGGCCACAGCCTTTATCTGAGGTACCAAATATGAGGTGATAGAGACCACAGCCATTATCTGAGAGATAGTATCTGAGCGGCTAGAGCCCACAGCCATTATCTGAAGGGCAGAATCTGAAAGGATAGGGGCCACAGCCATTATCTGAGGGACAGTATCTATGGGGATAGAGACCACAGCCATTTTCTGAGGGATAGTATCTGAAGCTATAGAGACCATACCCAGTATCTGAGGACCATTATCTGAAGGGATAGAGACTGCAGGCATTATCTGAGGGCCATTATCTGAGGGTATAGAGACCGCAGACATTTTCTGAGGGGTAGAATCTGAGGGGATAGAGACCACAGCCATTATCTGTGAGACAGTTTCAGAGGGAGTAGAGACCACAGCCATTATCTGAGGGGCAGTGTTTGTTGGGATAGACGGCAGGGGCTTTTGTCAAGGTCACAATCCAACTGTTTGCATTAATAGTGCTTTTCATCCCAGTGAGTTAAAAAACTGCAATCTAAAAACATTAAAAATATTGTTAGTTCAATATATTTTTGATTAGTTTTAATGTTTTATAGATTAAGATTTCCTCAGAGAAGAACCCTTACCTAATTCCTGGGAGGCTAAGCACATTGCCAAGGGATTCAAATTGTGACCATCCTTTAAAAGTTAGTTTTTCAATATGAGACTCCAAGTGAAAAGTTTGGACATCCCCAGTTTAATGTTTGTTGCTGTCACATTCTTGATAGATTTGGCAATTTGCAGCCAGGATCTCTGACCACATGACATAACTCCGCAGAAAACTTTCCCTCTGTCTCCAGACCTCTGTTGCTCTCTTGGCTGAATTCCCTGAAAGCAATAGTGCCTGTCGCACAGCTATCTCCAAATCAGGCTGATGAAAAGCAGACTGGTCTGACCAGTTCTCTGGACACCATCTTTGCCTAATTCATCATTGACTATGAGAAATCTGTTTCTATTATCACAAATAGGGATATATGTTATACATGCTCTCAAGCTCCTTGTGTAATTGATTAATTAATAGTAACAACCAGTGAGAACAGCCCTTTCATACATATATAAAACTAGTTTTTTTATGTGCGTTGTAAAAAATGTGCATGGGTTATTATGGATTGTCAATTCCATGTTAGATTTTTATTCACATCTGTAATGTTATCTGTATGGAAATGTGGGTATCTTAAGATGCTTTTTGGTAACGGTAGGATTGGACACTTATTACCCTGGATATAAAAGTATGTGTTAAAAAAGCACCTCAATTCACAAATGTCAGATTTATTGAGAAAATACAGATGGGCCCATCTATCAATGAGTTTTAGCTCTTTAAAACTTGTTACATACGAAAAAATGGTGTTCAAGCCAATCAGCTAATAACTGTCGTGTGTTTGAAAAATGACAGTTGGGAGCGGATTGGCTGGAGCACCATTTATCATACGCACTACATTTTGTTTAATATGGCAGTCCATAATGGGGGGAATTCTCTGGGGTGCGGGGCTCCCTGTGCCTGCCGTGGCTGGGTGTCCCTGGGGCATCGCAATTTAACACTATTTCATCACTCCATGACACTTATAGTTTGTTTTATATATATGTAACACCTTCACATAATATCCTTTACTCCTCACATTATTCACACATGCAGCAACAGCTGCTCCTACCTCTTCAACCCTATATTTTTATCACTCCTGCGATGCCCTGGGGTTGTCTGGCTGGGTGGCTCTGGGGTGTCCTGCCCCCCGGACCTGAACCCCTATAGTTAGTGTTAGGGACTTACCCAATGAGAGGCTACCTTGATGCGGTGGGTAAGCTCATAGCCCTGGCCAGGAATATGCTAAGTGCCTCTGGTTACTACAGGTTGAGCTAGTGTGAGATAGTGCACCTGCTACCTTTTCCCTCTGTACACTTTACTAAGTCTCAAGCAGAGTAGCACCTCACTACCTAATTAAGGTGTGCAAATTAGGGCCCTTTTCGCACTGAGTTTTAGGCAAGGCAGTAGAGAGCCTGGCCGGACCCAGGAACTTTTCAGGTGGCATGGCCTAATCATGGAAGGTGCGAACCTGCACACCCAGTATTATCTGCTTATTCACTAGGAAGTGTACAGGATATCGGAGATCCACCGACTTTTCCAGGGTGTGTGGATGATTTCCCAAAACATCAGGGGTCTCCCACACCTTCCTGGAGAGTATGCAAGTATGAAATAGTGTTTTGTATATATGACCCCTACTAAATTATATCAGTTATGGGCCAGGATGTAATGGAAGCCAATAATGGCAAAATGTCCAATGTCTGCGACTTTAGCCACAAGCATCGGGCACTTTGCAAAGTCGGCCAGTGTACTAGCGGTCGTAAACCGGATATTTGAAATGCTTTCGGCTCTAGAGTAGAGCACCTGATAAAAAGTCAGATCCAGATTTTTTGCCCATGCTAAGTATACAACTCGCCGATGTAGTGGAGTTCGATATTACAACTCAGAAACAAAACAGCTCTAAAATTCTCAAAGAATTTAGAGGTGGTTTTTTTTGGCCGAGTTGGTTATGAAAATGTTGGTAATAATTATAAGTACACTTTTCAAGCACATTTGCAAAAAAATAAACACATTTCAATACATTTTTGATATACTGTAAACATTTCCCTCCCAAAAAAACACTTTTGTAAAAATAGTCCATGTAGTGTACATGTCATTTTTGCACATTTTGCACAGGAAAATGCGTCTGATACCCAAATGGATGTATTAGGATCAGGGGCGTAACTAGAACTGTGTGAGCTTCGTTGCAAAATCTTAAAAGGCCCCCCCCCCCCTCCTCCCCTTTTTACTACAATGCCGCTTAGGGGAGCAAGAGAAAGACTGCGATAGAGTGAGAGAGACAAAGAGGGTGTCAGGGGGAGAAAGAGATAGAGGAGCGAGAAAAAGAGAGAGAAGGGTTTAATGGAAAAAGAGAAAGAGAGAGAGGAGAGTGTGGGAATGAGCAGGAGAGAGGGGGCAGATGGAGGGGGGAGTGAGCAGGAGAGACATTACTTGATTGCTGTACACTGCACAGGCCTCTGATAGGGGCAGGCACAATACCCGTGAGTCATGGCACTGCATTCCCAGGCTGGGTGTGGGACAATGTTTGCCGTCTAGTTTCCCTTCGTGGAGAGGACCTTTGCTGTGCGGTGCACGATGACGTAATCGCGCGCCGCACAGCATTGTGGGACTGGCACAGACGCTAGGGGTCATAATTGACCTCTAGTGTCTATGCTGTGCTATGGGAGAGACGTCATGATGTCTCTCCCATAGATCCGAGGAGAGGAGCGGCGCCGGCGGAGGTCTGCAGCGGTCGGGAATCAGGAGCGGGGAAAGTATTCATTTATTTATTTTTTCTTTAAGCGGCGCTACTCTACAGGGGGCACAAATGGGGGCGTAACTGACCACGCCCTGTAGAAAGCCACACCCCTATTTTTTGCCCGGGGCGCCACAAGGGCTAGAACCGGCCCTGCTCGTGGTTGAAAAGAGGCATTCAACCTGTTTATTGTATTAAGTTGAGTTAATTTTAATGTACCTGCTGAAGAATATTTTATGACTAGTTAACAACTACAAATCACGTTACACCCAGATTTACAACTTCAATATTTTAAGTGTTGTAACCTTGGATATCCTTTTCAATCAGAAATTCATCCAATCCCCTTTTAAATGCATTTACAGAGTCCACCATTACCACCTTCCCTGGCAAGGATTTCCAAATCCTTATTGCCCTAACAGTGAAGAACCCTTTCCTCCGTTGCGTGCAGAATTTTCTCTCCTCCAGCCTCAGCGAGTGCCCGCATGTCCTAAACAGCGTTCTTTTAATAAATAATTCCTCTGATAACTCTTGCAGTGCCCCTTTACATATTTGAAGACATTAATAATGTCTCCTTTTAGTCTTTTCCAGTGTATATATACTGTATTCAACCTAGTAAGCCTTTCCTCGTAATCCAGTCCCTCAAGCCCTTTAATCAATTTAGTAGCTCGCCTTTGAACCCTCTCGAGTTCACCAATATCTTTTTTATACAGTGGTGCCCAAAACTAAACACAATATTCCAGGTGCGGACGTACCAATGATTTGTACAGCGGCCGAATTACTTCCTCGTCCCTTATCTCAATTCCCCGTTTTATGCATGCTTATAGGAGGATACTCTTCAATATATAGTGCAGACTTGGGTCCTACATTTTAGATCTGTTTGACTTTTATGTATTCAGAAATGCATGGCAAAATAATTGTGTACAAAGGATTTGAATTAATAAAAAAAAAAAGGAAATCATAGACATAAATGAGCAAATGTCACAGTACTGGTGTGGCGCACACAGCACGAGTATAAGGGCATACATTGTGAATCCCAGATATCAAATACATCTGTGTATGAGCTGTGATTATTCTGCCAACACACTGAGGGGTATTTGAAGAATGCCAAAATGACTTCAAAGCCTGGCACTGCTTTCACAGGAACTATGTGATAACTTTATCCCCTAGGGGGAAAATGTGCATCTTCCTCTTCTGTGAGCTATGTCCTGTCCTGGAAGTACTGTATGACACCTAACGAGACACCTAGGCACCATCCCAGGGGCAGCAATACCTATCTCCACACAGAGGAAACACAAACTGCCAGCACATGGTGGTTTCTGGAACTTATATAGGCCAATATAATTCCATCTTAAATATTTGTCTTGCATTAATAATTAATGTTAGGAGTAGTAAAACACATACTTACAGAAAGGAAGAAGATGAATTGCCACTTATACATTGAATATAGCTGCACGTCACACAGAGAATGATAGACATTGGTCCGGATGTAATGTCAACCGAGTCCGACCGACGTGCGGGATTCCATCTGAACTCAGAATCTTTTTAAAGGGGCAATCAGAGCCATGCCATGTAAGTGATTGCCCCTTTAAAAAAAAGTCTGAGTTCGTCTGGAATCCCACATGTCGGTCAAACTAGGGGCGGCATTACAGCCAGCCCCTTAAGTATTGGCTCAACCAATCATCACTACGCTGCAATTGTCTGATGTATGTAGTAGATGTACTGTATGTAGATAAATTTGTACTTGGTTGATGAAGGATTAACTTGTTACGGTTTGTATGATTACACTTAAACAGTTGGGGTTGAAAAGTGAGTTACAACTACAGATGTGCGAGGACCCCATGAATTGTTTTTGGTTATAGTTCTAATTCATCATCATGTTTTGATTTTGGCAAAACCAACCTCAAGTGATTCAGATTTTGGTTCAGTTAAAAACTAGTAAAAAAGATCCATAATCAATGATAAAAATTGACAAAAAAATGACAGAAAACAGCTGGAATTTTGCAATCTAATTCTAAAACCCAAAATTCGGATTTATAACCGTGGGCAGATCCGAACCGGGACTTGTTTGGGTTCAGATATACAAAATTTGTGTGGATTGGGTTTTACAGGGGTGTAGTATGTTATGCCGGCGGTCGGGCTCCCAGCGGCCAGCATACCGGCGCCGGAATCCCGACCGTCAGCATACCGACAGCTGGGCGAGAGCTAATGAGCCCCTTGCAGGCTCGCTGCACTCGCCATGCTGCGCTCGCCACGCTACGTGCGCCACGCTATCTATTCTCCCTCCAGGGGGGTCGTGGACCCCCAAGAGGGAGAAAAGCTGTCGGTATGCCGGCGGTCGGGATTCTGGCGCCGGTATGCTGGTCGTCGGGACCTCGGCCACCGGCAAACTGAAGACCACCTGTTTTACAGACCTCAGGTTTTATAAAATGGCTGCTCACTCAGAGCAACACCCCCCTCCCCATACCCCGAATGACCAAACCAGCAGGAGGGGGAAAGGAACAAGGAATCTTTAAAAGACCAGGGGGTCTATGTATTAAGCCTTGGAGAAAGATAAAGTGGAGAGAGATAAAGCACCAGCCAATCAGCTCCTAACTGTCATGTTACAGGCTGTGTTTGAAAAGTGACAGTTAGGAGCTGGTTGGTTGGTACTTTATCTCCGTCCACTTTATCTCTCTCCAAGGCTTAGTACATAAACCCCCAGGTAATCTTATAGCACAGATCCTACTTCAATCTAACTGGCAAGCTGTCTATACCGCTGTGCCATTTCCCTGACACAGCGTATGTAACTCAAATAGGTTTATAGTCTGATTGTTTTATAGCTTTTATATGTGATAGATTTTGCAAATATTCTGCTATTTCAGGGCCTAATTCATAAAGGCTTGCAGAGCACCTCTTGATATCTTTAGTAATAAGGTGTGCAGTCCAGCCCCCCCCCCCCCCTCTCTATATATTTGTGTATATATTGTACACTGGAAGGCAAGGCTTCCTTCCTCTGGTATTGGCGCCCCTCCCATTCACCCTCAGGTGTTTTAATTAGCTGGGTTCCTGCATTTCAGATCAAACATTGATAAGGCCCTATTTAGAGGTACAGTAGGTCCTGGATAAATGTGTATAATGTGATAGTATTAGGAATGTTAGGGATCCCATGTGATGGAGTCACCTGGTCGCGGTACATGGAGCCGCACATTTGCGAAAATATGTGCTAAGAACTTCAATCATACTCCTTGTTAATTGTGAGGGTTTATTAAAATGATGTTTACTATCAGTGTTCTTAGTGCTAGGAGTGTTCATCTGCATCTCTCTTTCTCCATCATAGTATTAGAACCCTCAGCATGATAGCACCTCTTGATATCTTTAGTAATAGGGTGTGCAGTCCAGCCCCCCCCCCCCCCCCCCCCCCCCTTTCAAAAAAGAATTCTTGTTATCAAAGTAAATACAGTAAATCATAGACTTAGTAGCATAACAGCCTTTTCAATCATGGCATGAGATTTTCCTTAGGGACATGAGAAGTCCTGATACACAGAGGCATATAGTATGCATTCATATACTGTACGTACCAGGCCCAGGGCTGAAAAGAGGAGGAAACTCACTGCCAAGCGATGTGAAGAGCTGCAGCAGCTGGGCATGTGCAGCAGCGTCCTCTTAGCTACCTATGTGCAATTGTAATACCCTGGTAGGGATCATTCACAGTGTATGCAAATTTCACTAACCTCAGTAAATTCTTCAGCCGTGTTGCTTCGTTCGTGGGCGATGGCGGAGAGATGACAGTACTGGACCTGTCTCTGGGATGTCATGCAAAACCACAGAGAGGTTGTTTTTTTTAAACTAACAAGGTTAAAGCTAAGCAATGGAAACACTGCCCGCAAGACGGGACCACCACAATATCGGGCAATACAGACACCTGCTATGCAAATTAGTCAAGATAAAACAGTAATCACTTCAACAATATTCTGACTATATAATTGTCTAAATATGTATCACAAATCACTCCTACAAATATCTGTGATTGCATCAGATACTGTACCTTTAAATATTCTCAACTATTCATGATAAAAAGCACTATCAATTACTCTATGCAATAAAGAGACAATTTTCTAACGTATATGCAAAAATCAATATGTATGCAATAAGTACTTTATAATATAATTCTAACAAGGTTCACGGTAGCAATGTTCCTGGAAGATAGTTTCAAGATACCTGAGCTCAAGGTTTAGGATCCCAATGTAAGCAGGGATGTATATGCATATACATAAAACCTTAGACCTGTACTTGGTCCCTTAAATGAACAAGGTAGTGCATGTACTTCTGAACAGCAGAAGGCATTGCTCCCTTTAACACTATCCGTGTTGGGCAATTAGCATTGGACACCGTTTGGGTATAAAGGTCCCTCATAACTGGAAACATGTAGACTAGGTGGTCCTGGTGAAATTAGTACTTCCATGCCCTTGGTCTCTCTAAATGTTTGTGGAGTCGCTGTGGCAGGTGATTAGCCCTGGCATGGGCTCACAGACCATATAGGGAATAGTCTCTACTTAGTTGGGGCACTCTTATCCCTGTTAGCGTAACGAGGCCTTGCTGGCTGTTATCTGTCAGAGACAGGGTGGCTGTAAACAGACTAAGGACAGACTGGGGTACAGGGCACTGTGAGCTCCTATCATAGGGCACTGTTTGCTTACCCCACCATTCTCCTGGCTGATGTTGCTGGGCCCACTCTCTGACCCTGTGGTACCTTCTGCGGCTTCTTCATCCGTACGCTCTGGCCGATCAGACACTCTGGGTCTCTTGGTCTCTGCAGATGCCGGGTTGCCTCCACACGGGCCAGGCTGCTATTGTCACGGCTCCCGCTGGCTGTCCCCACACGTACCCGCTGCTCACTCCTGGTTGGGGTCTCCACACATGCTGGGCTGCTGGGACCTGTGGCCCCTGACTCTATGGCTGTCCCTTCTGAGCTGAACAGCACTCTCTACCTTCCACGGCAGTCGAGCTGGCTCTCTTCACACACAGCATCCTATCCTGTGCAGGGTATATTTACTCTTTTCTGGATCCAGGGCAACATTCCATTCCCAGGGATTCCCGCTTTTGTAACAACCAATCAGGTGCAGGTATGGAGCTTGTAACTGGCAATAATGTATGTCCCCTAGCTTGTTTAACCTCTGTTGTCCCTGCAGCTTGTGTGGCAAAGTCTGTGTACTGTGGGCTGCATGTCTCCAGTGAGACGGACATGCTGGGACATGTAGTTCCACAGCTGTGGGGTGCCACACAATCAAGGAGCTCTGGCAATCAGAGCTCTCTGTTGCCGGGATGTACTAAACATTTGCGGTACATCAGCCACAGATCGCATTGATACTAATTGCATATGTACTAACATATGAGATTAGTGTCGCAAATGACCGCTCTACTCCGATAAGTGCTGTCCTTTGCGATCAGCGGGCGCTTGACTTCCGGGTTTATGACCCATCAGTTTGTCTAGAGACAGAGTTCAGCTCTGGACATGGAATATCCTGGGTTATGGAATTTCTGTTCCTACCAGGAAACACGTTAAACCCAGTGGACAGAATTCTGAAAAGTCTAGCAGAAACGTGACGTCAACCAGTGGCACCATCCTGATCACTACTTCTATTATACCCCTTTCACATCGCACAAATAACCCGGTAAATTGCCAGGTCGATGTGTGGTGTGAAAGAGGTATGTCTTGAATTCCCCGGTCGCCTGACCCGGTATATCAACCTGGGAATATAGCAGGGTTATTCCTGGGTTATTACCTGGTCAGGTGTGTTGTGAACGGGTTACCCGGGTCAATGTGATCTGGGACCATTCATAGTATGGACGAGGCGGCGTGGATATGATATCATCTCCAAGCACCACCTCCGCTCTAGATGATGCCAGCACAGCCTCCGCTCCCACTCCCAAAGGCAACCCGACTTGGCATAATACTGACCTTGGCTTTGCCCTTGACTCTCCTTTCCACATCCCTTGTAGATTCTATGAGATCTCACGTGTATAAGACACCAGCTTGGTGACTTCTTTTAGAGTTATCTTCTACGACTAACCTATCATACTAGTAACCAATACATGGGACTACTGCTTGCATAACAGATGCAGAAAAGACCTTCCTGTGGGGCTCACTAGTGAATGCCAATTGTGATTCTGTACCGTGTAACTTGCAGTGCGGTTATTGGCTGATATATCTGAATCTATAATTTTCCATAAAAGAGAAAATTCGTAATGACAGTCCTGAACAGGTAAACCTGGGATTGATTAAAAAATTCAGGGATAGCCAACTCCAGTCCTCGAGAGCTGCTGACGGTTCTCGTTTTCCAGACCACCTAGCTGGTGCACATGTTTATTCATTACTCACTGACACATTTTAAAAGATCCACAGGTGGAGCTAATTATTTCACTTGCGATTCCTTGGGGAGACCTGGAAAACGTGAATGGTTTGTAGCTCTCGAAGACTGGAGTTGGCTAACTTTGGATTAAATTAACCAATTTTTAAATAAAATCCCCATTTTTCCCATTTACATTCACTGCATGGTTATATGTCCAAATACATGTAAGACATATACTTTTTCTGTAGCTTCCATTCCACTTTAAATGTGTGTGACCTGCGTTTGTAAAGTCAATTTAAACCAGGAATTAGTAGCACATCCCCCTCAGCTATTAAGGTACACCCCTCCTGTGAGTGTAAACAGAAATGTAATCTGTAGGGTTTTGCATTTGTATGGAAGTAATGATTCACATTAGGGTATTTTTGTAACAAACACAAGATAATGTAACATTTACCATGATTAGCTCAATATCTCTGGAATTCTAACAATGACATGTAGAGATGAGCGCCTGAAATTTTTCGGGTTTTGTGTTTTGGTTTTGGGTTCGGTTCCGCGGCCGTGTTTTGGGTTCGACCGCGTTTTGGCAAAACCTCACCGAATTTTTTTTGTCGGATTCGGGTGTGTTTTGGATTCGGGTGTTTTTTTCAAAAAACACTAAAAAACAGCTTAAATCATAGAATTTGGGGGTCATTTTGATCCCAAAGTATTATTAACCTCAAAAACCATAATTTACACTCATTTTCAGTCTATTCTGAATACCTCACACCTCACAATATTATTTTTAGTCCTAAAATTTGCACCGAGGTCGCTGTGTGAGTAAGATAAGCGACCCTAGTGGCCGACACAAACACCGGGCCCATCTAGGAGTGGCACTGTAGTGTCACGCAGGATGTCCCTTCCAAAAAACCCTCCCCAAACAGCACATGACGCAAAGAAAAAAAGAGGCGCAATGAGGTAGCTGTGTGAGTAAGATTAGCGACCCTAGTGGCCGACACAAACACCGGGCCCATCTAGGAGTGGCACTGCAGTGTCACGCAGGATGGCCCTTCCAAAAAACCCTCCCCAAACAGCACATGACGCAAAGAAAAAAAGAGGCGCAATGAGGTAGCTGTGTGAGTAAGATTAGCGACCCTAGTGGCCGACACAAACACCGGGCCCATCTAGGAGTGGCACTGCAGTGTCACGCAGGATGGCCCTTCCAAAAAACCCTCCCCAAACAGCACATGACGCAAAGAAAAAAAGAGGCGCAATGAGGTAGCTGTGTGAGTAAGATTAGCGACCCTAGTGGCCGACACAAACACCGGGCCCATCTAGGAGTGGCACTGCAGTGTCACGCAGGATGTCCCTTCCAAAAAACCCTCCCCAAACAGCACATGACGCAAAGAAAAAAAGAGGCGCAATGAGGTAGCTGTGTGAGTAAGATTAGCGACCCTAGTGGCCGACACAAACACCGGGCCCATCTAGGAGTGGCACTGCAGTGTCACGCAGGATGTCCCTTCCAAAAAACCCTCCCCAAACAGCACATGACGCAAAGAAAAAAAGAGGCGCAATGAGGTAGCTGTGTGAGTAAGATTAGCGACCCTAGTGGCCGACACAAACACCGGGCCCATCTAGGAGTGGCACTGCAGTGTCACGCAGGATGTCCCTTCCAAAAAACCCTCCCCAAACAGCACATGACGCAAAGAAAAAAAGAGGCGCAATGAGGTAGCTGACTGTGTGAGTAAGATTAGCGACCCTAGTGGCCGACACAAACACCGGGCCCATCTAGGAGTGGCACTGCAGTGTCACGCAGGATGTCCCTTCCAAAAAAACCCTCCCCAATCAGCACATGATGCAAAGAAAAAGAAAAGAAAAAAGAGGTGCAAGATGGAATTGTCCTTGGGCCCTCCCACCCACCCTTATGTTGTATAAACAAAACAGGACATGCACACTTTAACCAACCCATCATTTCAGTGACAGGGTCTGCCACACGACTGTGACTGATATGACGGGTTGGTTTGGACCCCCCCCAAAAAAGAAGCAATTAATCTCTCCTTGCACAAACTGGCTCTACAGAGGCAAGATGTCCACCTCATCTTCACCCTCCGATATATCACCGTGTACATCCCCCTCCTCACAGATTATCAATTCGTCCCCACTGGAATCCACCATCTCAGCTCCCTGTGTACTTTGTGGAGGCAATTGCTGCTGGTCAATGTCTCCGCGGAGGAATTGATTATAATTCATTTTAATGAACATCATCTTCTCCACATTTTCTGGATGTAACCTCGTACGCCGATTGCTGACAAGGTGAGCGGCGGCACTAAACACTCTTTCGGAGTACACACTTGTGGGAGGGCAACTTAGGTAGAATAAAGCCAGTTTGTGCAAGGGCCTCCAAATTGCCTCTTTTTCCTGCCAGTATAAGTACGGACTGTGTGACGTGCCTACTTGGATGCGGTCACTCATATAATCCTCCACCATTCTATCAATGTTAAGAGAATCATATGCAGTGACAGTAGACGACATGTCCGTAATCGTTGTCAGGTCCTTCAGTCCGGACCAGATGTCAGCATCAGCAGTCGCTCCAGACTGCCCTGCATCACCGCCAGCGGGTGGGCTCGGAATTCTGAGCCTTTTCCTCGCACCCCCAGTTGCGGGAGAATGTGAAGGAGGAGATGTTGACAGGTCGCGTTCCGCTTGACTTGACAATTTTGTCACCAGCAGGTCTTTCAACCCCAGCAGACCTGTGTCTGCCGGAAAGAGAGATCCAAGGTAGGCTTTAAATCTAGGATCGAGCACGGTGGCCAAAATGTAGTGCTCTGATTTCAACAGATTGACCACCCGTGAATCCTTGTTAAGCGAATTAAGGGCTGCATCCACAAGTCCCACATGCCTAGCGGAATCGCTCCCTTTTAGCTCCTTCTTCAATGCCTCCAGCTTCTTCTGCAAAAGCCTGATGAGGGGAATGACCTGACTCAGGCTGGCAGTGTCTGAACTGACTTCACGTGTGGCAAGTTCAAAGGGCATCAGAACCTTGCACAACGTTGAAATCATTCTCCACTGCACTTGAGACAGGTGCATTCCACCTACTATATCGTGCTCAATTGTATAGGCTTGAATGGCCTTTTGCTGCTCCTCCAACCTCTGAAGCATATAGAGGGTTGAATTCCACCTCGTTACCACTTCTTGCTTCAGATGATGGCAGGGCAGGTTCAGTAGTTTTTGGTGGTGCTCCAGTTTTCTGTACGTGGTGCCTGTACGCCGAAAGTGTCCCGCAATTCTTCTGGCCACCGACAGCATCTCTTGCACGCCCCTGTCGTTTTTTAAAAAATTCTGCACCACCAAATTCAAGGTATGTGCAAAACATGGGACGTGCTGGAATTGGCCCAGATTTAATGCACACACAATATTGCTGGCGTTGTCCGATGCCACAAATCCACAGGAGAGTCCAATTGGGGTAAGCCATTCCGCGATGATCTTCCTCAGTTGCCGTAAGAGGTTTTCAGCTGTGTGCGTATTCTGGAAAGCGGTGATACAAAGCGTAGCCTGCCTAGGAAAGAGTTGGCGTTTGCGAGATGCTGCTACTGGTGCCGCCGCTGCTGTTCTTGCGGCGGGAGTCCATACATCTACCCAGTGGGCTGTCACAGTCATATAGTCCTGACCCTGCCCTGCTCCACTTGTCCACATGTCCGTGGTTAAGTGGACATTGGGTACAGCTGCATTTTTTAGGACACTGGTGACTCTTTTTCTGAGGTCTGTGTACATTTTCGGTATCGCCTGCCTAGAGAAATGGAACCTAGATGGTATTTGGTACCGGGGACACAGTACCTCCAACAAGTCTCTAGTTGGCTCTGCAGTAATGATGGATACCGGAACCACGTTTCTCACCACCCAGGATGCCAAGGCCTCAGTTATCCGCTTTGCAGTAGGATGACTGCTGTGATATTTCATCTTCCTCGCAAAGGACTGTTGAACAGTCAATTGCTTACTGGAAGTAGTACAAGTGGGCTTACGACTTCCCCTCTGGGATGACCATCGACTCCCAGCGGCAACAACAGCAGCGCCAGCAGCAGTAGGCGTTACACGCAAGGATGCATCGGAGGAATCCCAGGCAGGAGAGGACTCGTCAGAATTGCCAGTGACATGGCCTGCAGGACTATTGGCATTCCTGGGGAAGGAGGAAATTGACACTGAGGGAGTTGGTGGGGTGGTTTGCGTGAGCTTGGTTACAAGAGGAAGGGATTTACTGGTCAGTGGACTGCTTCCGCTGTCACCCAAAGTTTTTGAACTTGTCACTGACTTATTATGAATGCGCTGCAGGTGACGTATAAGGGAGGATGTTCCGAGGTGGTTAACGTCCTTACCCCTACTTATTACAGCTTGACAAAGGGAACACACGGCTTGACACCTGTTGTCCGCATTTCTGGTGAAATACCTCCACACCGAAGAGCTGATTTTTTTGGTATTTTCACCTGGCATGTCAACGGCCATATTCCTCCCACGGACAACAGGTGTCTCCCCGGGTGCCTGACTTAAACAAACCACCTCACCATCAGAATCCTCCTGGTCAATTTCCTCCCCAGCGCCAGCAACACCCATATCCTCCTCATCCTGGTGTACTTCAACACTGACATCTTCAATCTGACTATCAGGAACTGGACTGCGGGTGCTCCTTCCAGCACTTGCAGGGGGCGTGCAAATGGTGGAAGGCGCATGCTCTTCACGTCCAGTGTTGGGAAGGTCAGGCATCGCAACCGACACAATTGGACTCTCCTTGTGGATTTGGGATTTCAAAGAACGCACAGTTCTTTGCGGTGCTTTGCCTTTTGCCAGCTTGAGTCTTTTCAGTTTTCTAGCGAGAGGCTGAGTGCTTCCATCCTCATGTGAAGCTGAACCACTAGCCATGAACATAGGCCAGGGCCTCAGCCGTTCCTTGCCACTCCGTGTGGTAAATGGCATATTGGCAAGTTTACGCTTCTCCTCCGACAATTTTATTTTAGATTTTTGAGTCCTTTTTTTACTGATATTTGGTGTTTTGGATTTTACATGCTCTGTACTATGACATTGGGCATCGGCCTTGGCAGACGACGTTGCTGGCATTTCATCGTCTCGGCCATGACTAGTGGCAGCAGCTTCAGCACGAGGTGGAAGTGGATCTTGATCTTTCCCTAATTTTGGAACCTCAACATTTTTGTTCTCCATATTTTAATAGGCACAACTAAAAGGCACCTCAGGTAAACAATGGAGATGGATGGATTGGATACTAGTATACAATTATGGACGGGCTGCCGAGTGCCGACACAGAGGTAGCCACAGCCGTGAACTACCGCACTGTACTGTGTCTGCTGCTAATATATAGACTGGTTGATAAAGAGATAGTATACTCGTAACTAGTATGTATGTATAAAGAAAGAAAAAAAAACCACGGTTAGGTGGTATATACAATTATGGACGGGCTGCCGAGTGCCAACACAGAGGTAGCCACAGCCGTGAACTACCGCACTGTACTGTGTCTGCTGCTAATATATAGACTGGTTGATAAAGAGATAGTATACTCGTAACTAGTATGTATGTATAAAGAAAGAAAAAAAAACCACGGTTAGGTGGTATATACAATTATGGACGGGCTGCCGAGTGCCGACACAGAGGTAGCCACAGCCGTGAACTACCGCACTGTACTGTGTCTGCTGCTAATATATAGACTGGTTGATAAAGAGATAGTATACTCGTAACTAGTATGTATGTATAAAGAAAGAAAAAAAACCCACGGTTAGGTGGTATATACAATTATGGACGGGCTGCCGAGTGCCGACACAGAGGTAGCCACAGCCGTGAACTACCGCACTGTACTGTGTCTGCTGCTAATATATAGACTGGTTGATAAAGAGATAGTATACTCGTAACTAGTATGTATGTATAAAGAAAGAAAAAAAAACCACGGTTAGGTGGTATATACAATTATGGACAGGCTGCCGAGTGCTGACACAGAGGTAGCCACAGCCGTGAACTACCGCACTGTACTGTGTCTGCTGCTAATATATAGACTGGTTGATAAAGAGATAGTATACTCGTAACTAGTATGTATGTATAAAGAAAGAAAAAAAACCCACGGTTAGGTGGTATATACAATTATGGACGGGCTGCCGAGTGCCGACACAGAGGTAGCCACAGCCGTGAACTACCGCACTGTACTGTGTCTGCTGCTAATATATAGACTGGTTGATAAAGAGATAGTATACTCGTAACTAGTATGTATGTATAAAGAAAGAAAAAAAAACCACGGTTAGGTGGTATATACAATTATGGACGGGCTGCCGAGTGCCGACACAGAGGTAGCCACAGCCGTGAACTACCGCACTGTACTGTGTCTGCTGCTAATATATAGACTGGTTGATAAAGAGATAGTATACTCGTAACTAGTATGTATGTATAAAGAAAGAAAAAAAAACCACGGTTAGGTGGTATATACAATTATGGACGGGCTGCCGAGTACCGACACAGAGGTAGCCACAGCCGTGAACTACCGCACTGTACTGTGTCTGCTGCTAATATATAGACTGGTTGATAAAGAGATAGTATACTCGTAACTAGTATGTATGTATAAAGAAAGAAAAAAAAACCACGGTTAGGTGGTATATACAATTATGGACGGGCTGCCGAGTGCCGACACAGAGGTAGCCACAGCCGTGAACTACCGCACTGTACTGTGTCTGCTGCTAATATATAGACTGGTTGATAAAGAGATAGTATACTCGTAACTAGTATGTATGTATAAAGAAAGAAAAAAAAACCACGGTTAGGTGGTATATACAATTATGGACGGGCTGCCGAGTGCCGACACAGAGGTAGCCACAGCCGTGAACTACCGCACTGTACTGTGTCTGCTGCTAATATATAGACTGGTTGATAAAGAGATAGTATACTCGTAACTAGTATGTATGTATAAAGAAAGAAAAAAAAAACACGGTTAGGTGGTATATACAATTATGGACGGGCTGCCGAGTGCCGACACAGAGGTAGCCACAGCCGTGAACTACCGCACTGTACTGTGTCTGCTGCTAATATATAGACTGGTTGATAAAGAGATAGTATACTCGTAACTAGTATGTATGTATAAAGAAAGAAAAAAAAACCACGGTTAGGTGGTATATACAATTATGGACGGGCTGCCGAGTGCCGACACAGAGGTAGCCACAGCCATGAACTACCGCACTGTACTGTGTCTGCTGCTAATATATAGACTGGTTGATAAAGAGATAGTATACTCGTAACTAGTATGTATGTATAAAGAAAGAAAAAAAAAACCACGGTTAGGTGGTATATACAATTATGGACGGGCTGCCGAGTGCCGACACAGAGGTAGCCACAGCCGTGAACTACCGCACTGTACTGTGTCTGCTGCTAATATATAGACTGGTTGATAAAGAGATAGTATACTCGTAACTAGTATGTATGTATAAAGAAAGAAAAAAAAACCACGGTTAGGTGGTATATACAATTATGGACGGGCTGCCGAGTGCCGACACAGAGGTAGCCACAGCCGTGAACTACCGCACTGTACTGTGTCTGCTGCTAATATATAGACTGGTTGATAAAGAGATAGTATACTACTAATATTATATACTGGTGGTCAGGTCACTGGTCACTAGTCACACTGGCAGTGGCACTCCTGCAGCAAAAGTGTGCACTGTTTAATTTTAATATAATATTATGTACTCCTGGCTCCTGCTATAACCTATAACTGGCACTGCAGTAGTGCTCCCCAGTCTCCCCCACAATTATAAGCTGTGTGAGCTGAGCAGTCAGACAGATATATAATATATATATAGATGATGCAGCACACTGGCCTGAGCCTGAGCAGTGCACACAGATATGGTATGTGACTGACTGAGTCACTGTGTGTATCGCTTTTTTCAGGCAGAGAACGGATATATTAAATAAACTGCACTGTGTGTCTGGTGGTCCCTCACTATATAATATATTATGTACTCCTGGCTCCTGCTATAACCTATAACTGGCACTGCAGTAGTGCTCCCCAGTCTCCCCCACAATTATAAGCTGTGTGAGCTGAGCAGTCAGACAGATATATATAATATTATATATAGATAATAGATGATGCAGCACACTGGCCTGAGCCTGAGCAGTGCACACAGATATGGTATGTGACTGAGTCACTGTGTGCTGTGTATCGCTTTTTTCAGGCAGAGAACGGATTATAAATAAAAGTGGTGGTCACTGGTCACTATCAGCAAAACTCTGCACTGTACACTACTGAGTACTCCTAATGCTCCCCAAAATTAGTAAATCAAGTGTCTCTCTAATCTATTCTAATTCTAAACGGAGAGGACGCCAGCCACGTCCTCTCCCTATCAATCTCAATGCACGTGTGAAAATGGCGGCGACGCGGGCTCCTTATATAGAATCCGAGTCTCGCGATAGAATCCGAGCCTCGCGAGAATCCGACAGCGTCATGATGACGTTCGGGCGCGCTCGGGTTAACCGAGCAAGGCGGGAAGATCCGAGTCGCTCGGACCCGTGAAAAAAAACATGAAGTTCTGGCGGGTTCGGATTCAGAGAAACCGAACCCGCTCATCTCTAATGACATGTGGTTTCTGTTTTCTTAAACACTGTCATTGCGTGAGGTATACAGTATATGTACAGAACAGAGATGGGTGTAATGTAACACAATGAGGGGTAATAGAGAGAGGGGTCTATTTACTAAGGCTTGGAGAGAGATAAAGTGGAGAGAGAGATACAGTACCAACCAACCAGCTCCTATCTGTCATTTTTCAAACACAGCCTGTAACATGGCAGTTAGGAGCTGATTGACTGGTACTTTACCTCTCTACACTTTATTTCCATCTGAGGGGCATATTTATCACAATCCACATCTCAGATGCAAATGGTACGTGACAAATTTGCCTAAGTTCGCATTGCAATACTTGAATACATTGCAAGGATGTATCAATTATCACATGCAGGGAAAGAGCTTGGTTATCTCATCCAGTGGCAAACATAGGATTTCTAGAGGGCGATTTCCAAATGCAGTCTACAATCTCCCACTCGCAGAACATTGGAGCAAGTGCACAAGTCTGGGGGAGCGGTAGAAGAACCCAGTAACGACCCTGAACATTGATCTTTTTGTACACTGTATACTGTACGTAATACATTATTAATATTTAACACTGTAGATGATCTGCAGTATAGGTTGTATCAAATATATTTTAATAATGGCAATAAGATAAGTGGCCAGCAAAAGGTTAAACATACCATAATAAATAAATACACAAACATAATAGAACCAGTACTGCATTTTCTAAGCACATATTCTCCCACCTCATGGTAAGGCTCCTGTCTCTTCGTAGAAGAAGCTGCTACCACTGGGCATGTGCAGCAGCTTTGCTCTGTCCCTTAAACTGCATGATGTGGCGGCAGCTCTAGTAATCATATTATATACCATTAATATTTTTATCATAATTTGAGCCACTTGCCAAGAGGAGGTGGTGGTGGTGGTGGTGGTGGGGTTTCAGGGCAATCAGCCCCCCCCCCCCCCCCACCCCCACCCCTGGGTTTGCCCATGTCATCTCCTATCCTATAGGACTCTTTATGTGACCAACCAATCCAGTTCCATTATAAGCAAATATAGTAATCAGTAATTCAACAATTGGAAACTGCACTACTGATAGCACTATTAGTAAAGCACATATGGTATTTTGAACCCAAACTACATTAGAGAGTCCATACATTTTCAGATTATATTGTCATCCTTTTCAGCTATCTTGAACCATCATTTGTTGACAAGGCTATCACATCTGTGTTAACGCTTATATTTTCACCAGCCTTAATAAGTGTCCTATCCAATCAGGATTGGAAGAAAAGAGAAAAACACCCTTTCTCTTTTTCTTTTATAATTTATAATAATCTTTTTGTATACTGTACTCATCAATTTTAAGTGCATACTATTAAAAGTTACATTTTACATGTTCTTTGTTCATTCCATTAATTATTTTTTCTAACATTTAGATAATTGTAATTAAGAGTGCTCCCAAAAGAGTTTTTTTTGTCTTTCGCTCTCATCAAGTCATCAAATTCTCACATTAGCATAAGGAAGTAAGCAGGATGCTATGGCCGAACACAAAAGTGGCTGCAATGTGAGGAGTGCAAAGCTCCACCCATTCAATCCTCACACCTTACCTATAGGGGTAATAGAAGAGGTACGGTGCAGACAGGTTATCATCTCTCTATTCACTGTCCTCCTATGGTCCAGCTGTCAGTCACAGAGCTCCTTACTGCAGATATAGGATGGAGGTATGAAGGTGGCAGGTTACCTCCTCTTACTAAACCTTTACTGTTTAGGTCAAACTGTCAGACACAACACTCCTTATGCTGGGCCTACATTGTAAGATAAAATGTCCATCAGACCCACAGACTTTTTATCTGACAGCCTCAAACAAGCAGATATTGTAGGCATACAATGCAAGATATTTCACACTTTATGGCCATGCAATATGTGCATTCCTCCCGTGGGGGAAATATTTCCCCATTAATACACCCATGTGAAGGAACAGTCGACCACAGAAGCTTATACACTGCCAGATGCAGCTAACCAATGATCGGATCAGCCGGGCAAGTTGGAAGATTATTCAAGCCTGACCATCCAATCAATGCTGATCAAAACAAAACAGAACTAGGTCCTCATTTGATGCAACCCCATACCTCCGGCCATTCTGATTTCATTGGAACAGTCCTGCTTTTCCCACCGTTGCAACCATTGGCCGCAGTGTCATGCCCAGCATGATGAGAAAATATTGGATAATAGGGGGTGTGGCCTGGTGGACAGGAGGACACACGCTACTTCCGAGAAGTCCCAGGATGGCATATCATAATGTTGAGAGATATACAATGCTACTGCTTATATTAATAATGCTGGAACGGTTATACAACATTGAATTGAAGTATAAAAAACTGTACGTAAACTAAAAATAATGTGATATAATGTTAGATAAGCAACTTTCATCTAATATTTTATATTTTGACCGAATAGATGAATATGTACAGTATACAGTTGTGTAAGTGTACGTATAGGGCACATGTGCATTAGTAACTCAGACAACTGGCAAATTAGCACTTGTTTTCCAGATGCTATGAGGAAATCTGAAGAAGGACCAGTAGTTTTGGGAACAGGTGGCAGGATACTATGACTCATACTTTTGTGCTACGGTTAGTTCACAGCCGGGAATATTTGTCAGGCATTACATGACAAGTGTGTGGTTGATTTTAATGATGTCTACACTGTGGCGATGTGACTATGAGCTATGTATGTCGGTCTGTGGTTGGTGGCATTCCACACAAAAATATCTTGTAATATTGAGTGGCAGGTTAAAATTAAAATGAAGGGTGCACTTGAGGTATACCAACCTCTTATTTTCTTCTGGGAAGTATAGCTAAACTTCCCGCACCTTGACAGTGATGGAAATTCAGAGCGGTGATTTTCATAATTCAGCAATTTTCTGGAAGATGTTGAAAATTACAGGAATTCCAATTTCTACCACATAAAGATATATACAGGTTGAGTTCCCCTTATCCAAAATCACACATATTTGGTTCCCCTACTGAGATAATGGCACAAATATACGTATATTATATTATATATCTATATAATATATCTATATACACATAATATATAATAGGGGACCCAAAAATGTGGGATTTAGAATTTTGGATAAGGGACACTCAACCTGTATATATATATATATATATATATATATATATAAAAACAAATATAAAACCACAGCACTCGCCACCTCAGAAACGGGGTGCAATGTCTGCACTCACCACTGGCATATTTGCAGCTATATTATGTGTGACACAGTTGCTAGGTTTTAATCTCTAAGACTCTGTGATAGTGTAGGACCTGCATGAAGATGGGGTACCTTGGCGATCGGTTTGCAGGCTTCCGTGCATTGGCCAATTCACTAACTAAACCCCCATCATTTATTTATTGATGTTGTGAGGATAAGTGAGCTTGCTTCGGTGAGTGCTGAATTTTCTGTTTGTATATATTTAAGTAGGTGGCCATGGGCTACATGCACCCCACCCTATGAGTGGTGAGTGCAGACATTGCACCCCGCTTCTGGGGTGGCGAGTGCTGTGGTTTTATATTTGTTTGTATATTGCAGGGTTAATCTTTGGTTAACTCTTATTAACTGTGGCCACAAGCTTTTCATGCACCCCTATGTAAACTTAATTATCCTAAACCTGTGTCAGCTGTTCCTTAGTAATTTATCAGCCAGTGTCAGGTGACTAGTATACCTTTAAAAGCCATAAGGTATGTGGCAGGTACACATTAAACCAAGTAGGCATATTTGCAGTTATGTTATGTGTGATACAGTTGCCAGGTTTTAATTTTTAAGACTCTGTGATAGTGTAGGACCTGCATGAAGGTGGGGTACCTTGGCGAGCGGTTTGCAGGCTTTCCGTGCATTGGCCAATTCACTAACTAAACCCCCATCATTTATTTATTGATGTTGTGAAGATAAGTGAGCTTGCTTTGGTGAGTGCTGAATTTTCTGTTTATATATATATATATATATATATATACCGACAATAGAAATCAAAAGGCGGCACTCGAAGACTGTAGTAAACAGTGAAAAAACTGTATTTGTGCGGTCAACGTTTCGGGGACCACCTCCCCGTCTCCCCGTAGTACATCGGCAAGACGGAGTGCCAGTTTAAGATCAGAATGGCACAGCACAGACAGGCAATACGCAACGCCTTAGCAACCGGTAGCGCAGACCAACCTGTGGCCAGACATTATTTGGATAACAGACATGGTATGGCCACATTTAAACACAGGATCATCGATCATGTGCCAATTCAGCCCAGAGGTGGCAATCGAGGACAACAGTTATTGCAACTAGAGTCCAGGTGGATCCACAAATTAAATACCCTGAAACCGGGCGGTTTGAATGACAGTCTGGGCTTGATTAATTTTTTGTAAGGTTAGCAATAAATTTAAATTTAAATACATAACTGCCAGCAAATGCCGTATATAGAAGGTCACTATAAGCAGTAACTAGGAATGATAATAGGGGAAAAGTCTCCAAATTAAACAGAATAATCTATCAGCAGCCAAAATAAACATCAGCATATGTTGTTTTAAGGAACATTAATTACTGTGCACAAATAAATAATTTTGGAGTGAAGCACCTATCCTGACACCAGCCGAGTAATAATTATCCGGTGGTTGTACAGGTCTTAATTTAGTAAATTTTTAAACACTGAAAGTACCACAAGAGATATCGTGAACACATTGAATGTTTTAATAGTGATTGCAAAAAATGTTGTTTTTAACTATACATATTGATGACATGATAGCGGAGCGAGTTTTCTTTCTTTTTAAAAAAATAAGCTACCGTTTCTTAATTATATATATGTTGTATGATCTGATTTTAAGCACTAGGGATTAAGTGTTCACTTTTTCTTCTTCCCCCCCAGCGTCGCCATGGTCACGCGGCCCACAATGAGACGTCACTTCCGGTTAGAAAGAAGCATTCAGAGCCGCGGACAGGAAGTGCGGCTGGCGTGTCCACGGCGGTCGCTGGCGGGGAGATCAGAAAGAGGAGGGGGGTAAGTGTGTATTTAAAGTTCACTATTGTCACTATTTGTTTGTCCTGAAGACGGGGAGGTGGTCCCCGAAACGTTGACCGCACAAATACAGTTTTTTCACTGTTTACTACAGTCTTCGAGTGCCGCCTTTTGATTTCTATTGTCGGTACATGTGAGGGAGAGCATCCCTGGGGAAGGCACCGAAGCAAGATACACCCTGAGGGGGAGGACCGGAGTGCCGGAGCACATTTGCATTATATATATATATATCTATCAGTTTTCTTGAGACTTGTGAGAGTGTTTGGGGGGCGGGCTTAATACTAATTTGTGGAGGACACGCCTAAGGGAATCCCTGTGCCCTTCCCATTGTTTTTCCCCTCAGAAAGGCGGTGAATCACTCTTGTGTATACATCATCATTATTAAACTCACATTTCTTAACAGTTACACTGTAGCATATTCCTTGAATATTGTTATATTTAGAGTGATTACGTGTGTGTATTATTAAATGTACTTGTTTATTATCGTACCTGAATATTTCGGACTACTGTTAGCGCAGTCCCCTTTTTAGTCTATCTTTGTGTTTTACTTTTTTGTAGAGGAAAGGCTCAGTTGCTAAAAAATTGTGTCAGTTATTAATTATTATCTATTTGATTGTGTCAGTTATTAATTGATTAATTAATTAATTAATTAATTATTATCCATTATATTTTAGTGCTACTGGTTCACAATTATTGTATCATTAAGATAAAAAAGGGGACAGTCCTGGTAAAATTGGGACACACGTCAGCGCTAATCAGGTAGTGTGAAAACAGTTCAGTCTACAGTATGACTTTGTTTTTAAAGCTCTGAAGCTACGCATACATGTTTCAAGCCCTTTCTTGCCAGTTGTGTATAACTTTTCATAACATGTCATAATTATAAGTAATCACCGCCCTCATCTTGCACATATCACCAAAAACAAGCGTACTGTGACACAACAGATGCAGGTCCGGTAATGAGCTCTTGTGTATGTTTTGTTTTATCTAGACCTCAAGTTTCCAATGAATGATAAAAAACAATTACATACTATTACTAAGGACCTGATTCAGCTTCAGCTGCAGTTTTGCTATTTTAATTCAATTGCAATCAAATCGCTGATTAAGGGAAGCCCCCTGCCTGCGGTCGTGGTGCCGCCATTTTCCTGATCACAGTGGCCGCATGTGATGTCACGCTGCCACCCCAATAACGACTTGGATCCGCTCCGTTTCTACTCTACCATGCAATTCCGAGTCGCCCCTCATGAACACCCCATAAACGTCTCTGCCTGTCAATCAGGTAGAGGCATTCTTATCGTTGCAATGCAATCACATTTGCTGGCCTGTGCACGCACAGAATGGGTCCTGCACGTGCGCAGTGGTCCGCTGATCGGGATAATACGATTGTATTGGAATCTCCGATCCTTACTGAATAAGGCCCTAAGAATACAACTTCTCAACAACAAAATCAAACTACCGTTAAAGTTTAAACCAATGGAATACACCACACATCATGTCAGTCATTTATTTGTGTTAGCAGTTTAATTAACTTACTAGACTTATCTTCTGCAGATTAAATAACTTATCATAAATAACAAAAAAGCATCAATACATTGGTCATCCAGTGCTTAATAAATAGCATCTGTATGGGTTCGAAATAATGGCCTGCGTCAGCTGCTGTGGGGAAACAAATGTTCTTCTTTGTAGCAAGTTGCTCTGCTTACCAGCAGGGGTGTATCTAGGGGTCTGAGCGCCTCTGGCAAAGTAAAGGACTGGCGCCCCAAACCCGCACATATTTGAAATATTGAAGGCGCATGTGCCAAAAAAGGGGCATCGCCACTCAATAGTACCCAAATACAAATTACACCACACAGTAGCATCCATTACTAACATTACACAGCACTGCACTGTCTGTTATTCACGTTATGCTACACAGTAGTACCCCTTATACAGTGCCAGATTAAAGTCCTCATGGGCCTGGAGCTGTAATTTATGAATGGCCTATTGTGCGCCACTGCAGGGGGTGTGACCAGCGTGGTGGGGGTGTGACTACCGATATGGGGGTGTGGTGTGGCTAGCACCATGGAGGGCATAGCTACCCACTTACCTAACTATGGTTTATTTTTATGCTGCGAGCTATACCGGTATATACAGTATTTGGATTGTGGGAGGAAACCCACGCCAGTATGGGGAGAATATACAAACTCCACGCAGTTAGGGACATGGTGGGAATCAAACCCATGACTTTAGTGCTGTAAGGCAGCAAAGCTAACCATCACACCATCCGTAGACCTGTTAGCGGTGGCAGTCCAATCCACATGGAAATTTTTTCCCCAGAACATTTACAAAATACTATCCTATGACTAAACTCATTAATGAGCATGCACTGCTATGGTTTTTCTAATATGCATTTTCAATTTCTTTTAACATGCCACTACCATGTAAAATAAATAAATATGCATTAACGAATATGGTAAAAACCAGGATACAAAAAACAAAACAAAAACAGACAGAATATAATTTGAAGTTTCCAATGAGCTTCATTAGTCACACCAGCTCCCAGCACACACTACACTACCCCTAACCCTGCACCTGCTCCCCGTACACACTATACTACCCCTAACCCTGCACCCGCTCCCCGTACACACTACACTACCCCTAACCCTGCATCCGCTCCCCGCACACACTACACTACCCCTAATCCTGCACCTGCTCCCCGTACACACTATACTACACCTAACCCTGCACCCGCTCCCCGCACACACTACACTACCCCTAACTCTCCACCCGCTCCCCGTTTACACTATACTACCCCTAACCCTGCATCCGCTCCCCGCACACACTACACTACCCCTAACCCTGTACCCGCTCCCCATACACACTATACTACCCCTAACCCTGCACCCGCTCCCCGTACACACTACACTACCCCTAATCCTGCACCCACTCCCCGTACACACTATACTACCCCTAACCCAGCATCCGCATCCCGTACACACTACACTACCCCTAATCCTGCACCCGCTCCCCGTACACGATACACTACCCCTAACCCTGCACCCGCTCCCCGTACTCACTACACTACCCCTAATCCTGCACCCGCTTCCCGTACACACTATACTACACCTAACCCTGCACCCGCTCCCCGCACACACTACACTACCCCTAACCTGCACCCGCTCCCCGTACACACTATACTACCCCTAACCCTGCACCCGCTCCCCGTACACACTATACTACTCCTAACCCTGCACCCGCTCCCCGTACACACTACACTACCCCTAATCCTGCACCCACTCCCCGTACACACTACATTACCTCTAACCCTGCACCCGCTCCCTGTACACAGTACACTACCCCTAACCCTACACCCGCTCCCCGTACACACTACACTACCCCTAACCCTGCACCCGCTCCCCGTACACACTACACTACCCCTAACCCTGCATCCGCTCCCCGCACACACTACACTACCCCTAATCCTGCACCTGCTCCCCGTACACACTATACTACACCTAACCCTGCAACCGCTCCCCGCACACACTACACTACCCCTAACTCTCCACCCGCTCCCCGTTCACACTATACTACCCCTAACCCTGCATCCGCTCCCCGCACACACTACACTACCCCTAACCCTGTACCCGCTCCCCATACACACTATACTACCCCTAACCCTGCACCCGCTCCCCGTACACACTACACTACCCCTAATCCTGCACCCGCTCCCCGTACACACTATACTACCCCTAACCCAGCATCCGCATCCCGTACACACTACACTACCCCTAATCCTGCACCCGCTCCCCGTACACGATACACTACCCCTAACCCTGCACCCGCTCCCCGTACTCACTACACTACCCCTAATCCTGCACCCGCTTCCCGTACACACTATACTACACCTAACCCTGCACCCGCTCCCCGCACACACTACACTACCCCTAACCTGCACCCGCTCCCCGTACACACTATACTACCCCTAACCCTGCACCCGCTCCCCGTACACACTATACTACTCCTAACCCTGCACCCGCTCCCCGTACACACTACACTACCCCTAATCCTGCACCCACTCCCCGTACACACTACATTACCTCTAACCCTGCACCCGCTCCCTGTACACAGTACACTACCCCTAACCCTACACCCGCTTCCCGTACACACTACACTACCCCTAACCCTGCACCCGCTCCCCGTACACACTACACTACCCCTAACCCTGCATCCGCTCCCCGCACACACTACACTACCCCTAATCCTGCACCTGCTCCCCGTACACACTATACTACACCTAACCCTGCAACCGCTCCCCGCACACACTACACTACCCCTAACTCTCCACCCGCTCCCCGTTCACACTATACTACCCCTAACCCTGCATCCGCTCCCCGCACACACTACACTACCCCTAACCCTGTACCCGCTCCCCATACACACTATACTACCCCTAACCCTGCACCCGCTCCCCGTACACACTACACTACCCCTAATCCTGCACCCGCTCCCCGTACACACTATACTACCCCTAACCCAGCATCCGCATCCCGTACACACTACACTACCCCTAATCCTGCACCCGCTCCCCGTACACGATACACTACCCCTAACCCTGCACCCGCTCCCCGTACTCACTACACTACCCCTAATCCTGCACCCGCTTCCCATACACACTATACTACACCTAACCCTGCACCCGCTCCCCGCACACACTACACTACCCCTAACCTGCACCCGCTCCCCGTACACACTATACTACCCCTAACCCTGCACCCGCTCCCCGTACACACTATACTACTCCTAACCCTGCACCCGCTCCCCGTACACACTACACTACCCCTAATCCTGCACCCACTCCCCGTACACACTACATTACCTCTAACCCTGCACCCGCTCCCTGTACACAGTACACTACCCCTAACCCTACACCCGCTCCCCGTACACACTACACTACCCCTAACCCTGCACCCGCTCCCCGTACACACTACACTACCCCTAACCCTGCATCCGCTCCCCGCACACACTACACTACCCCTAATCCTGCACCTGCTCCCCGTACACACTATACTACACCTAACCCTGCACCCGCTCCCCGCACACATTACACTACCCCTAACTCTCCACCCGCTCCCCGTTCACACTATACTACCCCTAACCCTGCATCCGCTCCCCGCACACACTACACTACCCCTAACCCTGTACCCGCTCCCCATACACACTATACTACCCCTAACCCTGCACCCGCTCCCCGTACACACTACACTACCCCTAATCCTGCACCCGCTCCCCGTACACACTATACTACCCCTAACCCAGCATCCGCATCCCGTACACACTACACTACCCCTAATCCTGCACCCGCTCCCCGTACACGATACACTACCCCTAACCCTGCACCCGCTCCCCGTACTCACTACACTACCCCTAATCCTGCACCCGCTTCCCGTACACACTATACTACACCTAACCCTGCACCCGCTCCCCGCACACACTACACTACCCCTAACCTGCACCCGCTCCCCGTACACACTATACTACCCCTAACCCTGCACCCGCTCCCCGTACACACTATACTACTCCTAACCCTGCACCCGCTCCCCGTACACACTACACTACCCCTAATCCTGCACCCACTCCCCGTACACACTACATTACCTCTAACCCTGCACCCGCTCCCTGTACACAGTACACTACCCCTAACCCTACACCCGCTCCCTGTACACACTACACTACCCCTAATCCTGCACCCGCTCCCCATACACACTACACTACCGCTAACCCTACCTCTGCACCCCGCGCACACTATACTACCGCTGACCCAGCACCCGCTCCCCGTACACACTACACTACCACTAACCCTGCACCCACTCCCAACACACACACTACACTACCTCTAACCCTGCACCAGCTCCCCGTACACACTACCGCTAACCCTACACCTGCACCCTGCGCACATAATACTACCGCTAACCCAGCACTCACTCCCCGTACATACTACACTACCGCTAACCCAGCACCCGCTCCCCGTACACACTACATTACACTACCGCTAACCCTGCACCCGCTCACCGCACACACTACACTACCCCTAATCCTGCACCCGCTCCCCGTACACACTACATTACCCCTAAACCTGCACCAGCTCCCCATACACACTACACTACCGCTAAACCTGCACCCGCTCCCCGTACACACTACACTACTTCTAGCACCCGCTCTCCGCACACTATACTACCGCTAAACCTGCACCCACTACCCGCATACTCTACAGTACCCCTAATCCTACACCCGCTCCCCGTACACACTACACTACCCCTAACCCTACACCCGCTCCCCGCACACACTATACTACCGCTAACCCTGCACCCGCTCCCAGTACACACTATACTACCCCTAACCCTGCACCCGCTCCCCGCACACAATACACTACCCCTAATCCGCTCCCCGCACACACTACACTACCCCTAATCCTGCACCCGCTTTCCGCACACACTATACTACCACAAACCTTACACCCGCTCCCCGTACATACTACACTAACGCTAACCCTACACCTGCTCCCCTCACACACTATACTACCGCTAACCCAGCACCCGCTCCCCGTACACACTACATTACACTACCGCTAACCCTGCACCCGCTCCCCATACACATTACACTACCCCTAACTCTGCATCCGCTCCCCGTACACACTACACTACCCATAATCCTGCTCCCGCTCCCCGTACACACTACACTACCCCTAACCCTGCACCCGCTCCCCGTACACACTACACTACCCCTAACCCTGCATCCGCTCCCCGCACACACTACACTACCCCTAATCCTGCACCTGCTCCCCGTACACACTATACTACACCTAACCCTGCACCCGCTCCCCGCACACACTACACTACCCCTAACTCTCCACCCGCTCCCCGTTCACACTATACTACCCCTAACCCTGCATCCGCTCCCCGCACACACTACACTACCCCTAACCCTGTACCCGCTCCCCATACACACTATACTACCCCTAACCCTGCACCCGCTCCCCGTACACACTGCACTACCCCTAATCCTGCACCCGCTCCCCGTACACACTATACTACCCCTAACCCAGCATCCGCATCCCGTACACACTACACTACACCTAATCCTGCACCCGCTCCCCGTACACGATACACTACCCCTAACCCTGCACCCGCTCCCCGTACTCACTACACTACCCCTAATCCTGCACCCGCTTCCCGTACACACTATACTACACCTAACCCTGCACCCGCTCCCCGCACACACTACACTACCCCTAACCTGCACCCGCTCCCCGTACACACTATACTACCCCTAACCCTGCACCCGCTCCCCGTACACACTATACTACTCCTAACCCTGCACCCGCTCCCCGTACACACTACACTACCCCTAATCCTGCACCCACTCCCCGTACACACTACATTACCTCTAACCCTGCACCCGCTCCCTGTACACAGTACACTACCCCTAACCCTACACCCGCTCCCCGTACACACTACACTACCCCTAATCCTGCACCCGCTCCCCATACACACTACACTACCGCTAACCCTACCTCTGCACCCCGCGCACACTATACTACCGCTAACCCAGCACCCGCTCCCCGTACACACTACACTACCACTAACCCTGCACCCACTCCCAACACACACACTACACTACCTCTAACCCTGCACCAGCTCCCCGTACACACTACCGCTAACCCTACACCTGCACCCTGCGCACATTATACTACCGCTAACCCAGCACTCACTCCCCGTACATACTACACTACCGCTAACCCAGCACCCGCTCCCCGTACACACTACATTACACTACCGCTAACCCTGCACCCGCTCACCGCACACACTACACTACCCCTAATCCTGCACCCGCTCCCCGTACACACTACATTACCCCTAAACCTGCACCAGCTCCCCATACACACTACACTACCGCTAAACCTGCACCCGCTCCCCGTACACACTACACTTCTTCTAGCACCCGCTCTCCGCACACTATACTACCCAGAGCCGGCCATAGGCATAGGCAAACTAGGCAATTGCCTAGGGCATTTGATATGCCTAGGGGTATCAGCAGCTTCTGCTGATTAAAATGATATGCGGCATGCCTATATTCTGTGTGTAGCATTTCTTATGCAGATACAGCCACAGTCTCACACAATATATAGGCATGCTGCATATCATTTTAATCCGCATAATCTGCTTGTGCTTCCTAGCTACATAGCAATGCAAATAAGATGCATTTTCATAAAAAAAGGTGCCCGACGTTAGCATTGAGGCAAGATTTATGAGGACACATCTGTATCCAAGCAGAGGCAGAGGTCACAGTGTTAGTGGTAGTGTGAGTGCTGTGTGCATGTGAGTGGGTTGGTTGTGCAGTAGTGTTCGGAATATGTGCAAGGAGCATTATGTGTGTCATGTAAAAATGCATTAATAATGTGCAACATGTGTGTAAGGGGCACTATGTGTGTCATTATGTGTATAGGGGCACTAATAATGTGCAGCAAATGTGTAGGGGGCACTATGTGTGTCATTATGTGTATAAGGGCATTAATAATGTGCGGCATATATGTAAGGGACATTATGTGTAAAAGGGCATTAATAAAGGTTGTCATAATGTGTAAGGCGCGTTATGTTTATAAGGACATTAATAATGTGTAAGGGGCATTACTGTGTGGAATTATGTGTATAAATGCATTACTAATGTGTGGCAATATGTGTATAAGGTGCTCTACTATGTGGCGTTGCGTATAGAAAGGGCACTACTGTGTCATCTAATATGTATAAAGAGCAATAGGGTGTGGTGTAATGTGAATAAGGAGCAATTCAGTGTGATGTAATGTGAATAAGGGGCTCTACTGTGAGGAGTAATGTTTATAAGGTAAAGTAATACTACTGTGGGATGTAATATGAATTATGGACACTATCGCATGATCAAATGTGAATAAAGTTGCAGTACTGTGTGGCGTAATTGGAATTGGGGTTACTATTGTGTGGCCATGCCCATTGCTAGCAAAAACACACCCATTTTTGGGCTGTGCGCCAAATGTGCGTACTGTTTCTATTTAAAATATAGGGGGTACAAACACCAAAATAAGGACTGCTATGGGTGAGGGGTGATGGTGCTGGGAAAGAGATGCAAGGTCAGAGGTGGAACCAGCGGTGGTGCTAGGGGGCACCAGCCAAAATCTTGCCTAGGGCATCATATTGGTTAGGGCCGGCTCTGATACTACCGCTAAACCTGCACCCACTACCCGCATACACTACAGTACCCCTAATCCTACACCCGCTCCCCGTACACACTACACTACCCCTAACCCTACACCCGCTCCCCGCACACACTATACTACCGCTAACCCTGCACCCGCTCCCAGTACACACTATACTACCCCTAACCCTGCACCCGCTCCCCGCACACAATACACTACCCCTAATCCGCTCCCCGCACACACTACACTACCCCTAATCCTGCACCCGCTTTCCGCACACACTATACTACCACAAACCTTACACCCGCTCCCCGTACATACTACACTAACGCTAACCCTACACCTGCTCCCCTCACACACTATACTACCGCTAACCCAGCACCCGCTCCCCGTACACACTACATTACACTACCGCTAACCCTGCACCCGCTCCCCATACACATTACACTACCCCTAACTCTGCATCCGCTCCCCGTACACACTACACTACCCATAATCCTGCTCCCGCTCCCCGTACACACTACACTACCCCTAACCCTGCACCCGCTCCCCGTACACATTACACTACCCCTAACTCTGCATCCGCTCCCCGTACACACTACACTACCCATAATCCTGCTCCCGCTCCCCGTACACACTACACTACCCCTAACCCTGCACCCGCTCCCCGTACACACTACACTACCCCTAACCCTGCACCAGCTCCCCGTACACACTACACTACCCCTAATCCTGCACCAGCTCCCCGTACACACTACACTACCCCTAACCCTGTACCCGCTCCCCATACACACTATACTACCCCTAACCCTGCACCCGCTCCCCGTACACACTACACTACCCCTAATCCTGCACCCGCTCCCCGTACACACCATACTACCCCTAACCCAGCATCCGCATCCCGTACACACTACACTACCCCTAATCCTGCACCAGCTCCCCGTACACACTATACTACACCTAATCCTACACCAGCTCCCCGTACACACTACCCCTAACTCTGCACCCGCTCCCCGTACACACTACACTACCCCTAACCCTGCACCCGCGCCCCGTACACACTACACCACTCCCTACCCTGCACCTGCTCCCAACACACACTACCCCTAAACCTGCTGGGGGCGTATTAATGAGCAATAGGGGCATGGTCACCTATGTAATCTGTGAAGGGTGGGTCAGGGTGACAAGGCCGCTAGCAGGATGGTGGCTGTGTCACTAATATACTGAGCACAGTCGTTACCTCACTCCTGCTGCCGCCGCCCCCGCCACTTGCTGTACAGTGCACAGAGCCATAGCAAACAGTCCCCTCGTGTGATATGGCCGCCTATGCACAGCAGCGTACAGCCGTATCACAGATTGCGTATCTTTTAATTGTGTCCTACAGGGCTTCCGTAGCCACATGGCTGCCGCCGCACACACTGGACCACCTGTGCCCTTTTGCAATGGAGTAGGCTGCGTCCCGTGGCGATTGCACAGCCCAGGGGGCACCTGTCACTCTGCCCCCCTGGCCAGCCCGCCACTGGACTGGACTGAGGGTTCTAGGTGGGAGGGTACTGGGATGGGTGCAGTGGGCTGTTTGGGGAGGGAACGCAGGGAGACACTGGGATGAGGATCAGTAATGGTGGGGACACTGAGCTGGAGAAGGGGCACTGGATGGGTACACTGACCTGCTGCACCTGCACATTCACGTTCACAACAACCTCTTGAGCAGCTCTTCCTGCATCATCTGCCATACAGTGTGGGACCGATACAGTGCGGGACCGATACAGTGCGGGAGGGATACAGTACGGGTGGGATACAATGTGGGATGGATACAGTGTGGGACGGATACAGTGCGGGTGGAATACAGTGTGGGACGGAAACAGTGCGGGAGGGATACAATGTGGGATGGATACAGTGCGGGAGGGATACAGTGCAGGTGGGATACAGTGTGGGTGGGATACAGTGTGGGTGGGATACAGTGCGGAATGGATACAGTGCAGATCAGATACAGATGCTGTGTGGGACAAAGGGAAGCAAGCTCTCCCCCGACGCACACCTGATTTAAATTGCAGAGCGTTATGCTGTGCGTTGGTGGGCAGAGAGGGGAGGACGTTGGTCTCAGGCAGCGATTGGATAAGATCGCTGCCAGCGGTGAGAGACTGACTGCACAGCACGTCCTGCAGGGTCCACTCATTTTTTAAAACAGGGTCAAAAACTGCCTATCTCTGAATCTCTGATATCACATGCTTGTCTTCTTTTCTAATCTCTCACAGTATCTTTCTTTACTTTTCTAACATAACTTATTCACCTACCTGTCTATCTCAGGTGCATTACTGTTACTCAACTGCACTCCTTCCAGTTCCTTACATTCCCCCTTTCACTTTCCCTCCCATGTTACTTCTCTCTCTCTCTTACCTTTTCCTGCCTCTGCAGTGCTCAGTATAGTAGTGTGTGACATGGATGGCAGCAGTGTTGAGTCCTGGCCCCGCCCCCTGCACGATGTCATGCAGTGGTCAGGGCTTGCAGTATCAGAAAGTGCTGCACAGCCCACTGACTGAGCCCAGCCACCGAGCAGCACCAGCACAGGCTGCAGCATCAGGGATACTGGCTGCACGGGGTGCTGTTACCATACGCTGCCTGATCGGGGTTGAGCTCCGATCACGGCAGCCGGACCAGTGGAGGGGTAAGCGCAGTCCTCTGTGGGGACAACGCTATGCAGCCAGTGTTTTTTTTACTGTTAACACTGGCTGCATTGCAGGAGATCCTGTGGGCCTATTTTCAATGGGGAGCCTGGAGCTGCAGCTCCATCCGCCCCATTGTTAATCCGGCCCTGCCCTTATACACATTATGCCACACAGTAGTTCCTATATATCTCCAAAAAATGCTAACCCAGTATACCACATCGGGCTATACAAAATATATCCATTCCATTCCAATAAGAAAAGGTACACTCACCAGGGACTTTTCAGTAGGTTTTATTTACTTACATCACCAGTCAGAGGCGGAACTACCGCCAGTGCAACCAGTGCAACCAGTGCGTTGCACTGGGGCCCGCCACTGTCCAGGGGCACAAAGCATGTAATGAGTCAAACTGACTCATTACATGCCGCTGTGTGCTGCGGGCAACCGCTGCCCGCAGCACACAGCCGCCCGGAGAGGAGAGGAGCGCAGCGGACACAAGGGGAAGGAGGAGGAGGGAGGTGGAGGAGGGAGCCGCAGCAGCGCTGTGTTATTGGCTAAGGCGCTGCTGCTGCTGTCCCTCTGCTTCACTATAGGCTGTCTTTCGCCGCTCTGAAGCGCATCCCAGCATTCACGGCGGCAGAGAACAGCCTATAGTGAAGCAGAGGGACAGCAGCAGCAGTGCCTCCACCAATAACACAGCGCTGCTGCGGCTCCCTCCTCCACCTCCCTCCTCCTCCTTCTCTCCTGCTGCACCGAGGAGCCTGAGCTAGCGGAGACAGTAAGTATAATTCTTTCTTTCTTTCTTTCTTTCTTTCTTTCTTTCTTTCTTTCTTTCTTTCTTTCTTCATTAATGTGCAAATAGGGGGACTGTCTGCCGTAATGTGTAAAAAGGGTGAATCTGCCTGCCGTAATGTGTAAAAAGGGGAATGTGCCTGCCGTAATGTGTAACAAGGGCACGCTGTCTGCCGTAATGTGTAAAAAGGGGGAAGCTGCCTGCCGTAATGTGTAAAAAGGGGACGCTGTCTGCCGTAATGTGTAAAAAGGGGACGCTGTCTGCCGTTATGTGTAAAAAGTGCACGCTGTCTGCCGCTATGTAAAAAGGGCATGCTGTCTGCCGTTATGTGTAAAAATGGGGACGCTGTCTGCCGTAATGTGTAAAAAGGACACGCTGTCTGCTGTTATGTGTAAAAAGGGGACGCTGTCTGCCGTTATGTGTAAAAAGTGCACGCTGTCTGCCGCTTTGCGTAACAAGGGCACGCTGTCTGCCGTTATGTGTAAAAAGGGGGACGCTGTCTGCCGTTATGTGTAAAAAGGGGGACGCTGTCTGCCGTTATGTGTAAAAATGGCACGCTGTCTGCCGTTGTGTAAAAAGGGGACGCTGTCTGCCGTAATGTGTAAAAAGGGGATGCTGTCTGCCGTAATGTGTAAAAAGGGGAATCTGTCCACCGTAAGGTGTAAAAGGGTCTCTACCTGGTGTAGTGGTGCTACTATGCAGCGTAATTTGAATAATGGAGACTACTGTGCACCTATTTATGAATTGGTATTATTTTGTGGCCACACCCCTTCTGCACGAAGCCACGCCTCTATGTATTTTTGCGCACGCCTTAGGTGCGCACTGCCCCTGTTTTACATGCAGGGGTGGGGCTCCGATGCCTTTTCTTGCACACAGTGCTAAAATGTCTAGTTACGGCACTGTTGCTAGGTATCCATTTCTCTGGCCCTGAGCAGGTCCCCCTCACCAGATCCTCTCCAGGGGTGAGGGGGTGGACTTGAATGAGATGGGGGTGGGGGGCCCAAAGCATTTTGTCGCACCTGGGCCCACCGCTCGCTAGTTCTGCCACTGTCACCAGTGTAGACAAAAACATAACGTAACCTTTCTCAAGACTTCCTGGTGGGATGTCTTGGGAAAGGTTATGTTATGGTTGACACTGTTGATGTGAGTACTATATATATATATATATATATATATATATATATATATATCCAAAAAGAGTACAGGCACTCACCACTTTTCCTTGAAAATAGAAGAATTTATTGCCACTCACAGGTGTGTCTCACATGGAGACAGTCAGCATAACAGCATATAGTGTCGACGTTTCGGCTCCCATCGAGCCTTCTTCAAGACAGAAAAACAACAGGTGTATACCCAGCAGCCCAGCTGCCTGTACTCTTTTTGGATATATTTTGGACTTCTCTGGAGCCCCTTATGGAGCACCGCCTATGTTGTGGACTGTAGCAGTGAGTGTGGACTTATCTGGATATATATATATATATATATACATATATATATATATATCCACAAAGAAGGAGTGGCACTCGTGGGACTTCAGTCAAACAACAAAGGACACAGCGGTCACTAGTTGGGTCTAATCGACGTTTCGATAATTTAATATCGTCTTCAGGATAAACAAAGTGCATACAAGACAACATTTATATACCTACTCACCACCCCTGATGTATCCACGCCATCGCTGCGGGCGCCGGGTCCTCGGACGACAGTAAAACTCCGTCGCGCACTTCCTGTGCGCCCGGACGCTCGAGCGGTTGCCTGGAGACCAAAAACATCATGTGACATCAACAAATAACAAATGGCATCGGGTAATGCAGGAGCGCGTGTATCTAACATAGATACACGTACAGGGACAACATGTTAATAATTACACATGCAAATGCTGAAAACACAACATATATACAAAATAGCAAAATTGTATAAGTACCTGCTGGAGACATATACTGTGTACAAAATTGTAAACTAGCACAGATTGGGCTAGAGGCGTCAAAAAAACATAGATATTGCACAAACCAGGATCAATGGTAACTCATAATGCTGCAGAAAAAAAGGGCAAATGCTTCCTAAGTAAGTAGCAGTGAAGAGAAAGATGTGTTACTGATCATCCACGTAGGGATTCATGAGTCCAGAAACATCATGGAGCTAGACTAGACGCCTCAAATCTAATTATAGCAGGAAAATTATAAGAAAAATGGAAATTTTTTCTGGGAGAGTACATGTAAACTCACAGAAAATAATTCACAAAAAGCACAATATACTTCACAAAAAACAATTCAGGGGAAGATTCTCATTGAGCCCTTTAGGTGCAATAGTATTCAGGCGGTGTATCCACCTGGCTTCTCTCTGAAGTAGGGCCTTGCCCCTATCACCCCCCCTAAGGCGTTTAGGTTCAGTATCAATGATTTTGTATCGCAGTGTGGTAAGACCATGTCCTAATAATTTGAAGTGTCGGGCAACAGGTTGATTTGATCCACTGCTGGCCCCTTCTAAGGCATGTCTAATGGCTGACCTGTGAAGTGCCATGCGCTCTTTAAACATCCTAGTGGTCTTCCCCACATATAGGAGACCACAGGGGCATCTCATAATGTACACCACATAGGTACTGGTACATGTCAGTACATGGCGTATGGCGATCCGTTCCCCCGAATGTGGATGGGCGAAGGAATCACCATACTCCATGAAACTGCACGTAGTGCAGCCAGTACATCTATAACAACCCGCCTTTCTCGTGAGGAAGGTAATCGGCCCAACTTTTTTGGTATTGGAGACATCGTTCTTAACAAGCCAGTCTTTGAGATTCCTATTCCTAGTATAGCTGGCTAACACTTTGGTATTTTTGAGCATACTCAATTCGGGATCTGTTGTCACCACCGGCCAAAGGTTCTTCACGGTCTTCGCTATACATGGACTGACTGGACAATATTGTTGAACGAACGGGATACAGTCACCAAGCCGTTTTTGACGGTCCCCAGATGGAGTCAGAGTTCTAGAACGTGGAATGGCCAGCGCTCTTTCTTTGGCTTTCACCAAGTCCACGTATTTGTATCCCCTGAGCATGAATTGCTTCATCATGTCCTCAATCTCTCGTTCAGTATTGGCTATATCATCTGATATACGGTGTATCCGCAAGAATTGTGAGAAGGGTAGGCCCCTCTTTGTGGAATTGGGATGTTGGCTGCTGGCATGCAAAATCGTATTGCGATCCGTGGCCTTCTTGTACAATGAAGTACAGATTTTGCCATTCAACACAGAGATTTGGACATCCAGATAATTCACAGACTGTGTGCTCATGTGGTACGTGAATTTGATGGTGCTTTCCATGGTGTTGATGGCTGTCATTAGGATCTTGAAGTCCTGCTCTGTCCCTGTCCATATCAGGAACAGGTCGTCAATGTAACGTACGAAGAACGGAATTTTGGCTGCAATATTGGTATCACTGAAAAAAGCAAGGCGTTCCACCTCAAACATGTAAGTATTTGCAAAGGCAGGGGCCACACAGGACCCCATCGCACAGCCTTGTTGCTGGACGTACCACCGCGAGTCGAACAGAAAATAATTTCTTTTTAATGTTAGTTCCAGTAATCTGATGAAGAATGAGATATCTGGACCCAAGTATAATGTGCTGGATGTCAACAATCTGAAGACCGCCTCTAACCCCCCCGAATGGGGGATATTAGTATATAGACTTACTATATCTAACGTTCAGAGGAAGGCATTCTCTGGGAGTGTTTGTAGCCTTTGTAGTTGGATTATCAAAGAGGTGGTATCCTTTAGATAGGTCTTCTGTGCTTGGACCACTGGCTGAAGGTAGACGTCTAAGTATTGGGAGATTCTGTAATACACAGAATCCCGGGCCGATATGATGGGACGGCCTGGAGGGGTAGTGGGGTTTTCATGGATTTTCGGCAGTGTATACAGTACCGGGGCTACCGGATTCTCCTGAATAAGAGTGTCCCTGGTATTCTTGTTGATAAAACCCTGTTCCACTGCTTCATCCAGCACCCCTTTAAGCTCGAGGTTGAATCTACTGGTAGGGTCCACAGGAATTTCCAGATAGACGGAGCTGTCCTCAAGTTGTTTGTAGATCTCCTCTTTGTATTTATGTAGGTCTTGTAGGACGATTCCACCCCCCTTGTCGGCGGGGCGGATGACGATGCTATTATCTTTACTTAGATTGTGAAGGATGTCCCAGTCTCTCTTAGACATGTTGGGTCTGCCTGGTTTAAAAGAATTAACCAAGCTTTTAACTTCCTGGTCCAGTGAGCGATTGAAGCATCTGAGTGATGGATTCATGCTTAAGGGGTCAAAGTTGGAGGCACCTTTGATTTTTTGAAGAGGGTTCGGGGCTATCAGGGAGGTAGTTTCAGAGGGACCAAAGTGTTCGCGTAGTCTGAGTTTCCTATTAAAGCGGTAGGAATCAAGCTTCCATTGGAACTCATTAAATGAGGAGGAAGGTATAAACGACAAGCCCTTGTTCAGTAGTTTCTCCTCCTCCTGCGAAAGGACTCTGCTGGACAAATTGAAAATTATTTTTTCTTTGGCTTCGTGGTCTTGTTTTTCTGCTTTGTAGATCCTACGCCATTGTCCTCCTCGTCTAGAAGGAGATCCCCTGTAGCCTCTCTTTGCGCCCGTGTGCTTACCCCACTTCCACAAAGAGGGGCCTACCCTTCTCACAATTCTTGCGGATACACCGTATATCAGATGATATAGCCAATACTGAACGAGAGATTGAGGACATGATGAAGCAATTCATGCTCAGGGGATACAAATACGTGGACTTGGTGAAAGCCAAAGAAAGAGCGCTGGCCATTCCACGTTCTAGAACTCTGACTCCATCTGGGGACCGTCAAAAACGGCTTGGTGACTGTATCCCGTTCGTTCAACAATATTGTCCAGTCAGTCCATGTATAGCGAAGACCGTGAAGAACCTTTGGCCGGTGGTGACAACAGATCCCGAATTGAGTATGCTCAAAAATACCAAAGTGTTAGCCAGCTATACTAGGAATAGGAATCTCAAAGACTGGCTTGTTAAGAACGATGTCTCCAATACCAAAAAAGTTGGGCCGATTACTTTCCTCACGAGAAAGGCGGGTTGTTATAGATGTACTGGCTGCACTACGTGCAGTTTCATGGAGTATGGTGATTCCTTCGCCCATCCACATTCGGGGGAACGGATCGCCATACGCCATGTACTGACATGTACCAGTACCTATGTGGTGTACATTATGAGATGCCCCTGTGGTCTCCTATATGTGGGGAAGACCACTAGGATGTTTAAAGAGCGCATGGCACTTCACAGGTCAGCCATTAGACATGCCTTAGAAGGGGCCAGCAGTGGATCAAATCAACCTGTTGCCCGACACTTCAAATTATTAGGACATGGTCTTACCACACTGCGATACAAAATCATTGATACTGAACCTAAACGCCTTAGGGGGGGTGATAGGGGCAAGGCCCTACTTCAGAGAGAAGCCAGGTGGATACACCGCCTGAATACTATTGCACCTAAAGGGCTCAATGAGAATCTTCCCCTGAATTGTTTTTTGTGAAGTATATTGTGCTTTTTGTGAATTATTTTCTGTGAGTTTACATGTACTCTCCCAGAAAAAATTTCCATTTTTCTTATAATTTTCCTGCTATAATTAGATTTGAGGCGTCTAGTCTAGCTCCATGATGTTTCTGGACTCATGAATCCCTACGTGGATGATCAGTAACACATCTTTCTCTTCACTGCTACTTACTTAGGAAGCATTTGCCCTTTTTTTCTGCAGCATTATGAGTTACCATTGATCCTGGTTTGTGCAATATCTATGTTTTTTTGACGCCTCTAGCCCAATCTGTGCTAGTTTACAATTTTGTACACAGTATATGTCTCCAGCAGGTACTTATACAATTTTGCTATTTTGTATATATGTTGTGTTTTCAGCATTTGCATGTGTAATTATTAACATGTTGTCCCTGTACGTGTATCTATGTTAGATACACGCGCTCCTGCATTACCCGATGCCATTTGTTATTTGTTGATGTCACATGATGTTTTTGGTCTCCAGGCAACCGCTCGAGCGTCCGGGCGCACAGGAAGTGCGCGACGGAGTTTTACTGTCGTCCGAGGACCCGGCGCCCGCAGCGATGGCGTGGATACATCAGGGGTGGTGAGTAGGTATATAAATGTTGTCTTGTATGCACTTTGTTTATCCTGAAGACGATATTAAATTATCGAAACGTCGATTAGACCCAACTAGTGACCGCTGTGTCCTTTGTTGTTTGACTGAAGTCCCACGAGTGCCACTCCTTCTTTGTGGATATACATGGTCCTTGGATCACTTGAGGAGGCACCGGGGCAATTGTGTTTGTGTTTAACAGTGCCGGTCCCCACATCGTACTATATATATATATATATATATATATATAAAATATACACACACATGTATATACACACACTCAATATTCTCCAGCACACCAGGTTCCCCTCAGGGTAACGTGTTCCAGGGCTCTCCTGGGGGGTATGTGCTCCCAAATATGCAGGTAGGAAAGAACAGGCAGCACTTGGAGACTCCAAAATAGTAAAATATCCCAACAGGTTCGTTTCATTAATCTACGTTTCTGGGATGGTCTCCCTTTCCTGTCCTGAAGAAGGGCAGACCATCCCCGAAACATAAATTAATAAAAGCACCTTCTTGGGACATTTCACAATTTTTGAGTCTCTAAGTGTCGCATATATATATATATATATATATATATATACAAGGTAGAAAATCCGGCAGACTTAAATAGAAGACATGTATGTCAAAGCAAACTCCAACATTTTGGGGCTGTCCCACCCCTTTGTCATGGTAAATAACAAAGAACAAAGTGTGTAACCTACTTAAATACCCGGCAAAGCCCGCCAGTGCACACCGCCGCCAGGTGTACGACTTCCTGGTCCTGGCGCCTTCCATGCACATCATTGGTGATGCGGCCACCGGTTGTCCTGGTTACCAAGACGCCCGGCGCGGCTACCATCCCACGCTGTAATTAAACATAGTGACTGTTTACAGAACCCGTATATCCCATCATAGCTCCACTGCGAGCAGGAGCACTCAAATATATTTTAGTGTTTTAGTGAACACCATATTAGAGGGAAATAAGTGTATTAACTTCCATACACTTATCGTAATGCTTGAGGATCAAGCCCAAAAGAAAATAAATAAGGGCTGATCCATATTGCTTTCTAAAAAAATGGTCAAAGAAGTTTGTGACTCTGCGCACTGAGTATTGTCTGTTCGGGCTAGCTGCCGCACTTAGGTGACTAACCTATAACAGTAACTGGATAATAAAATGCTGCGCTTGGCCCTACTCGTTGTGTGGGTATCTCATATAATTATTATTATTATTATTATTATTTTTCTAATTTACGAGTAAAGAATAATTATATTATTGTGGTAGGTCCATCTTTCCACACATTGGCTATTTCCATTATACATCTCTCTCTATATACATTTATATGAGATACCCACACAACGAGTAGGGCCAAGCGCTGCATTTTATTATCCAGTTTCTAAAAAAATGTATCACATCCACATTAGGTAAATCTATAGTGGTCACCTGTACTAAACAGTGCTGCCTCTATTCTCGATTAAAGTGACCTATAAAAAAAGTATAATATCTTAGTGTTACTGGTTATTGGTATAGTAATAGTGTGTGTTAATATTAGCCATATTTAATTAAAATATTAATATGGAAGTGAAAAAAAAAAAATATATATATATAATAGTTTTTTTTACTTTATTCCACTTTTAGAGGCAGTAGCTGTCCACCCCCGAACACCCCCCCCCCCCCTGTTATTTCCTCATCAGCACTGACGCCCAGGATCTACCATAGCAGAAAGCAGTGGCACCACTGTTATTGACGCTGGAGTCCGGGGTCCGCGGTGCGAGCTACAATCGAGAAACTACATAAACTACACCTCCCAGCAGCCCTTACTGCAGTGAGCTCCCGGCAGCAAGGGCTGCTGGGAGCTGTAGTTTATGTAGTTTCATGACTGTAGCGCGCACCGCGGACACAGTGTACGCCAAGTACACTGCTGTCTGCTATGGTCGTCAGTGCAGGTGTCAGTGCGGGTGACGACCTTGGGGGACGGGGGCGGGAGTGGACTGCTGCTGCCATTAATATTAAATCTACGTACTGTCCGCGTGTGGCACCGCTGGGCAGCGCCTGTCCTCGGCTGGCGCCCCTGAAAGTGCCATCCTGGCCAATAGGTAGATATGCCCCTGCTTACCAGTACTGGACATAGTATTTTCCATAAAAAAATTTCAGAGCAAACATGGCCACGCCTCCCAGATTTAGACACACCCCTTTACTACCTAGGTGTCGTAGATAACTCAACAGCCCTGTGCATGCTTCAAGTCCTACTACAGACAGTAGCTGAACTGCCAGAGACAGTGTTGGACTGGCCCACAGGGGTACAGGGGAAACTCCCAGTGTGCAACACAGCCTGGGGCCCTACCTCCTCCTCTAGGAATCAGGTTTATCAGGTTCTAGACTGTGCACTTAAAATTATACATTATACATATGTTACCTTGTACTGCACAGGGCTATGGTGTATTTTTTATTGTGCATTGCTGTTTTCAATCTGGTATATTATCATGCATGCACTAGCAGTATTTACTATATAAATATATCAAGGAGCCCAGACCATGCACTCTCTAATGATTAGCCAAGCTTCTGTAGAGTGGCCACACCCCTAAACATGGGCCCCTAACACTACACCCCCCGGTGGGCCCTTCATGCCCCAGTCCAACACTGGACGGAGACAACAGAGTCAGTTGCCACCAGGCTCTAAGCCCGGAAGGGGGCACTTCCTTCAATGTCTCCCATTAAGTGTCCTAAGTCACTGCTGTAATAGAGGAGCCTGTAAGCATGTGGCACCAACTCTTGCAATTATACCCGTTAAATGCCCACATGAATCCTGTGGAGGCATGTGTACTCTGTTGGTGCAAATGCTAAACTGCATTGGTGACAGTGGGCAGAGGTATTACAGAGCCAGTGCGTGGTGAGCCAGGAGTTTCACCAGCGGGCTGGCTTCTGAGTGGCAACCTCAGCGGCAGAAAGGGGGCTAGCGGACAGGCGTTAAATAGAAGTGCCCCGGACCATTAGGGATGCTGAGGCGGCCAGGGTAAGGAGAGGGAGCTGCACTGACTGAAAACAGCGACGGTACCTGCAAAAGCCCGGGAGCCTGAGTCAGACGGAGCCCAGTAGAGGAGGAGGGAGCGGCCGGAGGGTGTCGGGAGAGGCAGCTGAGCGCTTTGTAGTGATGACAGTGACACATTAATGAGGCACCAGGATACCGATTAGGACTAGGAGGCAGACTAGGCCAGTGATTCTGATTCCTTCCAAGTGGATGGTGTCCCGTCCCAAGGGGGAGCCAGTTCAAAAGTAGTCATCAAGAGGCGAAGAAGAAGGGAGCCTGAAATATATTGTATAAGAGACTGCAGAGCTGGACTTGAAGACTGCGGAGAGCAGACAGGTCTATTGCCATTTATCACACACACACACACACACACACACATACACACACACACACACACACACACACACACACACACACACACATCTCTGCAGAAACCGTCAATAGGGCCTAATTCAGACGTGGTCACTGCAGCGACAGTGAACACAGGCTGAAGCCCTGTGCTGTGTGCACATGTGCAGCAGCCGCACTACGTGTGCGCACACAGTGAGATGTGAATCCATTTCACTAGTGCGAATGCCTCTGCCTGATTGACAGGCAGAGGCGGTCGCGGGGCGCTCAGAGGTAAGTGTGTCCGGACCGTTTGCCTTCGCAGCTAGGCTGCGTAGGCAGGGAGCTACTCGGCATGTGCGAAAGCATCACTGCTGAGCAATGCTTTTGCATGTCTGTGGGGAGGGGGGTAGAGTCTGGCATGCATTTGATCGTAGATGTTCATTTTTTCACACATCTACGATCAGTTCTCAGTTAGGCCCATAGAGTGATACAAGTCCCAGCCCTCATAGTAATACAGTATATAGAGATCTAAAAATAACCCTAACCCTCCCGTACCATGGCCTAACCCTCTCCCTAGTGCCAAACCCTCCCCCTAGTGTCTAACTCTCTCCCAAAGGGTCTAACCCTCCCCCTAGTGCCTAAACCTAACCCTCCCATCCCACAGCCTATCCCTCCCCTAGTGCCTAACCCTAACCCACCCATCCCACAGCCTGTCTCTCCCTAGTGCATAACCCTAACCCACCCGTCCCACAGCCTGTCCCTCCCCTAGTGCCTAACCCTAACCCACCCGTCCCACAGCCTGTCCCTCCCCTAGTGCCTAACCCTAACCCACCCGTCCCACAGCCTGTCCCTCCCCTAGTGCCTAACCCTAACCCACCCGTCCCACAGCCTGTCCCTCCCATAGTGCCTAACCCTAACCCACCCGTCCCACATTCTAACCCTCTCCCTAGTTCCGAACCATCCCATGGCCTAACCCTCCCCCTAGTTCCTTACCCTATTCCTCCCGTCCGGCAGCCTAACCCTCCCACTAGTGCCTAACCCTAACCCTCCTGTCCCACAGCCTATCCCTCCCCCTAAGTTCCTTACCCTAACCCTCCCTTCCCGCAGCCTAACCCTCTCCCTAGTGCCTTACTGTAACCCTCCTATCCCACAGCCTATCCCTCCCCCTAGTGCCTTACCTAACCTGCCCATCCTGCAGCCTATCCCTCCCCCTAGTGCCTTACCTAACCCGCCCATCCTGCAGCCTATCCCTCCCCCTAGTGCCTTACCTAAACCGCCCATCCTGCAGCCTATCCCTCCCTAGTTCCTTACCATAACCCTACTGTCCTGCAGCCTTACCCTCTCTCTAGTGCCTAATCCTCCTGTTCTGCAGCCTAACCCTCCCCCTAGTGCCTAACCCTAACCTATCCCACAGCCTAATCCTCTACCTAGTTCCTTACCCTAACCCTCCCGTCCCGCAGCCTCACTCTCTCTCTAGTGCCTTACTATAACCCTCCCATCCCACAGCCTATCCCTCCCTCTAGTGCCTTACCTAACCCGCCCATCCTGCAGCCTATCCCTCCCTAGTTGCTTACCATAACCCTACTTTCCTGCAGCCTAACCCTCTCCCTAGTGCCTAACCCTCCTGTTCTGCTGCCTAACCCTCCCCCCAGTGCCTAACCCTAACCTATCCCACAGCCTAATCCTCTCCCTAGTTCCTTACCCTAACCCTCCCATCACACAGCCTAACCATCTCCCTAGTGCAAAACCCTAACCCTCCCGTCCCGCAGCCTAACCCTCTCCCTAGTGCCCAACCCTAACCCTCCCTGTTCAAAAGACTAAGGAGTCCATTTATCAAATCATATGCATTGTGATCTGAGCGCAATATTGGCACCCAGGATGGCATTGCAATATTCAGTCATGTCGAATGAATGTATGATCCAGTTTCTGAGCCCGTCCCTGCAAAGTACTGTAAGGGCTTCTAAATGTGACCCAGAGCCTGTGAGGACCTGAGCAGGCGTGCAGAGAGGACGGCTGTGATTGTTTGTGTGGATGGCAGTCGGGCCTCAAGAGAGCAACAGATATGTAGCAGGCCCAGCAGTGCGCAGTCAGAAATGGTAGGCCAAAAAAATGAGTGCAAAGTAAGTGAATCTCGGAAATAACAACTAACAATAATATCTGATATTATAGGGCATGTATTGCATGTATGTTTAAAGAACTGTTGCTTAGATACAATAAAATCTTAGTAATACCTCATTGGCCTCTGTTTTAACCTTTGCACATTACTAAAACATATCTGTCAGCTTTAATTTATGAGATTACTTGAAGGAGAGTGTTTGGTTCAGCACTGTGAGCTGCGTCTGGTAGTGAGGGGAGGAGACATTAGACAGCTGAAAGTTCTTAGATCTTCCCAGTTCCCACCAAGTCACAGACTAACTATGCAGCAGTAAGTAGAAGATGAAACAGAGGCAGTATCCAGTTTACACTAACATACAGTAAATACTACATTCCCCATCCAATAGTTCATTAGATCTCATTGCAATGTAAAGAGAGATTCCCTCTGACACTGTCAAACATTAAAGCTTGATTCCACACAATAACTAGTTTTTAACTACCCTTGGGGGTCATTCAGAGTTGTTCGCTCGCAAGCTGTTTTTAGCAGCTTTGCACACGCTAAGCCGCCGCCTACTGGGAGTGAATCTTAGCTTATCAAAATTGCGAACGAAAGATTTGCAATATTGCGAAAAGACTTCTCTGTGCAGTTTCTGAGTAGCTCGAGACTTACTCTGCCAGTGCGATCAGTTCAGTGCTTGTCGTTCCTGGTTTGACGTCACAAACACACCCAGCGTTCGCCCAGACACTCCTCCGTTTCTCCAGCCACTCCCGCGTTTTTCCCAGAAACTGTAGCGTTTTTTCACACACTCCCATAAAACGGCCAGTTTCCGCCCAGAAACACCCACTTCCTGTCAATCACATTACGATCACCAGAACGAGGAAAAAACCGTGAGTAAAATTCCTAACTGCATAGCAAATTTACTTGGCGCAGTCGCAGTGCGGACATTGCGCATGCGCACTAAGCGGAAAATCGCTGCGATGCGAAGAAATTTACCGAGCGAACAACTCGGAATGACCCCCCTTGCCTTTACCCCAAACTAGCACAACTGTGGGGTCCCAAACCAGGAGGCGGTTATCAGTGGGGGTCAATCAGCGGTTACAATTCTAGCAGGAGCGAGTTATGATAAGCTGCGGGGATCCCCGGTGGAACTCTGTTTTGATTATAGCAATTTATTCTGTGTTATCTTATAATTGACTACATGCATGTATATTATTTCTAGTACAATTATTGTTTGTATTTTTTTGAGCATCCCTTTTGGAGAGTCAACGCCTTAGAGTGTCCTGCTGTCCAATATATTTGTCAAGGGGAGTCAGTGTGGAGACATGAAATAGCTGCACTGTACTTGCTCCTTCTGCTAATGAGAACCTTATAATAATTCCGTCTTTCAGTAATAAAGGTGGAAAGAAAGTCTCTTGACATTGCCTGGCACCTTTCTGACAGCTACATCCTTTCACACGCTGGCATAATGCAAGCTCTTCTGCTTTGAAGATAGAAAACGTGGTGGTTTTCCTGCCTTATCTTTTACCAGAAACAGATTCTTATCGCAAAGTAAAATAAAGTAGGGACGGCTTACTCTTAATTGAATCAATCTTTGCTCTGTGCACTCAGTTTTTTGTACAATCCAGATATCTATATATAACATTTAGACATGGCTCGTTAAATAATGTTAAAAGACAATTACTCTGATCTATAGGTCAACCATTTTATTTTGTTTTATAGCTCTTTCTTCTATACATGTGCTAGTGTCGTTTTCAGAATATATACCAGGCTTATTGAAACAACAAATCAAAACCATTTTTATTTTTTTAGACGCTGACTGTATATGGCCTGTTCCATATTTACTTACTCTACAGGAACAGCCAGTAAGCTCCCGAAAATCTGGTTGACCTCCTGGATACCCGGCAAAGTGGACAGTGGACACACAGTGGAAGTTGCTCAATAATACTCCTTTTCCACTAGCTTTAAAAACACGGGTAAATGTGTGGGGCGCGCATTTACTTGTGTTTTTTCCTAGTGGAAACTGCTTCCCCTGCAAATTCCCGCATCAAGTGATCCGGGAATCCCACTCGGGTATCTTGCCGGGTTGAACACGTGTTCAACCCGGTAAGCTGTTTAGTGTGAACGGAAGCCGTGTCGATGCGATACGGCTCCCGTTCACAGTGAACGGAAGGGTGGCGTCACTAGCAACGTCACCAACCCGGCAATATGCGCTGTGGGAAAGGGAGCTGTAGCACGGGTCGCAGCCGTGTCAGGTTCCCGGCTGCGACCCGTGCTACAGGTGGAAAAGGGGTATAAGTTTGGCAGCACTTATCAGTACTTAAGGCCTAATTCAGATCTGATCGCAGCAGCAAATTTGTTAGCTAATGGGCAAAACAATAGGCCTAATTCAGACCTGATCATTAGGCTGCGTTTTTTCACAGTGGGCGATCAGGTCCAAACTGCGCATGTGTATGCACCACAATGCGCAGGCGCGTCACACTGGTACAAAGTGGATCACCGCTCAGCGATGGGTTTGTGCGACGGATCCGTTCGCACGGGCGATCGCAAGGAGATTGACAGGAAGAAGGCGTTTGTGGGTGGCAACTGACTGTTTTCAGGGAGTGTCTGGAAAAACGCAGGCGTGCCCAAGCGTTTGCAGGGAGAGTTCCTGATGTCAATTCCAGTCCCAAACAGGCTGATGTGATCGCAGCGGCTGAGTAAGTCCTGGGCTACTCAGAGACTGCACAAAATCTGTTTGTACAGCTCTGCTACACATGCGTTCGCACAGAGCCGGCCCTAGGCATAGGCAAACTAGGCAAATGCCTAGGGCATTTGGCATGCCTAGGGGCACAAGCAGCTTCTGCTGATTAAAATGATATGTGGCATGCCTATATTCTGTGTGTGACTGCGACTGTATCTGCATGCTAAATGCTATGCTACAGTGGATTCCTGAAAATCACTGTAACGTAGCATTCCATATGCAGATACAGTCACATTCACACACAGAATATAGGCATGCCGCATATCATTTTAGTCAGCAGAAGCTGTTTGTGCATCCTAGCCATATAGCAATGCAAATAAGATGCATTTTCATCAAAAAAGGCACCCAACGTTAGCAGAGCTGCCAGCTGGTTCATGCCAGACATCTCCTGCTGCATGGTGTATTGAGGCAAGATATATGAGGACACATCTGTATCCAAGCAGAGGCAGAGGTCACAGTGTTAGCGGCCATGTGGGTACTGTGTGCGGGTGGGATGGTTGTGCAATAGTGTTTCAGTTGGGGGTACTATTGTGTGGCCACGCCCCTTACCAGCAAGAACACACCCCTTTATGGGCTGTGCACCAAATGTGTGCAGTCTTCCTATTTAAAATATAGGGGGTATGAACACCAAAATGAGGACTGCAATGGGTGAGAGGTGATAGTGCTGAGAAAAGGGTGTAGGGTCAGAGGCGGAACTAGCGGTGGTGCTAGGGGGCACCAGCCAAAATCTTGCCTAGGGCATCATATTGGTTAGGACCGTCTCTGCGTTCGCACACTTGCAAAGCGAAAATACACTCCCCTATGAGGTGGCGACTATCTGATCGTAGCAGTGCAAAAATCGCTTGCTAGGCCCCATGTGCACTGCAGGGGGGGCAGATATAACATGTGCAGAGAGAGTTAGATTTGGGTGGGGTGTGTTCAAACTGAAATCTAAATTGCAGTGTAAAAATAAGGCAGCCAGTATTTACCCTGCACAGAAACAAAATAACCCACCCAAATCTAACTCTCTCTGCAAATGTTATATCTGCCCCCCCCCTGCAGTCCACACGGGGGGTCATTCTGACCTGATCGCTCGCTGCAGTTCTTCACAGTGCAGCGATCAGGTCAGAAGTGCGCATGCGCCGGCGCACTCATGGCTGACAGCCGACAGCTATCGTTACCTAGCGATCGCCTCTGCCTGATTAACAGGCAGAGGCGGTCGCTGGGAGAGAGGGGGCGACATGGCAGCATTTGGCTGCCGTTTTGTGGGCGCGGTCCAGCCAATGCAGGCATGGACAGACTGTGTTGGGGGGCGGGCCGCAGCAGCTGCGTGACATCACACACAGCCACTGCGACCTGCGCAGCGACGAGTAGCTCCCAGCCAGCACGCAAAAGCTGCGCTGGCCAGGAGCAACTCCTGAAGTGCAAAAGCATTGTCGCTGTGCGATGCTTTTGCACTTCTGCGACAGGGCAGGGACTGACATGCGCGGTGGGCTAGCTCTGTGCTGGGCGTCCCCCCGCATGCCTGTGTTACTGATCGTAGCTGTGCTAAATTTTGCACAGCTACGATCAAGTCGGAATCACCCCCATGGTTTTGCCCATTAGCTAAAAAATTTGCTGCTGCAATCAGATCCGAATTAAGTAGCAGAACTTACAATCCTTGTGATCACTTGCTGGGGGCCTCCCATTGCTGGGCAAGGCCGCCCAGCATTCTGACCACCGCCCATCCTCCCCTTCCTTGACCAAGCAGAAATTGCGATCGCACCTAAAATTCTGCTTGATCGCTAAAATTAAGGTAGCCTCCTGCCGGCGCAGCCTGGCTATGCCCGCAGGAGGCCTGTCACCATCTTTTTGATCACAGCGTCTGCGTGTGATGTCACGCAGCCACCCCGATCACGCCCCGTCACGCACCCTGTTCATACCATCACGCCCCCATTTCTTAGCCACGCCCCCACAATGATCTATCTCCGCCTTGGAAATTAAGCATTGCCCCTCCCCCGAACGCCTCTGCCTGATTGACATACACATGCGCCCGCATCCTTTTAGTAATTTTTGTGGTTGGATCGCATCTTGTGATCCAACCTGAATTGTTGAAAGAACTATTTAGTGTGCACTCCATTCCCTGTTTTCTGCCTGGTAAAGTGAGCAAGTATTCCGGAATCAGCCAGCACCTGTTCGCAGTTGCCCACTTAACCAAATGAATGTGGGCAGGCACTGCACTGAAATGCGTACTCTGGCCCCTCCCACCACTTCACATATTTATTAAGCTCCGAACACTGAGAGTTTACAAAGTTTTACTGCAGGAATGGACGCCATCTTCCGATGGTGGTAGTGCCGGAGCCTCACTTCTTTTATTCAAGGGAAATCTGAAATACAAAGAAAGATTCATCCAGACCTTTCTTTATGTATGCCTGTACTCACACTGCCTGTGTTCCCCACTACTTATCAGGCTGCAAAAGTAGTAGTGCTAGGTGTTGGCAGTGGGGCAATACTGACGTCATTGGAGCTCCAGGACTTTGGTATCCTCCCCAGCTACTTGCGACTATGGGAAGGCATTAGGGCTTGATATTGAATAGGCCCCTACATGAGTAATAAAGATGTACATGAAAGTAGTATGCAATAATGTTATTTTTGATGTGCCATTAGAAAGGCATATATTAAAGTGTTAAATGAAGAGTTATTAGATTGAGCATTTACTGAGTCCAGGGACGTGCAGTCAGGGGAGGCAGGGGAGGCTGTGCCTCCCCTGTCATTAATGATTACAGTAATACAAAGAAGATACTTATGACATATTCTGTGTCATAAGTATCTTCTTTACATTATTCTAATCATTTTAAGACATTAAATTAGTTTGGGAGGCACTGATAGCAAGTGCCTCCCACTGACAACAGTAACGGGATAGAGCGGGTGGGCAGGGCCAAGCACTGGGTTGTAAATGCCCATTGAATAAAGCAGTGTAAGTGGCACTTATACATGTGCCTCATTGACAGGGATGGGCTTCCCCTGCCAGCGATGCACATGTGATTGGACAGCGGATCCAGTGCTGGATCCGCTGGTCCAATCACCCATTGATGCGACAGAATAAGGCTCCCCTCTCTTCATTCCAGCTGGGGGTGGTGTGAGCCTTCCTGACAGGAGAAGCCCGCGCCCGGTGCTCACCGTTACCCCACAGCTGGCAGCGCCGGGAAGTCCAGAGCGTCAAGTGCAGCAGCAGCTAATCAGCGACGACGGTGGTAATCCCGTAGCTTGGAGTGCATTGTGCAGCGGCAGCCGGCGCTCTCCTATTCTTCCTTTCAGGTAGCAGCCTCAGCAGTGCCGGCGCCTGCTGTACTCCTCCGCCGGCGGCTCTACACACAGGCTGCTGGGGATGTACTGGAGAAGCCAGTGCCTCCCCAGCCATTGAACTCACCACACGTCACTGTTACTGACTGTCTTATATAGATTATAGATCATATCTGCATTCCAATAAGTTGAAAATGCATGCTGCCCGCATGCCAGCATAATGAAAGCTATTGGTATGGCTGGAGGCTAATATTGGAAATGATTTAAATTCATCATGTAACCTGTGTTTTGTCATGTATACAGTACAGTAGTTATAGTAAAAACAAAACAGCATAAGGAAATGGGTGTATTACGTTATGCCGGCTGTCAGGATCCCGGCGCCCAGCATACCGGCACCAGGATCCTGACCGCCGGCATGCAGGGTGAGCGCAAAAGAGCAACTTGCGGGCTTGCTGCGCTCGCCACACAGTAGGCTACACGCACCACGCTATTTATTATCCGCCCAGGGGTGTCGTGGACACCCCAAGAGGGAGAATAGTTGTCAGTATGCTGGCTGTCGGGATCCCGGCGCAGGTATGCTGAGTGCCGGGATCCCGACAGCCTGCATATCAAATGCCTCCTTAAGGAAATATGATATAATACATATGCAATGCGCTTGTACATACTCAGTATGTTGCCATAAACCTTAAGTTAAAATAAAAAAAAATCTTAGTAAACCAACACCAGTGTCACTGATGCACACCATGTCAACATGTCTATAATGTTGGCCTTAACCATGTTGGTAGTGGTGACACACATGTGCCCAGCGGGTCCAGCAGACAATTATGGGTCCCGGCGGTCATGTGACCATCATTTCCATGTCAGACCTTCAATCCTCCAGCATTCGGGTATTTCTCAGCTTTCCTTAATCTTATCCCTACCATTAACCTTTCCTCTGGTACCTAACCCTAACCTCCCCCCACCACAACCTAACCCTAGCCTTACCACACAACTTAACCCCTACTAACACTAACCACCCCTCCTACAGCTTATTCCTGAACTTCCCCCACAGTCTAACACTCCCACCTGCAGCCTAACCCTAACCTGCCCTCCAGCAGCCTAAACCTAACCTTTCCCCGCACCCTAACACTAACCACCCCCCTGCAGCCTAACCCTAAACTTCACTGCAGACTAACCCTCCCACCAGTAGCCTAACACTAACCTGCCCTCCTGCAGCCTAACCCTAACCTTTGTTGCAGCCTAACCCTCCCACCTGCAGCCTAACCCTAAACACTCCTCCTATAGCCTAACCCTAACCTTCCCCCGCAGGCCACAGCCTAACACTAACCTTTCCCTGCAGTCTAACACTAACCTTAACCACAGCCTAACCCTAACCACACCTCCTGCAGCCTAACACTAACTTTCCCATGCAGCCTATCTCTCTCACCTGCAGCCTAACTATAACCACCCCTCCTGCAGCCTAACCCTTACCCTCCCACCTGCAGCCTAACACTAACCTTCCCCTGCAGCCTAACCTAATTTTAGCAATGTCGATGTCATAACTGTCAACATTGTGATGTTGACATTGTGATTGTTGACCTTCTGACATTCCCACCGACACATAAGACAGTAAAATTAAAGTGGATCGGACAGTTTTTATATCTTCTCTTTTGTCTAAATTCCTACAATTTTCTTCAAGTTGTTAGACTAGAAGGTCCCATGCATGTTCTCACTTCCAAGCACAGCTACCTTTGGACAATGAGATAACCTTCTGGGGACACATATGAAAGATGTCACTGGAATAAGAACAAGTTGATAAATCACTGCTGCCCCTTCCTCTGCTAAACAGGAAATAAACCATGGGGGTTATGGTGCCCTTCACTAGGATGGACTGTTTGACTGCTACAGCACTTTCCCTTACTGGATAATTGCTAGCATATGGGCGACTACTAATTCCAGGAGGCTCATGGGTTCCAACAGGATCTCTTTCCATTCCGCTTTCCATTGTGTCCCCAACTTTAATGGTAGTACTGTACAGTGTTGTGTCAGGGTGGAAATTCAATGTGTTGCCAGTGGCCCTCTGAAAGGGCCCAGGGGGCCCACAGATTGGGTAACCAGGACTGTAATCAGGTAATCCTTTCTGAGCCATTCCTTATACACATTCGGATCCTAGCTACTCAGGATATTCAACTCAATGATGACTGTCCCATGCTGCAATTACAAATCACCCACAACAGCAGATCTCCGCCTCCATCCATGCCACACCTACTACAGGAAATGGAGGGTTATTGGCCAGTGCCTGGGACACCCAGTTACCGGTATGGGCCTTTCGCAGGGTAGAATACTGTTGCTTGAAACAAGGTTCTGCCATAGTTTGACCTTTAATTAGACAAACAATAGACACCTCTGGCTCCTCCCTGCAGTATTCCCACCACAATGGAACTCTCCCAAACTAGACCGGCCGAATTCACAAAATGTTTGACCATCCCCCCGGTTAGCCCCATGACGGTAGAGGATTCTAGTTTAAAGGCAGTGATGGGATGATAGCGTCCTTTATCAGAGGTGTTAATCTGCCTTTAACTTAGTTACTTTGTTGTCATTTACTTTATACATCTCATAAATCTGGTATCAATTTTAATAACCAATATATGGTAAATAGACACAAACAAAAAGGCGGAACAGCTGATATGAGACAGGACAGCTTACTGCTGACACGACAGTTCTGATCTCTGTCAGCAATGTAGTTGTGTCTAAATACAGTAATATCTGAAATCTTTCCCATCGCCTAAGCTCCAGAATCTGTTGGTAAAGATATAGGAAGTGAGCTGGCATGAGGACATTCACACGGCTAATTGGTCTGACAGCCCTGTTTATTTATTCATTGTTTTGTGATGAGCAGGGTTGAAAGATATTCCTGCATGAGCCCAGGCTGATATAGACCCACACAGTGTCTGGCACCAGGTGACGTAAACCAGTACAAAGCTTCCAATGTACCATCACTTTTCTGTCTGTCCTGCAGGAATAGGCAGTGACCTCAGACCTGTGAGAATTGATTGCAGAGATAACTGAAAGTTTTGCTGCGCTGCCCTACAGCTTTTAATCCAACTATTATCAAATGGTTTAAGCAAACGAGAATAAAATACTAAGATCATTTTGTAACCACTTAGGTCATGTGCGACTGTTTGCAAAGAGGTTAAAATGAAAATAATTACTGATTACAATGATTGCAGCTAGTCTAAGTCATGAGAGACTGGGGATTTCTGTGTTGCCCAGATGCAGAGTTGTGTCTCAGGTCAAAACGTACCTTGTGCGCTTATTCAATCTCTGTCACGTTATGTCTTCTCTTTAAATGCTTTTAATGCTGTCCATAGAATTTTACTTTGTGAAAATAAGTGCAGTATTGAGATAAAGACAAACGGCTTTTTAGGACCCATTGAGATTTTTTTCTGTCATAAACCAGGTGTTTTTTTATCTTTAGGGACCCCTAATGGAACAGAAGATGCTAAAATTGTACGAGGGTGGTTCAAAGGTAACAAAATCTCTCATGTGGTAATGGTATGGGACATAAGCCTATATGCTTTCTCTGATATTTGTATGCGATTTATGTTTATGCCATACATTCATTGTTTTTTTAAATCTGTGTTTTTACTATATATGTTCTGGATTTATCACCTTTGAGGTTTTTAGACTTCCTGTTCAATAATGGACAGGAAGTGAGGTCACTTTGTTTGGCCCACATGCAGCCTCCATTTTGACTGTCATTCTGCTATAAATATGCCTAACATGTCCCATATCATTATGCCCTTGATGAAGTCTTTGCAATTGGACGAAACACGTTGGGATTATACTGTACCTGGGAGCTCCACCATGATCAGATAAGCATGTAAAACTGTTATTCCTTGTACATGTGCTACGTGCTGTTTGTGTTTTGGTGAATAAAACTGTACTTACTTTAATATATATTATCTTAGGTTGGGATGGGTTGGTTCCTAATTTACCCACAGTGTATTTGAAGCAAATATGTAGTGTTAAAACACTACACACAATGTTATTTCTCATTTATGTACCTTGACATGTACCCTGTCACATGGCCGAAGATATCAAGTCTAAGTTAAGTTGTTAATTCTACTCATCTGTGCTACACTAGCACCTTAATGGCATCAGGCCACTTATCTTACAATGTTAAGCACGTTTAACATTTCATGTGTTTTAATTTTATATATATATATATATATATATATATATATATATATATATATATATATATACATATACAAACCCTCAGAACCCTGTACCCTTGCCAGGTTGAACATACAGTTTTTTTTCTTTTGCTGTGCTGACCTCACCCTGCAGCTATTCACAGCCTCAATCTTATTACAAGTCCCATATGTACAGAAATATGTATTTACTCTACCAGCAGTTAATAATGATACTGGATTTGTTTTAGGCACCTGTGCCTCAGTCCCTCACCCCAATGCACTGCAGTTCATAAAAACTTGCCCTTCCAGGTTCTCCTAAGCCTATTCTCTCCTTCGTTATACTGTACAATAAAGGAAAAAGAGGAGGTACAAAACATGACATCATATTTTCTAACACAGGTGCTGATTGGACAGAGTTGCAGGTGGTTCAAATGGGCAAATGTTTGGCACACCACTAAAGTATACAGATTGGAGCATTTGAAACAAAACAAAACTCATCTGCTCGCCCCAGGCGGTGCTATACATACATTTATATTTCCAATCCATCAGCAGGAAAATGAGAGAACTCTACATTTTCTGCAATTATTATAAGCACATTATCCTTCTATGTTAAAAGGATTTGCAGATAAATATTAAAAATGAAAAAATTACCTCTCATGTTCTTGCAGCTGTTCAGTGGATGGAGACCCTAGCTAAGAAAGGTCTCGTATTAACAATATATGAGATGGAAAATATAGCCTACTAGCTAGGTCATTGCCAAGGAAATATAGTAAACATTTAGTCCCAGTGGATTCTGGTGAGCATATCATATTGTCCCTGTGTGTTTAAAACTTTGGATAGTCCAGCTATTTTATTCAGTGCTGCATAAATAAATGGAGAGTGGATATATAGCCTTTATCGTATCCAGCTACCAATGTTACCCTGTAAACAGTACATTACTGCAAGTAAACCCACGGGATAGGGAAATGGCAAGAAGCAAAGGGGTTGATTCAATCAGACCACATGCCAATCTTATGGTACCTCTGAACTCGCAGATTTTTGTTCACAGCCCGCAGTCCGGAGCGAGATGGAGGATGAGCTAATATGCCGTAGGTGTTATCATTGGTGTGGTTTCTATGCTTCATTACTATAGCAATTCACCCTACTGCTAATTGAATCAACTCCAAATAGCTAATTTATCAAGGCTTGGAGAGTGATAAATTGCTTGGTGATAAAGTACCAACCAATCACCTCCTAACTGTCATTTATCAACACAACCTGTAACATGGCAGTTAGGAGCTGTTTGGCTGGTACTTTATCTCCGTGCAATGTATCACTCTCCAAGGCTTGATAAAGCTGGGCCTAATTGTTATAAATAGACCATATGGATTGTAAGAAATTTACACCTTTGAAGAAGCTGCAGGGGTTAGCAGCGAAACGCGTCAGGAGTCTCCCCGTCACCTTCATATCCACTGCATGAAATTTCTTTGTTCCCAGACCTATACTAGACTAAAAGCCAAGCAAAGTACCACTTCTGTGGACAAATCTCCACTTCATTAACAGATTGCATTCTACCCAAAGGATGCCGTATTTCTGGTAAAGACCCCCTTTCTGAACATTGCTATTGCATTCATGGGACTATTCCTCCAGCGGTAAATCTGTGGTAATAACCATCCTTTTGGACTGTGTTGTCAGTTCTAAGGAGTACTTTATTGTCCATCCTCAATTCACTTGCAGTCCAGATTTTATTAATAAAATAAGCACCATATGCTGTGGATTAATATAATGGTAACTAGGAGCCTTTATTCTGTTTGTAATGAATTGTTCAAATTTTTTTATTGATCAATTATTTATTAAATTGTGTACATTTCTTACAATCCATCTGGCATATTTATAACATCCATTTAGCGCTGCTATTTCATTTGCTATTGTACACATAAATACACTGACTACATGACTACTGTCCCAAATGTTTCAAATCTTCAAATGGTGAAGTGGACGAATGGAGAAGTTGCCCATAGCAACCAGTCAGCATCTGCCTATCAGTTTATAGAATGTACTTGTCCACTTCCAAACTCTACAGAAGGTTTGATACATTCACTCTTGAGTCTCACTTGCGCCTCTTGTGCCAGTTCTTTCCTTTTCCCATTAGGTTGTAAGTTCTCTCCCTACCTTTTATTTTGGTATGCGGTTAATATACCGCCTGACGGGATCCAGGCATTCAGGATCCTAAAGCCGGAATCCCATCAGTCGGCTAAATGCCGGTGGTTGGAATCCCGACCACAGCCCCGTAATCCGACTCCTTTGGTGGGTCCACGCCACCACCCAAGTGGGAATATAACATGTGGCGAGCAAAACTTGCCATCGGGCCAGGTGTATGGCGAGAGGACTCGCTGCCAGTGTGCTGGCTGCCGGGAATTCGCAATCGGGATACTGACAGCCGGCATCCTGACAGCCAGTATAATGTATGTATTCCCTTTATTTCATGTCAACATTTCATTGTTTTACCATGTACATCCATTGTGTCCCATTTAATGTGTGTTCTGAGTAATGTGGAAGGTGTAGGTTCACCAGCAATGGGTATAAGTATTCCATTAATTTATCGGAAAGGGCATATTACCACTGATCATGTTTGGAAAGCCAAATACAGGAGTTTCATCTGCAGCATGGGTAGGTACACAACCTCTGGGATAAATCTAAGTCGAAGAGTAATGACATGAATGCATGTGCCACAAATGTGTACAACCGTGACACAGTGCCGCAGCAATGTTATGCCTAGGATCTATCTACTGTAGTTTACTTGCACCAGCGGCAAGTCACATGTTCAGAAAGAAGTTTGGTTGTGAGCAGGTGATAACTATAGGGAGGCATATGTATGTTTAGCTCTGCCGCTAGGTTTGTATTAATCAACAGTATAAAGAAGGAATATGCAGGGGTAAACAAATAGATGATGCCACGTAACTTCAATACTATAAAGTTATTGGGGTCAATGTACAAAGCCTTGGAGAGAGATATGTGGACAGAGATAAAGTATTAGTCAACCAGCTCCTAACTTCCTAACTGTCTTGTTGCAGGCTGTGTTTGAAAAATGACGGGAGCTGGTTGGTTGGTATTTTATCTACGTCCATTTTATCTCTCTTATTACATAGACACTTTAGAGGCCATGTTATCATTGAGGGCCAGATGGCGCGTTTCAGAGGGGGATACTTATCACCAGAGCAATTCAGCATTGCTCCAGTGTGGGGACAACTTCTCCGAGAAGCAGCTGCCTCTGCAATCAATAACACTATTTCTGTAGTAGCAGCATTACTTACCACCCCTATTGCTGGCTTCTGCACATGTGTGACCTGACATCACACATGCACACAGCCACTTGGCACGCTATGAGGAGACACAGAGGGATCGCTTCGATGCCTCTCCGCAACCCTAGACCTCCATCCCATAGGATATAGCGGGGCTTCAATAACAACAGCTATCTGAAAATGGGATTTGTTCTCGCAGGCAAACTCTGAAAACTTTTTTCAGAGTTTGCTGAATATTAGGTGGCCATATTGGACTCCTAATAATGAATGGGCCATTACATATAACATGCAGAAATTAGCATTTCCGCAAGTGTAATGGGCAATTTTAATGATGATGAATAGGCCCCTTAGTAGAAAAATAAGATGAGAACTAAATGGAGAGGAATGAGCCATTCTGGATCCGTGAGGGCTGCGGTACACCCCTTGTTAAATCCTGTTGCTGGGACAGAACAATACATCACTAAACCTTATAAAAAAATATGGTTAGGGACCTGGTGATGCTATTCTTGAAGCCAGACCAGGCTTCCACAGGCTTCAATAAAATAGAGCTGTGGGCTCAGGTGAACACGTGCATTCCAAGTAATGTGAGCAGTGATACGTAGAGCAGAACAGGTCTCTGTTTAGAGCAGAACAGTGGCCTTAGGTAAGCAAAGGACCTTCAGAGGAAATGTAGTCATTACAGTAGGTCATAGAAACATAGAATTTGACAGTAGATAAGAACCATATGGCCCATCCAGTCTGCCCTTGAGAGTTAGGGTATTAGGTTTAGTGGTTAGAGTATTAGGTTTAGGGTATTAAGGTTAGTTTAGGTGTTTGGGTTAGGGGTTAGGGTTAGTTTAGGGTATTGGGATAGGTGGTAAGGTATTTGGAATAGGATAGTAGGGTCAGTTTAGTAGTGGTATAAGTTAGGGTATTAGGGTTAGTTTAGGGGACAGGGTTAGGGTATTATGGAAAGGGTATTAGGATTGGTTTAGTGGTTTTACTGGTATAGCCCCGGATTCAAGTTATGTGCCTCAACTCCCGGGAATAGTGGTGCAGAGAGGGTGGTTTAGTCATCCGGTGGTCAGTGGGGTGCAGGGACCAGAGCCCCAGCCTACAGCAGCATCAGGAAGAATGTCAGGCAAAAACTCATGGCCAGGTCACCAAGGTCCAGCCTGGGAGAGTGTTCTGGAAGGAGTACAAGAGCCATAGAGGAAAGACTAAAAACAATCAAAAGTTTATCAAGCAAGTGCTATCTCCTTGCGATGTCCAGGCAGGGTACCCAGCAAGCAATGTCCAGGTATTTAAATTGGAGGGATTTTCAGGGAGACCTGTTTCCTATTGTTTCCAAAAACTGTGTTTTTTCTGAATTTTCCCTTTAGGACATCCCGTCCCGAATCTCTTGGTTTGGAGCTCCTACAATTTTATCAAGTTTGTCAAATAAAATAAATATAATTTGTAAAAAGCTCAGTGTAAGATAAACCATTGTAGTATTTAAGGTTATACTAAAACATAAATGTCTTATTATATCTTATTTTAGACGGCTCGTGATAAAAATGCATAAACATTCTGGCTGTACTACTATATTCCAGATTATAACAAAATTAATGTAAATTCAAGGATTCGCCAAACATTGAAGGGTAGTCATACAGATGGGATATTTTTATCTTCATTTTTCATTCTGTGCTGCTAGCAATGTAACCTTAGTAGATGTTTTTTCAACTTATGCTCTTTTATTTAACTTTTTATACTTTCATTAGATAAACTTTTTTTTTAAATGATTTTTAATCTACTGAAAATGAACATGTTTTGTCTCATACGTACCACTGATAAAAAGCAACAAAGTGAATCAAGAATGCATAATTCATTAAGCATTAATAGATTTTCAAAATTTGTTTTTACTGTCAGATAAAGAGCAAATGTAAAACAGATACACCATACAGTCATACATAAAGTATCTACAGAGCAGCTTTACTGTAGTTATTACAGTCATGTAACAGAGTCTTTTTAGTACACGGATTAACATTTTTAGTTCAAACAAGTGTTTAAAAAACAAAATTCCATTTTTTTCCCCTCAGGACTAGAGATGCTTAAAAATGTTAAACTTGTTTATAGTAAAGTGGACAAATAACCCTGATTCGACAGTGGTTTGAAATTTGCAGCTCGTGTGCAATGTGTCAGGTTTGCACTAGACTTTCACAGTTAAGAGATGAGATTTTAAACTAAATTAAAAGATTTGAAAAGATAATTGATACATCCGGACCAAGTAGGCTTCATCTCTGGCCGCCAGGCCTCTGATAATACCAGGAGAGCCATAGATTTGATTTACTCTATCCATAAGCAGAAGCTACCCTCGTTGTTGCTAGCACTGGATGCCGAGAAGGCTTTTGACAGGATCTCCTGGCCCTTCGCTTTCTCGGTACTCCGGAGGATGGGCTTTTCTGGCAAATTCTTAGAAGGTGTTTCGGCGCTTTACGGATACCCTACTGCCATGGTTTCTGTTAATCGCCTCACCTCTTCCGCGTTCAGTATCAATAACGGCACCAGACAGGGATGCCCGCTCTCCCCGTTGCTATTTGCCCTAGTTATGGAACCGTTGGCAGCAAGGATCCGAGCTAATATAGATATAGCTGGAGTGCGGGTGGGCCCTTCTGAACATAAAATAGCGTTGTACGCTGACAATGTCCTAATATCACTGGGATCCCCTTCCCAGTCGTTACGGCCGCTCCATTCTGAGATAGACCTCTACTCTAAACATTCAGGTTATAAACTTAATACGAGTAAGACTGAAGTGTTGAATTTTTACATCCCCGGCCCGATTAAGCTCTCTTTGCAAAATTCCTTTCCATTTTAATGGCACAAGCAAAAGATTAAATACCTAGGTATTTTCTAACGCATAACCATCATCAACTTTACCAAGCTAACTTCCCTAGGCTTTTAGATCGAATTAAGTCGGACCTGTCTTCTTGGTCTAGTCTCTTTATCTCCTGGATAGGTAGGGTAAACTCAGTGAAGATGAACGTGCTCCCTCGGATACTTTACCTATTCCAGACCCTCCCGATATTTATCCCTCCATCTGTTTTTAAATTCTTACAATTTCACACGTCACAATTCATATGGGCGAATAAGCATCCCCGCGTCCGACTGAAACTCTTACAGCGCCCCACATATAGTGGCGGTCTAGGCATCCCAGATTTCAGAAGATATTATTTAGCCACACAACTTTCTCACTGCGTACAATGGTGCAACCCCGAATCTAGAAGGGTCTGGGTATCTATAGAAGCCGCCGAAGTGGGTCTCTCTACTCTCTCTTCTCTTCTCTGGCTTTCGAAATCCTGCTGCCCCAGAAATATAGCATCCCACCCCGTGGTCTCCCGCTCACTAATGATTTGGGACTTTGCCAATAGGAAATACGGCTTGGCCCCAGCCCCATCCCCTATCATCTCAATATTACACAACCCTGCATTCCCTCCTGGTACAAATAAAACACTGTTTGCTCCTTGGCGAAATAGAGGTATCTTATATCTGAATGATATCACCAGGGATACTAGTTTTCCTCAATTTTCTCAGATTCAAGAAAATATTGATATTCCCTCTAGGTATTTTTATAAATTTTTACAACTCAGACACTTTCATTCTTCACTGGGCCGCATCCTCTCTAGCAGACCCCTGACCACGTTTGAGACTATATGTTTCAGACATCACTCAACCAAAGGCCTAATTTCCCTCTTATATACTACTCTCACTGGGGACACTCCCTCTCAGCGTGATATTCATGAGAGAGTATGGGAAACAGACCTAGGCTCGGCTTTAGCTGACGAGGAATGGTCTGAAGCCTGGGATAACGTGGCGTCTAGTTCCATCTCCATTAGAATCAAAGAGAATGTTTATAAATTACTTTACAGATGGTATTATGTACCATCTCATCTGAGCAAAATGTACCCGGATATGTTGGATAGGTGTTGGAGGGGGTGCGGTGCAGAGGGCTCTTTTCTACACATATGGTGGTCATGTCCTAAAATAGTACATATGTGGAGGGAAGTGATTGATTTTATTTCTAGCTTATTGCAGATTTCTATTCCCTTCGACCCTAAATACATTCTCCTCCCCTTAAACCTGCCAACGCTGACAAAATTTCAAAATAAACTGTTGTGTCATATAGCCTCTGCAACGACATGTCAATCCCGCCTTCCATGCAATCTATAGTTGCCCGTATCTGGTACGTTTACCACATGGACTACATGACTAGCATCATAAACTGCTCCTCTAAATCATTCGATAAAATATGGAGTCCATGGTTGGCCACCCAGCAAGCCCCTTCACCTTTTAATTTGTGATACCTTGCACTATATTTGATGGGACCCTCCCGGGGACTCTATCCTATCCTATTTTGTCCATCCCTCTCTTCTCTCTCTTCTTCTCTGTCTCTCTCTCTACTCGACCTTCTTCTATTCTTACTCTTTAACGTTAGTCGGTTAGCTGCAATGCTGACTGACCCTTTTCTTTCTGTTTTATAATACCCGCTCTCTGGGTCAAAAACGGGTCACTGTTCCTTTTTTTGGTTTCCTTTATAATTACCAATTATTGTACTACATTTGCAATGTAATTTGCTGTAAACATTATCTGTTGGTATCTGTTCGCTTATGTGATCCCATGAATAAAAATTTCTTTAAAAAAAAAAAGATTTGAAAAGATTTTTAACTAATTAAAAATTATGTTTATTTTTTTTCCAACTTGTATTTCAAACATTACTTATTACAGATAAATGAATAAACGTAAGCTCAAGCACACATGCAAACCAGCTTGAAAGTGCTGGGGCTCGCACAAATATGGTCAATTAAACTTGAACCTGTTCAAGTTTCTCAAATTTAGATTTTTGTTTTATGGAAGGGTGGTCACCTGGCTGTAGTGGGTGGGCCTATATTGTTGGCCTAAGAATCTCAATTTTACTCCATTTTAAGATGAAGAGTTTATTATAATTGTTCTGATTAATAATGTTCTTAGTGTTTTACAGTATGCCACCTGTATTTTATCTTTTTTCTGAGATTTGTTTTATTCAATCAAAGTTTTAACAAATTCACAATTTTTCAGTTTTTTTAACTGATGCATTACACCGGTATGAGAAACAATTTGCAGCAAGTTTGAACATCTCTACTCAGGATCCTTTTAAGGAACATGTGTAGAAACCCTTTAATTTGTAAGGTCTCATGAGCGGGGCCATCTTTCCTCATGTGTTTTTCCTTCCCACACCTATACCATCATCTCCTTCCCACACAGTAGTACCAAACATTTGGGCTCTGCTACCCTGCTGCTTATTTGGGTCTTATAACTGCTGATGCAACAATGTTTATAAACTTAAATGTAAAATTTATCTCACTGTGCATGTCACAATTTATTTACCTCCAATGCAGAAGCCATAGTTGGTGAGCTATTTCTATAAAACTTACAACAGTACAATTATATAAACACACAGGCGCACAGGACCAACCTTATTTATAGGCCCACCCGCGTCTGTGTGTGGATATAGATTCAGGCGCAGATATAAGTTTAAATGCAATATCCCATAAACTTTTGCTATTCACCACAACTTAAAATCTAAATGCAGCTCCCACTCAGTATTCTGAAGTGTATACTAGATTCTAGACAAAAAAGAGAATCACTTATGTGAGAGAGCGCAAAAAGATTTGAAACATTTTTATTCCATATTAAAAACTATAAAATATTATTATACCATCGACATATGCATAATATCGCTATAGGCTTTTGAAACATATAATTATTATTGCTGCACAATAAAAACTAACATAAATAGAAGCACAAGTCAGTCCATGATAGAATGTTTACCACCAACTGCCACTGATTTGCAGAAGTATCCTCACAATTCCTTTTATTTCCACTTTGTGGCTAGAATACAGCTCAATGTCCCGCATCAACAGATTCTAGATTCTTTATCCACAGGATTGATATATGGATATTGCTTGAACTTCATAGATTATGTCAAATATTCAGGAAATAATGCAGCAAAAGTTCCCCCTTGCTCCGATAATTTGTTCAAACTGTGGTGCTTTAATTATATTCGTAGATGGACAGACTATGTTTACCATACAGGGAATGTACCTCTTATCCCCTGATACTCAGATGATACCGTGTCACGGTATCATCTGAGTGTCAGGGGATAAGAGGTACATTGAGCTGTATTCTAGCCACAAAGTGGAAATAAAAGAAATTGTGAGGATACTTCTGCAAATCAGTGACAGTTGGTGGTAAACATTCTATCATGGACTGACTTGTGCTTCTATTTATGTTAGTTTTTATTGTGCAGCAATAATAATTATATGTTTAAAAGCCTATAGTGATATTATGCATATGTCGATGGTATAATAATATTTTATAGTTTTTAATATGGAATAAAAATGTTTAAAATCTTTTTGCGTTCTATAAAACTTAATGCTTGATGGTATTCAGAATAATGTCTGCTGCTTGCATAACACAGTCAGTAATGGAACACACTTTAAGTTAGTATGTTAATTCAACTGAAACTTATCTTCTGGTAAAAGTGTATTTTGAGATTTCCCTTCAGCAAACTGCTAAATAAACTCAAAAGCGTGGGATTGGATTATAAAACAGTTAAATGGATAAGAACCAGATTGTAGAATAGGAAACATATAGTTGTAGTAAATGGATTACATTCTATGGAGGAAAATACTATCAGTGGAGTACTCCAGGGATCTGTACTGGGACCAGTGCATCTTTTTGGACCAATATCTTTGTTGATGACATTGCAAGTGATATTGAAGGGATCTGTCTTTTTACAGATGATACAAAGATATGCAACAGGGTAGACACACCGGGAGGGGTAAAACAAATAATTGATGACCTAGGTAGACTTGAGAAATGGTCAAGAACGTTTCAACTACTGTACAGTTTAATGCAAAAAAATGCAAAATCATGCACTTGGGTCTCAAAAACCCAAAGGCTAAATATACTGTAGTATCAAGGGTACTATAATGGAAACTACTGGGGAGGAAAGGGATTTAGGAGTCACTATTTCAAGTGACTTAAAGGCAGGAAAGCAATGTAACAAAGCAATGAGAGAGGTAAGTTGTATAGAGCGAGAAATCAGTAGCAGGAAAAAAGAAGTAATAATGCCACTGTATAGGTCATTGGTACGGCCTCATCTAGACCATATCTCCAGAAGGATATAAATACATTAGAGAGTATACAAAGAAGGGCAACTAAAATGGTGCATGGCCTACATCACAAAACTTACCCGGAAAGACTATAATATGTATAATTTGCAGCAGAGAAGGGAAAGGGGGGACATGACCAAGGGTTTTAACAAGGATACATGAGGGAAACATTATTCAAAGGAAGATATGTATTAGAACTCGAGGACATGCACTGACACTGGAGGGAAGCAGGTACAGAGGAAATGTAATGACAAGTTGCTGCGGAATAGCCATCCATCAGAGGTGGTAGAGGCTAAGACAGTAGAGCAATTTAAATATGCTTGGGATAGGCAGAAGAATATCCTTATGAAGAACTAAGGTTTAAAAAGGGTTGAGATTGCCTAAAGGTTAAAAACTGACAGACAACATGGGCCAAGTGCTTCTTACAGTATCTGCCGTCAAATTCTATATTTCTATGTTTCTATGTTACATTCCCTGCATCTGTCTCAGACACAGCTGGGTACTTTACAGATAGAGCCAGATTTCCACATACTGGATGTCACTCACATTCTATGGGCAATGAAACTGAGCTGATGAAATGATAGTGTCTCTGATCACAATATTTTTGATCTCATTTAGCCAACAATTAACCCTATTCAATTGTTTGAAACAGAGTTATGACCTTACATTCTATTACATGTTACTTTGTAATAGAGCTGTAGAAAAATGCCAGGCCAACACTGGATATACCATTGTACATATTTCATATATAAAATTCTATATTTAAAGCTCAGTAGAATTTAAGGTGTAAATATTTAGTCAGTCTTTTTGACACGTGGAAAACAATTGTGCAAGTGGCTTACACAGTATCAACAATTTTGTGAACTGAAGCAATATTCATGATAACAGAGACTATTCCTTCATGAGGAACTTATAGCTTATTTATGTCACCAATTCACGGAAAATTTAAAGGCTGTATTCTCATGAATATTGGTGAACCACAAATGACGGTCCTCAATGTGTGTGAGAAAACATTTTGATGGAGGAACATTTATAATCTTATGGAACATGCATAAATGTAAATGGCCCCAACAAAGTCAATGAGAACTTTCACAGACCACAGCATCTTCTTTGCAGTGTAAAAACTACACTCATTGTTAGGTAGCTATCATTATATAACATGTACTAGATAAATGATAGCTAGAATTTGATTGGTACTCTACTTGTTCTTTTTTGTTGGTTTGATTAGTCTACACCTATGCCCTATATATACTGTGATTGAATATTTTTCAAGCCAAAATGTCCAGTCCGCTAATAGGTGGCCACAAAGATATTGCACGATCCTTACATTTAGCTATCTATAGGCCAGATTTATCAAAGTTTGAAGATAGGTACAGTGGGAAGAGATAAAGTACCGACCAATGAGCTTATAATGGTTTGTTTGAAAAATTATAGGAGCTGATTGGTTCTTTATCTCTCTCCACCTTATCTTTCCAAGCCTTGCTAAATTTGCCCCTATGTCCTTTATAGTTTCAACATTGCTAAAGATCCATCATATGCAGCTTCAAATCTATTCCCTTACACATTCCAACATCACTATTTTAAACACTGACCTTTATCCTTTCCCAGACATTCAACTTTGTGGCCTATTTCCCAAATACATTTTTCAAACACTGGTCTGCCAATTCTCAAATGCTGCTCCCTTAACCTTGTGTCCCAAGCTGCCACCCAGTCTCTCATGCACATCTTGTGTGTCTAAGATTTTCCAACATCTCATATTTAGAACATACAAACAATGTTGCTTTCTTCAAAATATTACCAGGACTTAATTTTTGTTTTCTTTAATCATTTGCAAGAACACTATATCCATATCAGTGATGGATTTAAACTGCTCCTGGCCCTGGGTAAAGTATAAGGTATGGGCCCTTCTTATTAACAAGCAGTTTTTTTTTCTAGGCTTGATTAGCCAACAAGATACTTATTCTTGGTCATACGTTCTCCCTATCCAATACTTTTTTGTGTTTAGAAATGTGCAGTTGTCTATAATATTGGGACACAAAAGGTCTGTAGTCTGTCAATCCAGCTATGGACTACAATAGTTACATCATGTCTCGGCTTGTCAAGAACACTGGCGGTGTAGCTACAAAATGCATAGCTAACACCATATTGCTCTTTATTTATCAAAGTGATGACTCAATTCTTGTATTCTGTATTGTATTTCTTAGTAATACTGGAACTGAAATATACTGTATTGATGAAGTTGTTTGTAAACTGTTCAATGCCAAGTAGCAAAGAAGATTTGGCACAGTATAAATGGAGAACATATACCAAGATACAATGAAGATCTAGTACAGTACAACTGGCAGATAGATGTCAAGGAAGCAATGATGATCTGGTACAGTATAAATGGAGAACATATACCAAGATACCATGAAGATCTAGTACAGTACAACTGGCAGATAGATGTCAAGGAAGCAATGAAGATCTGGTACAGTATAAATGGAGGACATATGCCAAGATGCAATGAAGATCTGGTACAGTATAAATGGAGAACATATACCAAGATACAATGAAGATCTAGTACAGTACAACGGGCAGATAGATGTCAAGGAAGCAATGAAGATCTGGTATAGTATAAATGGAGGACATATACCAAGACATAATGAAGATCTGGAACAGTACAATTGGCAGATAGATGTCAAGGATGCAATGAAGATCTGGTACAGTATAAATGGAGGACAGATGCCTGGATGCAATGAAGATCTGTACAGTATTAATGGAGGAGAGATGCCAAGATGCAATGAAGATCTGGTATAGTATAAATGGAAAACATATACCAAGATAAAATGTAGATCTGGCACAGTGCAACTGGCAGATAGCTGTTAAGGATGCAATGAAGGTCTGGTACAGTATAAATGGAAGACAGATGCCAAGATGCACTAAGAATCTGAAACAGAATTACTGGAGGAGAGATGCCAAAATGCAATAAAGATCTGGTACAGTGTGAATGGTAAACAGATGAACAGATGCCAAAATGCAATGAAGATCTTGGCTCTGCACTAACACTGGTAGAAGTTAGCTATAGGCTTCCATATGCTAACATTTTGCCCAAGTTCATATATTTGATATGAACTTGGGCAAGAAAGAGAGAGAGTTGTTGGGACAGATGGAATAGAGCAGCAACTAATACCAGAGAAAAACTTAGTATAATATATATATACACATATATATATATATATATATATATATATATATATATATATATATAGATGAAATAGTGTAGTACGGCGCCACAGGTTTATGTGAATAAAGTATATATAGGATTATAATAATAGACCTAACCGCAGACACTCCTTAGTAGGTATAAGGTGTCAGCTAGCCTCCAAACAGATAAGGCAGGGATAAGCTGCCTAAGATTTAAAAGTGAGAAAAGGGTGGATGGGGGCGCCAGCGACCAATGGTGTCTAATAGATTTAGAATAAATATGAAGAAGTGGCAGGATACGTTCAGATAAAAAGATAAAATTACATTTAATTTATAAAAAGGTAGGCTAAAATTTCACAAGTATAGGATAATGTTAAGAGTACATCAGGAAAAAGTAAAAAGTATATATAGTACAAAACATGAGAATAAAAAACAATGCTCTAAAAAGATAAGAATAAAATGCTTATCTTAAAAATGGAGGGTCAGTTTAGAGGTACACCCAACGCGTTTCGTCCATCAGACTTCATCAAGGGGTAGGGTGCTAATGAACAAGGGTTGTATTTATAGCTGGTACCATGTGTTAATAGGTAATTATGACATCACTTCCTGTTGGAAGTATAGACAGCAAATAGCTACACAATTTAGAATGTTAACATATGTATGTTTAAGGAGAATTGAGGATATGTCCATTGATTTCACTTTTTGCAGAAAACGAGTCCTTAAAGCTATGTTTTTTTAGTTATAAGTTCTAGGACGCGTCCCGCGTCACTTCCGCCCCGCTTCCGGCGTCCGCACAGTCGATGTGCGCATGCGTGTTAGGCCGCGCTTCCGGTATCAGGTGCTGGGTGAGCGTGCTGTATCCTCCCCACTTCCGTCAATTGCATCTATTGGAAGGCGCCCCACTTCCTGTGAGGACGGGACCCGGCTCGTCCATCTACATTATTGGATGGGGAAGTTGTCACTCATCACGGCGGCCATTTTAATGAAGTTTATTGCGGCTGCAGACACATTTTCGTGGATTTATGGAATAACCATGGTCTCCATAGGAACCGATGTATAATAAAAGGATACAGATAAAGACATATATTAGAACCTGTATTTTTGGTTAAGTGAATTATGATGGTAGCGTTTGTGATGCTACTAGGTATAAAAATATTTATATGGGTGTATAAAACCTTTTATTATTAAATGCAATAAGGCTGTATGCTCCCCCTTACCCAGACATCTAAAATAATTAGGAGGAATAAAGATGAGTGGATATACTGTTGCAAGGGGAAATAAAGGATTCTTTCAAAATGATACCAGGAGTTTTTAACAATTAATGAGGCCTGTATATTAGTGCCTAATAAATAGTTTACAGGACTTATCACCAATATCTGATAGGTACAGTGATTATAATAAGGTGCCGACAGACAGTGCCTATAATGGTATATATGAGGAGTCCATCAATGACTATAGTGCTTAGGAATAGCAGTATTTAAATAAGTGTTCGTGGGTAAGGGTGAGATACTAGTTAGGTCTGTCACATTTTAATAATTGTGTTGTGTGCATAATTAGTGCATGATTAATAAATGTGCATATGACAACCTGTGGATTCTATATACTAACAGTAATATGTATTGTGTATATTGTGAGCTGATGGACTCACTCCGTATGTCAATATTGCAGGGGTTACTTCTAGCCCACCATAACCCACTATGTACAGTACCCAATCTTCGCAAACGGTTCCCCATTTGGTACTGGTTGGGCCCTACACTGCTTAGCTTCCAAGATCGGGCGAGATTGGGCGTCTGCCAGTGTGGTATGACTGTATCTTGTGGTAAGGCGACTCAGAAACCCAGTAGTCTGCTGTTTATTAGACATATTGACATGCTAATTTATACATAGTGTTATTACATACATTATGTTAAAGTGTCAGGTGCTTATAAAATAGGGTGGAAAATATAAACCAGAATATACAGCCAGCGTAGTCTCTTTCACAGGAACGGTGCAATCTCGTAGCCTTCATTAAAACCCATGGGATGAGTAGTTTTCAGTTGGAATATCCAATGCATCTCCCTCTGGGAAAGTGTCTTGGCTAGGTCGCCGCCTCTTTCATTGCTAGTAACGTGTTCTATCGCCTTGAAGGAGAGTTCTTCCGGGTTGGAGTTGTGTTCAAATTTGAAATGTCTGTATATTAAATGGGTCTCCGATGTGCTGTTACAATTCATGAATTCCTGCCGATTTCTAAACCCTAATAGAAGAACCTTCAGCGACACGGAAAACACCCAGGAGTTTAAGATTAAGGAATTCATGAATTGTAACAGCACATCGGTTATCTACCTGTTGGAATGCACCTGCCACAAAAAATATGTGGGAAAAACAAAAAGGACATTGAAGATTAGGATACAGGAGCACATACGCAGCATTAAAAATAAATTGGAGACCCATTTAATATACAGACATGGGGAGGATACAGCGCACTCACCCAGCACCTGATACCGGAAGCGCGGCCTGACACGCATGCGCACATCGACTGTGCGGATGCCGGAAGCGGGGCGGAAGTGACGCGGGACGCGTCCTAGAACTTATAACTAAAAAAACATAGCTTTAAGGACTCGGTTTCTGCAAAAAGTGAAATCAATGGACATATCCTCAATTCTCCTTAAACATACATATGTTAACATTCTAAATTGTGTAGCTATTTGCTGTCTATACTTCCAACAGGAAGTGATGTCATAATTACCTATTAACACATGGTACCAGCTATAAATACAACCCTTGTTCATTAGCACCCTACCCCTTGATGAAGTCTGATGGACGAAACGCGTTGGGTGTACCTCTAAACTGACCCTCCATTTTTAAGATAAGCATTTTATTCTTATCTTTTTAGAGCATTGTTTTTTATTCTCATGTTTTGTACTATATATACTTTTTACTTTTTCCTGATGTACTCTTAACATTATCCTATACTTGTGAAATTTTAGCCTACCTTTTTATAAATTAAATGTAATTTTATCTTTTTATCTGAACGTATCCTGCCACTTCTTCATATTTATTCTAAATCTATTAGACACCGTTGGTCGCTGGCACCCCCATCCCCCCTTTTCTCATATATATATATATATATATATATATATAAAACATGTATACTCCTGCACTCACATCAAGAAAAATAACAACAGTGGGGTGCTCCTAGTGGGATTCTCCAAGTTTTGGTAGGCCCACAATATTCAGGCAAGTGTCCAGAGATTGGAGGTGCACTCATCCAATAAATAATTCTCAGCGACTTTTCTTAATTCACAATAACTTTATTAGTAGAAATTCGGCTTATTCAGTCGACGTTTCGATCCTCAGTTTCGGGATCTTTCTCAAGACAAGCTTCAAAATATAATCAATGCTCACAAGGCATCATATATTGATTTCTACAAAACAATGGACAATACATACATAAACTCAAAACAATACATTACAAGGACTCGAAACAAAAAGACAAAAAAGCATATAGTAGTAAACCACCGCGTCACTCAAGCCCACTCAGCACCCAGTGAGATACAGATGGAACACCAAAAATTCAGTGGGTGAACACCTTCACCACACATGCGAGTCACCAACTACTAAGACTCAGGAGACAAAATGTAGATATATAACTCAGCAAACTTACTCAGCTTAATCAATATATCGGGTTCAGACAATACCAAGGCTGCATGGCTAGTAAGGCCATATGCAACGTAGATTCTGAAAAAATACATCAATATAAGTGTCTAAAAAAACTTAGACAAGTGCAACATATCTCAAACCACTAATGTGTTATTACACATTGGAGTACTTACATGTGTGGAAATAAAACTCATGAAAACAACTTAGACAACTCCATTGATCACTGCAAGAAATATATGGTATATATAATCAGACATCCAGTATGTCTGGATCTTACTACACAGAAATCTCAAGATGGTAATAACTCATAACCCAAGGTGTGCTTAGGTACTCACCCACAAGGATCTGGTCCTAACAGCCTCAGCAGCCACACTGTTGCACCACTAGTGGCAAGCCATTAAATACCCCTTCACCGGAAATGGAGCGTGCACCACTCTGGTCTTCCACCAGCCCACGGGGACTCACGAGGCACAGAACCCTCACGAGGAGGGGCGGTCGTAAAAAGTAGGGGGCGCAGGAAACAGAATTAGATCTGGTATTTAATTTATCCAAACGTGACCTCGATCAGTCTGAGTTAAGTCTCTTAACACGAGGATTGTCATTTGTCCCTACTTTTCCACACCACACATTCCAAGGTAATGTGGATCAGTACAGGTTTGGACGAAATTTGAGACTCAAGGAATATTTTGCTGATCAGCCGAAATCTGCTGACAAAAAACCTTTTAAAAAGAGTTCCAAATTTGATCCTACTACCCAGAACCCCAGCATGAAGACTTTTCTCAGACTGGTCAAGGACGATGTCCAAAAGTTTAAACCACCACGCCTCTTTGATAACCTAACCCCTGGCGAAAGAAAGGCGCTTAAGAAGTTGAGAGACGACACCTCCATTGTAATAAGACCCGCCGATAAGGGTGGGGCTGTGGTAGTCCAAGATTGGACAGATTATGACTTCGAAGTGAGTCGACAGTTGGCAGATACCAACGTGTATCGTAAGGTTACGACCAATCCGATACCCTCGATCAAGAAGACCATTGATCAGAGTCTAAAAAGAGGGCTTGAGAGTAATTGGATTGACCAGGATTTGTTTGACTACATGAGTATAGACGAGCCTAAATGCCCCATTATCTATACACTCCCAAAAATCCATAAAACATTGATCAAACCGCCCGGACGACCAATTATTGCAGCTGAAGGCTCATTGCTACAGCCCATAGCCAGGTGGGTTGATTCCATACTTCAACCCCATGTTAGTAAATGTCAAAGCTATATCCGCGACACTAGTGACTTTCTGTATCAACTTGGGCAGACTGAGGTACCCTAGGGCAATTACCTTTTGTGTACGATGGATGTACAATCTCTGTATACGATTATACCCCACATCGAAGGGATTGAAGCCATCAAGGGGGTGCTCACCAATAATCCGGTTGAAAATGTACCCACAGAATTTGTCTTGGAATTGATCCAACTTGTTTTGCATCTGAATCATTTCAAATACAAAGATTCTTATTTTTTGCAAGTATCGGGCACAGCTATGGGCTCCAATTTGGCGCCCGCGTATGCGAATTTGTACATGTCCAACTTCGAGGAGACACGGATCTTGCCTGTATATGGTTCAAGGATCTCGTTTTATAAACGATTTATCGATGATGCCTTCCTGATATGGGAAGATACACAGGAAGCCTTTTCGGAGATGGTCAGTAGCCTTAATTCACTAGAGAGTCCGGTTAAGTTCACATGTGAGAGTTCTGACCACTCTGTACACTTTCTAGACGTTGAAGTGTCCATCAACGATGGAAAATTTGTCACTTCGGTATTTAGGAAAGCTACTGATAGAAACACCACTTTATTAACTAGCAGTTTTCATCCCCCCTCTTTAAAGAACAATTTACCCATCTCACAATTTTTGCGAGTGATGCGCATAAACAATGATGCGGTTAATAGGGAGAAACAACTTGAAGAAATGAAGTACAGGTTCAGTGAGAGAGGTTATTCCACCAAGGTGATTAACAACAGTCTACAAAAGGCCAGACGCAAATTTAACGAGACTGTACCTAAGGCTACGGCCACTGATAACCGCATGGTCTTTACGACTAAGTATGACAACTACGCACAGTTCACGTGTAAAACCTTACGTAAACATTGGCCCATTGTAAAATCAGACCCAGGGTTACCTTTTACACATATGAACCCACCCATGATGGCCTATAAGCGAGGACCCAACCTGAGACAGATTCTAATGAGACCCACAGTGATACCTGAGACCAAATTGAATTTTCTCCAGATCATGAGTAGCAAACCGGGTTGTTTCTCATGCGGTAAATGTACCACCTGTAGATCTCTACTTACTGGTCCCACTTTCCCGCACCCGCACTCAGGGAGAAACATTAAAATCAGGTATCACCTACATTGTAGGTTAGACTTTGTGGTCTACATACTCACTTGCCCGTGTGGATTATATTACGTAGGGCTTACAACCCGTTGTTTTAGGGAACGAATGGCAAACCACCGGCTGTCCCATTAGGACTGCTATTCAAACTGGCATCACTGACAAACCCGTCGCCAGACATTACCTGCAAAGAGGACATCAGGTGGCAAATATTAAATGTAGGCTCATAGATTGGGTTCCACCATTGCCATATGGTGGGGACCGTACTCTCGCCTTACGTCAACGGGAGAGCTTCTGGATTTCCCATCTCAATACTGTCTCCCCTAAAGGCCTCAACGAGCATTCTGCCATGAATGTTTTTCTTTGAACGATTAGTACGGTCAGGTCCCTAGCGGATTTGTTCCGTAGATCTCATACAGTGAATTAGCCCACCCAGGATACAATACTATCATGATACTACCTTTAATTAAAAGTTCACCAGTATGAACAGGTTAGGAGCCAATGAGGTAGGGGACCTTGTGGGTCTGTGGAGTTTTTTCTTTATTTGGTATATGTGAACGACACAACCTGTACACAACTAGACCATGTTTATTCTTACTGAGTAAAGTACATACCCTACCATGAGTACATCATTTTTCTATGCCCACCCCAGGAGAATATTGGGGGGTAGGTTATTTAAGCTTAATAATGGTCTGTTGGATGACAGGTTGCGTCGTACGAATTATGTTTTGTTTTAACTTTAATGTGTTGTTTATTTGTACATTTTATAATGTCTGGTGTTGTTGCCACCGCGTCACCTCGAGTATCACTGCACCCATGTTTGAGATTTTTTGTTTTACCCACTTCCTGAGGACTGGAATTTTTAGGATAGGACTCAGTCTCTTATCATCCTTTCATCAGGTTCCACTGAGGTATACTTCAAGTAGTATTGTATGCCCATAGAGTTTAATCCATTTATTTACTTTGATTATCATACATTAATCGCTGCAGCCTTTATGGGCCACCTTCCTTCTAGATGAGTGTGTCCGTCTCCCGGGCTATGGAACGCAATGCGTTCCACGGTCGTCATAGCGAGCGCCGTGTGCGCCGTATCGTGTTCCCGTTATGACGTCGGGTATTTCCGTCTCTAGGGCCGTGGAACGCAATGCGTTCCACGGACGGCGTCCACGAGATTTAATGTTCCTACTATTACGTCTGACACTTCCGGTTACAGGGCCGTGGAACGCAGTGCGTTCCACGGACGGCGTCTACATGATTCAGTGTTAGAGAACAGCCGTGGCGATGTGGAGTTTGACTGCCTGACAGGCGCAGGCCTTCAGAATAGGTGGGGGTGTTTTTGTGCTCCTCCAGCTTTCCCGTACCCCGAGTTTTCAGCAGTGGGGTTCGTTTAGAGTGGTGCACGCTCCATTTCCGGTGAAGGGGTATTTAATGGCTTGCCACTAGTGGTGCAACAGTGTGGCTGCTGAGGCTGTTAGGACCAGATCCTTGTGGGTGAGTACCTAAGCACACCTTGGGTTATGAGTTATTACCATCTTGAGATTTCTGTGTAGTAAGATCCAGACATACTGGATGTCTGATTATATATACCATATATTTCTTGCAGTGATCAATGGAGTTGTCTAAGTTGTTTTCATGAGTTTTATTTCCACACATGTAAGTACTCCAATGTGTAATAACACATTAGTGGTTTGAGATATGTTGCACTTGTCTAAGTTTTTTTAGACACTTATATTGATGTATTTTTTCAGAATCTACGTTGCATATGGCCTTACTAGCCATGCAGCCTTGGTATTGTCTGAACCCGATATATTGATTAAGCTGAGTAAGTTTGCTGAGTTATATATCTACATTTTGTCTCCTGAGTCTTAGTAGTTGGTGACTCGCATGTGTGGTGAAGGTGTTCACCCACTGAATTTTTGGTGTTCCATCTGTATCTCACTGGGTGCTGAGTGGGCTTGAGTGACGCGGTGGTTTACTACTATATGCTTTTTTGTCTTTTTGTTTCGAGTCCTTGTAATGTATTGTTTTGAGTTTATGTATGTATTGTCCATTGTTTTGTAGAAATCAATATATGATGCCTTGTGAGCATTGATTATATTTTGAAGCTTGTCTTGAGAAAGATCCCGAAACTGAGGATCGAAACGTCGACTGAATAAGCCGAATTTATACTAATAAAGTTATTGTGAATTAAGAAAAGTCGCTGAGAATTATTTATTGGATGAGTGCACCTCCAATCTCTGGACACTTGCCTATATATATATATATATATATATATATATATATACAAGTCTTAAACGGCGGCACTCAGAACAAACTGACACAACACTGCAAGTTGTTGCCAACGTTTCAAAGCAGAAGCTTTTTCGTCAGGGCTTAAACAATACAGATAGACACTCACCCAATTTATGTGCTCACCATCACCACGCCGCTTCCCGCCGCCGGCCTCCTCCGTTCAGCCGTGCGCGGGTTGATGACGTCACCGTGCGACCCATCACCATCGATACAACTGTAAACAATGTTTTACAATATAACAATGCTCAGGTGTTACAGATAGGCACTAATGGAAACAAACATAATGCACTCACATATTATGTATCAGAAACAGTTAATGCACAACAATAGTAATTAAACTAATCCTGTGATGCATTTGCTACCCAGGCTATAAGAAACTATGTAAACCATTGTTTTCATTCAGCCCTTTTGGACTAAGGGTATCAAGCAAAAAGATCCACCTAGCTTCTCGCTGCCTGAGCAGCTTAGAACGGTTACCGCCTCTAGGCAATGCTGGGATGTGATCAATTATCTTATGTTTGAGTGAGGTAGGGGAATGTCCTGCCACGGCAAAATGCCGGGCAACAGGCTGTTCACTTTTCCCAGAGAGGACCGCCTCCCTGATCGCAAATCTATGTTGTCCCATTCTAATCTTAAATTCGCAGTCGGTCTTACCCACGTAATATTTCCCACAAGGGCAAATCAACACATAAATTACAAATTTAGATGAGCAAGGCAAATGATGATAAATTTTAAATGTTTGGTTCTTAAATGGATGTTTAATCACGTCCCCGGTTAACATGTAACTGCATGTTACACATCCGAGACATTTAAAGCAGCCAGGTTTTTTATTGCCCAAAAAGGTAACAGGCACATTACGTTTGCCAAAACCCGTAATGTCAGTACGTACTACAAAATCACGGATATTCCTACCCCGCGAATGGCAGCACATAATCTTTTTATTACCTAAGCCCGAAAGCTTTTTATCAGAGGTAATGATGGGCCAATACGTGTTAACAGCTTGTCTGACCTTGTCACTAGCCAAATTGAACCTGCTAGGCCAAATAATCCTATCAGAGGTAGATTTAGAATTCTTAGATTTGAGGGTATCCGTTCTGGGGATTGCTAATACTTTTCTTTTGACTTCTAACAGCGTCTTTTATAGAAAGACGCTGTTAGAAGTCAAAAGAAAAGTATTAGCAATCCCCAGAACGGATACCCTCAAATCTAAGAATTCTAAATCTACCTCTGATAGGATTATTTGGCCTAGCAGGTTCAATTTGGCTAGTGACAAGGTCAGACAAGCTGTTAACACGTATTGGCCCATCATTACCTCTGATAAAAAGCTTTCGGGTTTAGGTAATAAAAAGATTATGTGCTGCCATTCGCGGGGTAGGAATATCCGTGATTTTGTAGTACGTACTGACATTACGGGTTTTGGCAAACGTAATGTGCCTGTTACCTTTTTGGGCAATAAAAAACCTGGCTGCTTTAAATGTCTCGGATGTGTAACATGCAGTTACATGTTAACCGGGGACGTGATTAAACATCCATTTAAGAACCAAACATTTAAAATTTATCATCATTTGTCTTGCTCATCTAAATTTGTAATTTATGTGTTGATTTGCCCTTGTGGGAAATATTACGTGGGTAAGACCGACTGCGAATTTAAGATTAGAATGGGACAACATAGATTTGCGATCAGGGAGGCGGTCCTCTCTGGGAAAAGTGAACAGCCTGTTGCCCGGCATTTTGCCGTGGCAGGACATTCCCCTACCTCACTCAAACATAAGATAATTGATCACATCCCAGCATTGCCTAGAGGCGGTAACCGTTCTAAGCTGCTCAGGCAGCGAGAAGCTAGGTGGATCTTTTTGCTTGATACCCTTAGTCCAAAAGGGCTGAATGAAAACAATGGTTTACATAGTTTCTTATAGCCTGGGTAGCAAATGCATCACAGGATTAGTTTCATTACTATTGTTGTGCATTAACTGTTTCTGATACATAATATGTGAGTGCATTATGTTTGTTTCCATTAGTGCCTATCTGTAACACCTGAGCATTGTTATATTGTAAAACATTGTTTACAGTTGTATCGATGGTGATGGGTCGCACGGTGACGTCATCAACCCGCGCACGGCTGAACGGAGGAGGCCGGCGGCGGGAAGCGGCGTGGTGATGGTGAGCACATAAATTGGGTGAGTGTCTATCTGTATTGTTTAAGCCCTGACGAAAAAGCTTCTGCTTTGAAACGTTGGCAACAACTTGCAGTGTTGTGTCAGTTTGTTCTGAGTGCCGCCGTTTAAGACTTGCATATTTGGGGAGCTGCCTTACTCTCCTAATTACGGAAGGCAACAGAGAAAGTAATCCTGCTGTGCTGAGAGTGCCGGGCCACAAGTGATATATATATATATATATATATATATACACACACATACACATACAGTGGGGCAAAAAAGTATTTGAACAGCCACCGATTGTGCAAGTTGACCCACTTAAAAAAAAAAGATGAGAGAGGTCTATAATTTCCATCATAGGTACACTTCAACTGTGAGAGACAGAATCTGAAAAAACAAACAAAAAAAAACAGGAAATCACATTGTATGATTTTTAAACAATTTATTTGTATATTCTTGCGGATAATAAATATTTGGACAATCAAAAAGTTTAACTCAATACTTTGTAATATGACCTCGGTTGGCAATTACAGAGGTCAAACATTTCCTGTAGTTCTTGACCAGGTTTGCACACACTGTATCAGGTATTTTGGCCCACTTTTCCGTGCAGATCTTATATAGATCTGTCATGTTTTGGGGCTGTCGCCGGGCAACACTGACTTTCAACTTCCTCCACAAATTTTCTATTGGGTTGAGGTCTGGCGACTGGCTAGGCCACTGCAGGACCTTGAAATGCTTCTTATGGAGCCACTTATTAGCTGCCCGGGCGGTGTGTTTGGGGTCATTGTCATGCTGGAAGACCCAGCCACGTTCCATCTTCAATGCTCTTACTGAGGGAAGGAGGTTTTTGCCCAAAATCTCACGATACATGGCCCCATTCATCCTCTCCTTAATAAGGATCAGTCGTCCTGTCCCCTTTGCAGAAAATCAGCCCCAAAGCATGATGTTTCCACCCCCATGCTTCACGGTGGGTATGGTGTTCTTGGGATGCCATTCATCATTCTTCTCCCTCCAAACACGGCGAGTGGAGTTTATACCAAAAAGTTTGATTTTGCTCTCATCTGACCACATTACATTCTCCCAATCCTCCTCTGGATTATCCAGATGGTCACTGGCAAACTTTAGACGGGCCTGGACATGTGCTGGCTTAAGCAGGGGGACATTTTGGGTGCTGCAGGATTTCAATCCATGAATCGTAGTGTGTTACTAATGGTAACCTTTGTGACTGTGGTCCCAGCTCTCTTGAGGTTATTGACCAGGTCCCCTCATGTAGTTCTGGGCTGATTCATCACCATTCTCAAGATCATTGATACCCCATGAGGTGAGATCATGCATGGAGCCCCAGGTCGAGGGAGATTGTCAGTGATCTTGTATTTCTTCCATTTTTTAATAATTGCACCAACAGTTGATCTCTTCTCACCAAGCTGTTTGCCTATTTTCGAGTAGCTCATCCCAGCCTTGTGCAGCTCTATAATTTTGTCCCTGGTGTCCTTAGACAGCTCTCTGGTCTTGGCCATGGTGGAGAGGTAGCAGTCTGACTGTTTGAGGGTGTGGACAGGTGTCTTTTACACAGATAACCAGTTCAAACACATGCCATTAATACTGGTAATGAGTGGAGGATAGAAGAGCTTCTTAAAGAAGAAGTAACAGGTCTGTGAGAGCCAGAAATCTTGCTGCTTGGTAGGTGTCCAAATATTTATTTTCCACAAGAATATACAAGTAAATTGTTTAAAAATCATACACTGTGATTTCCTGGTTTGTTTGTTTTTTCAAATTCTGTTTCTCACATTTGAAGTGTACCTATGATGGAAATTACAGACCTCTCTCACCTTTTTAAGTGGGTCAACTTGCACAATCGGTGGCTGCCCAAATACTTTTTTGCCCCACTGTATATATACTGTGTGTAGATATACATATATATACATATATATGCTGACTGCCACCAAGAATTTCTACAGAGGTGAGAGACACAAGCCCACCCACCTGCTCACCTGCTACCGCTTCTTAGGGATGGAGGGAGATGCTGGGGACTTGCACTTCCTGAAGCAGATGGCAGGCTGCAGGCAGCCACCATGTTTCTTTGTTGCACAACTGCGGGGATAGGGCAGCATGGGTAGAAGAGGTTGCAGCGTGGAGACTCAGTGGCATTCCAGAATGCAGAGTGGGGCCATTGCTGGGCAACCGCGGGATGCCATCCCCCTTCCTTACTGCTGCCTGCTTCCACTGCCGAATAGGTGGGGAAAACGGAGACACAGCTATATGCTGTGCTCTGACTTTCACCGGGGTATTGTGTGGGGGCCCCTAATGTGTGGTGGGCCTTGGACGGCCACCCCTGTCACTCCTCCTGTAATCCGGCCCAGCAGTACAGTACATATCCTCCCATGTGAGTTTTCTCACTGAGGGGTAGATTTATTAACCTTTATTTTACTAAAATAATGTAAGAAATGCATGTTTCCAAACCCTTTTCATATTACTTCAGTATCACCTGATTGTATTAGAGTGCTTTTGGAGCATTTTTAATGGAAAAATGTTCCAAACCCTTTAATTAACTTTTTTTAAATAACCAAGATCGTATTTCCCGTTGTCACAAGGGAGGGGTGGTGGCTGCAGTAATGGCAGTGATGTCGGCAGCTGCGTATGTGCAGCCATTATGCAGGGTATTTTTCATGAATAAGGCTGCGGAGTGGCATCGCAGGGAAAGAGTTTTTTTCGCAAGTTCTGTCTCTATATGTGATTATTGATACATCCATGTAATCAATAATTGCATTGGATTGGGTTGATTTTATTAGATGCGGATGGTGATAAATCGGCCCATGAGATGAGAGGAATCACAATGATGTTTGTGTGAAATGAGTCTTGCAAAGAACAGACCGTGCTGCGGAGGTGAGAAGTTCCGGCAATACAATGTTCCTTTTGCGTCATCATTCCACTGCCTGCTATTCCACGCTGTGTTTCTATATTTGTATTTTGCAGAATTTCTAGTCTATGAATAGTGTTGGAATGACAATAGTCATTTCTTTATGATGTATTGTTTGCTTGGAGTTGTATTAGAAACACTTTGGGCCAAATGTGGAATGTTTTGCAGAACGATTTTCAAAATGTTCTCATCTCTACTTCTTATGTAAGTCATAGAACTATGGAATGTGCTTATTTTAGATACAAGCTCTACAACAGTGTTTGATCTGTCTTAATGAAACCTCCTGACCAAGCAATATAAATTTGTGTTTGTCCTGTTCTACTTTGTTCAAATACTAATTGTTCCCGGCATTGGATGTGTTTTTTCTGTCTCTTTCTTTTCACTCCTATTGTGTTGTTGATATTCAGAACTTTGCACATGAGCCACACCCACACTGCGCATGTACAGCAAGTGTCTACGATGGCGGCTGCAAGGTGGCATCAAAGTGTCAGTGATTTCTCAAACAGAGAGAGCTATTGCGGGGTGGAGACGAGGCCATGATCTCCATCATATGACAGAGATTTCCTGGCCTCTTGGTAGCTCATGCGGCATCTGGCTTGTTCGACCCCATGGGTCACGCAGCCGGCCGATGGTGTCAGAGTTGTTCCGATACTCCAATCTGCTACCAATGTGGCAGGATCCATACTGCACATGTGCAAAGTACAGAACTGTGTGTATCAGTGGTTCCCAAATACAGTGCTCAAGGCACCCCAACAGTCCAGGTTTTAAGGGGGTGGTCTTCTGTTTGCCGGCGGTCGGGCTCCCGGCGCTCAGTATACCGGCGCCGGGAGCCCGACCGCCGGCTTACCGACACTTATTTTCCCTCGTGGGGGTCCACGACCCCCATAGAGGGAGAATAAAATAGTGTGGCGCGCGTAGCGCACCACCGTGCCCGTAGCGTGGCGAGCGCAGCGAGCCCGCAAGGGGCTCATTTGCGCTCGCCAAGCTGTCGGTAAGCCGGCGGTCGGGCTCCCGGCGCCGGGATGCTGGTCGCCGGGAGCCCGACCGCCGGCCACCCGTAGTGAACCCTTTTAAGGAAATGCATGCTTAGACACAGGTGACTTATTTAATACCTCGGTCAGTTTGATTATACCATCAGTACACAAGCAGGGATAGCCCTAAAACCTGGACTGTTGGGTTGCCTTGAGGACCGGGTTTGGGAGCCACTTGTGTATATTATACAGTATACAGTATGTACAGTTGAAGGTGGAGTCTCTTTCTGCATGGACTAGCATCTGTACCATCTGCCTTTAGGTGATTTTAATTAGTATATGTGCTTGCATCTGCTGTCTGCATACTAGAATGGGCACTTCTATAGGCAAGTCCTGGATAAACGCATATAATGTGTCAGTATTATGGATGTTAAGACCCACCTGATAAAGGTCACCTTGCCGTGGTAGGTGGGCATGCATTTGTGGATAAAAGTGCCAAGACCCTTATTTATACTCCATGTTCTATTGTAGAGTTTAATATAATTGTTCTAATTATCAGTATTCTTACCGCTTAGAGTGTGCACATGCATTCTATTTTTTTCTGCATGGCGCTATTTATGTTTAAATTAGGCTGTGTAGTCCGGTCTCCACCCCATCCCTTAGTTCTCCCCTGGTTTCTGAAAGTGTAGGCAACCCTCCTGCATCGTTCCCACTTCTGCTGCGAAGTGGGTGAGCCAAGACCATGATGACATGATTCTTGCCTAGGCCCTGGTAATGCAGGGAGCATTGCCTAATTATAGAGGGGTGTCCACATCCGTATTTTTTATATTTTAAAACCCACAAAATGGCGCCGACCTGCACCCATCAACCAGGGTCGGGAATTCATTCAGATGGGTCCTGCTTGACACACCACATGCTCCGAACCTCCCATGTGAACATCCCCAGATACCCTGGGAGATCATCTCAAAACAGTAGGTAAGTACAATATAGACATACAGATGCAGCCTCATCTAGCGTGGCTACATTGCAAACGTGCACTCTCTGTGCGACTAGATGCTCCCACGCATAGCCGCAGCATAAACAGATGCTCCCATTCATGCGAATGGGCCACGTGCGCGTCTATGCCGTGCGCATGCCCCAGACGCTCCCGATGTCACACCAGCGCAGATGTAGCCACGATGAGCATGGCTTCGTCTGTATACACAAAATTAAATAAAGTGTGCAAACACCAGATAACCAAAATGTGCCTTGACGCTCCATAGACAGAAGTAAAAAGACCACTCAGGGGACTCTGCAAAATAGATTTATTTTTTTTGTTATACAGTATGTACATAGAATAAATCAGAAATTATTGTTTTTCAAAAAATAACAAAACTGCAACTACACAACTTTTTTAAATCTTTTTTTGTTCTTATTTAGATAATAGGTATCGTCTACAGCTCAGGGAAACTCAATACTGCATGAATGTAGAATTTAGGTCAGTGGAAAGAGAATGAGAACGGATCCAAAGTTTGAACACTGGCCATTTCCCCCCCGAAATGGATAAACTCGGGCCATTCATGTGTTAATGTGTCCTACAAAAAAGGTGCGTGTTCCAGGTGAGTTTAAAATTACTTGAAACTGTTTGTTGTGGTTGGGTAAATGTAATCATTTCCACCTGAACTCCCTCACTGTCAGCTAGCCCGGGCCTGAAGTGAGTGCTGTGTGTATCACTGTGCTTCACAGAAATCTGTTCCTGTGCTGAAAGACAAGACCAGGACAATGTATTACAGAGCAGAGGATATTGTGCAGGGCCAATTATCACGTAAGTGGTTCTCACGGATTAGACTGGCACTGCGTGCCAGGTTACGCATTAACTTCTTTCTATGCACTTTACCCTGGTTTGCTCAAAATTCTCAAGTGATGTCTTTGTCAATTGTTCTTTCTGCTGATAATTTAACAGATGATAGCTCCCAGGATTTCAGATGTATCCAGCTTGCAAAACTATAGGCAGTAACATAGAACTGAGGGTCATCAAACTGACTTTCTACTTCATAAACTGTGGTTTGAGGCATACATCACTTTGCATGCATGACTAGGCATCCATTATTAATATTATACTGAGCAGAAAAGAGTAATTATAATATATTATTGCAGTGGCGGCTCCAGAGGTGAGTCCAAAATTCAAATAGTGGAGCCACACCAACTGCCACCTGAAATGTTGCTAAACATTGCCGGCCTGGACTCACTGGCAGTTGGTGTGGTTCACCAATTTGAATTTGATTTTGCTAAAGCCCCACCTCTGGAGCCACCTCTGTATTGCAATTATCATATCTACCTACTTTTTGTATCTGTCCTTCAGGAGATCCCGGGAGGTCTAGGGAGGTCCAATAATGAGTCTCTGGAGGCAACAGTGAAGCATGGTGGAGGTTCCTTGCAAGTTTGGTGCTGTATTTCAGCAAATGGAGTTGGGGTTTTGTTCAGGATTAATTGTGTCCCCAATGGTAATACAGGCAGGTACTTATTAATAATAATAATAATAATAATAATAATAATAATAAGTTCTTATCCACCATGCAATAACATCAGGGAGGCGTCTGATTGGCTCCAAATTTATTCTGCAGCAGGACAACAACCCCAAACATACAGCAAATATCATTAAGAACTATCTTCATCGTAAATAAGAACAAGGAGTACTGGAAGTGATGATATGGCCTCCACAGAGCCCTGATCTCAACATCATCAAGTCTGTCTGGGATTACATGAAGAGACAGAATGAGTTGGACAAGCCTACATCCACAGAATTTCTGTGGTTAGTTCTCAAAGGTGTTTGGAACAACCTCCCGGCCGAGTTCCTTCAAAAACTGTGTGCAAGTGTACCTAGAAGAAGTGAACTGTTTTGAAGGCAAAGGGTGGTCACACCAAATATTGATTGATATCGATTTTTCCTCTGTTCATTCACTGTGCATTTTGTTAATTGAGCAAGATAAACTATTAACACTATTAACTACTAAACTATTAACACTATTTGAAAGCATTCTAACTTTGAATCATTTTTTCCACACCTGCCCAAAACTTTTGCACAGTACTGTGCCACATACACCTCTCACTATGGGGGTTATTGAGAGTTGTTAGCAAACCCAAAAAGTTAGCAACTGGGCAAAACCATGTTGCACTGCAGGTTGGGAAGAAGTAACGTGCAGAGTGAGCTACATTTGGGTGTGTTCAAACTGAAATCTAAATTGCAGTGTAAAAATAAAGCAGCCATTATTTACCCTGCACAGAAACAATATAACCCACCCAAATCTAACTCTCTCACTGCACATGTTATATCTGCCCCACCTGCAGTGCAACATGGTCTTGCCCAATTGCTTACTTTAATGGCTTGCTAAGAACTCTGAATAACCCCCTATGTCAGCTGGTATCACATACAGTATCACACTTTAGCAGCCTGTGCCTCATATACATATCTCACTGTGCCCAGGGTCATCTAAATAGCATTGCAGGCCCTGGGCAGAGCAATGCACTGGGGCCCCTACACATCCATTAATGGGAACCAATAATAAAAAAAAAATCATAACATGCCCCTCCAGCAGTCCTGTGCAATCTCTCCACATGCTTCCATACAGTGAATGGCTGCCAGCACTCTGATTAGTGGATAGCTCCAGCCATCAATCAGCATGCTGACAGCCATTCACTGTTTGGCTGCCGACTAGGTAGCTGCCCAGTGTGCTTATACGTTAAAATGGCCCTGACTATGCCAGCGTGTGGCTCATACACATCTAACAGTGCCACATACATATCTCACTATGCCAGCTGGTGCCACACAGGGGCATAACTCCCAGAGGCAATGGAGTCAAGGGAGTCGCCTGCCTCTGGGCTCCAAGCCATGAAGGGGCACCTGCATGTACAGCAGCACCTGTGTGGTTCACAGCAGGATCCAAGTGTGACCACTGCTGCTGTAGAGTTAATCGTCTATGTCCCAGGAGCCCTACTAACACCTGCAACAGGGGACAGGACAGCTCCTGCCTGGTACCACTGAACCTGCGCTGCAGCAATCAACAGTGCACCCACTGCTGCTGCTAGGTTAATGTAATGGCATTTGCCGGTAAATGCTGACTCTGCATGCTGCAGACGACTGAATCACAGCGTAGCTGGAACCCTGACAATTCATGCAGGCTCTGGTCCCCGTAGACCGGCAGAGGTTGCATCAATCTCCATCGCTGTCGCTCCGGGCGACTGGGATGAACTTACGCCCCTGGTGCCACATATTGCATTTTGCCAGCCGATGCCACATTTAAATCCAATAAACACACTTATGTTTCACTGTTGCCATACCCAAGTGCAATCAAAATAAATGAATCAGTGTAATGGGCCCTACACACTGGCCGATTACACAATCGTTCATATCTTTCAGTGTGTATGCACCAACGATGAACAATACGCGGCCCCGCGCTCATTCATCGTTGGTGCTGGGTCGTTTGTACATACATGCCAATATGGAAAATCTCATCCATATTAGCATGCATGGCTATGGGGCTGGGTGACGGGAGGGGCGTGAAAAAACTTCACTCCCCCCATCATCCCCCCCCCACGGCGCCGGGGGTAAGAGCAGGCATCGGCTGATGCTTTCTTTTATTTGGCAGCTGTATGTTTCGGGTAGGTCCCGAGCGGTGGTATCCCGGTACTTGGCTGGGGTCTCATTTTTCAGCAAACTGCGGGGCGTCCCCGATGTGACAAAAAGCGATGTTCTGCGGAAGGCGATGAAAGGATGGGCGCGAGTCGCGCCGACGCCACCGGATAGGAGGCGGCCCATCGATGCGGCTTTGTTGCCGGCCGTCATTGCGGAGGTTGGGCGAGTCGCGTCGTCCAGGTTTGAGACGCTTTTGTTCAGTTTGGCGTTCTCAATGGCTTACCATGGGGCCTTTAGGGTTTCGGAGTTGGTAGCGCCTTCCAAGAGAACAGAGTCGCGCATGCTGGTCGGAGACGTGGTGGTGGGTGAGAGGTCCTTGCTATGCAGATTGCGGCGCTCTAAGACGGACCAAGTGGGGAGAGGTCGTTGGGTCACTTTGGTTCCGGCGCATGAGGAGAGCGTTTGCCCGGTAGGTTTGGCGGTGCAATATGTGGCGGTGCGACCCGTTATGAGGGGGTCATGGCTATTGCATTATGACGGGCTGCCGGTGACGAAATACCAGTTTCGTTGGATGCTGAGTCGTTGTTTGGCGAGCTTGGGCCTCCCACCCGCTGCGTTCGGTACCCATTCCTTTCGAATAGGCGCTGCGACGTCGGCAGCGGCGGCGGGTTTGTCCAGAACTGAAATCCAGGCAGTGGGGCGATGGAAGTCGTCAAGTTACAGACGATATATTCGCTCCGTTGCATGAGAGGTCGGATTGCGCGTGGTGCTTGTTATTTGCATTTTATATCATGTTGTTACAGTTCTGTGAGTTATGGTATTGTGCGTTTGTTGGTTTCCCCTTTTTTATCCTACTCAGGGATTAGCTACTCGTCGTTGCTGGCATGAGCCGGCAGCGGGGGTCTGGAGTTATTTTGCGATTTTTTGCCTGACTTGACGGACTGAATTTTAATCTACAATTCGGCTAATCTGTTCTAATCAGAGTCCCTCAGCAGGTCTTTACGCTTTCACCTCCAGCTGAGTTATTACATGTGTTTCCCATTTTATACCCCCCCCCCCCTGTTTTAATTTCGTTTGACTTTATTTTGAACTTCCCCATTGTGTGTCTATGTTCGCTTCAAATTGGCAAGAAGCATGGTGCAGATCGGCTAGGCCGTGACTGCTGCAATAGCGAGAACTAAAGTTTTTTCTTTTTGGCAGATCCTTCAGGTGAAAGCAATTAATGAAGCTTTTAGTAATCAATTTTACCCCCTTTTTTCCCTCTTCAGGTTGGTTTGAAGACAATTTGGCTATTTGGGTGGTCGGCCACTCTTACGTATACTGGGCAGCCAAGTTTGTGGCCTGGGAGGGGGCTCAGGCGTTGCCTGGAGCACAGGGTGTTAGATGGCTTGGCTGGCGAGGGATGAGGTGGAGCGAGCTGAAGAGTAGGCTAGTTAGTCAGGCCAGCAAGCATGGAGTCCCTAGGGTCTTGGTTGTCCATCTAGGTGGCAACGACCTGGGGAAGAGGACATCCTTGGATCTGCGGTGGGCCATGATACAGGATCTGGCAAGTGTGGCCGCAGCATGGACCAGTTGCGTATTGGTTTTCTCCTTGATGGTGCCAAGGTTGAGTTGGAGGGGTGTGGCGGATGGTCGCCAGATTGATGAGGCGCGGAAAAAGGTGAATGGGGCGGTGGCGAAGTGGGTACTGTCCCACGGAGGCAAGGTGGTTCGCCACCCTAGGATTCGGTTTAGAGACAGTCACCTTTTTCGGCCTGATGGGGTACATCTATCCAATGAGGGGATGATGTTTTTCCTGGAGGATCTGGGTTTCGTTTTGCAGGAGTTAGGGTAGGTTATGGTGGCAGTGCGAAGACTTTGGGGGATGAGTCTTTCGCTGTTGGCGGAAAAGAACGGCAGTTTGTATTTGTATAGTAAGCTGTAGTGTTTTACAGTTTGGTGTGGTTTAGGTGCACTCACCTCCATCGACTTATTGGCCGCTTGACCACCCGTCCGGGAAGGCAGCGGCAGGGCACCCATCAGGGTGGGTAGTCACTGTGGGGGTTGAGTTGTCACCTATTACCGGTTTTTGATAGTTGTAGTAAAATTAGGATGGTTTCGAGTTTTTTGTATTTTATGGTTAATTTAGGTTAATAGAGCCGTTCTTTTTGCTGCCACCATATGCCGGCTGGATCGGCATCTTTAATAAAATTTTCTATTACAGGTTTGCTATTGGTTAGGGTCAAATAAATAGCTAGCAATTTTTCTGCCAAAATTCAAGTCTCCGTGTCTTTATTTCTGGGTTTGAAGGTAATGAATGCTTTACTTTGAAGGAAGGGGGTCCACCAAATATCACTAGGATGTTTAGGAGAGAGAATTGACTGCATAGGAAAGGAAAGAGTTAAACATCTGGTGAGGGGTGGACCTAGCTGTGAGGAAAGTACAGCCTTTTTTTTTGAAGGGGAGGGTTTAATATATATAGGGAAGGTGAGGCCATTTTAGATCTCTCTTGTGGTGATTTTGCCTTCCCACCCTCCCGCCCTTGTGGTCAGAAATTCTGGCACGTGGTGCCTTGGCGTTAAATTGTTGGCTGGTTTTATCGTTGGCTATTTATTGGCGGAAAAGAACGGCAGTTTGTATTTGTATGGTAAGCTGTAGTGTTTTACAGTTTGGTGTGGTTTAGGTGCACTCACCTCCATCGACTTATTGGTCGCTTGACCACCCGTCCGGGAAGGCAGCGGCAGGGCACCCATCAGGGTGGGTAGTCACTGTGGGGGTTGAGTTGTCACCTATTACCGGTTTTTGATAGTTGTAGTAAAATTAGGATGGTTTCGAGTTTTTTGTATTTTACGGTTAATTTAGGTTAATAGAGCCGTTCTTTTTGCTGCCACCATATGCCGGCTGGATCGGCATCTTTAATAAAATTTTCTATTACAGGTTTGCTATTGGTTAGGGTCAAATAAATAGCTAGCAATTTTTCTGCCAAAATTCAAGTCTCCGTGTCTTTATTTCTGGGTTTGAAGGTAATGAATGCTTTACTTTGAAGGAAGGGGGTCCACCAAATATCACTAGGATGTTTAAAGATTAAAAAGACTGTGTTACTTTATTTCAGTTACAATTATTCAAATATTCTGTCATCTGAAAGAGATTTATGAAGGACTGAGAGATTACCTGAATAAGTGATAAATAAGCAATAGAAAACTGATTTATGCAATATGTGGATACTTCTACAGTCCCCAGGAACACTAGATAAAGCCAAGCTTTAAAGAAATACGAAATTCACTTGTCCTGCTTACTATTTTTCCCTGTGCATCCACCCATAAAATAGATCATCCCCAAGTTGTTAGAGTTTAAGTAAGCATAAACTTTGGCCTGAAAATCACAGTCATCATTTCCTCAAAGTTAGCAGCACTGAACCAAAATATAGTTTTATTTGGCTAACCCCAAAGTAGGATGTGGCTGCCAACCTCCAAAGCCACAAGATTAAATTTCATTTAGACATCCCCAGTGCTAATGTTTTGTCTTCTATAGGAAATACGTCACTCTCAATACCATCTTTCTGTTATACAAACAGTGTAGCCATGACAACAAGCATATAGAGTCCGTTTTTTTCTGGATCAAGAATGTTCAGCTCTATTAATTCATACGAAGATGCATGGTTTACTTAATCCTTTAATAATAAATGTCCAGATTAATTATACATTTTACATTATAGTCTTTTTTTTTTAAGGAAATGACAATCTATTGTTGGAACATGAGTACAATTACTAGGCCAGCCTCCATCTACACTCACTAAGTTCATAATTGTTATTGGAATCTAAAGCCACACTGAAAAGTTATACCTCAACATGGCTGGGTGGGATCTAGATGCCACATTTTCCGTATGGAGATGACACATCCCTGTGGCATTATGCCCTCACCTCAGTGGCACTTACTGTAGCTGTCAATCATCAAACACGCAACGTATCACTAACATTAAGGAGCGTCCATCAGCTTCAAATGTAATAACCTGTTGGTTGTTCCTCTTTCTAATCAGAATCTGACACTCTGGGGTAAATTTACTAAGGTGGGATTTTGTTTTTAGAACCAGTGATGTTGCCCATAGCAACCAATCAGATTTTTTTCGATTATCTTCTAGAAGCAGCTAGATAAATGTTAAGTAGAATCTGATTGGTTGCTACGGGTACTATCACCAGTTCTAAACAAAACTCCCACCTTAGTAAATTTACCCCTCTGAGTGCCACGGGTGTAATAAACTTACCCACATCATCTATTCAGTGTTTAAAGGTGCACCCTAATCAGTGGTGCCCTAAGCACCGCCTGGCTTTGAAAAATGGTAGCCTAGGGCCTGGACCTTAAACAATCTAACACTGTTGTACATGTTCTGTATATGGACGAGAGGGCACTACATGCCGTATCACCCACATAAGGACACCTGCATATAGAGTGTCACATTTGAAAGAGGGGAATCCACAAATGATGTGACTCATTAGTATCTATTGTCTGGGGATCACCTATGATCACCAGACAATACCACCCTGCACTTATACTGTAGATGGGAAGAGGGCACATCGTGCCTATCTCATGTGCGCTATGAAATATCGACATTCATTATGTCACAAGCCACCTCTCAACATCATCTGAGTGTCTTCATTCAGGATGTTGACATGTTCAGAATGTCGACATTCTTATTTTAGGCTACCCTTAACTGCAGACTAACCCTAATTGCAACCTAATGCACGCGACAGCCATTCTATGCAGCTAGTCGCAGCGTGCGACCACTTCTATTGCTTTCAATGAGAGTGGATGTGTATGCATGTGTACGCAAATAGTCGCAGCCATGCTCTTTGCGGCAAATGAGTTGCGTTTTCCACAACTCATTTGCACAATGAGTGGGGACACATCTGTTTGTCCAACATAACCCTAATTGCTGCCTAACCCTAACTGCAGCCTAAGCCTTACAATAAATTCAAGTGTCGATATTCTGCCTGTCAACATGTCAAATGTTTACAATCTGAACATGCTGACATAATGACTGTCAACATGCTGACTACATCCCACTGTACAGTATCTCCCCCATACTGGCCTGTAGAAATGTGGAGGCTGTAGATGTACTGGATGCTCTATGTGGATGGTGGAAATGTCATCATTGCCATCCACTTGTTATACAGGAAGTGTTTGTTATACAGGAAGTGCCTCTGTATCCATTGTTCAGCATGACAGCAACTAGTAAAGACACACTTCTGCAGATCTCCAGAGTCCTGTGGTGAGTTGCATACAAGTTTACATGGCGTCAGAAGTCTAGCTGTGACGGCACAAGGTCTCCTACATATAGATCCACTGGATTTTTATAATGCCACTTCTCAACTTCAAAAAGGAATGGAACATGTACTGCTGTGCCAGACTCTCAGACAAATAAAAAAAAGGTACAGGCATAAACCCTACTCAACCTACCTGTGCCCAGATTTATCAAGCTTTGGAAAGTGATAAATAGCACAGTGATAAAGGGCCTAATTTAGATCTGATCACAGCAACAAATTTGTTAGCTAATGGGCAAAACCATGTGCACTGCAGGGGGGGGGGGGGGCAGCTATAACAGATGCAGAGAGAGTTAGATTTGGGGGGGTTATTTTGTTTCTGGGCAGGGTAAATACTGGCTGCTTTATTTTTACACTGCAATTTAGATTTCAGTTTGAACACACCCAAATGTAACTCTCTCTGCACATGTTATATCTGCCCCCCCTGCAGTGCACATGGTTTTGCCCATTAGCTAATAAATTTGCTGCTGCGATCAGATCTGAATTAGGCCCAAAGTCCCAACCAATCACCTCCTAACTGTCATTTTTCAAACATAGCCTGTAACATGGCAGTTAGGAGCTGATTGGCTGGTACTTTATCACTGTGCTATTGATCACCAAGGCTTGATATTATCTGGGCCAGGGTTCTATAATAATTTAAAAATGAAATATTATGCATTAAGGCCATGCCATATAGAAATTACGAAAAAAATCTTTTGTTACAAAACAAATGCAAGATAAGTGTGACATCATCAACAATCATTCAGTGAGTTGTGCAATGATACTGTATAAAACGTTTAAGGCTACTATAATTTATTTTAGCATTTGTTTATGCATCCATTGTTTTACAGTCTTAAACATTTAATTCTAAGCAAATTGCAGATATGCTAAAAAAAAGACATTTAGTAAACAAGATCTTAATAAAGTGATTGCACCGGTAAAGACCTAGGGGGTCATTCCGAGTTGATCGCAGCTGTGCAAAATTTAGCACATCTACGATCACCTTTCCTGACATGCAGCGGGGACGCCCAGCTAGTCCGCCCCGCATATCAGTCCGACCCCCCTCGCAGAAGTGCAAAGGCATCACACAGCGGCGATGCCTTTGCACTTCAGGAGTAACTCCTGGCCAGCGCAGCTTTAGCGAGCTGGCCGGAAGCTACTCTTCGCTCCCTGGCCAGCAGCGGCTGCGTATGTCGTCACGCAGCTGCTGCGGCCCGTCCCCCGTTCGGTCCGGCCACGCATGCGTTGGCCGGACCGCGCCTATGAAATGGTGGCCAAACACCGCCGTTTTGCCCCCTCATGCCCATCGATCGCCTCTGCCTGTCAATCAGGCAGAGGCAATCGCTGTCCTGCCATGGCCGTCGGTCGTCCCGCATGCGCAGGCGCACAAAGGCGCCGGCGCATGCGCAGCAGGGACCCGTTTGCTCTGCTGTGTGAAAATGCAGCAAGCGAACGGGTCGGAATGACCCCCCTAGCTCAATGATCAGTTCAAAACAGATTGGGAGGTATTCAATTGTTTGAAAAGTCGGTTGGGTGTCTGTTTTTTTCCTCTCTATTAGATAGGAAAAAACAGACAGCCAACTGACTATTCAAACAATTGAATACCCCCCCATTGTGGCTATTGGCCAGCAGTGTTTTGTTTCTGACAATCGTCTATAATAAGCAGTTTTGGCACCTTTTTATCGGTATACATTTTATTTCTTATAACTAGTTCTGGAAATGGGAAGATGACTGAAATCAATTAAAGAATGAATGAGATAAGTGTCTAAAGAATTCTCCAGATAAGGAAAGCTACTATAAATCTTGTACCAACTTGTAACGCAAGGTAAGTACTGGCATCTTCTGAGTACAGGGACCTTTTTCCATAGATAAAAAAGCACCGTTGGCTAGTGATACCTTCATAGCACAGAAGACGCTAAAAAAATCTTGTCATGTTAGACCAGTTCTTCTTCAGCCCAGGACTCCTATTCGTCTCTGTTGTTCATCCTTTGGAGAATGTTGACTATTCATAGAATAATGAACAGATGATAGAGTTGGAAGCCCCAAGTTAATGTCCAGTCATATATTCACAAGCTAGTCTTTTTTTATCCTCACTCAATGGTTCCATGCTGATTATGGGGAACAATTACTTTTATTGCAGCTAACTCTGTGAATAAATTGAAAAACTGCTCACTTAGCCGGAAAACCCCTTGACAGAAGGCACGGCAGCCGGTCAGGTTGAAACTATTTTCTAACATTTTTCAGGGAGTTCCATAGGGGTAACAATGTCAAACTAAATGATCTCTAAAGTGACTCCTTTAAACTCAATTAAAGGGGCAGGATGTAGTCTCTTATTTGCATTCATGGATGTCCATCTTCTCTTCCCTGAACAATGCATCCAAACCTGTTCATGGGTTCACTCCTTTCAATGAAATCCCAATGAGTAGCAAATCATTCAATGGATGGTCACCATAACAAAAGGTTCCCAAAAAATGTTATGGCCTAGGAAGAGGCTTTTGCATTGAAACCATCTGGTGTGGTGCTACAGCATTGAATCGAACAATGAGGCCCTATATAACTTTGTCAGGCAAAAATAATAGGGTTAAAGCTAGGATTTGTATTTTCACAACAGTATCACCCCCATCACTTCATAGCACATCTGCACATCTCATTGACTGACACAGTACTGTGAGTTAGTGACCAGACTTAATTAAGCCTACACAATAATGGGTGCAACATTTCTTGCAGTGTGTGAAAATGAAAAGGGCCGCAAATTAGACTTTTCATAAGACATAGAGATTGATGGCAATCACATGCCAACAAGGTTTATTCCAAAATCGGAAGAGCGTGAAAGAATTAGGCAGATCAACAGCTGGGTGTATTCTGTGTAAGGTCTACTTTTCGGCTGGCGTGCTTCTGGCGGCCATTGTACCCTAATCCTTCTTTTCACAAAGTATTACAATTGATTCAAGTTGATTTCTATGGCACAGTCAATAGAGGGTCATTAAAACCCCTTCAAGGAGCTAAAGAGTAGACCACATGGTATTTATAAAGTGTGCTAATGAAAAAGAGAAAATTGCTGAAAAATGGTTTTGTGTTTTCTAATGGTAGAGGATAAATGTCATCTGATTTTAATAGGATAATAATGAAATACAAATACTATGGTTTTCATTTATTTTCTCTTTTCGCTGACCTCAGATACTAAGTAGCACACAGAGGAACAGAACTAAGTTTTAAATGGTAGATATTTAAGTTCTGCAAAGGCACAGAAAGATATAAAACACATTAAACACAAAATCAAAGCAAGACATATATAAGAGGCATGTGTTTATTTATTTTTTGTTTTTGTTTGTATTACTACTGTACTTTTTCATTTTGTAGGGATTTTTTATTTATATTTTTCCGAGATTATTATTATTATTATCATCATCATCATCATCATCATTATCATAATTATTATGATTATTATTATTATTATTATTATTATTATTATTATTTTGAATAAAAAATGCCTAAACAATATTCCTTAAAACAAATGTAAAAAATAATAAAATTTTTACTATCTGTATTTAATTGACTAAATATGGACTTCCATACATTTTGATACTTAATTGTGTTAAAATAGTACTCAATAAAATAATAGACTATCTCACATAAATGCAGGCCTGTCTCTATGTAACATTAAACTACTTTTAAATTATATGCATGATTGGAATATTGGCAGTAAATTACTACCTTGCCAGCACATGAATATATATATGAAAACATATGTGATATATATATATATATATATATACATACACAGTATATATATATATATATATATATATATATATATACATACACACACAGTATATATATATATATATATATATATATTTATATAAAATGTATCATTATCTGTCTTACAAGATACACACTTTATATATCCCAATTTCTAAACAACGTTGCTGCATGTTGAATTTGCAAATAGAGTTGGTGCCTTAAGTGCAATGTAGATGTAGCTCCATCCTTATCAGCGATATTCCCGGTGCCACCCATGCTACGTCTCATACACACACACTGCGTCCCTTATTTGTTAATCTAAATGCTGACAAATTGCAGTATTTTTACAACGTATCTTTGGTGCTGGACATTATTGGCCTGATGTCCTCTACAATTGAGCTGATAATGAGGCCTAATATAAAGCCTTCATTCACTGCTTTACAAAATAGACTTGACAGTGATGAATTCCAAGCAGCAGCACTAAACACAATATAAATGGCTGTGTTCTTAATCACTGCTTTGTCTTTGTTACTATTCTACTAATGACTGCTTTGCTTTCCCTTTCTTGTACACTCCATCATTATGTGTATCAACATCCAATCAGAATAAATAGGTAACGGTTTTCATCCACACTGCTTTCTGTCTCTCTTTTGTGTCATGTATTCATTTGATTTATTTATTTATTTATTTATTTAGTTATTAAGTCCATTATTTTCAATTTATTTATTACATGTATTATATTTAGGGGGTATCCAATTAGCCACAGTAAGTTACCGCGGCTAATTGGTTCACTAGTGGCTATCCAATTAGCGCCAATGCAGCGTGCTTCTCCCCACGATGCCGGCCTCAGGCATGCAAAGCATAATTCACGATAAGTGCCCTTTAGACCCGCGAAAATACATAGGTCTGCGGCTTTTCACAGGACCTATGTATTTTCAAACAAAAAAAAGGTGTTTTTCGCAGGACTTAATAAGATAGGGTGATAAAAAAAAGCAAAAACACACGTTTTTTTCATGCCCGTGGCACTATTGCAGATAATTGGATACCCCCTTAGTGTACCTTTATTCATCATGACTTATACTTAATTGCCAATTTATGTGGAGAAAGTGCAGGGCATCGTCCAGTGGTGGGGTAAGGAAGCCCAATATGTTCCAGGATAATCTGACACAAACCAGGTTCATCAGCCTTTGAACACATGTTCACCATAAAACACTATCTTATTTTATAATAGCAGTTTCATGTCATAAAATATTGAATGAGAATGTCTCAGTGGTTAAGAAGCTGAGACATGGTGTGTTCCCTGTATAGGATTACCTCTAATAACTATGTACAAGGACAGGGTTGGACTGGTCCACAGGGTGCAGGGAAAACTCCCGGTGGACCCCACTGCCCGGTGCCCCCAACTCCTTCTCTAGGGATCAGGTTCCAAACTGTGCAGTTAAATTACTCATTACACATATGTTACCTTATACTACACAGGACTATGGTAAACTCTCTACAGAGCTTTGCTTTATTAATCTGGTGCATTATCATGTATGCACTAGCAGTATAAACTAGAGATGAGCGGGTTCGGTTTCTTTGAATCCGAACCCGCACGAACTTCACTTTTTTTTTCACGGGTCCGAGCGACTCGGATCTTCCCGCCTTGCTCGGTTAACCCGAGCGCGCGCCCGAACGTCATCATGACGCTGTCGGATTCTCGCGAGACTCGGATTCTATATAAGGAGCCGCGCGTCGCCGCCATTTTCACACGTGCATTGAGATTGATAGGGAGAGGACGTGGCTGGCGTCCTCTCCATTAGAATAGATTAGAAGAGAGAGAGAGAGAGAGAGATTGTGCAGACAGAGTTTACCACAGTGACCAGTGCAGTTGTTGTTAAGTTAACTTTTATTTAATATATCCGTTCTCTGCTATATCCGTTCTCTGCCTGAAAAAAACGATACACAGCAGTCACACAGTGTGACTCAGTCTGTGTGCACTCAGCTCAGCCCAGTGTGCTGCACATCAATGTATAAAAGCTTATAATAATTGTGGGGGAGACTGGGGAGCACTGCAGGTTGTTATAGCAGGAGCCAGGAGTACATAATATTATATTAATTTAAAATTAAACAGTGCACACTTTTGCTGCAGGAGTGCCACTGCCAGTGTGACTAGTGGTGACCAGTGCCTGACCACCAGTATAGTAGTATATTGTTGTATACTATCTCTTTATCAACCAGTCTATATTAGCAGCAGACACAGTACAGTGCGGTAGTTCACGGCTGTGGCTACCTCTGTGTCGGCAGTCGGCACTCGGCAGGCAGTCCGTCCATCCATAATTGTATAATTATATACCACCTAACCGTGGTATTTTTTTTTCTTTCTTTATACCGTCGTCATAGTCATACTAGTTGTTACGAGTATACTACTATCTCTTTATCAACCAGTGTACAGTGCGGTAGTTCACGGCTGTGGCTACCTCTGTGTCGGAACTCGGCAGGCAGTCCGTCCATCCATAATTGTATTATTATAATATATACCACCTAACCGTGGTTTTTTTTTCATTCTTTATACCGTCATAGTCAGTCATACTAGTTGTTACGAGTATACTACTATCTCTTTATCAACCAGTGTACAGTGCGGTAGTTCACGGCTGTGGCTACCTCTGTGTCGGCAGTCGGCAGGCAGTCCGTCCATCCATAATTGTATTATAATATATACCACCTAACCGTGGTTTTTTTTTCATTCTTTATACCGTCATAGTGTCATACTAGTTGTTACGAGTATACTACTATCTCTTTATCAACCAGTGTACAGTGCGGTAGTTCACGGCTGTGGCTACCTCTGTGTCGGCAGTCGGCAGGCAGTCCGTCCATCCATAATTGTATTATAATATATACCACCTAACCGTGGTTTTTTTTTCATTCTTTATACCGTCATAGTCAGTCATACTAGTTGTTACGAGTATACTACTATCTCTTTATCAACCAGTGTACAGTGCGGTAGTTCACGGCTGTGGCTACCTCTGTGTCGGAACTCGGCAGGCAGTCCGTCCATCCATAATTGTATTATTATAATATATACCACCTAACCGTGGTTTTTTTTTCATTCTTTATACCGTCATAGTCAGTCATACTAGTTGTTACGAGTATACTACTATCTCTTTATCAACCAGTGTACAGTGCGGTAGTTCACGGCTGTGGCTACCTCTGTGTCGGAACTCGGCAGGCAGTCCGTCCATCCATAATTGTATTATAATATATACCACCTAACCGTGGTTTTTTTTTCGTTCTTTATACCGTCGTCATACTAGTTGTTACGAGTATACTACTATCTCTTTATCAACCAGTGTACAGTGCGGTAGTTCACGGCTGTGGCTACCTCTGTGTCGGAACTCGGCAGGCAGTCCGTCCATCCATAATTGTATTATAATATATACCACCTAACCGTGGTTTTTTTTTCGTTCTTTATACCGTCGTCATACTAGTTGTTACGAGTATACTACTATCTCTTTATCAACCAGTGTACAGTGCGGTAGTTCACGGCTGTGGCTACCTCTGTGTCGGCACTCGGCAGGCAGTCCGTCCAACCATAATTGTATTATATACCACCTAACCGTGGTTTTTTTTTCATTCTTTATACCGTCGTCATACTAGTTGTTACGAGTATACTACTATCTCTTTATCAACCAGTGTACAGTGCGGTAGTTCACGGCTGTGGCTACCTCTGTGTCGGCACTCGGCAGGCAGTCCGTCCAACCATAATTGTATTATATACCACCTAACCGTGGTTTTTTTTTCATTCTTTATACCGTCGTCATACTAGTTGTTACGAGTATACTACTATCTCTTTATCAACCAGTGTACAGTGCGGTAGTTCACGGCTGTGGCTACCTCTGTGTCGGCACTCGGCAGCCCGTCCATAATTGTATATACCAGTGACCTAACCGTGGTTTTTTTTTCTTTCTTTATACATACATACTAGTTACGAGTATACTATCTCTTTATCAACCAGTCTATATATTAGCAGCAGACACAGTACAGTGCGGTAGTTCACGGCTGTGGCTACCTCTGTGTCGGCACTCGGCAGCCCGTCCATAATTGTATATACCACCTAACCGTGGTTTTTTTTTCTTTCTTTATACATACATACTGCAGTGCCACTCCTAGATGGGCCCGGTGTTTGTGTCGGCCACTAGGGTCGCTAATCTTACTCACACAGTCAGCTACCTCATTGCGCCTCTTTTTTTCTTTGCGTCATGTGCTGTTTGGGGAGGGTTTTTTGGAAGGGCCATCCTGCGTGACACTGCAGTGCCACTCCTAGATGGGCCCGGTGTTTGTGTCGGCCACTAGGGTCGCTAATCTTACTCACACAGCTACCTCATTGCGCCTCTTTTTTTCTTTGCGTCATGTGCTGTTTGGGGAGGGTTTTTTGGAAGGGACATCCTGCGTGACACTGCAGTGCCACTCCTAGATGGGCCCGGTGTTTGTGTCGGCCACTAGGGTCGCTTATCTTACTCACACAGCGACCTCGGTGCAAATTTTAGGACTAAAAATAATATTGTGAGGTGTGAGGTATTCAGAATAGACTGAAAATGAGTGTAAATTATGGTTTTTGAGGTTAATAATACTTTGGGATCAAAATGACCCCCAAATTCTATGATTTAAGCTGTTTTTTAGTGTTTTTGGAAAAAAACACCCGAATCCAAAACACACCCGAATCCGACAAAAATAATTCGGTGAGGTTTTGCCAAAACGCGTTCGAACCCAAAACACGGCCGCGGAACCGAACCCAAAACCAAAACACAAAACCCGAAAAATTTCAGGCGCTCATCTCTAGTATAAACTATAAATATTTATCAAGGGGCCCAGACCATGCACTCTCTAATGGTTAGCTAAGCCTCTGTGGCAGCTGGCCACACCCCCTTGGGAGACTGGCCACATCCCTAAACATGGGCCCCTACTTCTACATTCCCCCGGTGGGCCCTTCATGCCACAGTCCAACACTGTACTAAAAAACTGAACCTAAGATCATTTTATCTGTTTCCCTGAAGGTGAGAATGTGCTTGTGATTGGTGCTGCTCACTGGCGTATCTATTATGGGTGCAGTGTGTGCGGTACACGCGGGCCCCTGAGTCCAGAGGGGGCCCCCACCGCACACGCTGCACCCATCTTCTAAATACTCACCTCTTTGGAGTCCCGCACCGATGTCCGCGGCGGTGTTAATACTACGTGAAAATGGCGCAGTGGCCATTTTCACAGAGTTCTGCACATGCGCAGTACAAAAATTACTGGGAAAATGGCCGCCGCTCCATTTTCCCGGAGATCTGGGCATGTGCAGTAGAGTTTGAGCGCTCTAGTACTCAGACTCTCAGCGCTGCCGGCAGAGAGGAGGAGACCCGAACGGAGGAGGCTGCACCCGGGCCTCCTCCTCTCTTAAAGCGCCCCTGATGCTGCTGTTTTTACATTTCACACTCAATTTCTAAAACACAACTAGATAGCTTGATACTGGTAGTTAGATATATACTGTAGATTTATAGCTGTGTCCAGAAAGATAGCTTTATGTTGAGCTTGCCATATACATTATAGTACCATAGCCGATATTGGAAATTATCTGGATGTTGCAGTGTTTGGCCCTAAAATAACAGTGATGCTCAATAATAATCCACTTGAAATCGAATGTATCATTATTGGAAATGCTGGAATCAGCGATGTAGCATGGCTCCCGGTTGCCCTGTGCTGATCCCACCCCTGAACCTGTGATGTCACGGCAGAGAGGCGGGGCCTCAGTATAGAGATAGTGTAAAGCTGCCCAGACACTCTGGACAGCTCTCTGCATTGCAGGTGCATGTCTGCACTAAAATAGCTCTACTGGCTGCAGGGTGCTGTTGTAAACAGGTCCTGTTATGTTCCAGATTGGTGCATTTGCAACCAGCATAACTGAAGTTAATAGTATATAGTTGCGGTATGGTTGGCATAGTGGTAAGCATTACTGCCTTATAGCCCTGAGGTCATAAGTTCAATTTACTATCTGTGTGGGGTTTGTACTGTATGTTCTCCCGTGTTTGCTTCAGTTTCCTCAGGGTGGTCTGGTTTCCTCTCACACTTAAAAACATACCGGTAATTTAATTGACTTCTGACTTAAAAAAAAAAATGCTACTGTATGTATGTGTGTCCATGGGATAGTGAACACAGGGGTCTATGTACTAAGCCTTGGAGAGAGATAAAGTACCAGCCAACCAGCTCCTGTTATTTTTCAACCACAGCCTGTAACATGGCAGTTAGGAGCTGATTGGCTGGTACTTTATCTCCATCCACTTAATCCCTCTTCAAGGCTTAGTACATAGGCCCTCATTCCGAGTTGATCGCTCGCAAGGCGATTTTAGCTGAGTTACACACGCTAAGCCGCCGCCTACTGGGAGTGAATCTTAGCTTCTTAAAATTGCGACCGATGTATTCGCAATATTGCGATTACTAACTACTTAGCAGTTTCAGAGTAGCTCCAGACTTACTCTGCCTGTGCGATCAGTTCAGTGCTTGTCGTTCCTGTTTTGACGTCACAAACACACCCAGCGTTCGCCCAGACACTCCCCCGTTTCCCCGGCCACTCCTGCGTTTTTTCCGGAAACGGTAGCGTTTTTTCCCGCACGCCCATAAAACGGCCTGTTTCCGCCCAGTAACACCCATTTCCTGTCAATCACATTACGATCGCCGGAGCGATGAAAAAGCCGTGAGTAAAAATACTATCTCCATTGTAAAATTACTTGGCGCAGTCGCAGTGCGAATATTGCGCATGCGTACTAAGCGGAATTTCACTGCGATGCGATGAAAAATACCGAGCGATCAACTCGGAATGAGGGCCATAGACCCCATAGATTGTAAGCTCCACTGGGGCAACCAATATGATGCCCTAGGCAAGATTTTGGCTGGTGCCCCCTAGCACCGCCACTGGTTCTGCAGGAGATGCCTGGCATGAGTCAGCTGGCAGCTCTGCTAACGTCGGGCGCCTTTTGTTTATGAAAATGCATCATATTATTTGCATTACTATGTGGCTAGGATGCACAAGCAGCTTCTGCTGATTGAAATGATATGCAGCATGCCTATATTCTGTATGCAACTGCGGCTGTATCTGCATATGAAATGCTATAGTACAGTGATTTTCAGGAATACACTGCAACGTAGCATTTCGTATGCAGATACAGCCGCAGTCACACACAGAATATAGGCATGCCGCATATCATTTTAATCAGTAGAAGCTGCTGGTGTCCCTAAGCATACCAAATGCCCTAGGCATTTGCCTAGTTTGCCTATGCCTAAGGCCGGCTCTGGCAAGGACTGATGGAAAAGGTGCACATCCGTGCTTGTGAATGTGCAAGCACTGAGACGCTCACTTTGAGCTTCTTTAGATACCACCATCAGATGCCGCCATCGAAACTTCCACCATCCCCACGCTAGGTGTAGAATCTCTGTCTGAGTATGGGCTCCAATGTGAGTGATGAAGCACCTTTGTATGCAACCACTTTACGTACTGTGACTCTGGGCCTGATTCAGATGCAGTCGTAATTTCAATGGTGTCACAAGTGATCGATTATCGGTAGACTGTACATGTGTCACGGCCAGGGGTGTATCTACCCATTGGCCAGGATGGCACTAGCCAGGGGCGCCAGCCGAGGAGGGGGCGCCGCCCGGCAGTGCCACCCTCGATCAATGGGTGGAATCACTTAGTAGTGGCATCGCCTGGGCTGGTGGATCTCACAGTAGGCAGGAACAGGTACCGCAATGCACTAGTGAAGAACGTGAAAGTAAACTACAGTTCCCAGCAGCCCTTACTGTCGGGAGCTCCTGGCAGCAAGGGTTGCTGGGAGCTGTAGTTTGCTTTCACTTTCTTCACGAAGTGTGGTGCGGTGCCGAAGTGTGGTGTTCCTGCCTATTGTGCAATCCTCCAGCCCAGGCGATACCCAAGCTCATCACAGTAGGTAGTGCAACATAATAATTGATATGTATTTTGAGCAGTGGTGCTGAGAGAGGGGGGAGAGGGTACAAATTACCCGGGCTCATGTGTGATGGAGGAGCCCAGTGAGGGCCCAGGCCACCTCCCCCTTACCTAGCAGATGCAGCTCTTTTCCTCAGCCCATCACACATTGCTGTGTACTGGGCTGCAGTGTGGCCATGGAGGTGCTTAACATACTATTGTTTTCAGTATTTTTTTTCTAAGGGTACATGACCACACCTCCTGTGATTAGGCCACGCCCCTTGAAAAGTACCTGGGCCCATCCTGGCTCTCGACTGCCCTGGTTTTGTGTGGGGAGGACTATATGCAGGGAGGGGAAAGGACTTAATGCAGGGATGGGGGAGACTATGTACTGGGAGGGGACAGGACTATATGCAGGGAGGGGGCAGACTATGTACTCGGAGGAGAGTGGTCTATATGTAGGGGGGGTGACTGTGCTCGGAGGGGAGATGACTATATGCAGGGACAACGACTCTGTGCTGGGAGGGGAGAGGACTATGTGGGGGAGACTCTGTGCTGGGAGGGAAGAGGACTATATGCAGGAAGGGGGTACACTGTGCTGGGAGGGGAGAGGACTATATGCAGGGAGGGGGGAGATTCTGCACCGAGATGGGAGAGGACTATATGCAGGTAGGGGGGAAACTATGTACTGGGAGGAGAGAGGACTATATGCAGGGGGGCTCTGTGCTGGGAGGGGAGAGGACTATGGGGGGGACTCTGCTGGGAGGGAAGAGGACTATATGCAGGGGGGGACACTGTGCTAGGAGGGGAGAGGACTATATGCAGGGAGGGGGAGATTCTGTGCTGGGAGGGGAGAGGACTATATGCAGGTAGGGGGGAGACTATGTACTGGGAGGAGAGAGGGCTATATGCAGGGGGGGGGGGCTCTGTGCTGGGAGGGGAGAGGACTATAAGTAAGGGGGAGACTCTGTGTTGGGAGGGGAGAGGACTATATGCAGGGGGGGAGACTCTGTGCTGGGAGGGGAGAGGACTATATGCAGGGGGGGACTCTGTGCTAGGAGGGGAGAGGAGTATATGCAGGGGGGGACTCTGTGCGGGGAGGGGAGAGGACTATATGCAGGGAGAGGGGAGACTCTGTGCTGGGAGGGGAGAGAAGAGGACTATATGCGGGGGGGGGGGGGGGGGAGCAGGGACGTGCAGTGAGCTAAATAGCTCAGGAGGCACTGGCTAGCACCAGAGCCAGATTTACACACAATATATGAGCCAAAGGGTACATCTGGGCATTATACACAGGTGCAGCAGTATAAATTCCTGGAAATTTGGTGAGTTTTGATCAGAGATGTGCGGTAGCCAGGTGAGGCACTGCCTCACCTGCCATAGACTTTTTACTCCAGAGTTTTGGATATAAAAATTATCAAAATAATGCAAGGAAGATATTTCACACATTCTTTGTATTTTTCATATACATTATACAGTCAAACTCTGACACAAACATTAGTAAGACAGGATAGGCTCTGCCTCACCCCACCGCACGTCACTGGGGGGACGACTCTGTGCTGGGAGGGGAGAGGACTATATGCAGGGGGGGGGGGGGACTGTGCTGGGAGGGGAGAGACTCTGTGCAGGAGGGGAGAGGACTATATGCAGGGAGGGGGAGACTGTGCTGGGAGGGGAGAGGACTATATGCAGGGAGGGGGGAGACTGTGCTGGGAGGGGAGAAGACTATATGTAGGGAGGGGGAAGACCATTGGCTATGTGCAGGGAGGGGGATGGGGGCTACGCTATGGTCTCCCCCTCCCTACATATAGTCTTCTCCCCTCCCAGCACAGTCTCCCCCTCCCTGCATATAGTCCTCTCCCCTCCAGCACAGAGTCTCTCCCCTCCCAGCACAGTCTCCCCCCCTGCATAGAGTCCTCTCCCCTCCCAGCACAGAGTCGTCCCCCCAGTGACGTGCGGTGGGGGGAGGAAGAGCCTTTCCTGTCATACTAATGTTTGTGTCAGAGTTTGACTGTATAATGTATATGAAAAATACAAAGAATGTGTTTGAAATATCTTCCTTGCATTATTTTAATAATTTTTATATCCAAACCTCTGAAGTAAAAAGTCTATGGCAGGTGAGGCAGTGCCTCACCTGGCTACCGCACATCTCTGATCAAAATTCACCAAATTTCCAGGAATTTATACTGCTGCACCTGTGTATAATGCCCAGATGTACCCTTTGGCTCATATATTGTATGTAAATCTGGCTCTGGTGCTAGCCAGTGCCTCCTGAGCTATTTAGCTCACTGCACGTCACTGCTCCCCCCCCCCCCCGCATATAGTCCTCTCCCCTCCCAGCACAGTGTCTCCCCCCTCCCTGCATATAGTCCTCTCCCCTCCCAGCACAGAGTCCCCCCCTGCATATACTCCTCTCCCCTCCTAGCACAGAGTCCCCCCCTGCATATAGTCCTCTCCCCTCCCAGCACAGTGTACCCCCTTCCTGCATATAGTCCTCTTCCCTCGCAGCAGAGTCCCCCCCATAGTCCTCTCCCCTCCCAGCACAGAGCCCCCCCCTGCCTATAGTCCTCTCTCCTCCCAGTGCAGAATCTCCCCCCTCCCTGCATATAGTCCTCTCCCCTCCCAACATAGTGTACCCCCTTCCTGCATATAGTCCTCTTCCCTCCCAGCACAGAGTTTCCCCCCCATAGTCCTCTCCCCTCCCAGCACAGAGTCGTCGTCCCTGCATATAGTCATCTCCCCTCCGAGCAGTCTCCCCCCCCTACATATAGACCACTCTCCTCCGAGTACATAGTCTCCCCCCCTCCCTGCATATAGTCCTGTCCCCTCCCAGCACATAGTCTCCCTCCTCCCTGCATATAGTCCTTTCCCCTCCCTGCATATAGTCCTCCCCACACAAAACCAGGGCAGTCGAGAGCCAGGATGGGCCCAAGTACTTTTCAAGGGGCGTGGCCTAATCACAGGAGGTGTGGTCATGTACCCTTAGAAAAAAAATACTGAAAACAATAGTATTTTAAGCACCTCCATGGCCACACTGCAGCCCAGTACACAGCAATGTGTGATGGGCTGAGGAAAAGAGCTGCATCTGCTGCTGCTAGGAAAGGGGGAGGTGGCCCTCACTGGGCCCCTCCATCACACATGAGCCCGGGTAATTTGTACCCTCTCCCCCCCTCTCTCAGCACCACTGCTCAAAATACATATCAATTATTATGTTGCACTACCTACTGTGATGAGCTTGGGTATCACCTGGGCTGGAGGATTGCACAATAGGCAGGAACACCACACTTCGGCACCGCACCACACTTCGTGAAGAAAGTGAAAGCAAACTACAGTTCCCAGCAACCCTTGCTGCCAGGAGCTCCCGACAGTAAGGGCTGCTGGGAACTGTAGTTTACTTTCACGTTCTTCACTAGTGCATTGCGGTGACTGTTCCTGCCTACTGTGAGATCCACCAGCCCAGGCGATGCCACTACTAAGTGATTCCACCCATTGGTCGAGGGTGGCACTGCCGGGCGGCGCCCCCTCCTCGGCTGGCGCCCCTGGCGAGTGCCATCCTGGCCAATGGGTAGATACACCCCTGCCTCTGATTACTTGTGGGTGGCTGCTACACTGTCGGTGCCTTGCAGCTTTGGCAGCTGTATGCGTGGCGCATCTTAGATGAATGCGCAGTAGAAAAACATAGCAACACTGCGCCTGACATTGGCTGTGCATGCCACTCAGAATAAGGCCCTCAGTGTAAAAAAGGTGTTTTCACTATTTGATAAATACTGTTGGAAACTCACATTCTGGAAATGACTTCAGTTAGGGTGAGCACTGTACCTCATAGAGTAACAAGAGGGAAAAGAACAAGATAAAGATTGTCTAAACTAATTAGAAATGGTTTCATTTTTCAAAATACCCCCACATCTGTTTCTATTAGTCACTGGCTCTCCCTTTCACCATTGACTTACATATAATTTGCACAGGCTGTCTTCTGTACATTGGAGAGCAATCATTGTCCTCTAAGTGCAATCAAACGGTTCCTCTGCCAAAACAGAGTGTAATCACTCACTTTTTCTAGGCAGATGAGGTGCAAAGCAGGTTTTGTACAAATATGACAAGGAAATGATGAAATATTATTTCCAGAGCTTTTTTTTTTATTAATGAAGAGCAAAAAACTGAGGTTACGTTAAGAACAGATATAATTGCCAATTTCTAGTTTAGAAGGGCTGGTGGAAGGGTGCTCAATGTATTCAGCACCCACTCCCTCAGATGTCCCTTCCCCTCAGAATACCCCACCTCAGGCATTGTGCCCAGCAGAGAGTTGTAGCAGATGGCGGACAATCACCCTCGCTGCTGCTGTTAAACCCCCCCATTCAGTGTCAACTCCCAGCTTACTACGTACTAGGGAGAGCCGCAGCGGCCATTTTCCCAGAAGCTTCCTTACTGCGCATGCGCAAAACTCAGGAAAAATGGCTGCCGCGCCATATACCGTAGATTTTCTTACAGTTGCTGGACTCTCCGGAGAGGTGACTATTTAAAAAATGGGTGCAGTGTGCGCGGAGTATATATATTTAGCATTATTTTAGAGATTAAGGGGTATATTTACTAAAGGTTGATTTTAAGCGATTTTAATCGGTTTAAGATCAATCAAAATCGATCTTAATCGATGTTGGGTTTTGAGGGCTAAAACACACACTTACTAACAGATGATTTGTTTTTAAATGTCAGTAAATGTGTCTTTTAGCCAGGGGTGCTTTAAGAGAGGAGGAGGCTTGTGTGCTGCCTCCTTCATGCGCTTCCCCCCTGCCCCCCCCCCCCTCCCTCTGTCGGCAGCGCTGGAGAGTCTGAGCACTAGAGGGCTCAGACTCTACTGCGCTTGTGCAGATCACCGGGAAAATGGCGCAGCGGCCATTTTCCCAGTGATTTTTTTTACTGTGCATGGCAGAACAATGTGAAAATGGGAGCTGCGCAATTTTCACGATGATTCCAGTGCGCATTGGCGCGGGACCCCAGAGGGGTAAGTATTTGAAAATACTGGACTCAGGTGCCCGTGTGCACCAACCACACACACTGCACCCATTGTAAATATGCCAGTGGTGCAACAGAATATGCTGGCGCTATATAAGTAACTGCTAATAATACCTGTTAATAATAATGTAAGGAAGAATATACAGTAGGACATGCCCAATTTAATAAAAAAAAAAAAATACACCTCCTCTTCCCAATGCCAGATAATAAGGAAAGAGAGAGTGTTTAGTTTAGATCCTGAGGGTGGAACGTGCTTGGTACAGGGGCAGTAGGGAAAAAAATCACTAGGGGGGAGAGTGACCACATTTTCTAACAAGGACAAGTGGAGATATTGGTGGTCATTCCGAGTTGTTCGCTCGTTGCCGTTTTTCGCAACGGAGCGATTAGGTGGAAAATGTGCATGCGCATGGTACGCAGCGCGCATGCGTTCAGTAATTTAACACAAAACTTTGGAGATTTGCACAAGCTCAAGCAACGTTTTTTCATCGCTAGAGTGATCGTAGTGTGATTGACAGGAAGTGGGTGTTTCTGGCCGGAAACTGGCCGTTTTCAGGGAGTGTGCTAAAAAAACGAAGGCGTGCCAGGTAAAAACGCAGGAGTGTCTGGAGAAACGGGGGAGTGGCTGGACGAACGCAGGGCGTGTTTGTGACGTCAAACCAGGAACTAAACGGACTGAGGTGATCGCAATCTAGGAGTAGGTCTGGAGCTACTCAGAAACTGCAGGGAATTATTTAGTAGCAGTTCTGCTAATCTTTTTGTTCGCTTTCGTTCGCTATTCCGCGGCCTAGCGTTTGCAATGCTGCTAAAAGCAGCTAGCGAGCGAACAACTCGGAATGACCACCATTGCCCATAGCAACCAATAAGATTTTAGCTATCATTTATCAGGTAGATAGTTAGAATCTGATTGGTAGCCATTGATAACTGCTCCACTCATCCTCTTTAGATTGTTTGATAAATTTAACACCAAAGAGATGGTGTCACAGATATGGGGGTTATTACTAAACATTAGTTAGAGATAAAGTGGAGAGAGATAAAGTACCAATCAATCAGCTCCTTTCATTTTTCAAAGACAGTCAATAACATGACAGTTAGAAGCTGATTGGCTAGTACTAATAGAATTTTAATTACCTACCGGTAAATCCTTTTCTCGTAGTCCGTAGAGGATGCTGTGGTCCACATAAGTACCATGGGGTATAGACGGGTCTACTAGGAGCCACTGGCACTTTAAGAGTTTGAGAGTGTGGGCTGGCTCCACCCTCTATGCCCCTCCTACCAGACTCAGTCTAGAGACTGTGCCCGAGGAAACGGACAACATCGAGAGAAGGATTTTACACAGATAGTGGTGAGATTCACACCAGCTCACACATACAAGGCAAACCAAGCTAAGCAGCTTGAAACAGCAGCAACGGCTGAACAATGGGGGTCATTCCGAGTTGTTCACTCGCAAGCTGTTTTTAGCAGCTTTACACACGCTAAGCCGCCGCCTACTTGGAGTGAATCTTAGCATCTTAAAATTGCGAATGAAAGATTCTCAAAATTGCGATTACACACCTCTTAGCAGTTTCTGAGTAGCTTCAAACTTACTCGGCATCTGCGATCAGTTCAGTGCTTGTCGTTCCTGGTTTGACGTCACAAACACACCCAGCGTTCGCTCAGACACTCCTCCATTTCTCCAGCCACTCCCGCGTTTTTCCCAGAAACGGTAGCGTTTTTTCACACACACCCATAAAACGGCCAGTTTCCACCCAGAAACACCCACTTCCTGTCAATCACATTACGATCGCCTGAACGATGAAAAAGCAGTGAGTAAAATTCCTAACTTCATAGCAAATTTATTTGGCGCAGTCGCAGTGCGAACATTGCGCATGCGCACTAAGCGGAAAATCGCTGCGATGCGAATAAATTTACCGAGCGAACAACTCGGAATGACCCCCAATATTACTTAACCAAGTAACTAAACAGTACTTAACCAAGAGCAAAGCAGTACTGTACTAAGTAACCACTGCAGAATCTCAAAGAGCTGGGCGGGCGCCCAGCATCCTGTACAGACTACGAGAAAAGGATTTACCGGTAGGTAATTAAAATCCTATTTTCTCTTACTTCCTAGAGGATGCTGGGTCCACATTAGTACCATGGGGATGTACCAAAGCTCCCAGAACGGGAGGGAGAGCGCGGAAGCTCCTGCAGAACTGATTGACCAAACTTCAGGTCCTCAGCAGCCAAGGTATCCAACTTGTAGAGCTTTGCAAACGTGTTCGACCCCGACCTAGTAGCCGCTTAGCAAAGCTGTAAAGCCGAGACACCCCGGGCAGCCACCTAAGAAGAACCCACCTTACGTGTAGAGTGGGCCTTAATTGACGTAGGACACGGTTATCCTGCTGTAAAATACGCATGCTGGATAGTGAACCTAATCCAGTGAAAGATCGTCTGCTTAGAAGCAGGACACCCAAGTTTCTTGGGATCATACAGGACAAACAGAGAGTCCGATTTTCTGTGATGAGCAGTCCTCTTCACATAAGTTTACAGAGCCCTTACAACATCCAAGGACTTTGAGGAAATTGAGGAGTCAGTAGCAACTGGCACCACAATAGGTTGGTTGTTATGAAATGCCGACACAACCTTCGGAAGGAACTGTTGACGTGTCCGGAGCTCAGATCTATCTTCATGGAAGATCAAGTAGGGGCTCTTACAAGACAAAGCCCCCAACTCCGACATACGTCTAGCAGAAGCTAAGGTCAACAAAGTGACAGCCTTCCACGTGAGAAACTTGACCTCAACCTCCGGTAGAGGCTCGAACCAATCCGATTGGAGGAACTGTAACACCATGTTAAGATCCCAGGGCACCGTAGGCGGCACAAAGGTAGGCTGGATGTGCAGAACCTCTTTCAGAAAAGTCTGAACCTCAGGGAGGGAAGCCAATTGTTTCTGGAAGAAAATGGATAGGGCTGAAATCAGGACTTTTACGGATCCCAACCTTAGTCCCATATCCACACCTGCGTGCAGGAAGAGGAGAAACCGTCTCGGTTGAAACTCCACCATAGGAAACTTCTTGGACTCACACCAAGATACATATTTTTTCCAAATATGATGGTAATGTTTAGATGTTACTCCTTTCCTAGCGTGTATCAGGGTAGGAATAACCTTGTTCGGAATGCCCTTCTGAGCTAATATCTGGCGTTCAACCTCCATGCCGTCAAACGTAGCCGCGGTAAGTCTTGATAAGCGATTGGCACCTGCTGCAGCAGGTCCTCCCGAAGAGGAAAAGGCCTCGGCTCTTCTAGCAGTAGATTCAGAAGATCCGTGTACCAAGCCCTTCTTGGCCAGTCCGGAGCAATGAGGATTGCCTGAACTTTTGTTCTCCTTATGAGTTTCAGAACTCTTGGAGTGGAGGAAACACGTACACCACCTGGAACACCCACGGAGTCACTAGGGCGTCCACTGCCACGGCTTGTGGGTCCCTCGACCTGGAACAATACCGCCAAAGCTTCTTGTTGAGACGAGAGGCCATCATGTCTATTTGAGGTACACCCCAAAGATCTGTTACCTCCGCGAACACCTCCAAATGGAGTCCCCACTCCCCTGGATGGAGATCGTGTCGGCTGAGGAAGTCCGCTTCCCAGTTGTCTACTCCTGGAATGAAGATTGCTGACAGCGCCAACGCGTGTTTTTCCGCCCAGAGGATGAATCTTGTTACCTCTGACATTGCAGCTCTGCTCTTTGTTCCTCCCTATCGGTTTATGTAAGCCACTGTCATTACATTGTCCGACTGTACTTGAATGGCTCGATCTTGCAGAAGATGGACCACCTGGAGAAGACCGTTGTAGACGGCTCTTAGTTCCAGAATGTTTATTGGCAGGCTGGATTCCAGACTTGACCACCTTCCTTGGAAGGTTTCCCCCTTAGAGACTGCGCCCCAGCCCCTGAGACTTGCATCCGTGGTTAGAAGGACCAAGTCCTGAATCCGGAACCTGTGGCCCTCCAGAAGGGGAGGTAGTTGCAGCCACCAGTGGAATGAAATCCTGACTTTCGGCGACAGAAGTATTCTCTAGTGCATGTGCAGATGAGATCCTGACCACTTGTCCAGGAGATTCAGTTGGAAGGGCCGAGCATGTAACCACCTGTACTGCAGAGCCTCGTAAGAGGCCACCATCTTCCCCAGAAGGCGAATGCACTGATGGACCGAAACCTGGGATGGTCCGGGATGGACCATTGTTTGTATCACCAATGCTTTCTCCTCTGGAAGAAACTCCCTCTGCACTTCTGTGTCGAGGATCATTCCCAGAAAAGACAACCGCCTGGTTGGCTCCAAATGTGACTTTGGAAGATTCAGGATCCAACCGTGTTCCCATAGCAGACGAGTCATGAGAACAATGGACTGCAACAGCTTCTCCTTGGACGATGCCTTTATTAGCAGATCATCCAGATACGGGATTATATTCAACCCCTGTCTGCGGAGGAGAACCATCTTCTCCGCCATCACCTTGGTGAAAACCATCGGTGCCGTGGAGAGGCCGAATGGGAGTGCCTGGAACTGAAAATAACTGTCTAACAGTGCGAATCGGAGAAAAGCCTGATGCGGCGGCCAAATCGAAATGTGGAGGTACGCATCCTTGATATCTAGGGATACCAGGAATACCCCCTCCTCCAGACCTGATATCACCACCCTCAGGGACTCCATTTTGAACTTGAACTCCCTCAGAAAGGGGTTTAGTGATTTTAAGTTCAGAATGGGCCTGATCGAACCATCCGGTCTTCGTACGACAAAAAGGTTACAATAGCAACCTCCTCAGATGAGGAGGAACTGGTACAATGACCAGTGACTCTTCCAGCTTTTGAATGGCTTCCTGTAGGACAGCAATGTCTGCCAGCAAAACTGGCAAGCCTGATTTGAAGAATCGGTGAGGTGGGAGATCTTGAAACTCCAGCCTGTACCCCTGGGACACAATATCCTGTACCCATGGGTCCAGGCCGGACGACACCCAGACGTGGCTGAATCGTCTAAGCCTTGCTCCCACCAGCCCTACCTCCAGGCCGCGCGGTCCACCGTCATGCTGAGGACTTTGACGTACCTGAAGCTGGCTTCTGTTCCTGGGAACCTCTAAAGAAGGTGTTAGAGGGCTCTCAATCATCAACTGCACCCCTTTTGCAAGAGATGCCGCACCCCGCAGTATATCCCCATCACCGTCTGCCGTGTCAGAATCGGTATCCGTGTCATCCTGCATAATCTGCATAAACCTGAGGTAACAGAACCGGACCAAACTGCCATAGAGTTCTATAAGACCTGAGTTGCAGTTTCATTTTGTGCAACCCTAGTAGAAATCTGAGAAATCATACTTTTGAGGCTAACCACTCAGGCTCCCTTGCAGGGACCTGCACTAAAACAGTACAATCCTAAATACATGGATTGGGCTCATCCTGAAAGGAATTATCCTCTGCAGCATATGACACAGAGTCCCTGGACATAGTTTTATGGAGACAACAAACACTCCACGCACACACAGGTAAGGGGCAGACAGAGTTTTTCCCCTACGAATGCCAAGAGGGACACAGAGATTGGAGCCAACCCACACACAGCACCTCAGGATATAGGGAAACCCCTATCCAGCTATTACTGTGCACCTTAATAGGTTACACAGTATAGATATACAGCCTCCCGTCCCTTGTACAACCCCCTGGTACCGTACAAGGCAGCTGGAGTTGATCTGGAGGAACAGCTCTCCCTGTCAGTGCTTCTGCAGGCAGAAAAATGCGCTGAACGCTGCTGGGTCCACTCTGAGGAGAAGCTCCGCCCCCTTTCATGGCGCTGCTTCCCACTCTTCTGAAGATTATACTGGCCTGAGGAATTGTGCTGGCAGCGATCCTGGCTCAGGGCACCCCTCACAGCGCCGCACCATGTACCGCTGAGCTCCGGAGCGAAGTTAGTACTGCGCTCTCTACTCTGTTGCTGCCATCTTCACACCGGCTCCCCGCTTGCCAGGGGGGCTGGTGACTAACTCGAAACTGATCTTCTGGCTCTGTAAGGGGATGGCAGCATGCTGCTGGGGTGAGCGATCCCCTGTGGCGGCGAACGTTTGATCCCCTCAGGAGCTCAGTGTCCTGTCAGCGGAGATAGTGGCTTAGACCGCGCAGGGCGGACACTACTCCCCCCCCTTAGTACCTCGAAGCAGGGTGGCTGTTGCCAGCAGCCTCTCTGTGCCTAAACTCTAACAAAAATAATAAAACTAAAAGCACTCCTATGGAGCTCCCCTAGCTGTGACCGGCTCCTCCGGGCACATTTTCTAAACTGAGTCTGGTAGGAGGTGCATAGAGGGAGGAGCCAGCCCACACTCTCAAACTCTTAAAGTGCCAGTGGTTCCCCATCGGGATTCTCAGCGTGCCGGATGTAGAGCGAAGTAAAGTGACCGACGGTGTCCAGACTGCCGGTCACATAACACTACATCCCTCACGAACAGCATACTAGTAACTAGTACATACCTGCCTAATCCAAATATAACTGTTATTTCTTTCTGCTCCCAACATAAAAAGGAAATATTATACTATTTTGAATGATAGGTGTATTACTTACAGTATAGTGCTCTTCCCCAGCACTTAGTTATAAGGATGATTTTGCCTTATAAATGATAGCAGCATTAAATGTATCTCCAAATTAAATCAGGACATCATCCAAGTAGACAACGGTCAGCAACCACTAGCATGAGTGGCAGGCGTGGTACCCAAACCAGTTTTAAATGGAACTTAAAATGTTTAAATTTAGTCCTCAGTATTTTATAATTAACAGAGCAATTTGTTTCTTTGTACATTTAGAAATATCAAACAATAGCAATAAGCCTATAAAGACCTATTTACCCATAAGCACCATCGGTGTATTGGCCTTGCCGGCTGCCATCAGCCGTTCAATACTACAGTTCGCACTACTGTCTCCACTTTTATGTGATTTGAAATGTATTACATATTGTCTATAATTAATAATTAGCGTTATGTATATTTGTTGGTGCCATTATTATTGGGATCCGGTCTCTAGGTCGACAGTAACTAGGTCAACACTATCTAGGTCGACCACTATTGGTCGACAGTAACTAGGTCCACAGGGTTTCTAGGACGACATGTCAAAAGGTCACTATTTTTTTCTTTTTTTTAAACTTTTCATACTTAACGATCCACGTGGACTACAATTGGTAACGGTAACCTGTGCTGAGCGCAGTGGTAGCGGAGCAAGGCACCTTGCCCGAAGCATGGCGAGCGAAGCGAGCCATGCGAGGGGACACACTGCACTAATTGGGGTACCCAATCACTCTACGAAGAAAACAACACAAACCCCCCCGTTAAAAACTCATGTCGACCTTTTGACCTAGACCATGTCGACCTAGAGACCCTGTCGACCTAGTTACCGTCGACCAATAGTGGTCGACCTAGACACTGTCGACCTAGTTACTATCTACCTTCCATACCACACCCATTATTATTATTGGTCTATTCAATGCCTGTCGGATCCTCTCCGATGGAGAAGATCTGACAGGTCAGTATTCAATTAGGGTACATTTCCGACAGGTTTTGCCCGTTTTCAACAATGCTGATCTGACCTTTTTTGAAGTTGGATCAGCATTGTCGAAAACGGGCCAAAAACCAATACGTGGATCCGCGGTTAATCCGCCGATCCACGTTTTCTGACAAGTCGGAATTTCCGACAAGCTGGAAAAATGGCAAACCATTTGAATAGGCCGAATCCTGACTTGCTCAAAAAAAGTCGGAAACTGACGTCTTTCCGACTTGATGGCAATTCCGACAGGCATTGACTAGACCTATAAAAATTATATAAAATATATAAATGTAGAATTGGCACACTGAGCTCTATAAGATTTTAGCTGGCACACTGATACCACAAGGTTGCTGACCCCTTGTCTAAATGATTCTGGAACACATCTTTATGAAATTATTGAAGAGTGACAGGGGAGTTACAGAGTCCAAGAGACATAATTGAATAGTCATAATGTTAACATCTGATGGAAAAAGCTGTTTTCCATTCATCCCTGGTCCTGACATAAACCAAATTGTCAGCCCACCTGAGACCAAACTTTGTAAATATCTTGGAAGAATGTAATAGCTGTAAAAGGTTTGAGATTAATGCATATTGAGTCTTGACAGGTGTCTGGTTTAATGCTCAATAGTCAATACGTTATTGTGAAGATCCATGTTTTTTATTCCAGGAAGAAGATCACCCAAGCAGTTATATGATCTGTGAGGTGACAGCTGGAAGACTTGATTCTTAGTGAACACGTCAGTGTGTTCTGAGAAAGTCTTGGGAACTTTGTAAGGTAGTGGATTCAGTATAGCAGCAACTGCACTGAAGTTCTACAGAGAAGCTGGAATCTCTCCAAAACAGTGCTGTAAGCAAAATAAAGATTTAACTGAGACAGTCATGTTTATTCAAATGATATCAGAATTATGACAAGAGAGCCATGATGTAATATCAAGTTGTAACCACTCTCTTCTTGCACAGACTGCATCGCAACCTGAAGCCAGACAGTTATCTTGAGTGATTAGGCCATCAGTGACAGGTGACTCATTAATTGTTTCAAGATTCATTGGGTGGGTATTGTGCATTACAGGAATATAATGTAGCTGCACAATTCCCTTATCAATAAAGTTGCCTATGTAACTGGAACGTACTGGATCAGTAATTTTCAGAGGAGTGAATTTCCAATCTGCAAATTTAAGGAGGCGGAGCATTCTAGCAGGAGATGTCATTGTAACCAAGCATTGCCCCTCTCTATTACAATACTTATAGAGATTACCTGTGGGATAGTTGGAGAACATGCTCTGTAATGTTATAGTAGAGACCTAAATTCTGATTTCGGCATCATTCCTTATTGGTAATCAGCTGTTGACTACTCCTGACTTGTATTAGCTACTCTTCTGACCAGCGATCTGCACTGGCTAAACGTTCATAATGACAACATTTAGCGTGTCTATATGGACAGAATGTCAGCATTGAACGTGTCAGCAGCCACAATACTGACACTGTCAACATGTCGGCATTGGCTGTTTACATTATGTATCTTGACAGACAATTTTAGGGTTAGAGTTATGGTTCCCATACACTTGTGAGATATTAGGTGCTATCCTTCTATTTTGACCTCATCTGTGAGAGAAATCGAAGGATTGTATGCAGTGGCGTAAATTCGCCCCAGTCGCCCGGAGGCATGATAAATGTTGGTGCCCCCCCTGCATACACCCCCTCCCTACACACACACACACACACACACACACACACACACACACACACACACCCTCTTCATATGTAGCTATCTGGCATTCATGTTGAACAGTAGGAGTGTGCTCAGGTGCCTTTCCCAATAGTAATATAGATACACAAGCAAAGTGGACGGCACTCCAAGTCAGTCATCACAATAAATTAGACACCAGCATACCTTTATAGCACACCTACAGTACTCCCTCTCCCACCAGCGTGTCACAATGTAGATGCCTTGGCGCAATGGTGTGCTGATATATATATATATATATATATATATATATATATATAAAGAATGCACAAACACCTCTTTCACATAAAAACACACAAATGCCTCTTTCACTTAAACACACACAAATACGTATTTTACTTAAAAACACACAAGCGTCTTTTTCACTTAAACACACAAAAACGCCGCTTTCACTTAAACACACACACACACACACACACACACACACACACACACACACACACACACATATGCCACTCACTTACACTCATGCCTCTTACTTCCACATGCCTCCTTTACTCAAACACACACACACGCCTCCTTTACTTAAACACACACGCCTCCTTCGCTTAAACACACACGCCTCTCACTTACACACACGCCTCTCCCTTACACATGCCTCCTTCACTTAAACGCACACATGACTCTTTCACTTAAACATACACATGCACCTCACTTTTACACACACACACACACACACACACACACACGTCTCCCTTACACGCACACACACCTTTCACTTAAAAACACACACACCTCACTTAAACATGCAAACATAAAACACAGTGCTGCCAACATTTATTAAAGACCCCCCAGCACCCCTCCCCCCTCCAACTACACCCCCCCCCCACACACACAGTGCAGCTTGAGGCAAGTGCTGTCAGTGAGTACCTGCTGCTACCAGCCCAATGGAGGAACAGAGAGCTTCACTCGGCCAGCTCAACTGGAAGGGCCTGACAGGAGCTGCGTTCTGGAGCTCCCCCTAGCTGTAGCCACAGCCAGCTCTCTGTATACACTAGGAGGCAGCTTCCGTGTCACTGACACGAAAGCTCCTCGCAGCGAACGATCGCCAGGGTCAGTCAGCTGGAGACAATGGAGGAGATGTGCCCCCTTGAGGTCAGGAGCCTGGCGGCAGCCGACTCCACTGCCTCCCAGAGTTCTGCCCCTGATTGTATGCACATTTTAGGTACCTTGAGACGCAATGCATGGGCACGCTGCTTGAATGTCGCGTCTCAACAGAGATGGCCACAGGCATAGGCAAACTAGGCAATTGCCTAGGGTATTTGATATGCCTAGGGGCATCAGCAGCTTCTGCTGATTAAAATTATATGCAGCATGCCTATATTCTGTGTGTAGCATTTCTTATGCAGATACAGCCACAGTCTCTCACATTATATAGGCATGCTGCATATCATTTTAATCAGCAGAATCTGATTGTGCATCCTAGCCATATAGCAATGCAAATAAAATGCATTTTCATTAAAAAAAAAAGGTGCCCGACGTTAGCATTGAGGCAAGTTTTATGAGGACACATCTGTATCCAAGCAGAGGCAGAGGTCACAGTGTTAGTGGCAGTGTGAGTGCTGTGGGCATGTGAGTGGGTTGGTTGTGCAGTAGTGTTCGGAATATGTGTAAGGAGAATTATGTGTATCATGTAAAAATGCATTAATAATGTGCAACATATATGTAAGGGGCACTATATGTGTCATTATGTGTATAAGGGCATTAATAATGTGCGGCATATGTGTAACAGAGTACTACTGTATGTGTGTCATTATGTGTATAGGGGCACTAATAATGTGCAGCAAATGTGTAGGGGGCACTATGTGTGTCATTATGTGTATAAGGGCATTAATATTGTGCGGCATATATGTAAGGGACATTATATATAAAAGGGCATTAATAAAGGTTGTCATAATGTGTAAGGTGCATTATGTTTATAAGGACATTAATAATGTGTAAGGGGCATTACTGTGTGGAAGTATGTGTATAAATGCATTACTAATGTGTGGCATTATGTGTATAAGGTGCTCTACTATGTGGCGTTGCGTATATAAAGGGCACTACTGTGTCGTCTAATATGAATAAAGAGCAATAGGGTGTGATGTAATGTGAATTAGGAGCAATTCAGTGTGATGTAATGTGAATAAGGGGCTCTACTGTGAGGAGTAATATTTATAAGGTAAAGTAATACTACTGTGGGATGTAATATGAATTATGGACACTATCACATGATCAAATGTGAATAAAGTTGCAGTACTGTGTGGTGTAATTGGAATTGGGGTTACCGCTGTGTGGCCATTCCCCTTGCCAGCAAAAACACACCCCTTTTTTGGCTATGCGCCAAATGTGCGAACTGTTCCTATTTAAAATATAGGGGGTACAAACACCAAAATAAGGACTGCTATGGGTGAGGAGTGATGGTGCTGGGAAACAGGTGCAAGGTCAGAGGCGGAACCAGCGATGGTGCTAGGGGGCACCAGCCAAAATCTTGCCTAGGGCATCATATTGGTTAGGGCCAGCTCTGCGTGTCAAGATAGTATGTGCCGCACTTAATATTTCTTGCATCGCAGTGCGATCGCATGTGGTTTTTAAACCACATGCGATATATCGCACTGTGGTGTGCGATGAGCACCCGCAAGGAGCATCCAGAGGTCGCTCTCACTCGGCGGTGACGTTCTGACCACTTGATTACCATGCGATCTGTCGCATTATCGCATGGTATTCACTTTGGCAGTTCAGGTGCGAAGCCCCGCAATGTCGCGTCGCGGGGCATCGCACAAATGTATGGGCAACATTAGACTGCGGTTAAGGTTAGGCTAGATGCAGAATATGTAAAAAGAAAATATACCTGGCAAAAATAAAAAAATTCCAGTACACCCTACTGTGTACATGCTGCTTCCAATAATATTGGGGTACCCTAACCTCACTCAGAAAATGGTACCAGGAAAAAAGAAGAAAGAGGAAGCGGAAACAGTAAAAATTAATTTATTAACCTATGTACTTTAATTATCAATCACTGTTTAAACATAAACAATTAAGAAACCCACAGCTATTAAAAATGTACTCCTCTTTGTGTTCATACAGAGCAGTAGGTCATTTTTCTTTATTAGATATATTCTTAGTTGTTAACCCCCTTCCTTTATCTCTTACCACGGATCAATCTGTAGTTGTATAATGAAAATTTCAATCAATTTAACTGTTAAATAATTTAACAGCGCAGACAATTTAAATTATCATTATACAACTAGAGATTGATCTGTGGTAAGATAAAGGGGTGTGGTATGTTACATAGACTAAACTTAGGTCATCAGTGTCTAGGTCGACTACTATTGGTCGACATTAAAAGGTCGGCATGGTTTCTAGGTCGTCAGGGACTAGGTCGACATGAAAAAAGGTCAACATGAGTTTTTTAATTGTTTTTGGTTTCGTTTTCTTCGTAGAGTGACGGGAACCCCAATTAGTGCACCGTGTCCACGTGCATGGCTCACTTCGCTCGCCATGCTTCAGGCAAGGTTACCGTTCCCAATTGTAGTCCACGTGGATTGTAAAGTATGAATAAGTATGAAAAAGTTCAAAAATAAAAAAGTGAAAAACTCATGTCGACCTTTTGTCATGTCGACCTAGTACATGTCGACCTAGAGTCCCTGTTGACCTAGAAACCATGTCGACCTACTTACTCTCGACCAATGGTGGTCAACCTAGACAGTGTCGACCTAAGTCTTGTCGACCTAAAGACTGGATCCCGAGATAAAGGAATGGGGTTAACAACTAAGGTCCCAGCAAGGCATGATGGCACTTGTTGAACCACAAATGTCAGCATGCCTGGACATTAAGGGCCCACTGGCATCTTTAGTCCACCTATAAATAGAATATCACACAAAAGACAGGGCATTGACACCAAATGGGGAAGACTTTTATTAAATAAACCCAACCCACAATGATCTTATTCACCAAGTTATTACTTACAATCTGAAGGGTTCACGTCCTCTTCAGTCCATATGGCATCCTGACACTTGGCAAAGCAAAAACACGGCGCTACTGCTCCTCACGGAACCGTATTGCAAATGAATGTCCACTTGAGGACACTCACCATAGGAATGAATGTGGACATTGTAATTGGCCAGATCATGGCAGTTCCCAAGATCTGCCCAATCAGTGCATCCCCAGTTGGTGCGAATAGAGCCCAGTGATGGGGAGGTAGCCTTTTCGTGGAGATGTGGGCAATTCCCTAGATTTTCCAACCCTGGATTGACCAGTTTGGGGCTGGTTGCCATTACGACAGCATTTTTATCTTTTATCAGTCATTTAAAACTAGAGGTGAGTGGTACGGTTTTTCTAAAAACTGAACACAGTCCCGATACAGGAAACTTTGGAGTTCCGAGTCGAACCGAGTCTCAGCTCGGGTCTTCTTGCTAGTTCAGATCTCGGGTCTCAAAAACGGGTCTTGCGTGTTATTGAATGCATGTAAGTCCCTCGCTTGTGATTTCTGGTGCCAAAATTGGTCAAAATTGACTGGAAATTACCATTATTGATATTAATAATATTATAGTAACAAAAACAGGTCCTGAACGCTTACTTCGTGCCTGGGTGGAGAACTTTCTTAGTCCTTTTAAAACTACTAGTTAAAAGGCATTGAGAGAGAGTGACTCTTTGTATATACAAATTTTCTCCAGCTGATGCATTGGTGTTACCTCCATCTAAAGGATCAGCTAATCTCATTAATTCCCGAAATATTTCCGATCAGTCCTGCAGATGTGCTTCTCATCCTGGTACACAGTACTTCCACATACTTGATATGACTTATTCCTGTTCATTCTTTCTGCTGTCTTATCACTCTTGACCACCTGTTATACTGCCCCACCAATGGGCTCAGTACCCTGTCCTCTGGACGGTTTTCTAACCTTGGCCCTGGGCCCTAGAATAAAAGCTGAAGTGTTGGCACTTCTTACCTGGCAACAACCAATTGTTCTGACAGCTAAACAATATTTTCCTGGATTTCCTAATTATTATCTACCAGTTGCTAAATATCACCAAAGCTGTCAAGAGCTGGCTCTTGAGCTGGAGTATGTGGGTGCATGGCTATGCCTTGTTCTGGGCCTTTGTAGGACCTGCATGCGGATGGTTTCAGACCACGTATTCTGTTCTCCCCTCCTTCTACACCACTGAATATTACAGCTCTCACTACATAAAGGATTGAAGTAGGTCAAATTAGTTTTTAATGGAGTTTTTAATTTACCCTGTCTGGCAAATTAACTTGTATCCCCACTCACTGCCCTCCACTCTACTCTCAGGACTGTTGCTAATCTACCTCCCTCACACACCAGAAAGTTAAGGTCACAGTGATTGGGACATCACGGCTGCTCGGTTTTGTCCAAAGATTGCAAATGGAAATAGGAGACTGAAGTGTGGCACTTGAGATTACGGGCCTAATTCAGACCTAATCGCTGTTGTGCGAAATCGCACAGCGGGTGATTATCGAATGACTGCGCATGCATATGGATCGTAATGCGCAGGCACGAGGCCAAATTGCAAAAAAATCCAGCTTTTTTGATTGCTAGGCGAATGCAGGCTGATTGACAGGAAGCGGACTTTTGGGGGTGGTAACTGTCCGTTTTCTGGGAGTGGCAGGAAAAACGCAGGCGTTCCCAAGCATTTTTTAGGGAGGATGTGTGATGTCAGCTCCGGCCCGATCAGCCTGTTTGTATCGCACTGTAGGAGTAAGTCTTGGGCTACGCACAGATTGCACAGACTGGATTAAAACATTAGATGGTGAGTGAGTTGCGAATGGATTTGCAGATGGCCGGCGTTTGCAAAGCTTTTCACACGGTGTACACAAACTTGCATGGAGCGGATTTTCACTCTGTCTGGGCGGCGACTATCCGATTGCAAATCTCTGCAAATTTACAGAGGTGCAATCAGTTCTGAATTAGGCTCTACATCCATTGGGTTTCCCAGTGGAACTGGTGTACTGTAATCATCCAATCAAAAACACTCAACAAACAAAGATACATATATTGCTGGTAAAAAGTACTGTACTTACTGGGAAAACATAGTGAGCAAACCAGATACATACAGTTTGCAGGAGACAAGCCTATAAATATATATGTAAAAGCCAAGAAAATAAAGTTGTCTGTAAGGAGAAAACCCATCAATGTTATTTTCTAAGGACATTGCTGCATATACAAGATGAAATCTATCTTTTGGCTCCATGCCGGTCCCAAGTTTAGAGAAACAACAGTAGATTGCCAAGACAAGGTAATACCTCTGTGTACAGTAACACACTGATGAGCCCGCAGGAATGCCTGAAGGTGTATAAAATGTCCTTCAACTCACCAGCTAAATATAATTACCCATAAACTCAACTGCACTGAAACTTGTCAAGCATATCCCTTTGCCGTAGTTTAGATATAGGGTTTGAGTGTCACAGGCATTACCTGCCCCCAGAAAGAGCACTCACTGGAAGCCATGGATAGCTGTCAGTGAGTGCTTTTTTAATTTAATTCCCTTACATTTAAAAATGGCTACCTCGTGTGTGTGTGGGGTGGGGGGGGGGGGGGGGGGGGGCACCATTACTGCTGCCACTGCTGATACCACCTCTGCCGCTGCTGACTCTGCCACCACTGCCGAGCACACCAGCCTCAGGAGCTTTTGGCCCCCAGTTATGAATTCTGGAGGAGGTGGGAGGCACCTGGGCATATGCCTCCTTGTTGTTGGCATTTTTTTTGTTGTTAGCACACAACAAATGAGGGGTTTGGCGCTACTTCACCTCACTCTGATATTTCCGACCCTGACACCCCTGGAAAGATACATAATACTCTGCTCGGGGCACGTTGTGGCATACAATGTGAATTGGGGCACATTATGGCATACAATTAAACTGGGAGCACCACTCTCACATCACAGCTCCTTGGTTAGCTGAATTCTCTAGTAGAACGAATATAACTAGTACCTTTTGCTGTAGACACTGAGTTAAAAGAATAAGGAGGACATTTACTAAGCATTGATTAGAGCGGAGAAGTGAGCCAGTGGAGAAGTTGCCCATGGCAACCAATCAGCTGCTCTGTTCACTTTTATAGTATGCAAATTATAAATGTTACATCAATGCTGATTGGTTGCCAATGGCAACTTCTCCACTGGCTCACTTCTCTACTTTTATCACTGTAGTATTACTGTAAGTAACTGTAGAAAATATATTTTGAGGATGGAATCTTCAAAAACTATCATTGCCCTCAGAAAACAAGGACAGTTGTACAACAGAGCAATTGTATTTTTAATGATTTGAGCATTTACATTTTAATCAGGCCTTAACAATAACTGTGATGTGTTAAAGCAATAGGTCAGCACAGCCTATTATAGAACACAGTAACTGTAACAATCATTTCTAAAATATGTGTTGTGGATGTGGTGTGTGCTTTGCCTGCAGTTGTGGATGGTTCAGAAGTGTCAGTGAAGCTGGGACAGCAGATCATCTGTGCGTGCAGTGACCTCTAGTGACGTAATCACATATCCTTCCATCCTAATTAGTGACTCAGGTTAGTCTTTACATTATTGTAGGGTCATATTCATTAAAAAATCTGAGATATAATAATTCATCTAAGTGTTTTGAAATGCAGTACATTAATATACAATTAATAACACTTATGACTGTTTATATTGCTGACGTTTGCACTGCTTTAGCTAATAATCACAAATCATGTAAAATATGTATTGTGTGTCTAGCTCTGTGCCTAACCATCAAACAATATTATGGGTTTGGTAGATTCTGTAGTATATATATATATATATATATATATATATATATATATATATTAAAGTATGAAGGGATGCAGTGATGGGAACACATGTTTAGGGGTGTGGCAAGTCGCCGCAGGAGGTGTGGCCAGCCACCACATTGGTTTGCCAATTAGAGAGTGCGTGACCTGGGCTCCTTGATAAATATATATATATATATAGTAAATACCGCTAGTGCATGCAAGATAATGTACCCGATTAATTACAGCTATGCACTGCAGAAAATACACCATAGCCCTGTGCAGTATAAGGTAAAAATGTATAATGTATAATTCAATTGCACAGTCTGGAATATGATCACTAGAAGACAGCGATGGACTGGGGGCCGTGGCAAGCGCGTGTGAACCCGGAAAGGGGGCTTACACGCACTAGCGTTATGGGGGTGCCGTGAGTCAAGGGGGCGTGGATTGCGACACGCCTCCATTCCCATGAAGACGGGCAGGGGGTCGGAGGACGCTTCTACAGCAGTGAGCTGTAGGCTGTGTTGCACGCGCCTTCCGGCTTTCTGAATAGCAGGACCGGCCCACCAGCCCATCTGCCCTTCTGGGATTTGCTAGAAGTGCCAGATGGGCAGTGTGGCCCTACTAGAGGAGGAAGTGTACCCACTGGGAGTATCCCCCTGTACCCCCGTGGGCCAGTCCAACCCAGGTATCCTCCCGCTTGAGGATTGAAGTATATAAACTGTTGATGGTACAACCAGACCTGGATTTAGGGAAAGTACACCTAGTCCCAGGAAGTAAGGTGAGGGAGGAGCAGGGATGCACTCTGAGCATGTGCTGCCACGTATACACACCTTAATGCAAAAGCAGCTGAATTATAATGACGCACGGAAATAATCTATCTAACGGGAGGGTCATAGGAGTGTTGTGGGCATGTAGCCAGATTTTCATGCAAGTTTAAAGCATGCTTACGGAACAGGGAAATCTGTTTCTGATGGATATTTTATGCCCGGCATGGGCTGGTGTAAGTGACAATAATAATGATATTTACAGTTGGAAAATCAGTGGGCGGTGCAGCCATACGGATATTTGTTTTAGCATAAGGTAGTAAATCTGGCTGCCGTTGATTTATGCACATTGTACGGTATTCAATTTGTCCCGAGGGTGCCGGGTGATAAGTATCGGCGTTGGGGGCTATTTAATTGGCCCCGATAAACCGTCGCGTGCAGCGGCTTATCGGGGGTTTTGCCTCGCCTGCACCCGAGAACAGCTTCACCCGAAAACACACAGGTTTCACTGAACCTGTGTGTTTACGGATGAAAAAACAGGTTTTACCGGCCGAGCAAATTAAATAGCCCGACCGTAGCACCCGAAGAAACATTGTTTTTTTTTACTTCCGATGTCTCTTCGGGCCAAATTGAATATCCCCCTTTGAGTCCGACTCAAGCCCATAATGTACATTTAATCGGGGGCTCTGTGCGGTGCTTTGTATTTTCCTCTCTTGCAGTTCTTTTCACTATAAAATATATATATAATACAGTGCCATGTATTACACCCAGGCTTGGGTGATTTACACACACCAGCGATATATATATATATATATATATATATATACACATATACACACAGAGCCGCCATCAGGGGGGGACTTCTGGGACTCCAATCCCGTGCCCGGATCATGAGAGGGCCCGCAGGGCAGCGGTGTTGATTGGAGTGCACCGCAGGCGGCCATAGCGTAAACAAACCCAAATAAACTCGACAGCTCTTTTTTTAAAAACTTTAAAAAAAATCCATGTTCTCAATAAATTTGCAAAATGTTGATATCAAAAACTGAGTTCAAGTTTTTGGTCAACCACCCTGATAAAAAGACTGACACTTCCCATCGTTGCAGCCACTACACATTAACCTTGAGAATGTACAATAATGATAATGTTAATTTTTCTGTTTACTGTTTTCGGTTACACTTCATTTATTATATTGGTTCAGGACATACTACCAAGTACAGCTGTATTATTATATGTACATATTATTATACACAGCAGGTCTTTTATCTTTTATTTTTCTTGCTAAAAATATGTCTGTGAATTAATCATAATGTTCTGTTTATGTGTTCAGGCAAAATAGAGCATTCCTAATACTGTATGTTATGTTGTGACTTTCTGGGCTGTTTTTGATTACTTCAGCTTTAACATTAGTGAGAAGTGAAATATTTGAAAGAATTCGAACTTGAGGTTTTGTTTTGTTTATATTGTCATCTCTTTCCCCGAATTACTTCCCTTAACATGCTAAATGAATGCATACATGTATGAATAATATGTTGTGTAAAATAAAATATAATAAAATAATGCAGTTTATCTATGCAAACTATTTTGGGCCCAGTATATTCCTGGGCCCAAAATAGTCTGCATAGATAAATTGCATTATTTTTTAGAGTTATACAAAAAATGCTGTTTTTGTTACATTTTTGAGCATCTGAGGTCTTAAACGAGGACGTACTGCAACTTTCTATCCTCACCTCGCATATGCTGCCCCCATAGGATTCTACGGTCATACAAAAATGCCCCATTTACCAATGCCACCATTAAATGGTGTTAGCCCATTGTAGACTATGGGCTAGATTAGAACATTTATTTTTCACAAAGTAATTTTAAAGATTCCTCGCTGGTAATTTCAGCCTTCTGGGGGGTAAATTTACTAAGATGGGAGTTCTATTTAAGATGGGATGTTGCCCATAGCAACCAAGCCTGCAAGTATTATGGTGAGTCATTACAGCTCCTTTCCTGCCCATCGTACATGTGTAATATAGGTGTCGGTGGGGGACCTCTTGCCAGCTAGGGAAACTCTTGCTTGCTATGGACACTGGTATACCAGAACAAACTGGGAGGAAGAGCACCGTGGAAAACACTCCCATGTGGAGAGTCTGTGTTTTTATCACCTCTCTGTTCTTTGGCAGGTGCAGGGTCCTGATCTCCATGGGGAAAGCTGCTGTTTAGAGGGTCTTTTTTCACATATTTGTTTCAGGATAAAAATACCAGTTTACATACTAACAATGGGGATATAAAGCAATAAGGCCCAAATTTATTAAGCTTTAAGAAGTCATAAAGTGGAGGCTGATTTAGGGGGACATGTACTAGGCGGTGATAAAAGTGGAGAAGTGAGCCAGTGGAGCATTAACGTAACATTTAGAATTTGCATACTATAAACATATACAGAGCAGCATATTGGTTGCCATGGGCAACTTCTCCACTGGCTCACTTTTATCAGTGCTTAGTACATGTCCCCCAAAGACAGATAAAGGACCAGCCAACCAGCTCCTGTCATTTTCAAACACATTCTATAACATTGCAGTTAGAAAGCTGACTGGTTGGTACTTTATCAGTCTCCACTTTTTAAGGCATAGGTGGTCCTTCCGAGTTGATCGCAGCCTGCACCTTTTTGCTGCTGCGATCAACTAGTACACGCCTATGGGGGAGTGTATTTTAGCTTAGCAGGGCAGCGATCGCTTGTGCAGCCCTGCTAAGCTTAAAAAAATTCAAGCAAGAGAAGACTAGGCCTGTACCTACTTACCCTGTGCAACGATCCCTGCGAAAACAGCAGCCAACGATCCGGATCCGCCCTGGAACGCCTTCTTCCTGTCAATCTTCTTTGCAGTCGGCTCTGCGACCGCTTCCTTCGTTAGCCGCGTCGTAACCCGGCGACCACTGTCGCCGGGCAACGTCGCGCATGCGCGATGTGGCTGCCGCCATTCCGTACCCGTTCACAGCGATAAACCGCTGCGTGTGAACGGGTCGGAATGACCCCCATAATTAGGGCATAAGCTACTAAGGATTTCTGCATCCTAACTATATCCTGCTGAGGCAGATGTGTAGTAAAGTCATAACTACCTTTAAATCTATTAAATCTCTCAGGATCTTGGAGAGACTGTTTTGTGATAGCAATTCCTTAACATTTCATATAATATAGTTAATTAAATATTGTATAATATGATATTATCTAACTTTTGTTTTCTTTCTGAATCCTCTTTAATCTACAGCAGTGATTTTCAACCTTTTTTAACTCGTGGCACACCGAACAATATTTTAAAATTGCCAAGGCACACCATTCGTTCCCCACAGAAAAAAACAAAAAACACACATTGGCTCTCATAGTAAAAATCCATACATACATTGGCCTACACAGAAAAAACAATCACATTGCTCCCCACATAAATCCTATTGCTTCCCACATGAATTATTCACATTGTTCCTTCCATAAATCCATAAATCCTTATTCTCCCCACATAAATCCTATTATTCCCCATAGGAGAACTAAAATAACAAATATTAGCCTCTACCGGTCAGCTGTCCTCCCTGTCCCTCAGTGGCGGGGGTTGTTCATAGTGGAGTGCTGCGAATACCGAGCAGCGGGTGGTCGGGCAGGTGTGGAAGTGGGTGGGCAAGGAAAGCTGTGTATGCAGGCAGGAACTGGAGGATGTATGCAGGCGGGTGAGCTGGCTGGGTAGTGAGACGCGGCGGCGTGACCTATGATATCACACCGCCGCGTCTTCAAGGCATACGTCACGGCCGGAGCACGACTGAACCTCTAAGAAGAGCCCGGTCCAACAGTTCACTCTGAAGGTGCAGGAAGCTGCTCTGGCTCCGCGGCACACCTTGCAACTGGTCGCGGCACACTGGTTGAAAAAGCCTGATCTACAGTATATCAATAGTCACTCAGCACTTTCCACCTAAAGTGACCTCTTAATATACCTAAGGTACTTTAAATAACATAATTTATTAGTTGGAGATTTTAATTATGTCCCACCCTTATACATTATTTATTTATTTATTACCAGTTATTTATATAGCGCACACATATTCCGCAGCGCTTTCCAGAGAATATTTGGCCATTCACATCAGTCCCTGCCCCAGTGGAGTTTACAATCTTTATCACATGTACACGCACACACTTTCACGCTAGGGTTAATTTTTGTTGGGATCCAATTAACCTATCAGTATATTTTTGGATTGTGGGAGGAAACCGGAGCACCTGGAGGAAACCCACGCAAGTACGGGGAGAATATACAAACTCCACACAGTTGGGCCATGGTGGGAATCGAACCCATGACCTCAGTGCTGTGAGGCAGTAATACTAACCATTACACCATCCGTACTGCCCATACATGTCTTCAAGCTAACTATTTCTATATGAGTTTCTGCTCCTTTTGGTATCGGCCCATCCAGTAACAGACAGGAATATGGCATACTGTCATACAAGAGTTGTTACAGCTACCTCTTTTTTATGGATAATAGACAAATATGAAAACCACCTAAGGTCTCATATCTGCTTCCTTATCATATTACAGACATTTATAGAGCAGCGTGTGAAATAGCCTTTAGCCGTGTTATAAATCTACTGTACTGCAGTACATATCCATTTCACATTTGAAGATCAAAGCTCAATGAACAATAATGATATACAGTAGCATGCATCTGTAGTATTGTATATAACAACTGTCACAAATGTGACTAATGCTACAACATATCTTTATTTCCAAAGCAATTTTTCAGAGCAATGGTCAAGTGATCGCCTGGGATTTCTACTCAACAAGGTATCCATCTAATAACTCTTTCACAAATACATCCCGGGAAATTGCAGGGTCTATCAAGCCAGAGAATTCCTGGGTCTCAGCCCAAACCCTAGTAAAGAGCAGGAACGTGGACCCGGAATGAATTTCCTTTCACACATACCAAAAACCCAGGTCTATGGCGTAATTCAGACCTGGTCGCTGCTGTGTGTTTTCTCACAGCGTGCGATCAGGCCTAAACTGCGCATGAGTATGCACCACAATGCGCAGGTGCGACAGTCTGCAGTGCCGGATAGCGCTGGGCAGCGACGGGATGGTGCGAAAAATCTGATCGCATCGGCAAATGCAAAAAGATTGACAGGAAGGGGGCGTTTGTGGGTGGAAACTGACTGTTTCTAGTAGTGATGTGCACCGGAAATTTCATTTTTCGGGTTTTGTGTTTTGGTTTTGGATTCGGTTCCGCGGCCGTGTTTTGGATTCGTGCGCGTTTTGGCAAAACCTCCCTGAAAATATTTTGTAGGATTCGGGTGTGTTTTGGATTCGGGTGTTTTTGTACAAAAAACCCTCAAAAACAGCTTAAATCATAGAATTTGGGGGTCATTTTGATCCCATAGTATTACTAACCTCAATAACCATAATTTACACTAATTTCCAGTCTATTCTGAACACCTCACACCTCACAATATTATTTTTAGTCCTAAAATTTGCACCGAGGTCGCTGGATGACTAAGCTAAGCGACCCAAGTGGCCAACACAAACACCTGGCCCATCTAGGAGTGGCACTGCAGTGTCAGACAGGATGGCAGATTAAAAAAATAGTCCCCAAACAGCACATGATGCAAAGAAAAAAAGAGGCGCAATGAGGTAGCTGTGTGACTAAGCTAAGTGACCCAAGTGGCCGACACAAACACCTGGCCCATCTAGGAGTGGCACTGCAGTGTCAGACAGGATCGCACTTCAAAAAAATAGTGCCCAAACAGCACATGATGCAAAGAAAAAAAGAGGCGCAATGAGGTAGCTGTGTGACTAAGCTAAGCGACCCAAGTGGCCAATACAAACAACTGGCCCATCTAGGAGTGGTACTGCAGTGTCAGACAGGATGGCACTTCAAAAAATAGTCCCCAAACAGCACATGATGCAAAGAAAAATGAAAGAAAAAAGGAGGTGCAAGATGGAATTGTCTCCCACCCACCCTTATGTTGTATAAACAGGACATGCACACTTTAACAAACCCATCATTTCAGCGACAGGGTCTGCCACACGACTGTGACTGAAATGACTGGTTGGTTTGGGCCCCCACCAAAAAAGAAGCAATCAATCTCTCCTTGCACAAACTGGCTCTACAGAGGCAAGATGTCCACCTCCTCCTCATCGTCCGATTCCTCACCCCTTTTACTGTGTACATCCCCCTCCTCACAGATTATTAATTCGTCCCCACTGGCATCCACCATCTCAGGTCCCTGTGTACTTTCTGGAGGCAATTGCTGGTGAATGTCTCCACGGAGGAATTGATTATAATTAATTTTGATGAACATCATCTTCTCCACATTTTCTGGAAGTAACCTCGTACGCCGATTGCTGACAAGGTGAGTGGCTGCACTAAACACTCTTTCGGAGTACACACTGGAGGGGGGGCAACTTAGGTAAAATAAAGCCAGTTTGTGCAAGGGCCTCCAAATTGCCTCTTTTTCCTGCCAGTATACATACGGACTGTCTGACGTGCCTACTTGGATGCGGTCACTCATATAATCCTCCACCAATCTTTCAATGGTGACAGAATCATATGCAGTGACAGTAGACGACATGTCAGTAATCGTTGGCAGGTCCTTCAGTCCGGACCAGATGTCAGCACTCGCTCCAGACTGTCCTGCATCACCGCCAGCGGGTGGGCTCGGAATTCTTAGCCTTTTCCTCGCAGCCTCAGTTGCAGGAGAATGTGAAGGAGGAGCTGTTGACGGGTCACGTTCCACTAGACTTGACAATTTTCTCACCAGCAGGTCTTTGAACCTCTGCAGACTTGTGTCTGCCGGAAAGAGTGATACAACGTAGGTTTTAAATCTAGGATCGAGCACGATGGCCAAAATGTAGTGCTCTGATTTCAACAGATTGACCACCCGTGAATCCTGGTTAAGCAAATTAAGGGCTTCATCCACAAGTCCCACATGCCTAGTGGAATCTCTCTGTTTTAGCTCCTCCTTCAATGTCTCCAGCTTCTTCTGCAAAAGCCTGATGAGGGGAATGACCTGACTTAGGCTGGCAGTGTCTGAACAGACTTCACGTGTGGCAAGTTCACAGGGTTGCAGAACCTTGCACAACGTTGAAATCATTCTCCACTGCGCTTGAGTCAGGTGCATTCCCCCTACTTTGCCTATATCGTAGGTAGCTGTATAGGCTTGAATGGTCTTTTGCTGCTCCTCCAACCTCTGAAGCATATAGAGGGTTGAATTCCACCTTGTTACCACCTCTTGCTTCAGATGATGGCAGGGCAGGTTCAGGAGTGTTTGCTGGTGCTCCAGTCTTCGGCACACGGTGGCTGAATGTCGAAAGTGGCCCGCAATTCTTCGGGCCACCGACAGCATCTCTTGCACGCCGCTGTCGTATTTTAAATAATTCTGCACCACCAAATTCAATGTATGTGCAAAACATGGGACGTGCTGGAATTTGCCCAGATGTAATGCACGCACAATATTGCTGGCGTTGTCCAATGTCACAAATCCCCAGGAGAGTCCAATTGGGGTAAGCCATTCTGCGATGATGTTCCTCAGTTACCGTAAGAGGTTGTCAGCTGTGTGCCTCTTATGGAAAGCGGTGATACAAAGCGTAGCCTGCCTAGGAGCGAGTTGGCGTTTGCGAGATGCTGCTACTGGTGCGGGAGGCAATACATCGACCCAGTGGGCTGTCACAGTCATATAGTCCTGAGTCTGCCCTGGTCCACTTGTCCACATGTCCGTGGTTAAGTGGACATTGGGTACAACTGCATTTTTTAGGACACTGGTGACTCTTTTTCTGACGTCTGTGTACATTTTCAGTATCGCCTGCCTAGAGAAATGGAACCTAGATGGTATTTGGTACTGGGGACACAGTACCTCAATCAATTCTCTAGTTCCCTGTGAATTAATGGTGGATACCGGAAACACGTTTCTCACCACCCAGGCTGCCAAGGCCTGAGTTATCCGCTTTGCAGCAGGATGACTGCTGTGATATTTCATCTTCCTCGCAAAGGACTGTTGGACAGACAATTGCTTACTGGAAGTAGTACAAGTGGTCTTCTGACTTCCCCTCAGGGATGACGATCGACTCCCAGCAGCAACAACAGCAGCGCCAGCAGCAGTAGGCGTTACACTCAAATATGCATCGGAGGAATCCCAGGCAGGAGAGGACTCGTCAGACTTGACAGTGACATGGCCTGCAGGACTATTGGCTTTCCTGTCTAAGGAGGAAATTGACACTGAGGGAGTTGGTGGTGTGGTTTGCAGGAGCTTGGTTACAAGAGGAAGGGATTTAGTTGGCAGTGGACTGCTTCCGCTGTCACCCAAAGTTTTTGAACTTGTCAATGACTTCTGATGAATGCGCTCCAGGTGACGTATAAGGGAGGATGTTCCTAGGTGGTTAACGTCCTTACCCCTACTTATTACAGCTTGACAAAGGCAACACACGGCTTGACACCAGTTGTCCGCATTTCTGTTGAAATAATTCCACACCGAAGAGGTGATTTTTTTTGTATTTTGACCAGGCATGTCAATAGCCATATTCGTCCCACGGACAACAGGTGTCTCCCCGGGTGCCTGACTTAAACAAACCACCTCACCATCAGAATCCTCCTTGTCAATTTTCTCCCCAGCGCCAGCAACACCCATATCCTCATCCTGGTGTACTTCAACAGTGACATCTTCAATTTGACTATCAGGAACTGGACTGCGGGTGCTCCTTCCAGCACTTGCAGGGGGCGTGCAAATGGTGGAAGGCGCCACCTCTTCCCGTCCAGTGTTGGGAAGGTCAGGCATCGCAACCGACACAATTGGACTCACCTTGGGGATTTGTGATTTAGGAGAACGCACAGTTCTTTGCTGTGCTTTTGCCATCTTAACTCTTTTAAGTTTTCTAGCAGGAGGATGAGTGCTTCCATCCTCATGTGAAGCTGAACCACTAGCCATTAACATAGGCCAGGCCCTCAGCCGTTCCTTGCCACTCTGTGTCGTAAATGGCACATTGGCAAGTTTACGCTTCTCCTCAGACGATTTTGATTTAGATTTTTGGGTCATTTTACTGAGCTTTATTTTTTTGGATTTTACATGCTCTCTACTATGACATTGGGCATCGGCCTTTGCAGACGACGTTGATGGCATTTCATTGTCTCGGCCATGACTAGTGGCAGCAGCTTTAGCACGAGGTGGAAGTGGATCTTGATCTTTCCCTGTTTTAACCTCCACATTTTTGTTCTCCATTTTTTAATGTGTGGAATTATATGTCAGTAATATGTCAATAGCAATGGCCTACTACTATATATACTGCGCACAACTGAAATGCACCACAGGTATTGATGGATAGTATACTTGACGACACAGAATTAGGTAGAGCAGTGGCCTACTGTACCGTACTGCTATATATTATATACTGGTGGTCAGCAAAATTATGCACTGTATGTTAGGCGACGAGGGTCCGCCCGTCAGTGCGGCCCGGCGCCTAGCAACTAGGGACGCCGCATGCGGACAGCCGCCGGCTCCCTAGCAACGCTAGACGCCGGGCGCACGGAGCCGCTCAGACCCTAGCAACGGGGACGCCACTGTCGGACCGCGTTCCCCGTTGCTGGGTCTAGATTAATCACCTCATTGGTATCCTGGCCGTGCAGCATGCAGCTGCACGGCATGATTGTTAATTACCCTGTCTGGCTCCTGATTGGAGAGCTCCCAGTTAAAAGCACTCTCTGGACTTCTCACAGACGCCGGTAATAGCTTCCTGTTTGCTGTGTCTGTTGCAGAGAGTTTTCCAGTCCTGTTTATCCGGTCGTTCCTGTCCTCAGTGGTCCAATACTCGGAAGTTGTCATCTTTTCCTGGAGTCCTGACCGAGCACCTTTAACATCCTGTGGTGTTCGTGAGTCGCGGCGTAGCCGTGTTTTGCGGCTTGACCGCTTACTATTTATTATTTGGTTATATTGTGTTTCGGAGCTTTTGCGGAGGATTCCACTCCCACAAATCCACTCTGGTATCCAGCGGTGCTGGATAGGAGTAACGGATTCGTGGATTTTTGGTTGTCCTTTTCCCTGGCGGTTTGTCCGCACATACTTCTGGTTTAAGTTAGTTAGCTTGTAGCCCCTGGCCTGGTTGCTTAGTCAGAGGGCCCCTTGTTATCACCCTGTCTCGGATTTCCCTTTGTCTCCCATTAAGACCTGAGGGGGCATCGGAGTTGGGCAGACATAATCCGCCCTTCAAACGCGGCTGCCATGGGCTCAAGCAACCATAGTCTCGCAGGGGATTTCTGATAACACGGGCGAGACAACGGAGTTAGGGCGCCAGGGGTTACTAGGCTTTCCTGCTCCCGTAACCAGCATTCCATTCCAGTACTCTGACCTCCGTCATAAGATCACCTCTGGTCAGACGTACTGGTATCATAACATTATTACCGGCCAGACTAAAATTTAAAATTAAACAGGGTTTGATTTTTTCCCTTATTTCAGTTTGGAAGATTTGTCGGCCTCATGAATCCCACTGGTGTAGGGCCAAATCCTGGCCAGCTTCTAGTTAGTCAGATTCAAGAACTTACTCAGATGGTTCAGGATCTATCCCTTCGGGTGAGGTCACAGGAAGATCTGTTACGGACTTCCCCGAGGGTCGTTCCTGAACCAAAAATGCATTTGCCTGACCGTTTTTCTGGGGATAGAAAGCAGTTTTTTAATTTTAAAGAGTCTTGTAAACTTTATTTTCGTTTAAGACCAGTCTCCTCAGGTACGGAATCTCAGCGGGTCGGAATTATTATTTCTTTACTTCAGGGGGATCCCCAGACCTGGGCTTTTGGTTTAAGAACTGACGATCCGGCATTGTTGTCTGTAGACGCCTTTCTGGGGTCTTTAGGGCTATTGTATGATGACCCTGATAGAGAGGCATCCGCCGAGAGTCATTTGCGTGCTCTCAGACAGGGTAAGAATCCCGCAGAGATTTATTGTACGGAGTTTCGCCGTTGGTCGAACGACTGTGGATGGAATGACCCAGCCCTGCGCAGTCAGTTTCGCCTCGGCTTATCTGAGTCTATAAAAGACAGTCTCCTTCAGTATCCCGCTCCTGAGACTCTTGATAAACTCATGGAGCTTTCTATTAAGATTGATCGTCGTCTCAGAGAGCGGAGGGCTGAAAAAGGAGCATCTGTCGGGTCTACTCCTGGTGTTTTTTCCATTCCTGTGGACCTAGAGGAGCCCATGCAGATAGGTCTCTCCAAGCTGTCTCCTGAAGAAAGAACCAGAAGGCAAAATTCTGGTCTTTGTTTGTACTGTGGGAGTAAGGGACATTTTGCCCGTAATTGTCCGAACAAATCGGGAAACGCCTCGACCAAGTGAATTGTGAGGGGGTTCACTTTGGTCTGCAGCTTATCTCCTCAAATAATTCACTGTTAGTCCCAGCTAAAGTTTCCTTTGGCAGCCTCTGTTCCTCGGTGTCGGCTTTTGTTGACAGTGGAGCTGCAGGGAACTTTATGGACTTAACGTGGGCCAAGGCCTTAGGTATTCCTCAGTTAGCCTTGGGTAGGTGTATCACCATGCATGGTTTAGATGGGAGTCCCTTGTCCAATGGGGTTATTTCTCTCTGTACACCTCCTGTACTATTTTCGGTAGGAGCTCTTCATTCCGAAAAAATTGAATTTTTCCTTACCCATTGCCCAGCAGTTCCAGTGGTTCTGGGTCACCCTTGGCTAGCCTTTCATAATCCCATCATTGATTGGCAGTCGGGGGAGATCTCACAGTGGGGTACCATCTGTAATAAGGAATGTATTATGCTTCCCATCAGAATAGCTGCTGTCATTCCCGCACCCATTCCTGTGGAATACCAGGATTTTGTTGATGTATTTTCCAAGGGCAATGCGGACATTCTGCCTCCCCATCGGCCTTATGATTGTGCTATTGAGCTAATTCCTGGTGCCACTTTGCCTAAGGGAAGGTTATATGCATTGTCCGGACCAGAAACTGTGGCCATGAATGAATATGTTAAAGAAAGCCTAGGGAAAGGATTTATCAGGCCGTCTAAATCCCCTTTAAGTGCAGGCTTCTTCTTTGTGGAGAAGAAGGATGGATCACTCAGACCTTGCATTGACTTTAGAGCCTTGAATAAAATCTCAGTAAAAAATACTTACCCTTTGCCGCTGATTTCTGTCCTCTTTGATCAGCTACGTTCGGCTGTGATTTTTTCTAAGATTGACCTGAGAGGAGCATATAACCTCATCCGAATCAAGTCAGGGGATGAGTGGAAAACGGCATTCAGTACTCAGTCGGGTCACTATGAGTATCTGGTTATGCCATTCGGCCTGTCTAACGCTCCGGCAGTTTTCCAGGATCTCATTAACGATGTGCTCCGTGATTTTCTTGGAAGATTCGTAGTAGTCTATTTAGACGATATCTTGATATATTCTGACTCTATTGAACAACACGTTACCCAGGTGCGTCAGGTTCTAAAAAAATTACGTGAAAATCACCTATATGCCAAGCTGGAGAAGTGTGAATTTCATGTCACGGAGGTATCCTTTTTAGGGTACATTATTTCCCCTCGGGGATTCTGTATGGAACCGAAGAAGCTCCAAGCCATCCTTAGTTGGGCGCAACCCACCAACTTAAAAGCAATTCAGCGCTTTTTAGGGTTTGTGAATTATTATAGAAGATTTATTCACTCTTTCTCCGACCTAGTTGCTCCCATTGTGGCACTGACTAAGAAGGGAGCGGATCCAACCAACTGGTCACGTGAAGCTGAGTTATCTTTTCAGGCCTTGAAACAAGCCTTTGTCTCAGCCCCGGTCCTCAGACATCCCAACCCAGAATTGCCTTTCATTGTTGAGGTTGATGCCTCGGAGGTTGGAGTAGGGGCTATCCTATCTCAGAAGGATCCGGATTCTCTAGAATTACATCCTTGTGCCTTTATGTCCAGGAAATTCTCATCTGCTGAATCCAACTACGATGTTGGTAACCGGGAATTACTGGCTATTAAATGGGCTTTCGAGGAGTGGAGGCATTGGCTTGAGGGAGCAACACATACCATTTCAGTTTTGACTGATCACAAAAATCTTCAGTACATTGAATCAGCTAAACGGCTGAATGCCCGGCAAGCTCGTTGGGCTTTATTTTTTACTCGTTTCAAGTTTATTATCACCTTCAGGCCAGGTTCCAAGAATGCCAAGGCGGATGCCCTGTCACGCAGTTTTCTTCCAGTTCATGATAACAGTCCTGTTACTCCCATACTTCCGTCTTCAGTCATTCGGGCAGGCCTCACACAAGATTTATTTACCCAGTTAAAGCAGCTTCAACATCAAGCTCCTGGAAATACTCCTGCTGGTCGTCTTTATGTCCCTGAGTTTTTGAGAGCAACTGTTTTGACGGAGTTTCATGATAGCAAAGTTGCCGGGCATCCGGGGATCGCTAAGACTTTGGAATTAGTCTCCCGCTCAGTATGGTGGCCTGGTCTTTCCAAAGACATTAAGGAGTTTGTTTTTTCGTGTCAGGTCTGTGCACAGCATAAAGTTCCCCGTTCCTTGCCTATCGGTCAACTTATGCCCTTGAATGTTCCTCTCAGGCCATGGTCTCATATCTCCATGGATTTTGTGGTGGACCTCCCTCTGTCAGCCGGATGCCGAGTCATATGGGTGGTAGTTGACCGTTTTAGCAAGATGGCCCATTTCATTGCTCTTCCCCGATTGCCATCTGCCCAGGGATTGGCAGTTTTGTTCCTCCGCCATGTTTTCAGACTCCATGGGTAACCCACTGATATTGTTTCTGATCGGGGTCCACAATTCATTGCACAATTTTGGAAGTCTTTTTGTGCCTCTTTAAAGATGAAATTGTCTTTAACGTCTGGCTACCATCCCCAATCCAACGGGCAGACTGAGCGAGTTAATCAATCATTAAAACAATATTTGCGTTTGTACTCGGCCAAACTCCAAAATGACTGGTCCGAGTTTCTTCCGTTGGCGGAGTTTGCTTACAACAATGCCTGTCATTCCTCCACCAATGTGTCTCCATTTTTTACAGTTTTTGGTTTTCACCCCAGAGCTAATTCCTTTTTTCAACATTCCTCTGTCTCCTCACTGACCTTGACCGCTCATCTCAGACTCATTTGGAGAAAAGTGCACCTTGCTCTCAGAAAAGCGGCATTTCGGAAGAAAATTTTTTCTGACAGGCTCCGGCGGCCGTGCACTTTTAAAGTTGGAGATAGGGTGTGGTTGTCGACTCGCAACATTAGACTTCGACAAACCTCAGCCAGATTGGGCCCTAAATTTATTGGACCATTTCATATTATAAAAAAAATCAATCCAGTTGCTTTCCGGTTACGTTTACCAAGAACTCTCCGGATCGGAAATACTTTCCATTGCTCCCTGTTGAAACCATACGTTTCTTCCAGTAGATTTCCTCGGAAGATCTCTCAGGGGAAATCACCAATAGATGTACAGGGTCAGCAGGAGTTCTTGGTGGAGAAGGTTCTCGATTCCAAGTTGTCCCGGGGTCGGCTTTATTTTTTGGTACATTGGAGAGGTTATGGTCCAGAAGAAAGGTCTTGGGTCCTGGATGAGGATCTCCATGCCCCGAGGCTCAAAAAGGCATTTTTTCGAGAATTTCCTCAGAAACCTGGCCTTAGGGGTTCCTTGACCCCTCCTCAAGGGGGGGGTACTGTTAGGCGCCGAGGGTCCGCCCGTCAGTGCGGCCCGGCGCCTAGCAACTAGGGACGCCGCATGCGGACAGCCGCCGGCTCCCTAGCAACGCTAGACGCCGGGCGCACGGAGCCGCTCAGACCCTAGCAACGGGGACGCCACTGTCGGACCGCGTTCCCCGTTGCTGGGTCTAGATTAATCACCTCATTGGTATCCTGGCCGTGCAGCATGCAGCTGCACGGCATGATTGTTAATTACCCTGTCTGGCTCCTGATTGGAGAGCTCCCAGTTAAAAGCACTCTCTGGACTTCTCACAGACGCCGGTAATAGCTTCCTGTTTGCTGTGTCTGTTGCAGAGAGTTTTCCAGTCCTGTCTATCCGGTCGTTCCTGTCCTCAGTGGTCCAATACTCGGAAGTTGTCATCTTTTCCTGGAGTCCTGACCGAGCACCTTTAACATCCTGTGGTGTTCGTGAGTCGCGGCGTAGCCGTGTGTTGCGGCTTGACCGCTTACTATTTATTATTTGGTCATATTGTGTTTCGGAGCTTTTGCGGAGGATTCCGCTCCCACAAATCCACTCTGGTATCTAGCGGTGCTGGATAGGAGTAACGGATTCGTGGATTTTTGGTTGTCCTTTTCCCTGGCGGTTTGTCCGCACATACTTCTGGTTTAAGTTAGTTAGCTTGTAGCCCCTGGCCTGGTTGCTTAGTCAGAGGGCCCCTTGTTATCACCCTGTCTCGGATTTCCCTTTGTCTCCCATTAAGACCTGAGGGGGCATCGGAGTTGGGCAGACATAATCCGCCCTTCAAACGCGGCTGCCATGGGCTCAAGCAACCATAGTCTCGCAGGGGATTTCTGATAACACGGGCGAGACAACGGAGTTAGGGCGCCAGGGGTTACTAGGCTTTCCTGCTCCCGTAACCAGCATTCCATTCCAGTACTCTGACCTCCGTCATAAGATCACCTCTGGTCAGACGTACTGGTATCATAACAGCAGTGGCCTACTGTACCGTACTGCTATATATTATATACTGGTGGTCAGCAAAATTATGCACTGTCCTCCTACTATATATATACTGTGCAAAACTTAAATGCACCACAGGTATGGATGGGATAGTATACTTGATGACACAGAGGTAGAGCAGTGGACTACTGTACCGTACTGCTATATATATATACTGGTGGTCAGCAAAATTCTGCACTGTCCTCCTACTATATACTACAATGCAGCACAGATATGGAGCATTTTTCAGGCAGAGAACATATACTGGTGGTCACTGGTCAGCAAAACTCTGCACTGTCCTCCTACTAATACTGCTGGTTCGCAGTCCCCACAATAAAGCAATTAGCACACTGAGCACAGATATTTGCAGCACACTGAGCACAGATATTTGCAGCACACTGAGCACAGATATTTGCAGCACACTGAACATAGAAACTGAGAGGATGCCAGCCACGTCCTCTCACGGTCATCTCCAATGCACGAGTGAAAAATGGCGGCGACGCGCGGCTCCTTATATAGAATACGAATCTCGCGAGAATCCGAGCGCGGGATGATGACGTTCTTCCCACAATTTCTGATGGCAGCCCTGGGCAGATGTATTAAGCTTGGAGAAGGCATAAATAAGTGAAAAAGTGGTGATAAGTGTAAGGTGATAATGCACCAGCCAATCACCTCCAATATGTAAATTGACAGTTATGAGCTGATTGGCTGGTGTGTTATCACCTTGCACTTATCACTGCTTTGTCACTTCTTTATGCCTTCTCCTGGCTTAATACATCTGTCCCTGTGTTTGAAAAATTACAGTTAGGGGCTGATTGGTTGGTACAGGAACATAGCCATAGTGCCCTAGTTCATTTTATGAATCATGAGTGTCTTAATTAATGTTATGCTCTGTAGTAGTGCCCTGATTTATTTTATGACCCATCTAGTCATAATGATCTAGTTCACACTGTCACATAATAGGGCTGCCAGGACACATTATGCCACATAGTCCCCCCAATTACAGTGTCCACAGTGCATATTACACATTACAGTGTTATGCCACGCCACGCTATAGTGCCTCCACTGCATAATTTGTACACATGACCTAAAATGGCTGCCTCACTTGGACTCTGCATGGGTAGGATGAATAATCCTGCAACTGATGACCCAAACTGGCTGCCAAACCCGTAGCAGTATCTCTATGCTGTCTGTATTTCATGAAAACCTTTTTCTGTATTTCTTTGTCCCTGTACTGTAGTATATTTCGGTACTGTATTTTCTCTCATTTTATCTGTTAAGCGCTTTGAGTCCTGTTGGAGAAAGAGCGCTATATAAATAAAATTATTATTATTATTATTATTATATTGTGCCAAATTACAGTGCCCCAGTTCATATTATGTAACATTATAATGTCCTCCAGTTCATTTTTATATCACATTATAATGAGCCAGTCCAGGGGCATAACTAGATATATTGACCCCAAGGCAAAAGTAAGGGCCCCTATGTATCGCCCAATGCAATTTTTTTTTAACTTTGACAGGGAATGTGGGCCACTCTCAGCTCTGGACCCCATACTGTAGCAGCTGCACTCCATGCACCAATACTGTAGCAGCTGCACTCCATGCACCAATAGTAGCTACACCCTTGGGTTGGAACTTTAACTGACAGTTAACTGGGGCAGGGGGAAACAGAGAGAGAGTGAAGGGATGGGGAACACAGATAGACACAGAATGAAGGGGGAGGCACAGAGAGACACAGAATGAGGGGGGCACAGAAACACAATGAAGGAGGGACATAGAGACACAGAATGAGGGGGGGGCACAAAGAGACACAGAATGAAGGGGTGAGGCTGTTTGAAGTTGGGGAGTAAAGGTAGGAAGACGGAGAGATACGGAGTGAAGGGGAGGCTGAGAGACACAAAATTAAGGAGGATGGTAAGAGATGCAGACAGAACCTGATGATGTGGCTTGAGACATGCAGGGGGAAGATGATGGTGTGCGGAGAAACAATGCAGGGGGAGGTGAGGGTGTGCTGAGAGATGATACGGGGAGGAGATGATGTTGTGCTGAGAGACAATGCAGGGGGAGGTGACAGCTTACTGAGAGATGACGCAGGGAGGAGATGATGATGTGCTGAGAGGTGACTGGAGGAGATGAAGGTGTGCTGACAGATGAGATGATGGTGTGCTGAGAGATACATAGAGGAGATAATGGTGTGCGGAGAGACGATGCACGGGGAGGTGAGGGTGTGCTGAGAGACGATACAGGGAGGAGATGATGGTGTTCGGAGAGACAATGCATGGGGAGGTGAGGGTGTGCTGAGAGACGATACAGGGAGGAGATGATGGTGTTCGGAGAGACAATGCATGGGGAGGTGAGGGTGTGCTGAGAGATGATACAGGGAGATGATGGTGTGCTGAGAGACAATGCAGGGGGAGGTGATGGCTTGCTGAGAGATGACGCAGGGAGGAGATGATGATGTGCTGAGAGGTGACTGGAGGAGATGATAGCGTGCTGAAAGATGAGATGATGATGTGCTGAGAGATGCAGAGAGGAGATGAAGATGTGCTGAGAGGTGATAAAGGGGGGAGTTAATGGCATGCTGAGAAATGATGGGAGGAGATTATGGCATATTGAGAGATGATGCAGGAAGGAGATGATGGTGTGCTGAGAGATGCTGGGAGGAGATGATGGTGTATTGAGAGACAATGCAGGGAGGAGATGGTGTGCTGAGAGACGATGTGAGAGGGAGATGATGGTGTTGCTGAGTGATGCAGGGGGGAGATGGTGTGGCTGAGAGATGAATGGAGGAGATGATGGTGTGGCTGAGAGGCAATGCAAGGGGGAGATGGTGTGGCTGAGAGATGCAGGGGGAAGATTATGGTGTACTGAGAGATGACGCACGGGCAGGAAGTAACACAGTGGGCATGAGTCTGGTTGAACTGCTGTTGTATGATAATGACCTTGGTAATATTCCTACACAAACAGGCATTTTCCAGACAATGTGACATCCTACATGAATAGTGAATACCAAAGCCGTCTTCCCACATTTCTTCAGAAGTTCCACATTGTGAGAAACCATCATATAGGTAAGGTGCATAAGGAATGGTAAGGGATGCTCCCAGAATAATGAGAAACAGGTGGCATGTCTTGTTGACGTGCCCCATTTTCAGTGACCATGCCCATTTTTCTGGTGGTGACATAGCTTCAGAGGGTGTGTGTGTTGGGGGGGGGGGGGCACTGCCGTTCTTCATTTTGACCTGGGTGCCGAAGACCCTAGTTACACCACTGTGGATGATTCTTTTTGTATCATCCTGGTCACTCATGTAACGTGGGACCATGAAGAACAACTGCACTCATTTAGGTCTTCTTAAGTTTTTTTTTAGATTCATTATATAATTTGGATTTCAAATGATAGAAAAATATCATTAAGAAACATATAATAAGGAAAGAAATATTTTTGTAAGTTTTAACATCTCCAGCTATAATTCTTAAAATCTTGTTTTTTTTCTAAATTGTTTACTGTTGAAACAGAATAAGGGGAGTTTGATTTTTAGTTATATAAAGTAAAATTAACATTTTCAATTGTGAAAGACAGCATGATTTAGAAGTATTATTCTCAACATTTTCAGTAGCACATGGTACCCAAATTCTCACATTTTATAATAAAGGCTTACATTATAACATACATGATTTAAAAATGACATTACAATAGTGTATTTTCACATTTTATATTTTTAATTTAACCCATAAATGTAACTTTTACCAGACTGTTCAGGCCCATGAATATTTCAACTAACAATCTGTAAGGTCTGATTTAGTTTAACTTGGGGGGGTCATTCCGAGTTGATTGCACAAAGCTACTTTTTGCAGCCCGTGCGATCAACTCAGGGCTGGTTCTAGCCCCGGGCGAAAATAGGGGCGTGGCTTCATATAGGGGCATGGTCAGGTATGTCCCCTATAGAGTTGTGCCCCCGTTTGTGCCCTCTGTAGAGTTGTGCCCCCTAGTTTGTGCCGCTTACAAAAAAAAAAAAGTAATTACTTAATACTCACCATCTCCGCTCCTGATTCCCAACCGCTGCTGACCTCCGTCTCCGGCCACCGGCGCCGCTCCTCTGATCTATGGGAGAGACGTCATGACAACTCTCCCATAGCACAGCATAGACACTAGAGGTCAATTATGACCCCTAGCGTCTATGTGCCGATCCCACAATGCCGTGCGGTGCGCAATGACATCATCACGCACCGCATAGCAGTGACAGCACAGCACAGGGGTCACCACCAGTAGCGGATCTTGCAACGGCGGTGGCGCCGTCTGGATTGCGGTGGCGCTCTCTGGAAGATGGCGCCCCGGGCAAAAATCCTGTGTGCCCGTAGCAAGATCCGCTACTGGATCAACTAAACGCCACCTATGGGGAGTGATTTTTTGCATAGCAAGGCTGCGAACGCTTGTGCAGCCCTGCTATGCAAAAAAAGTTTTGAGCAAAAGAAGACCAGGGTCAGACTGACTTACCCTGTGCGACGGATCCAGCGACCAAGGTCCCGGAATTGACGTCAGACATTCACCCTCCAAACGCCTGGACACGCCTGCGTTCGCCTCACCACGCCTTGAAAACAGTCAGTTGACACCCCGGAATGCCTCCGGCCTGTCTGTCTTCTTACGATCGCCGCTGTGATCACTTTTTCCTCTGGCGGCGTCGCTGCCCGGCGACAGCTGTTGCCGGGCAATGAAGCACATGTGCAATGCGGCGGCCGCACATGTGCAGTTCCGACCCGTTTACACCGCTGTGACAAACTGCAGCGTGCGAACGGGTCTGCCCTATCTGAAACAGACTCAAATGTGCACAGATATTGTATACTGTATGTTAAGAGGTTCTCATTTCATTTCTCAGAGAAGACCTTACCGCAGCCCAGATGTGTGATCTCCATGTATAACCAGAGGTTAAAACGCCCACACTTACATTAGTAATTTATTATTTCTCACGCTGGGAGGTAAAGGAAAGACAAAAAAATAGGGTGAAATAATAAAACGAATAGTTCATTGTTTGAAGGCTCTGCTAGATACCTCACTGAAAGCCAGGTGTGTGGAGAATGGGTAATTAAAAAATAACTTACTGTATCTTAAACCTTAATTTCCTGAAAATGTGTATAAAATAATAAATTAGTAATCTTCTCTAATATTGTAAACAGAATTAATGCTAACACAGTTTTGGAAATATATATTTTTTGTTTCTGTGTTGCCTCTTGCTTTTTTATTGTACATATAGGGGGGTATCCAATTATCCACAATGAAACACGGGTGGATTTTTTTAGCAATTTTTCCTGATGTTTCACCAACATTTTTTTGGGGGGTATAGAATTAGATTTGACATGGAAAAAAATTTTTTGGGCCGAAAACACGCAGGTTAAGCGAAACCTGTGTATTTTTCAGTGCCGCAGCCCCGAAAGCCAGTGCTCATCTGGGATTTTGTTTCACCTGCCTGAGACAGGTGAAACTAAATCCCCGATAAGCCACAGCGAGCCGTCCTGTCAGTGTCCAGTGGCCGCTGCAGCCGGGGACTGCAGGAAGGGTGCCAGGAAGATGGCACTCAGGCAGTGGTCGACATCCACACCTCTTCCCCCGCCCTGTGTGTCCCGGACAGGCAGGGGTCATGTGAGGGGGGGGGAGACCCGAAGCAGATGCAGGGTGGGGATCATGTGACGGGGGAGAGGGGGGGAGCCGAAGCAAGGAAGCAGGTATGGGAGCAGGATTGCCCTGATGCAGGTGACACAAGAGCTGCGGCTTATCAGGGATAATAGGATAGCCCAGGATGATATCATTAGCCGCGGTAATCTACCACGGGTAATTGGATGTCCCCCATAGAGTTAAAAAAATGTATGAGAATTTTACGACAGTATATACTGTATTGTAAGAATAGGTCTTTCTGTCTAGTCAGGTTTCAAATATATTACACTGTGGTAAAGTCCTGCAATTGCATTTACACTATTAATTTGCTGATTATTAGTTATAAAACAGTACAACTATTTCAACATGTTATCAAAAGAAACTCTGTGTACTGATAAAACAACAGGCTGCACAAGTTTTGGGGGAGCACAGTGAGATCCATGGGATCGGTGCACCGGTAACATCTCAGATGAACCCTGCCATCCACTCTAGCAGCACAGCTCTGGCCTGCCCTACTCACAAGTGCCATGTCATCAACTACAGATGTCCCATGGGAAATCTGCAATGGGGTTTCAAGCTTCTGTGTTACAATTAAGGGGTGTAGAACTGACTTTCATGTGAGAAATGAGAATGGTAACGGACTGGTTAATGACAAGAGTTCAGTATAAATTATAATCATAGTACAGTGACGTAAATGAGACATTCTTCATATACTGAGAAGGGTCCAAAACAAGTACATCATTTACTACAGTTATGACAGATAGCCAACTATGGGCCTAATTCAGAACTGGTCGCTGCAATGGCAGCAATGTCTTGCGGGAACACTGCCCGTGTGCACACAGTGAGATGCGATCGCAGTGAGGTGAGATCTCCTCTGCCTGATTGACAGGCAGAGGTGGCCGTGGGGCGGGAGGAGGCGTGCCGGCGGCGTTCAGATGGCATTCGGGGGCAGGCGTGTCTGGACCGTTGATACACAAAACTTTTAAGTACTCCCGCACCAGTCTTAATGTATTCTTCTATATATATATCTTCTATATATATTGAATATATTGTGGTGTTCTCTGCTTATCTCAAAAAATATCTTTGGTCTTTGACCTCATTAATATTTTCTATTAGCAGGTGCTCTCCAAATGCTTGTGGGTTCCAGACCCATATTCAAATACCAAAACCAGAAAGAGAAAAAGAAGCATTTTTACTGGACCAGTCCAGTCCAGTAAAAATGCTTCTTTTTCTCTTTCTGGTTTTGGTGTCTGGACCGTTGCTGGGGCAGGTCACTGCGGCTGCGTGACATTAAACAAATTGACGCTTTAAATCTACCTTCTTCATTGCGAAATCTCACTGCTGCCTGCAGCTTGCAGGCTCTTACATTTGGTCTTCTGTCTTATATAAACATAGGGGTATATGCAATTCCGGGCGAATTGCGGCACTTTTTCGCCCGTTTTTAAATTCGACACAATTCGACCGTCGAATTCCGGCCGGCGGGTGCCGGAATTCGACATATTCGATAAAAAATGGATTCGACAGTCCCGCTGTCGAAAAACGAACCAATTGACGGATTAGTGCGACCTGGATTCGACTTTTCAGACGGTACAAAAAACGGTAAAAAACCCGGAAAAAAATTGCGTGGGGTCTCCCCTCCTAAGCATAACCAGCCTCGGGCTCTTTGAGCCGGTCCTGGTTGTAAAAATACGGGGCAAATTACAGGGGATCCCCCGTATTTTTAGAACCAGCACCAGGCTCTGCGTCCGGTCCTGGTGCAAAAAATACGGGGGACAAAAAAGCATAGGGTTCCCCCGTATTTTTAACACCAGCACCGGGCTCCACTAACTGGGGAGATAATGCCACAGCCGGGGGACACTTTTATATCGGTCCCTGCGGCCGTGGCATTAAAACCCCAACTAGTCACCCCTGGCCGGGGTACCCTGGAGGAGTGGGGACCCCTTCAATCAAGGGGTCCCCCCCCTCCAGCCACCCACCCAAGGGCCAGGGGTGAAGCCTGAGGCTGTCCCCCCCATCCAAGGGCTGCGGATGGGGGGCTGATAGCCATGTGTAAAAATCAAAGAATATTGTTTTCGGCAGCAGAACTACAAGTCCCAGCAAGCCTCCCCTGCAAGCTGGTACTTGGAGAACCACAAGTACCAGCATGCGGGGGGGAAACGGGCCCGCTGGTACCTGTAGTTCTACTGCAAAAAAATACCCAAATAAAAACAGGACACAGACACCGTGAAAGTAAAACTTTATTACATACATGCCGACACATACTTACCTATGTTGACACGCCGACTGTGTCCACGTCTCCGTCTGTCCACACGTCTCGAAGAATCCGGGGGACCTGAAAATAAAATTATATACTCACCTAAATCCAGTGTCCTGTTCTTTTATTTGTAATCCACGTACTTGGCAAAAAAACAAACCGCATACCCGATCCACACGGACTGAAAGGGGTCCCATGTTTACACATGGGACCCATTTCCCCGAATGCTGAGACCCCCTATGACTCCTGTCACAGAGGGTCCCTTCAGGCAATCAGGGAGCGCCACGTCGTGGCACTCTCCTGAATGGCTTTGCGCGTCTGAGCTGGGAGACAGCGCATCGCACATCACCTCCATTAGTTTCAATGGTGGGAACTTTGCGGTCAGCGGTGAGGTCACCCGCGGTCAGCGGCTGACCGCGGGTAACCCCACCGCTGACCGCAAAGTTCCCACCATTGAAACTAATGGAGGTGCTGTGCGATGCGCTGTCTGCCGGCTCAGACGCGCATAGGGAATCAGGAGAGTGCCAGGACGCCACGTCTCGCGCCACGCTCCCTGATTGCCTGAAGGGACCCTCTGTGACAGGAGTCATGGGGGGTATCAGCATTCGGGGAAAGGGGTCCCATGTGTAAACATGGGACCCCTTTCAGTCCGTGTGGATCGGGTATGCGGTTTGTTTTTTTGCCAAGTACGTGGATTACAAATAAAAGAACAGGACACTGGATTTAGGTGAGTATATAATTTTATTTTCAGGTACCCCGGATTCTTCGAGATGTCGACAGACGGAGACGTGGCCAGAGTTGGCGTGTCCACATAGGTAAGTATGTGTGTGTCGGCATGTATGTAATAAAGTTTTACTTTCAAGGTGTGCGTGTCCTGTTTTTATTTGGGTATTTTTTTTTGCAGAAGAATTACAGGTACCAGCAGGCCCGTTTTACCCCCGCATGCTGGTACTTGTGGTTCTCCAAGTACCAGCTTGTGGGGGAGGCTTGCTGGGACTTCTGCAAAAAACAATATTCTTTCATTTTACACTCTGGCTATCAGCCCCCCATCCGCAGCCCATGGATGGGGGGGACAGCCTCGGGCTTCACCCCTGGCCCTTGGGTGGCTGGAGGGGGGGACCCCTTGATTGAAGGGGTCCCCACTCCTCCAGGGTACCCCGGCCAGGGGTGACTTTTATATTGGTCCCTGCCACGGCCGCAGGGACCGATATAAAAGTGTCCCCCGGCTGTGGCATTATCTCCCCAGCTAGTGGAGCCCGGTGCTGGTGTTAAACATACAGGGGACCCCTACGCTTTTTGTCCCCCGTATTTTTTGCACCAGGACCGGACACAGAGCCCGGTGCTGGTTCTAAAAATACGGGGGATCCCCTGTCATTTTTCCCCCCGTATTTTTACAACCTAAACCGGCTCAAAGAGCCCGAGACTGGTTATGCTTAGGAGGGGGGACCCCACGCAATTTTTTTTCTGGTTTTTAACCCATTCCATTAAAATATATATATATATATATATATATATATATATTTTTTTTTTTTTTTAAATATATAAATAATACTTGTGCCTCCTAAATAGACAAACCAAGTACCTAATCCCTTCTAATATAAATATATATGCTATTAGCAATAAAAAAAACACATAAAAAACATGTTTTTACATTTTTTTATTACATTCCGCCAGCAAAGTGAGGCGGATTGAAAATGACGAATTTACTGTCGAAAAGCACTGTTGTCGAATTGACATTCTTCAATTGAATAAACTTTTAACGAAAAGCCGCATTTGTACCATTGCAGAAATGTTGAATTTGTCAAATGTTGAATTTGAAAAAGTCGAATTTGAAAAGTCAGTTTTTTTGTCGAAAAGTACTGTATTGCATTGTCGATTTTTTTTTTTGAGCGAAAATGTCCCGTTTTTCAAAATTTTTCGGAAATTCGACCGCAATTGCATATACCCCATACTGTATCATATGAACATATGAACTAATAACACATTATCACAGTCTCTATACACTGCCTTCCTATCATGATATGCTTCACAGTATCCTATACACATATGTATGATTTATAACCTATTATATACATATCTATATGTATATCCAGAATGATCTATAAAATCCATTACAAACGCCATAGACCAATATGTATATTTCTTATATCACTCAGCAGCAGTGGTGCAATTGGGCGGGTACGGGTGGGTACGGCGTACCCGTAAGAATTTAGCCGTGGGTACGCCGTACCCACACCGACGGGCCGCCGCTCCTCTTCCTTCCCTCCCTCCCCCACGCCGCACCGCCGCACACGCCGCTGATGTGAGGGCAGGAGAGGCAGGAGAGTGCAGCCTGCGCCTCTCGTTCCCCTCAGTCTCCGGTGGGTGTTTCAGTTTACTTCAGCGCCGATCCGTGAGCCAATCAGAGCTCGCACCCGCGAGCTCTGATTGGCTCACGGATCGGCGCTGAATTAAACTGAGACACCCGCCGGAGGCTGAGGGGAACGAGAGGCGCAGGCTGCACTCTCCTTCCATCACATGACAGACAGGAGGACAGCGACGGCAGCGGCAGCGGTGAGTAGGGGAGGGGGGCATGTTATACCTGGCACTGGGGGGGCATGTATACCTGGCACTGGGGGCATATCTGGCACAGGGGGGCATATATACCTGGCAATGGGGGATATCTGGCACAGGGGGGCATGTATACCTGGCACTGGGGGCATATCTGGCACAGGGGGGCATATATACCTGGCACTGGGGGATATCTGGCACAGGGGGGCATGTATACCTGGCACTGGGGGATATCTGGCACAGGGGGGCATGTATACCTGGCACTGGGGGATATCTGGAACTGGGGGCATATCTGGCACTGTAGGGGCATTTCTGTATCTGGCACGGGGGGCAATGTATATCTGACACAGTGGGGGCATTTGTGTATCTAGCACTGTGGGGCAATGTGTATCTGACACTGTGAGGCAATGTATGGCACTCTGGGGGCATTTCTGTATCTGGCACTGTGGGGCAATGTGTATCTGGCACTGTGGGGCAATGTGTATCTGGCACTCTGGGGACATTTGTGTATCTGGCACTGTGGGGCAATGTGTATCTGGCACTCTGGGGACATTTGTGTATCTGGCACTGTGGGGCAATGTGCATCTGGCACTGTGGGGCAATGTGTATCTGGCACTGTGAGGCAATGTGTATCTGACACTCTGGGGACATTTGTGTATCTGGCACTCTGGGGACATTTGTGTATCTGGCACTGTGGGGCAATGTGTATCTGGCACTGTGGGGTTATATGTATCTAGCACTGTGGGGCAATGTATATCTAGCACTGTGGGGCAACGTGTATCTGACACTATTGGGGTCATACGTGTATCTGCCCCTCCCCCATATGTGTACCACGCCCCCATTTTCATTGGCCACGCCCCATGTGGCATTTGGCCACACCCATTTTTTTGCGCACGCGCCACAGTACCCGTAACACATTTTTTCTACTTGCACCACTGCTCAGCAGTATCACAATGTATCTAGTTTATAACCAACGGTCCATCTCATCTACTGTGTCCGGGAATACGTCATGCACTATTGTGAACAAACCACCTGCAGTGACATCATCACCGAAGGTGGAAGGGCTTGATAGGTCCATTAGTCTCCTATATAAATAAAATACTGTATGCTACTTGATTGTTTTTCTGATTAGTTATTATTATGGGATGGAAGTCATTAAGAATCATTTGTATGTTTATAGTTATTCACATGTACAGCTTTAATTTCCCATATAGCTCAGAATTTCTTAAAATCTCATATATTTATTATTTATCAAATCTGAATTCTCACAATTTGAGAAAGCTAATTAAAATCCTGATGTATCTTTGATTTTAGAGCACAAAGCACAAAATTGTCACTTCCAGAAGCTAAAGTATGGCATTTATTATTTAAGCTGCTGCAAATTACTTTAATATGATGGTTTCATTCTGTTCCGTTTTAGATGGAATTTCACAGAATACTAAAATGTAAATTTGGTTAATTCAAATTACATGATCTACTAAACAAGTTAAAGGAGTAATGTGAGCCTCACTTCCGCAATTCAATTCGATGATCAAAAATGCCGATTGGCATCCATCATTGATCAGTGTTCTGTCTGGGAATTGAGGAAATTCTGCACATAAAAAACTTCCAATTGCTCAAAGTGGGCCATACATCTACAGGCCGTTTCCCCGTTCTGACAAACTGATCCGTCAATCGTCGGACATCGTTGAATGGCGTTCCAAAGGGGAATTGGCAAAAACAGCATATTAAAAATCTCTGACTTGCTGATGCCAATAAGAGCATATCCAACATGTTGGATACTCCTGATCCCCCGAGTGATGTATGGGCCCCTTAAGTAGTGTGGAAAACCTAAGATGAAAAAGAAAACTGGAAAGATATTTCCAGAAGAAGAAAACACTGTACATCATAAAAGCAATATAATAAATAGTAATGCTACAAGAAGTATAAACAAATCCAAAAATAAACAGGAGATAGAAAACCAACTGTTAGTACAGTAACTTCAGTTCATATCCTATTTGAGAAGGGTACGCATTACACATGAAAGCATTTGATTTGTGTCAGTTAGTGGCTTTATATTCCAGGTAATTTTTTTTATATAATAATTGACTGAAAGATTTCAGTCTCATTATTTCTGCTTTAAATTAAAAACTAAGTGGAATTTGTTGACAATGGCTTTTTCTTGAGATGTGGAGCTGCACTTTACTCATGGAATAACATTGCACTCATTTGAGGTGGGAATTAAATCAGCTGCGGTAAATTACTGCAGCTGACTGATCCCACGGGGGCAATCCAAATAGCCCGAAAGCCGGCACTTTCTGGGATTTTTCACTTGGCCAGAGGCAGGAGAAAGAAAAATTCATGAAAACTGACCTGTTTTTGTTATCATGGCTGCGAAAACAAATGTGAAAAAAAAAAGCGATAACAGGCCATTTTTTCCGATCAAAAATTTAACAGATACTAAAAACCGGCGCTACCAGTTGTGTTTATGCCCAATATATTAAAGTGCAATGAATTTTCTATCTAAACATGGCTAGTAAAAGCATTGCCATTTTAAAGTTCGGGCATAAACACAATTGGAAGTGCCATTTGTTAGAACCCAACATTAGTAAATAAACCCCTAAGTAATATAGTATTACAAACACCAATGTGTTAACTGGGAAAAAGATTCATTTGATTTTAGAACCTGGCATTTAATAAATAAACTCCTAAATCTCCCATGTGTCCAATGATGGAGCCCCAGTAATCCCTAATAAATCATGTAGACCATTTTATAGTTAGTTACTCCCAAGCAACAAACCTTAAAAATGTAATATAAGTAAAGTCTAGAGCAGTGGTTCTCAAACTGTGTGCCTAGGCACCCCGGGGTGCTTCAGGACACTTCCAGGGGTGCCTTGGATTGATGTTCCAGGACTAGTTCAAATTATTTATGGTCAATGTAATAGGCAAAACCAGTGCTGGTGGCTGTTAATCATAAAACATAAAACATGTGGACAAACAGAAGCAAATCTGGTCCCTCATCACACAATTATACCTAAGGATGCCATATAAAGTAAACACCATTTACTTAATTTATTATGTCTTTCTAAATTTCTCATTTAGAAACTATTGGCCTGGGAGTGCATGAAAAAAAGTCTGAAACTCTAGGGTACTGTGATTCAAAAAAGTTTAGGAACCACTTGTCTAGAGTAAAATAAAGCAAAATAATTCTGCAAAGAAAAAAATTCTGAAGAAAATCATCCTTTCAAATTTTGTTTTTGACCAAAATTATCTTTTAGAGAGTTGCAAAGCTAAAAAGAGAAAGATTCAAATAAAAGTGTAATACTATTTAACATACATGATTATTTTCCACAAAAAGGATACATGGTACATGTTGTAAGATATATGCAAGACAATTTGTATTTACTCTAGCCCAATATATCATTTAAATACACTAACACCTTCTTGCATGTGACCTTCACGCTTGTTTGATGGATCACAATCCCACAGCAGTAATCGGTTGTTAGGTTACTACATGCCAGCTAAATAAAAGCAGATGAAATTCCAATAATGTGCTAGTATAATAAAACAATGTTCTTCAAAAATATTTCTTTCTTTCAGGGCTCTGTGAAGGTGCATACACACGGTGAGATATTGACTATCTCCAATTTTGACTTTGCGATTTCTCCTGAACTCCCCGGAACCCTGAACCACCGATATTGACTATCTTTACCTGAGATTTTGACGAAGTGACAATTTTGACTATACTATGTACTAGATTGTACACAATATAGTTAAGATTGACTTGCCTGCACAGTCTATATTTTCTCGCGATACCGACCCCAAGGGAGTGCGCATGGTATCGCAAGTTGTGTACATACAGTGCGATTTGCACTAACTTTCCTTATGATTTTGATTATATAGTAAAAATCGTAAAGTTACATCGCACCGTGTGTGTGTGCATCTTAAGTGCTGCGCTATCAAAAGTTAATCCACATAGCAAACAAAAATTATTTTACAGATAAATAAACATAAAAAAATAACAAAAGTTTATATTTAATTTCCATTTTGTTTTAGACTGTAATCAGAAATGTGGGAATCAGTTTGCCAAAAATACAGCTATTATTCTAATATCATAAATCGTATTGTGGATTAGCTGTAAAAGATTGGCTTAGTTAAAAGAATACCTTGGGTAGTTCATCCTATCAGATTAAATTGTCTGTCAAGACATACACCACCACGGCAGAAATTCTCTATGCAGTAATGTCCAGAAATTCAAATATGTGGTCTACACCTTGAAAGATGATAAGGTTCCCAGAAGGTTCCTAGAGGTGGATCTAGTCTTTTATTCTTACATGAAAGGGAACCAAGGCTCTTAAAATTGATACGTCTCCTTTAAGAAAAAAAACAATACAATGTATGTATACATTAAATTATCGAAACGTCGATATTTGAACTTGAGACTGCCGTGTCCAGTTTGACTTCATTTTAAATCCCGAGAGTGCCACCGCTATCGTCTATATATATATATATATATATATATATACACACTCACTTTTCCCATAGCTGAAAAAAGAATTAGACCAGCACTCACGTTTTAGTTGAAGAAAAAAAGGGTTTTTTTAATCCTGAAAAGACATCAAGGATACATCAAGGATACACCCCACTGTTTACAGTACGCCCAACAGCCGTTTCAACACATGGTGGTCTTCATCAGGGGCCCACCATGTGTTGAAACGGCTGTTGGGCGTACTGTAAACAGTGGGGTGTATCCTTGATGTATCCTTGATGTCTTTTCAGGATTAAAAAAACCCTTTTTTTCTTCAACTAAAACGTGAGTGCTGGTCTAATTCTTTTTTCAGCTATGGGAAAAGTGAGTGTGTATATTGATTATTAGGACCTTGCACCAACTATCTTTTGACTTTAGACATAGAGTGCTCTCACCTTGCTATATATATATATATATATATATATATATACCCACAGTTGATAGAAAATAGTAAAATAAACAAGGACAAGAATTAGGTTATTAGGGTCAAAACTAGAGGGAATGTGACCCCTTAGCCCCCCCCCCTCCCCTTCCCCAGTTGCGGCCATGAGGTTATGAACATTCAGGTTATGAACATACAGTACTAGACAGTATTGTTGGAGTGATTTGAATTCTGCCTACTGTACTGTACATTATAGTAACCGGCCACTTGTAAGCTTGCAGTGTTAAAATAACTGCATTTCTCTTAGGTCTTGAAGCGCAATCATTTTACTTCTCCAACATGAGAGCTCAGCTTCAGTTTCTATTATTAACCTCTATTAACATTATAATGATAAATACCTGTTAAATTTCCTTCTTTGATCTACACAGTATGTCACTCAGCAGTCTTTTAAACTTGAGATCTCCACTCTCTTACTTGACATTTGCCATTGTCTCCTTATTGAATACTTTGCCTACCATTTTCTAAAGCTGGCCAATATACTAAGAGGCCAGATTGTAGTATCAAGTACCACGGCTTTAGGCTTTCAGACAGCTGTCCATTTTCTAAAAAAAGAAAAAAAAAGAAGAAAAAAAGGTTGCCATTATTCTGCAACCACAAATTCCAATAACGGACTAAACATGCTCAACATACTCTAATACAGTATTTCCTAAAAGATTCGGTAATTGCTGTGTTCTTGTTCGCTCACATTTTCTGAAACATTTAGAACCTCAGAGTGAACTTGAAAAAATGAAACACATGAACGTTCATTATAATGTCAACAAAAGGCCGTGCATTGTGTGATATTACTTTCTCTGCAAGAATGTGAATAATCTTATAAAGAGTGAATGAAGCTTTTTCAGCTCATGGATAATAGGTGACAAAGATCTTTGAGTGGCAAAGAGGTACTAAGCCGAACACCTTATATCTTCCATTCTGGTCTCTGCGTATATATATTTGTTCAGTGATATGCAATGTATATTGTCGTGAGTCACATTTCACAATGAGACATCTGATATTTCTAACACCATCACAAAGCTCAGTGCATTCATATTTTTGAAACTTGTATAAAAATTAGGAAATTATTATATTATCCATCAGAAAAGAAGGATTCCGATGATAAGTACTGAAGTTAGAGTTAGGTTTAGGGGAATGGTTAAGTTAGGCTGCAGGGGAAATAGTTAGGGTTAGGCTCTGGGAGGATACAGTTAGGGTTAAGTTGGGTACACACTGGAGTGATCTCGACCCGGCTGAATTGGAACAAAATATTGGACGGATCATTCAGTGTATGGCCAATCTGCTCACTCCCGAGGTTGCATGTGATGTCGTCCAGACGGCCATGTTGCCAACCGGATGATATCGCATGCGGTGCCTTGCAGTGTAATGAAGGATGGAATGAAGAAGCGCTCCATCCTTCATTACATCGTTTTGATGTGTACGCTTGGTACGATATGTCGTCTCATCGTCCGCCACATTGTCCAGGTACATATACATTATTGCAGCCTGTAAACAACAGAAAACAATAATTATATACGGATAGATAGATAGATAGATAGATAGATAGATAGATAGATAGATGAAAAACCTGTTTAAAAACAAATTGATGCAGCACAAGAATTTGAAAAATATTGGTTCTTTCTGAGGTACATGGAATCCCGGCAAGAGAAATGACTTACGTTGGTAAGATGCTTCAGTTAAATGGTATTAATTTCACTATCCTATTGGTAAATATAGATGATATATTTCAGATTTGGGAGACAAGCACCTAACCCTTACCCTTAACCTAACCCTAAACATTGTGACTATCAACATTTGCAATGTTAATATAATTAACAAATTTCAAAATTATGTCCATGTTGACATTCTGAATTTCAACATAATGACTTAATACTGCACCATTAAATATACAGGTGACAAAGTGCATTTGTTGGGTTCAATATTGAAGTTTATTATATTAAGGTACTTGCTGTGCTTTGCGAGAGTCATTTCTTGTGTAAACATAAAGCCACCTGTGTGCTAGAACCCAAAATGTTATGTTCCCCATTTATTTTATCAACAAAAACATTCTTCTCAGTGATCCATAAAACGCTCGTTATAGCCAGGGGCAACTGAAGTGTCTACTGTTCTTCTAAATGTTACTTCTAAGTGTTATGATATTAAAAACTAACCCCATATAAAGATAAATGATCTTGTCAAATAATGGATGTGATGGTGACATTCTTCATCTGCGCTCATTTCCATGAATGCTGTGCTACAGATGGAATTTTCTCATTCCTGGGTGCTTGCAGCATGCTGGTATAAACAAACGCTCCTCTATGAGAAATACTTTATCAGCACTGAATAACATACTGAAAGTGTTTTTCTTATTGTCTAGGACAAATAAATGCACCCGTTTCGCCTCTAAAATATATTTAACATTTTTGAATTTATCGTCAAGGCTTTATTATGTAATAATCCACAAGATGTAGCACGAGTGCATTTACTGGGTATGCTAAATTTGGACATCAATAGGAGACCAATCCACACCTTTGCAAACTCGGGACAACATTGCTACTGCTATCCTTAACAGAGAAAAGGACATTTGCTTCAATCAGGGCCATGCTGTGAGTCTTGTAACAAGGGGGGTCATTCCGACCCGATCGCTCGCTGCAGTTTGTCGCAGCGTAGCGATCAGGTCGGAACTGTGCATGCACCTGCGCCCCAGTGCGCCGGTGCATGGCAGTCGTCGCTGCCTAGCGAATGCCTCTGAGACAGAGGCGGTCGCTGGGCGGGAGGGGGCTGAACGGCGGCGTTAAGCCGCCGTTTAGTATGCGCGGTCCGGACCGTTGGGGGGAGCGTGCCGCGGCGGCTGCGTGACTTCTCACACAGCTGCTGCAGCCAGCGGCAGCAACACACAACTTACTCCACAAATACAAGAGCTGTATCCAACCCACTGTATCCAACCCACACTGTATCCGACCTGCACTGTGTTCGACCCACACTGTAGCTGACATGCACTGTAACCGGCACTGTATTCAACCTGCACTGTATCGGACCCACACTGTATCCATCCTGCACTGTAAGTCGCACTGTATCCGACCCACAATGCATCCGACCCACACTGTATCCAACCAGCACTGTATCTGACCCACACTGTATCCAACCTGCACTGTAACCCACACTGTATCCGACCCTCACTGTATCCAACCTGCACTGTAACCCGCACTGTATCTGACCCACACTGAATTCAACCAACACTGTATCTGACCCACACTGTAACCCTCACTGTATCCAACCTGCAGTGTGACCTGCACTATATATGACCCACACTGTATCTGACCCGCACTGTATCAGAACTACACTGTATTCGACCGGCACTATATCCAACCTGCACTGTATTTAACTTGCATTGTAACATGCACTGTATTCGACCAACACTATATTTGACCCACACTGTATTCAACCCACACTGTATCTAACCTGCACTGTATCTGACCTACACTGTATCTGTCCCTGACTGTATCTGACCTGCACTGTATCCGATCCACACTATATCCAACCTGCACTGTGTGTCCCGCACTGTAACCCACTCAATATTTAACAGTGTGCCCTAAAGCATTTCGCACTGTACCGTGCACTGTATCCCGCAGGTTCGGAATGCTGTTTTTATGGTTGGGGAAATATGTGGGAGCTGCTCAACAAAAAGGCTTGTTGATCTGGACTTTACATTGGGGGAGGTACAGATTGGGCACTGAGAATAGGCATGTGCTAGGGGCTGTTGTTATTTTGCACATGGGGGGTCATTCCGAGTTGTTCGCTCGCAAGTGGATTTTAGCAGATTTGCTCATGCTAAGCCGCCGCCTACTGGGAGTGAATCTTAGCATCTTAAAATTGCGAACGATGTATTCGCAATATTGCGATTACACACCTCGTAGCAGTTTCTGAGTAGCTCCAGACTTACTCGGCATCTGCGATCATTTCACTGCTTGTCGTTCCTGGTTTGACGTCACAAACACACCCAGCGTTCGCCCAGACACTCCCCCGTTTCTCCGGCCACTCCTGCGTTTTTTCTGGAAACGGTAGCGTTTTTTCCCACACGCCCATAAAACGGCCTGTTTCCGCCCAGTAACACCCATTTCCTGTCAATCACATAACGATCGCCAGAACGATGAAAATGCCGTGAGTAAAATTCCTAAGTGCATAGCAAATTTACTTGGCGCAGTCGCAGTGCGGACATTGCGCATGCGCATTAAGCGGAAAATCGCTGCGATGCGAAGATTTTTACCGAGCGAACAACTCGGAATGACCCCAATGGTTTAGTACTTTTTCTTTGCTGTTTATTAACTACTACTACTTTTGAGCAATGATTTTCCACACACGATTATTAGTCAATTTCTGTGTTGTATTGTTTTCTATTAAAAGTATTTGTGAGTTGGTTTGATTGGTTGTTGCGAATAGATTATTAACTGCCGTTGTGCCACTGCTCTGTTGAATAGTTTAGCCAGCCTTTGGCCGACAGTATGTGGTGAGTAATATTGTGAGCTGTGAGGGGGTCAAAATTGATTACTGGAAGTCAATGTTATTGAGGTTAGTAATGCTGTAGCAACAAAAAAAGGCCCAAATTATGTGATTTTAGTTGTTGCTACCAATTTTTTTTTTAAACAAATCTTACCTTGTCTGATAAGCAGGTCCCTCTGTCGATTTTAATCGATTTGGGCTTCCAGTGCTAAAACAAACACTAACAGATGATTTATGTTCATTTTTAAATGTTAGTAAATGTGTGTTTGAGTCCCGAAAACTTAACATTGATTAAAATCGATTTTAAATAGATCTGAAATTGATCAAAATCTATCAAAACCGACCTTTTGTAAACATACTCCTAAGGGATAAATTTACTAAGATGCTCTTATCAAAGCCTCCGCATCTTCTGTGGTTTCGGCTGCTGGATTTAAAGGGACAATAGTGTTAAATACAGGGCCAGTGCAAGGTTTCTCGTTACCTTAGGCAAAACTTCAGACTACTGCCCCAAATACCACCAAATCCACTGCCCATCTCTTCAGATGAAAGTGTGACTTTTAAGTTCCACAGCTACCACTTGCATTGAGCACAATAAGGATGTTTCTTTTAGAGACACCCTTAATGTTGTGATAGGCAGAGTCAGTAGCGCCCCCTCAGATCCCGGCACCCTAGGCAGCTCAGTGGTGGATACAGACAGGGGCGTAAAGGGCGAACGCCCCCCCTACACATATTGCGGCGGGTCCGGTTACCGCGATGACCAGCAGCTGCGGGCTGCGGCAGCACTAACACAGCTGCCGCGCCCGCGCCCGCCGCCGCTGAGAGTCTAAGTGAGGGAGAGAATAGTAAGTGCAGGGGGCCGGAGGCCGGAGCAAGCAGTGTGTTACTCACTGTCTTCTCCGCCGCGCCCGGCTCCCCTCCCCAGTCCCAGCGGTAGCGTCTATTTTCCCTTCATGAAGAGGACCTCCAGGTCCTGATCACGAAGGGAGCATAGACACCCTGTCTCAGCCGCTCCGGCTCCTCCTCAGTGATATGATGCCTCTGCGCAATGAAAAACACTGTCATGCGCAGTAGGCATTTGTGGATGCCAAGGATTCATTCAAGGGCAGCCTGGCGCCATTTTTACAGCAGCGGAGGAGCGGGCACGGAGAGAGGAGCTAAAATCTGTAATTGCCTCGTTGTATGTATGTGAGCTGTCTAGATCTGTCACTTTCCCTGTCACTTTCCCTGTCACTTTCCCTATCCCTTTATCACTCTCCCTGTCCCTGTGTCCCTGCTGTCTCATTCCATGGCATGATGTGAATTTCGGCTCATTCTGTGTTCTATAATGTGAATTTCGGCTCATTCAGTGTGCTACAATGTGAATTTCGGCTCATTCAGTGTGCTACAATGTGAATTTCGGCTCATACCGTGTGCTACAATGTGAATTTCGGCTCATTCAGTGTGCTACAATGTGAATTTCAGCTCATTCAGTGTGCTACAATGTGAATTTCGGCTCATTCAGTGTGCTACAATGTGAATTTCGGCTCATTCAGTGTGCTACAATGTGAATTTTGGCTCATTCAGTGTGCTATAATGTGAGTTTCGGCTCATTCAGTGTGCTATAATGTGAGTTTCGGCTCATTCAGTGTGCTATAATGTGAATTTCGGCTCATACCGTGTGCTACAATGTGAATTTCGGCTCATTCAGTGTGCTACAATGTGAATTTCAGCTCATTCAGTGTGCTACAATGTGAATTTCGGCTCATTCAGTGTGCTACAATGTGAATTTCGGCTCATTCAGTGTGCTACAATGTGAATTTTGGCTCATTCAGTGTGCTACAATGTGAATTTTGGCTCATTCAGTGTGCTATAATGTGAGTTTCGGCTCATTCAGTGTGCTATAATGTGAGTTTCGGCTCATTCAGTGTGCTATAATGTGAGTTTCGGCCCAGTCAGTGTGCTACAATGTGAATTTCGGCTCATTCAGTGTGCTACAATGTGAATTTCGGCTCATTCAGTGTGCTACAATGTGAATTTCGGCTCATACCGTGTGCTACAATGTGAATTTCGGCTCATTCAGTGTGCTACAATGTGAATTTCAGCTCATTCAGTGTGCTACAATGTGAATTTCGGCTCATTCAGTGTGCTACAATGTGAATTTCGGCTCATTCAGTGTGCTACAATGTGAATTTTGGCTCATTCAGTGTGCTATAATGTGAGTTTCGGCTCATTCAGTGTGCTATAATGTGAGTTTCGGCTCATTCAGTGTGCTATAATGTGAATTTCGGCTCATACCGTGTGCTACAATGTGAATTTCGGCTCATTCAGTGTGCTACAATGTGAATTTCAGCTCATTCAGTGTGCTACAATGTGAATTTCGGCTCATTCAGTGTGCTACAATGTGAATTTCGGCTCATTCAGTGTGCTACAATGTGAATTTTGGCTCATTCAGTGTGCTATAATGTGAGTTTCGGCTCATTCAGTGTGCTATAATGTGAGTTTCGGCTCATTCAGTGTGCTATAATGTGAGTTTCGGCCCAGTCAGTGTGCTACAATGTGAATTTCGGCTCATTCAGTGTGCTACAATGTGAATTTCGGCTCATTCAGTGCGCTATAATGTGAATTTCGGCTCATACCGTGTGTACAATGTGAATTACGGCTCATTCAGTGTGCTACAATGTGAATTTCAGCTCATTCAGTGTGCTATAATGTGAATTTCGGCTCATTCTGTGAGCTATAATGTGAATTTCGGCTCATTCAGTGTGCTATAATGTGAATTTCGGCTCATACCGTGTGCTACAATGTGAATTTCGGCTCATTAAGTGTGCTACAATGTGAATTTCGGCTCATTCAGTGTGCTACAATGTGAATTTCGGCTCATTCAGTGTGCTACAATGTGAATTTTGCTCATTCAGTGTGCTATAATGTGAGTTTCGGCTCATTCAGTGTGCTATAATGTGAGTTTCGGCTCATTCATTGTGCTATAATGTGAGTTTCTGCCCAGTCAGTGTGCTACAATGTGAATTTCGGCTCATTCAGTGTGCTATAATGTGAATTTCGGCTCATTCAGTGTGCTACAATGTGAATTTTGGCTCATTCAGTGTGCTATAATGTGAATTTCGTCTCATTCTGTGTGGTATAATGTGAATTTCAGCTCATACTGTGTGCTATAATGTGTACCATTGTTGTCCTATTACTTATGCCATCACAGGATCTATTAAAAGAAATGAGTATTTATATAAAGCATTTTTAACTGCTAAAGTAAATTTATTTCACTTTTTTTTTTTATTATTCCTCTCTGAAAGTGGACTGTGAGCCCAAATCTAGGCTGCATGATTGTGCATGTGTGATCTACGAATGTGCAGATGCATGCAGGAATGGCAATTCGCCAGTCTGTATCACTGTTAGGGTCTCCTGCCCTGTGCTGCCACGTCGTCATGGCAACCGGGAGACAAGTGCTGGCGGAGTAACCTGAGCGCAGCTGATACTCCGGTTCGGGTCTTTTGCTGTGCAGTGGTTACAGGCAGGGGATCCGGTGCTGGTTTTTGTGCTCGCAGTCTGTGAGGTCTGAGGGGGGCGTGGACAGCACCTGCTTTATAAGGCCCCTACTCAGGTTAAGCAGATGCTGCTGAATCTTTGTTGGTTAGTCAGTTCCTGAAAGTTAGCCAGTACTGTGTAGCTTTGTATTTGTTGTTGCTTACTGCAAATAGGCCTGGGGATTTGGTACTACACTCTGCCAATCCAGACCTAGCAGTAAGACTGGAGTCAGTCGTTTAGCCTGCTGAGGTTCTTTTCCTATTCTGTGAACCCAGCAGGTTTGTGGCTGTACTTTCAGACCTGCCTGCATAATCCTCTCTCACTGTGCAGGGCGTCCATGTGTCAGTTTAGTGGCAGTAAGCTGAACCTGGGCCCTGCAAGTGAGAATTAGGATTGTGGAGACTCTCCTTGTGTCTATTATTCCATCTCTGACCAAGGAGTTTACTGCCACACCCGTTGGTAACCCTTTAGGGTTTTGCTGTTGCCCTTAGCAACAGCATTTCGGGTTCTCTACGTATTAAAACACAACATCTTGCTTTTTCCATCTGAGCATTTCTAATACTAGGAAGACACCCAGTTTCTTAGCCTCTGGGCTTCTCTGTTCACTCTGTGTTGGTTTTGTTACCCTATCACCTTCTGTGTACGTTATGTCATATTTCCCAGTCTGTCTGTGAGTTCATTTGTTTTGCATCCCTCTCTGTTCAGACACCAGTACATTCCTGCAGGCACTGGTGTGCATAACAGTTCAAACACCAGTACATTCCTGCAGGCACTGGTGTGCATAACATATTCAGCAGCCCAATACTCCTGTTGAAATTTTGTGGGAATATGGAGCATACCCCTCAAAATACGTTGCAACAGGTGGTCGATCAGGTGCAGGTCCTGACTCGTCAATTTAATGATTTGTCCATTAAAATGCACACCTCCCAGGCCGCTGGCGGAGCTCCAGCAGCAGCAACACCTTCAGGGGTTAAGGAGCCGAAAGTAAATCTTCCGGATCGTTTTTCTGGAGATCGCTCGCAGTTCTTTTGTTTCAAGGAGAGCTGCAAGTTATATTTCCAGCTTAGGCCTCAGTCTTCTGGGTCAGAGATTCAGCGGGTGGGCATAGTGATTTCCTTGCTACAAGGAGACCCACAGGTCTGGGCATTTGGGTTGCAGCCTGACTGTCCGTCGCTTAAAAGTGTTGATGCTTTTTTTACGGCACTGGGCATGTTGTATGATGACCCTGACAAGACGGCCTCAGCCGAGGCTCAGATTTCGATCCTTAAGCAAGGGCGAAGGCCAGTTGAGGTTTACTGTACGGAGTTTCGGAGGTTGGCCCATGATACCCAGTGGAATGACCCAGCCCTGAGACACCAGTACCGAAGAGGTCTTTCTAACCAGATAAAAGACCAACTGGTACAATATAGAGATGAGCGCCGGAAATTTTTCGGGTTTTGTGTTTTGGTTTTGGGTTCGGTTCCGCGGCCGTGTTTTGGGTTCGACCGCATTTTGGCAAAACCTCACCGAATTTTTTTTGTCGGATTCGGGTGTGTTTTGGATTCGGGTGTTTTTTTCAAAAAACCCTAAAAAACAGCTTAAATCATAGAATTTGGGGGTCATTTTGATCCCAAAGTATTATTAACCTCAAAAACCATAATTTCCACTCATTTTCAGTCTATTCTGAATACCTCACACCTCACAATATTATTTTTAGTCCTAAAATTTGCACCGAGGTCGCTGTGTGAGTAAGATAAGCGACCCTAGTGGCCGACACAAACACCGGGCCCATCTAGGAGTGGCACTGCAGTGTCACGCAGGATGTCCCTTCCAAAAAACCCTCCCCAAACAGCACATGACGCAAAGAAAAAAAGAGGCGCAATGAGGTAGCTGTGTGAGTAAGATAAGCGACCCTAGTGGCCGACACAAACACCGGGCCTATCTAGGAGTGGCACTGCAGTGTCACGCAGGATGTCCCTTCCAAAAAACCCTCCCCAAACAGCACATGACGCAAAGAAAAAAAGAGGCGCAATGAGGTAGCTGACTGTGTGAGTAAGATAAGCGACCCTAGTGGCCGACACAAACACCGGGCCCATCTAGGAGTGGCACTGCAGTGTCACGCAGAATGTCCCTTCCAAAAAACCCTCCCCAAACAGCACATGACGCAAAGAAAAAAAGAGGCGCAATGAGGTAGCTGACTGTGTGAGTAAGATAAGCGACCCTAGTGGCCGACACAAACACCGGGCCCATCTAGGAGTGGCACTGCAGTGTCACGCAGGATGTCCCTTCCAAAAAACCCTCCCCAAACAGCACATGACGCAAAGAAAAAAAGAGGCGCAATGAGGTAGCTGACTGTGTGAGTAAGATAAGCGACCGACACAAACACCGGGCCCATCTAGGAGTGGCACTGCAGTGTCACGCAGGATGTCCCTTCCAAAAAACCCTCCCCAAACAGCACATGACGCAAAGAAAAAAAGAGGCGCAATGAGGTAGCTGACTGTGTGAGTAAGATAAGCGACCCTAGTGGCCGACACAAACACCGGGCCCATCTAGGAGTGGCACTGCAGTGTCACGCAGGATGGCCCTTCCAAAAAACCCTCCCCAAACAGCACATGACGCAAAGAAAAATAAAAGAAAAAAGAGGTGCAAGATGGAATTGTCCTTGGGCCCTCCCACCCACCCTTATGTTGTATAAACAAAACAGGACATGCACACTTTAACCAACCCATCATTTCAGTGACAGGGTCTGCCACACGACTGTGACTGATATGACGGGTTGGTTTGGACCCCCCCCAAAAAAGAAGCAATTAATCTCTCCTTGCACAAACTGGCTCTACAGAGGCAAGATGTCCACCTCATCATCATCCTCCGATATATCACCGTGTACATCCCCCTCCTCACAGATTATCAATTCGTCCCCACTGGAATCCACCATCTCAGCTCCCTGTGTACTTTGTGGAGGCAATTGCTGCTGGTCAATGTCTCCGCGGAGGAATTGATTATAATTCATTTTAATGAACATCATCTTCTCCACATTTTCTGGATGTAACCTCGTACGCCGATTGCTGACAAGGTGAGCGGCGGCACTAAACACTCTTTCGGAGTACACACTTGTGGGAGGGCAACTTAGGTAGAATAAAGCCAGTTTGTGCAAGGGCCTCCAAATTGCCTCTTTTTCCTGCCAGTATAAAGTACGGACTGTGTGACGTGCCTACTTGGATGCGGTCACTCATATAATCCTCCACCATTCTTTCAATGGGGAGAGAATCATATGCAGTGCCAGTAGACGACATGTCCGTATCCGTAATCGTTGTCAGGTCCTTCAGTCCGGACCAGATGTCAGCATCAGCAGTCGCTCCAGACTGCCCTGCATCACCGCCAGCGGGTGGGCTCGGAATTCTGAGCCTTTTCCTCGCACCCCCAGTTGCGGGAGAATGTGAAGGAGGAGATGTTGACAGGTCGCGTTCCGCTTGACTTGACAATTTTCTCACCAGCAGGTCTTTCAACCCCAGCAGACTTGTGTCTGCCGGAAAGAGAGATCCAAGGTAGGCTTTAAATCTAGGATCGAGCACGGTGGCCAAAATGTAGTGCTCTGATTTCAACAGATTGACCACCCGTGAATCCTTGTTAAGCGAATTAAGGGCTCCATCCACAAGTCCCACATGCCTAGCGGAATCGCTCCGTGTTAGCTCCTCCTTCAATGTCTCCAGCTTCTTCTGCAAAAGCCTGATGAGGGGAATGACCTGACTCAGGCTGGCAGTGTCTGAACTGACTTCACGTGTGGCAAGTTCAAAGGGCATCAGAACCTTGCACAACGTTGAAATCATTCTCCACTGCGCTTGAGACAGGTGCATTCCACCTCCTATATCGTGCTCAATTGTATAGGCTTGAATGGCCTTTTGCTGCTCCTCCAACCTCTGAAGCATATAGAGGGTTGAATTCCACCTCGTTACCACTTCTTGCTTCAGATGATGGCAGGGCAGGTTCAGTAGTTTTTGGTGGTGCTCCAGTCTTCTGTACGTGGTGCCTGTACGCCGAAAGTGTCCCGCAATTCTTCTGGCCACCGACAGCATCTCTTGCACGCCCCTGTCGTTTTTTAAAAAATTCTGCACCACCAAATTCAAGGTATGTGCAAAGCATGGGACGTGCTGGAATTTGCCCATATTTAATGCACACACAATATTGCTGGCGTTGTCCGATGCCACAAATCCACAGGAGAGTCCAATTGGGGTAAGCCATTCCGCGATGATCTTCCTCAGTTGCCGTAAGAGGTTTTCAGCTGTGTGCGTATTCTGGAAACCGGTGATACAAAGCGTAGCCTGCCTAGGAAAGAGTTGGCGTTTGCGAGATGCTGCTACTGGTGCCGCCGCTGCTGTTCTTGCGGCGGGAGTCCATACATCTACCCAGTGGGCTGTCACAGTCATATAGTCCTGACCCTGCCCTGCTCCACTTGTCCACATGTCCGTGGTTAAGTGGACATTGGGTACAACTGCATTTTTTAGGACACTGGTGAGTCTTTTTCTGACGTCCGTGTACATTCTCGGTATCGCCTGCCTAGAGAAGTGGAACCTAGATGGTATTTGGTAACGGGGGCACACTGCCTCAATAAATTGTCTAGTTCCCTGTGAACTAACGGCGGATACCGGACGCACGTCTATCACCAACATAGTTGTCAAGGCCTCAGTTATCCGCTTTGCAGCAGGATGACTGCTGTGATATTTCATCTTCCTCGCAAAGGACTGTTGAACAGTCAATTGCTTACTGGAAGTAGTACAAGTGGGCTTACGACTTCCCCTCTGGGATGACCATCGACTCCCAGCAGCAACAACAGCAGCGCCAGCAGCAGTAGGCGTTACACGCAAGGATGCATCGGAGGAATCCCAGGCAGGAGAGGAATCATCAGAATTGCCAGTGACATGGCCTGCAGGACTATTGGCATTCCTGGGGAAGGAGGAAATTGACACTGAGGGAGTTGGTGGGGTGGTTTGCGTGAGCTTGGTTACAAGAGGAAGGGATTTACTGGTCCGTGGACTGCTTCCGCTGTCGGCCAAAGTTTTTGAACTTGTCACTGACTTATTATGAATGCGCTGCAGGTGACGTATAAGGGAGGATGTTCCGAGGTGGTTAACGTCCTTACCCCTACTTATTACAGCTTGACAAAGGGAACACACGGCTTGACAAATGTTGTCCGCATTTCTGGTGAAATACTTCCACACCGAAGAGCTGATTTTTTTGGTATTTTCACCAGGCATGTCAACGGCCATATTCCTCCCACGGACAACAGGTGTCTCCCCGGGTGCCTGACTTAAACAAACCACCTCACCATCAGAATCCTCCTGGTCAATTTCCTCCCCAGCGCCAGCAACACCCATATCCTCCTCATCCTGGTGTACTTCAACACTGACATCTTCAATCTGACTATCAGGAACTGGACTGCGGGTGCTCCTTCCAGCACTTGCAGGGGGCGTGCAAATGGTGGAAGGCGCATGCTCTTCACGTCCAGTGTTGGGAAGGTCAGGCATCGCAACCGACACAATTGGACTCTCCTTGTGGATTTGGGATTTCGAAGAACGCACAGTTCTTTGCTGTGCTTTTTCCAGCTTGAGTCTTTTCATTTTTCTAGCGAGAGGCTGAGTGCTTCCATCCTCATGTGAAGCTGAACCACTAGCCATGAACATAGGCCAGGGCCTCAGCCGTTCCTTGCCACTCTGTGTGGTAAATGGCATATTGGCAAGTTTACGCTTCTCCTCCGACAATTTTATTTTAGGTTTTGGAGTCCTTTTTTTACTGATATTTGGTGTTTTGGATTTGACATGCTCTGTACTATGACATTGGGCATTGGCCTTGGCAGACGACGTTGCTGGCATTTCATCGTCTCGGTCATGACTAGTGGCAGCAGCTTCAGCACGAGGTGGAAGTGGATCTTGATCTTTCCCTAATTTTGGAACCTCAACATTTTTGTTCTCCATATTTTAATAGGCACAACTAAAAGGCACCTCAGGTAAACAATGGAGATGGATGGATACTAGTATACAATTATGGATGGACTGCCGAGTGCCGACACAGAGGTAGCTACAGCCGTGGACTACCGTACTGTACTGTGTCTGCTGCTAATATAGACTGGTTGATAATGAGATGTAGTATGTATGTATAAAGAAGAAAGAAAAAAAAAACCACGGGTAGGTGGTATACAATTATGGACGGACTGCCGAGTGCCGACACAGAGGTAGCTACAGCCGTGGACTACCGTACTGTACTGTGTCTGCTGCTAATATAGACTGGATGATAATGAGATGTAGTATGTATAAAGAAGAAAAAAAAAACCACGGGTAGGTGGTATACAATTATGGATGGACTGCCGAGTGCCGACACAGAGGTAGCTACAGCCGTGGACTACCGTACTGTACTGTGTCTGCTGCTAATATAGACTGGTTGATAATGAGATGTAGTATGTATGTATAAAGAAGAAAGAAAAAAAAACCACGGGTAGGTGGTATACAATTATGGACGGACTGCCGAGTGCCGACACAGAGGTAGCTACAGCCGTGGACTACCGTACTGTACTGTGTCTGCTGCTAATATAGACTGGATGATAATGAGATGTAGTATGTATAAAGAAGAAAAAAAAAACCACGGGTAGGTGGTATACAATTGTGGATGGACTGCCGAGTACCGACACAGAGGTAGCTACAGCCGTGGACTACCGTACTGTACTGTGTCTGCTGCTAATATAGACTGGTTGATAATGAGATGTAGTATGTATGTATAAAGAAGAAAGAAAAAAAAAACCACGGGTAGGTGGTATACAATTATGGACGGACTGCCGAGTGCCGACACAGAGGTAGCTACAGCCGTGGACTACCGTACTGTACTGTGTCTGCTGCTAATATAGACTGGATGATAATGAGATGTAGTATGTATAAAGAAGAAAGAAAAAAAAACCACGGGTAGGTGGTATACAATTATGGACGGACTGCCGAGTGCCGACACAGAGGTAGCTACAGCCGTGGACTACCGTACTGTACTGTGTCTGCTGCTAATATAGACTGGTTGATAATGAGATGTAGTATGTATGTATAAAGAAGAAAGAAAAAAAAACCACGGGTAGGTGGTATACAATTATGGACGGACTGCCGAGTGCCGACACAGAGGTAGCTACAGCCGTGGACTACCGTACTGTACTGTGTCTGCTGCTAATATAGACTGGATGATAATGAGATGTAGTATGTATAAAGAAGAAAAAAAAAACCACGGGTAGGTGGTATACAATTATGGATGGACTGCCGAGTGCCGACACAGAGGTAGCTACAGCCGTGGACTACCGTACTGTACTGTGTCTGCTGCTAATATAGACTGGATGATAATGAGATGTAGTATGTATAAAGAAGAAAGAAAAAAAAACCACGGGTAGGTGGTATACAATTATGGACGGACTGCCGAGTGCCGACACAGAGGTAGCTACAGCCGTGGACTACCGTACTGTACTGTGTCTGCTGCTAATATAGACTGGTTGATAATGAGATGTAGTATGTATAAAGAAGAAAGAAAAAAAAACCACGGGTAGGTGGTATACAATTATGGATGGACTGCCGAGTGCCGACACTGAGGTAGCTACAACCGTGGACTACCGTACTGTACTGTGTCTGCTGCTAATATAGACTGGATGATAATGAGATGTAGTATGTATAAAGAAGAAAAAAAAAACCACGGGTAGGTGGTATACAATTATGGATGGACTGCCGAGTGCCGACACAGAGGTAGCTACAGCCGTGGACTACCGTACTGTACTGTGTCTGCTGCTAATATAGACTGGATGATAATGAGATGTAGTATGTATAAAGAAGAAAGAAAAAAAAAACCACGGGTAGGTGGTATACAATTATGGATGGACTGCCGAGTGCCGACACAGAGGTAGCTACAGCCGTGAACTACCGTACTGTGTCTGCTGCGACTGGATGATAAATAATGATATAAAAAATATATATATATCACTACTGCAGCCGGACAGGTTTATATTATATAATGACGGACCTGCTGGACACTGTCTGTCAGCAGAATGAGTTTTTTATAGAATAAAAAAACACCACACAAGTCACACGACGAGTGTTTAACTTTTTCAGGCAATCACAATATAGTATACTATACTGGTGGTCAGGTCACTGGTCAGTCACACTGGCAGTGGCACTCCTGCAGCAAAAGTGTGCACTGTTTAATTTTAATAATATGTACTCCTGGCTCCTGCTATAACCTATAACTGCTCCCCAGTCTCCCCCACAATTAAGCTGTGTGAGCACAGTCAGATATTATACATAGATGATGCAGCACACTGGGCTGAGCACAGATATGGTATGTGACTGAGTCACTGTGTATCGTTTTTTTCAGGCAGAGAACGGATTATATTAAATAAAACTGCACTGGTGGTCACTGGTCAGTGGTCAGTCACTAGTAAACTCTGCACTCTCTAGTACTCCTAAGCTCCAGTAAATCAAGTGTCTCTGTCTCAATCTCACTCTCTCTCTTCTAATCTAAATGGAGAGGACGCCAGCCACGTCCTCTCCCTATCAATCTCAATGCACGTGTGAAAATGGCGGCGACGCGCGGCTCCTTATATAGAATCCGAGTCTCGCGATAGAATCCGAGCCTCGCGAGAATCCAACAGCGTCATGATGACGTTCGGGCGCGCTCGGGTTAACCGAGCAAGGCGGGAAGATCCGAGTCGCTCGGATCCGTGTAAAAAAAGCTGAAGTTCGGGCGGGTTCGGATTCCGAGGAACCGAACCCGCTCATCTCTAGTACAATATCCCTTGCCTGATAGCTTGGATCAGCTCATGCAGTTATCCATCCGGGTGGATAGACGGCTGAGAGAGCGTAGGCTTGAAAGGGAGACCGAGGTTTCCTTCTTTCCCAAGGGAACCTCAGACTCTGAGGAATTTTCCGAGGAGCCTATGCAGATTGGGGCTACCCGCCTCTCCTCGCGTGAGAAGACGCGGAGGAGACAGCAGGGGTTGTGTTTGTACTGTGGGAATAAGGGTCATGTGGTAGTATCATGCCCAGAAAAGCCGGAAAACTTCAGGGCCTGAGGGTGATGGGAAATATCCTGTCAGGCCAGAAGTCAGAATTTCCCAAGAAGACTTTTATCATTCCGGTGACCTTGAAGATCCTCGGTCAAACTGTCAAGACTGAGGCCTTTGTGGACAGTGGGGCAGACGGGGTTTTTATGGACCGCCAATTCGCCCTGAAACACTCTGTTTCCTTAGTACCCTTGGCGTCGGAAATTGAGATTTGTGGGTTAAACGGGGAACCATTATCCCAGGGTAAAATTACCTCTTGCACTAGCCAGATTTCTTTGTTTATTGGAGCCACACACTCTGAAAAATTGTCCTTTTATGTGACTGTCTGTACTTTTGCCCCATTGGTGTTGGGGTTACCCTGGTTAAGGGCCCACAATCCTCAATTTGACTGGGTCTCTGGGGAGATTCTTAGTTGGGGTACTGATTGTTTCAGGAGTTGCTTGAGCCTTCCAGTCAGGCTCTCGCAGCTAAGTTTGCCAGGATTGCCAGGGTGTTATGCAGATTTTGCGGACGTGTTCTCCAAAAAAGTTGCAGAGGTACTACCTCCCCATCGCCCCTATGACTGTGCCATTGATTTGTTGCCGAATGCTAAGCTTCCCAAGAGCAGGTTGTACTCCCTGTCACGTCCTGAGACTCAGGCTATGGCAGAGTACATTCAGGAGAACTTGGCTAAAGGATTTATCAGACCTTCACAGTCTCCAGTTGGGTCGGGGTTCTTCTTCGTGGGTAAAAAGGACGGTTCATTGCGACCCTGCATCGACTTCAGGGAATTGAACCGTATCACGATTAAAAACTCATACCCACTGCCTCTCATTTCGGTCTTGTTTGACCAGCTTCATACTGCCACCATTTTTTCTAAGATTGACCTACGCGGTGCGTACAATCTGATCCGAATAAGAGATGGGGATGAATGGAAGACTGCCTTTAATACCCACTCAGGGCATTATGAATATTTGGTGATGCCTTTTGGGCTCTGTAATGCCCCGGCAGTCTTCCAGGATTTCATGAACGATGTGCTCAGGGAATATTTGGATAGATTCTTAGTTGTATACTTAGATGACATCCTAATCTTCTCCCATTCCCTGGAGGAACATCGGAAGCATGTACTCCTCCACAAACTCAGAGACCACCGGCTTGGGGCGAAGCTGGAGAAGTGCGAATTTGAAGTTCAGCAAATCGCATTTCTAGGATATATTATCTCCCCAGAAGGTTTCCAAATGGAGGGTTCCAAGGTACAGGCAGTCCTGGATTGGGTGCAGCCCACTAGTTTGAAGGCGCTTCAGCGTTTCCTGGGCTTTGCAAATTTTTATAGACGATTTATCGCTGGATTTTCGTCTATAGTGGCGCCCTTGGTGGCACTCACTAAGAAAGGGGCGGATGTTGCTCACTGGTCTCGTGAGGCCAAAGCGGCTTTTGCCCGTCTCAAAAGGGCATTTGTCTCGGCCAAGGTGCTGCGACACCCAGATCCAGAGTGTCCTTTTGTGGTGGAGGTGGATGCCTCTGAGATGGGTATTGGGGCAGTGCTCTCTCAGATGGGAGTGTCTGATAATCGCCTTCATCCCTGTGCTTACTTTTCCCGTAAATTTTCGCCTGCCGAGATGAATTATGACGTGGGTAACCGGAAATTGTTGGCTATTAAGGATGCACTCGAGGAGTGGAGACACTGGCTTGAGGGGGCTAAGTTTGTGGTCTCAATTCTCACCGACCATAAGAATTTGGCATATTTAGAGTCAGCGAAGCGTCTCAATGCCAGGCAGGCACGATGGGCTTTGTTTTTTGCTCGCTTTAATTTTTTGATAACATATCGCCCTGGGTCAAAAAACATCAAGGCTGATGCGCTCTTGCGGAGTTTTGCTCCAATCCAGGAGACCACCGAGGAGCCGTTGCCCATTGTGTCCCCATCATGTATTAAAGTGGGCATTACCCAGGACCTCTTGTCATTAGTCCTTAGAGCACAGGAGCAGGCTCCTCCAGACCTTCCGGTAGGTCTTTTGTTTGTGCCTCCTAGGTTAAGACAGCGAGTGTTCCTGGAATTCCATGCCAAGAAGTCGGCAGGTCACCCGGGTATTGCCAGAACTCGGGAGTTGCTATCTAGGGCGGTGTGGTGGCCCTCGGTGGCTAAGGATGTGGATCAGTGGGTTTGGGCATGTGACATCTGTGCCCGAAATAAGACTCCTAGAGGGGTTCCTGTTGGCCCATTACATCCACTCTCTATTCCATCTAAGCCATGGACCCACATTTCAATGGATTTTGTTGTGGACTTGCCCAAATCCTCGGGGATGACAGCCATCTGGGTTGTCGTTGACAGGTTTTCGAAGATGGCGCACTTCGTTCCACTGGTTGGGCTGCCATCGGCCAGACGCCTGTCTGAATTATTTATGCTGCATGTTGTGCGTCTCCACGGGTTGCCACTTGATGTGGTCTCTGACCGCGGATCCCAGTTTGTGGCCAAATTCTGGAGGGCATTTTGTTCCGATCTCCAGATTTCTGTCAGCTTGTCGTCAGGCTACCATCCGCAGTCTAATGGGCAGACTGAAAGGGTGAACCAGTCCTTGGAGCAGTTCCTCAGGTGTTATGTCTCCAAGTGTCAGACTGACTGGGTTGCTCATCTGTCAATGGCGGAGTTTGCCTATAACAACGCGGCTCACTCTGCTACAGGGATCTCTCCCTTTCTTTGTGTGTATGGGCATCATCCTAAGGCCAATTCTTTTGACCCCCTGGACTCCACGCCTGGTGGTTCCTCTGTCGTTTCGGTCCTTAGAGGTATTTGGAGGAAAGTGAAGAAAGCCCTTGTGTCTGTGTCATTAGTGACCAAAAGGGTTTTTGATAAGCGGAAAAGACCCTGCAGCTTCAAATTAGGAGACTTCGTCTGGTTGTCTACCAAGAATTTGAAGTTGAGACAGCCATCTCATAAGTTAGGCCCCCGGTTCATCGGCCCTTATAAGATCACCAGGGTTATCAATCCGGTGGCATTTCAGTTAGATCTGCCCCGTTCTTTGGGTATCAATAAAACATTTCATTGTTCCCTTTTAAAACGGGCGATTAGTAATCCTTCTTCCAGAGAAAGACCTTCCCCTCTTCTGATACGTGGCCAGAGGGAGTTTGTTGTTGAAAGGATTCTTGACTCCAAGATGGTTCGGGGTCGGCTGTCATTTTTGGTGCACTGGAAGGGGTATGGCCCGGAGGAGCGGTCGTGGGTGCGCAGTTGTGATCTTCATGCCCCCAGACTGATACGCTCTTTCTTCTCGCAGTTCCCCGATAAACCCGGTGGTAGGGGTTCTTTGACCCCTCGTCAGAGGGGGGGTACTGTTAGGGTCTCCTGCCCTGTGCTGCCAAGTCGTCATGGCAACCGGGAGACAAGTGCTGGCGGAGTAACCTGAGCGCAGCTGATACTCCGTTTCGGGTCTTTTGCTGTGCAGTGGTTACAGGCAGGGGATCCGGTGCGGGTTTTTGTGCTCGCAGTCTGTGAGGTCTGAGGGGGGCGTGGACAGCACCTGCTTTATAAGGCCCCTACTCAGGTTAAGCAGATGCTGCTGAATCTTTGTTGGTTAGTTAGTTCCTGAAAGTTAGCCAGTACTGTGTAGCTTTGTATTTGTTGTTGCTTACTGCAAATAGGCCTGGGGATTTGGTACTACACTCTGCCAATCCAGACCTAGCAGTAAGACTGGAGTCAGTCGTTTAGCCTGCTGAGGTTCTTTTCCTATTCTGTGAACCCAGCAGGTTTGTGGCTGTACTTTCAGACCTGCCTGCATAATCCTCTCTCACTGTGCAGGGCGTCCATGTGTCAGTTTAGTGGCAGTAAGCTGAACCTGGGCCCTGCAAGTGAGAATTAGGATTGTGGAGACTCTCCTTGTGTCTATTATTCCATCTCTGACCAAGGAGTTTACTGCCACACCCGTTGGTGACCCTTTAGGGTTTTGCTGTTGCCCTTAGCAACAGCATTTCGGGTTCTCTACGTATTAAAACACAACATCTTGCTTTTTCCATCTGAGCATTTCTAATACTAGGGAGACACCCAGTTTCTTAGCCTCTGGGCTTCTCTGTTCACTCTGTGTTGGTTTTGTTACCCTATCACCTTCTGTGTACTTTATGTCATATTTCCCAGTCTGTCTGTGAGTTCATTTGTTTTGCATCCCTCTCTGTTCAGACACCAGTACATTCCTGCAGGCACTGGTGTGCATAACAATCACCAGTGCGCAGGGTTCTCTCCAATAACTGGCAACAATAGGAAATTTTAGAAGCGAACGAAAGGGGCATTTCTAAGTGGGAGGAGCTATGATTAGGGGGAGGAGTCATCATTTTTAAACCGCCCCCCCCCCCCCTAAAAGTTAAGTCTAGATCCGCCACTGAGGCAGCTACCTAACGCTGCCTAATGGTAGAACCGGCCCTGGTCAAATACAAAACCAGGCATATATTATCTTATAAGTATGCAAATAGGAGAGCGCACTCGTGAATGAATGAAAATAAAATTTTTACTCATAAAAAATATCCACGTACATGTAAGTTTAAAAAGGCACACTTAGCCAGCTCCACCGTCACGTCCAGCAAGGTATCGTTAATTACGAACACTGGTGTCCATGGAAAAGGAGCCTGCCGTCTATCTGGTCACAGAACGGTTTCAGCAAACAGCAGTCTACGAAGGTGAACCACTCCCAACTAGTTTCGTCATCAAAAGACTTCATCAGGGGAAATTCTTTTACACCTGGGACTGTTTGGTATCTGCGCAGATTTTACCTATACTATATATTATCTTATATTTAAAATTGATTTATCTGTTTGTTTGTTTGCCTTTCCGCTTATGCATTTGGACACCCCTGGGATGAAACCAACGTGAGGTGGTCCAGTTTGATCCTGGCCAGGTTTTAGGGGGGTTAGGGTCCCTGTCGGACCTCTCGTCGGTGTACGCTGGGCAGAACTTTTGACCCAGGGAGCCTGTTCTGGACCTGTCACTTGATGGATTTTGAGGAAAACTTCACAGAGTAGGTAACATTGGCTATCAGACGACATACTAGGGGGTTGGGGTTCCAGTCGAACCTCCCATTGGTGTGCGCTAGGCATAACTTTGACTGTTCTGGGCCTTCCACTGGATGGATTTAGATGAAAACTGACTGAAATGGAAGTGGGAAGATAAAAAATATTGTGTACCCAAAAGCCTTGGAATAGCAACATTAATAACAGAATGAAACCTCATTTTGCAATAGAAAAGTGATTAAAAAAACTGAACAGAAAGAGAAAAGTTGGGGATAAGGACTACTGGAGGACACACAAAAAGAAAAATTACACTGGGCAGCCACCTCATAGTTGTGTTGGAAGAGCTGCTAAGCTGCTAATTATTTTTATAATATTGGCCCTCATTCCGAGTTGTTCGCTCGCTAGCTGCTTTTACCAGCATTGCAAACGCTAGGCCACCGCCCTCTGGGAGTGTATCTTAGCTTAGCAGAATAGCGAACGAAAGATTAGCAGAACTGCTACTAAATATTTTCTTGCAGTTTCTGAGTAGCTCCAGACCTACTCCTAGACTGCGATCAGCTCGGTCCGTTTAGTTCCTGGTTTGACGTCACAAACACGCCCTGCGTTTGGTCAGCCACTCCCCGGTTTCTCCAGACACTCCCGCGTTTTTCCCTGACACGCCTGCGTTTTTTAGCACACTCCCGGAAAATGCTTAGTTACCACCCAGAAACACCCCTTTCCTGTCAATCACTCACCGATCAGCAGTGCGACTGAAAAGCGCAGCATGAACACCAGCAAATCTACTAAGTTTTCTGTAAAATAACTTAGCGCATGCGCATTTAGCAACAAATCGCAGCTAGTGAAAATCGGCAACGAGCGAACAACTCGGAATGACCACCATTGACAGTTACTTCCGACTCACCCAGGCAACACTGGGTACTTCAGCTAGTATTTAATATTATCACCACATTAAATCCAGCTGAAACCGCAGTAATGACAGTGGGTTTGAAAAACGCCGCTTAGTAAATTTAGCCCTAGTAGTCTAAATATCACGTTGTTCATTTTGTAAATATAGTCTGTAATAGATACACATTACCACTTTCACATGACACTCAACAGGCTGATAAACTAAAATTATCTAATAGTTAATACGGCTATAATTAATGTATCTCATTCTGTGTGAAATCATGTGATATAATTCAGCGTACAATTCAGAACAAAATAAATGATTCAATACAGCAAAAGAACTATGCAGCACTCAAGAGACACTTCATATTTTTATTTTGTGGGGAAATCAAAACATGTGAATTGAAACTGAACCCGATTTCAATCATTCTTGCCATCAATACCAGATTAACAGCAGGGCAAACGGTGCAGGAGACCAGGATCCCCAATATATGGGCCCCCCACATCTAGCAAGATCATTAGTGTCAGAGGTTCTACGTAAACTGGGTTTTCTGTGTGGCACAATGGGGGTAATTCCAAGTCGATCGCAGCAGGAATTTTGTTAGTAGTTTGGCAAAACCATGTGCACTGCAGGGGGGGCAGATATAACATGTGCAGAGAGAGTTAGATTTGGGTGTGGGAGTTCAATCTGCAATCTAAATTGCAGTGTAAATATAAAGCAGCCAGTATTATTTACCCTGCACAGAAACAAAATAACCCACCCAAATCTAACTCTCTCTGCACATGTTATATCTGCACCCCCCCCCCCCCCCTGCATTGCACATGGTTTTTCCCAACTGCTAAAAAATTTCCTGCTGCGATCAACTCAGAATTACCCCCAATGTGAGTTGGAGGCACTACAGTGAGTTTATCTCATTTGTAATACGGGTGGAGTATCCCATATCCAAACATTCCAAAATACAGATTTTTTTTTAACACTGAGGTAGTGAAACCTTTGCTTTCTGATGGCTCAATGGACACAAACTTTGTTTAATACACAAAGTTATTAAAAATATTGTATTAAATGACCTTCAGGCTGTGTGTATAAGGTGCCGACCTAAGTACTTTCGACCTACCATCTGGATGCCTATTTACGAATAGTGGGATTAGATACACATTGGCTTGTGTTTCAGCTGCAAACAGCTCAGCAGATTAATACCTCTTTCACACTACCAATGCCGGATCCCACCCGGGAATTGGAAGCGGGTCCTTCCCGGGTGGGATCCAGCAATGGCAGCTGCTGCAGGCTTTCCCGACCCGGCAATAAGCCGGGCGGGTTGCCATAGCAGCAAGGGGGGGGGGGGGGGCGGAGCCGGCAGGGGGGGGGGGCGGAGGTGGAGGCCGCGCTGGGAGATGAGCTCATTTCCGCGCCGCCTCTCCCTATCTAGTAAACGGGTCCCGGGTCGCATCGACCCGGGAGCCCATTTACACAGCCAATGACCCGGTATTCAACCCGAGTATAACACTGCTTTATACCCGGGTTGAATTGCCGGGTCAGGCGATCCGCGATTTCGGCAAGGCCCCTTTCACACCGCACGCCGACCTGTGTCGACCCGGCAATATGCCGGGTTGATACCGGTTATTTGTGCGGTGTGAAAGGGGTATTATAAACTCAATTCAAAGATGTTTTCAACACTAAACAACAATCATAAAATGCTACTGCATTAAAGAATCTAGTATACTATATTATGTACATTATAAGTGACAATGTGGAATGATGCATGTCAGGTAAGATTAGGCATATACAGTTTTAGACATATTAGCAATATTGATCCTATTTCTAAAGGCAATTAATTTTAAAAAATAGTTATCACCCAAATATTATCAAAGCAAGCATTTCTACAATCCTCTTTTTTTTTTTTTGCTATAGAAGTCAGTGTTGAATGATAGCTGCTAGCGGAATACATATGTTTTACCAGTGGCCGGGATCCCGGCTGTCCTGATCCCTACAGCGGGATCCCAGCTACCAGTATGCCGGCAGCGGGGCGAGCAATAAAAAGCCCATTGCGGGCTCGCTGCACTTGCCACAGGATCTATTCTCCCTCTATGGGTGTCGTGGACACCCATAGAGGGAGTAAAGCCTGTGGCGGCAGTATTCCGGCGGCGGGATTTCACCACCTGTCGGGATTCTGGTGTCGGCATTGTGACCACCGGGATCCCGTCAGGTGTTCTCGTGATCGCCTCCTCTGCTAACATAACAATTTTTGATTTTGAGTTTGACTCTTTAGAAAAACCTTTTGGCTAAGCCACAAAGTAACATTTTCCACTGGTGAAATAATGCTGCAATAATAAGATTTTAAAACTACCGGTAAATCTTTTTCTCGTAGTCCGTAGAGGATGCTGGGACTCCGTAAGGACCACGGGGATAGACGGGCTCCGCAGGAGACATGGGCACTTTAAGAAAGACTTTGACTCTGGGTGTGCACTGGCTCTTCCCTCTATGCCCCTCCTCCAGACCTCAGTTAGAGAAACTGTGCCCAGAGGAGACGGACAGTATGAGGAAAGAATTTTTGTTAATCCAAGGGCAAGATTCATACCAGCCACACCAATCACACCGTATAACTTGTGATATACTATCTAGTTAACAGTATGAAAAACAACATATCATCGGTTCAAACCCGATGAAACCATAACATAACCCTTATGTAAGCAATAACTATCTACAAGTCTTGCAGAAGTCCGCACTTGGGACGGGTGCCCAGCATCCTCTACGGACTACGAGAAAAAGATTTACCGGTAGGTTTAAAATCTTATTTTCTCTAACGTCCTAGAGGATGCTGGGACTCCGTAAGGACTATGGGGATTATACCAAAGCTCCCAACCGGGCGGGAGAGTGCGGATGACTCTGCAGCACCGATTGAGCAAACAGGAGGTCCTCCTCAGCCAGGGTATCAAACTTATAGAACTTTGCAAAGGTGTTTGACCCCGACCAAGTAGCAGCTCGGCACAGCTGTAGTGCCGAGACCCCCCGGGCAGCCGCCCAAGACGAGCCCACCTTCCTAGTGGAATGGGCCCTAACCGATTTCGGTAACGGCAATCCTGCCGTAGAATGCGCCTGCTGAATCGAGTTACAGATCCAGCGAGCAATAGTCTGCTTTGAAGCAGGAGCACCCAGCTTGTTGGGCGCATACAGGACAAACAGTTCTTCTGTTTTTCTGATCCTAGCCGTTCTGGCCATGTAAATTTTCAAAGCCCTGACCACATCAAGGGACTCGGAATCCTCCAAGTCACGTGTAGCCACAGGCACGACAATAGGTTGGTTCATGTGAAAGGATGAGACCACCTTAGGTAGGAATTGAGGGCGGGTCCGCAATTCCACTATCCATATGGAAAACCAGATACTGTAGGGGCTTTTATGTGATAAAGCCGCCAATTCCGAAACTCGCCTAGCCGAAGCCAAGGCTAGCAACATGACCACCTTCCAAGTGAAATATTTCAACTCCACTGTTTTAAGTGGTTCAAACCAATGTGACTTAAGGAAACTTAATACCACGTTAAGGTCCCAAGGCGCCACCGGAGGTACAAAAGGAGGCTGAATATGCAGTACTCCCTTCACAAAAGTCTGTACTTCAGGTAAACAGGCCAATTCCTTTTGAAAGAAAATGGATAAGGCCGAAATCTGAACTTTAATGGAGCCTAATTTTAGGCCCAAATTCACTCCAGTTTGTAGGAAGTGAAGAAAACGGCCTATGTGGAATTCTTCCGTAGGAGCCTTCCTGGCCTCACACCAAGTAACATATTTTCGCCATATTCGGTGATAATGTTTAGATGTCACGTCCTTCCTAGCCTTTATTAGCGTAGGAATGACCTCATCCGGAATACCCTTTTCCGCTAGGATCCGGCGTTCAACCGCCATGCCGTCAAACGCAGCCGTGGTAAGTCTTGGAACAGACAGGGACCTTGTTGTAACAGGTCCTGCCTTAGAGGAAGAGGCCACGGATCTTCTGTGAGCATTTCTTGCAGATCCGGATACCAGGTCCTTCGTGGCCAATCCGGAACAAAGAGGATTGTTCTCACTCCTCTTTTTCTTATTATCCTCAACACCTTGGGTATGAGAGGAAGAGGAGGAAACACATAGACCGACTGGAACACCCACGGTGTCACTAGGGCGTCCACAGCTACCGCCTGAGGGTCTCTTGACCTGGTGCAATACCTTTGTAGCTTTTTGTTGAGATGGGACGTCATCATGTCTATTTGGGGCAGTCCCCACCGACTTGCAATCTGCGCGAAGACTTCCTGATGAAGTCCCCACTCTCCCGGATGCAGGTTGTGTCTGCTGAGGAAGTCTGATTCCCAGTTGTCCACTCCCGGAATGAACACTGCTGACAGAGCGCTTACATGATTCTCCACCCAGCGAAGAATTCTGGTGGCTTCCGCCATCGCCACTCTGCTCCTTGTGCCGCCTTGGCGGTTTACATGAGCTACTGCGGTGACGTTGTCTGACTGAATCAGAACTGGTCGATCGCGAAGTAAGATCTCCGCTTGACGTAGGGCGTTGTATATGGCCCGTAGTTCCAGGATGTTGATGTGAAGACAAGCCTCTTGACTTGACCAAAGGCCTTGGAAATTTCTTCCCTGTGTGACTGCTCCCCAACCTCGGAGGCTCGCGTCCGTGGTCACCAGGATCCAGTCCTGAATGCCGAACCTGCAGCCCTCTAGAAGGTGAGCACTTTTCAGCCACCACAGGAGAGATACTCTGGCCCTGGGGGACAGGGTAATCCGCTGATGCATTTGCAGATGTGACCTGGACCATTTGTCCAATAGGTCCCACTAAAAGGTCCTTGCGTGGAATCTGCCGTAGGGAATGGCTTCGTATGTCACCACCATTTTTCCCAGGACTTGAGTGCAATGATGCACTGACACTTGTTTTGCTTCAACAGGTTCATGACTAGAGTCATGAGTTCCTGCGCCTTTTCTGTCGGAAGAAAAACCCTCTTCTGGTCTGTGTCCAGAATCATGCCCAAGAAGAGCAGACGAGTAGTAGGATTCAGCTGCGACTTTGAAAGATTGAGAACCCAACCATGTCGCTGTAACACATTCAGTGAAAGTGATACGCTGTTCAGCAACTTCTCCCGTGATCTCGCTTTTATGAGGAGATCGTCCAAGTATGGGATAATTGTGACACCCTGCTTGCGCAGGAGCACCATCATTTCCGCCATTACCTTGGTGAAAATTCTCGGGGCCGTGGAAAGCCCAAACGGCAACGTCTGAAATTGGTAATGACAATCCTGTACCGCAAATCTCAGGTACGCCTGATGAGGAGGATATATGGGAACATGCAGGTATGCATCCTTTATGTCCAGAGAAACCATAAAATCTCCCCCTTCCAGGCTGGCGATGACCGCTCTGAGCGATTCCATCTTGAACTTGAACCGTTTTAAGTAAAGGTTCAGGGATTTTAAATTCAAAATGGGTCTGACCGAACCGTCCGGTTTCGGGACCACAAACAGAGTTGAGTAGTACCCCTTCCCTCTTTGAAGCCGGGGAACCTCTACCACCACTTGTTGAAGACAGAATTTGTGAATCGCATGTAACACTCCGCCCCTGGAAAGGGAGATAGTCGGTAGGGCCGATTTGATAAACCGGCGAGGAGGCACCTCTTCAAATTCCAGCTTGTAACCCTGGGAAATAATTTCTATTGCCCAGGGATCCACCTGTGAGTGAACCCAGATGTGGCTGAACAGTCGAAGACGTGCCCCCACTGGAGCGGACTCCCTCAGGGGAGCCCCAGCGTCATGCGGTGGATTTTGCAGAGGTCGGGGAGGACTTCTGTTCCTGGGAACTAGCTGTGATATGCAGCTTTTTACCTCTGCCCTTACCTCTGGCAAGAAAGGACGATCCACTTACTCTCTTGCTTTTATTGGAACGAAAGGACTGCATTTGATAATGAGGCGTTTTCTTAGATTGTGAGGGAATATGTGGCAAAAAATTTGATTTGCCTGCAGTAGCCGTGGAGACGAGGTCCGAGAGGCCCTCTCCAAACAATTCCTCACCCTTGTAAGGCAACAACTCCATATGCCTCTTGGAGTCGGCATCACCTGTCCACTGTCGCGTCCATAAGACACGCCTAGCAGAAATAGACAGTGTTTATCCCGGAACCCAGTAAACTAATGTCTCTTTGAGCATCCCTCATATATAAGACAGCATCTTTGATATGCCCTAGGGTCATTAAAATGGTATCCTTATCAAGGGTCTCAATATCCGCAGATAAGGAATCTGTCCATGCTGCTACAGCACTACAAACCCAGGCCGACACAATACTTCAAGGTAACCTCCTGCTTGCGGTCAGCAGGATCCTTGAGGGTAGCCGTATCTTGGGATGGAAGCGCTATCTTTTTTGATAAGCGTGTCAAAGCTTTGTCTACCCTAGGGGAGGATTCCCACCGTATTCTGTCCTGTGACGGGAAAGGATACGCTATTAGAATCCTTTTGGGAATCTGCAGTTTTTTGTCTGGAGTTTCCCACGCTTTTTCGCATAATTCGTTCAGCTCATGTGAGGAGGGAAAGGTGACCTCAGGTTTCTTTCCCTTATACATGTGTACCTTCGTGTCAGCGACAGGGGGTTCCTCAGTGATATGCAAAACATCTTTTATAGCGATAATCATATATCGAATACATTTAGCCACCCTTGGCTGTAATTTTGCATCATCGTAGTCGACACTGGAGTCTGAATCCGTGTCGGTATCTGTGTCAACTATTTGGGATAGTGGGGGCTTCTGAGACCCCAAAGGTCCAGGTGACATTGGGACAAGCATGGGTTGACTCCCTGACTGTAACCCAGCTTCAGCTTTGTCTAATCTTTTGTGCAATAAATTAACATTAGCACTTAAAACATTCCACATATCCATCCAGTCAGGTGTCGGCACTGCCGACGGAGACCTAACATTCATACACTCCCCCTCCTCCTTTGGTGAGCCTTCAATCTCAGACATGTCGATACACACGTATCGACACACCCCACACACACAGGGAAGCTGTTTTCTAAAGACCGGTTCCCCACCAGGCCCTTTGGAGAGACAGAGGGAGAGTATGCCATCACACACCCAAGCGCTATATGACCCAGGAAAAAACACAGTATGTTTACCCAGTAGCGCTTTTGTAATGTATATGCGCCAATTATATGCCCCCCCTCTACTTTAAAACCCTTCTTTCACCGTGTGTCAAGCAGGGGAGAGTCCGGGGAGCTTCCTCTCAGCGGTGCTGTGGAGAAAAATGGCGCTGGTGAGTGCTGAGGGAGAAGCCCGCCCCCTCGGCGGCGGGCTTCTGTCCCGCTCTAAATTTCCAATAACATGGCGGGAGCTCTTTATATACATGTACAGTGCCCAGCTGTACATGTATATATATATACATATATGCCACAGGAGAGGTTTATATTGCTGCCCAGGGCGCCCCCCCTGCGCCCTGCACCCTTACAGTGACCGAGATGTGTGAGGTGAATGGGAGCAATGGCGCACAGCTGCAGTGCTGTGCGTTACCTCAGTGAAGATCCTGAAGTCTTCTGCCGCCTGTGATGTCTTTTCCTCACATACTCACCTGGCTTCTTTCTTCCGGCTCTGCGAGGAGGACGGCGGTGCGGCTCTGGGACGGACGGCGAGGGTGAGACCTGCGTACCGATCCCTCTGGAGCTAATGGTGTCCAGTAGCCTAAGAAACAGAGCCCTGAAACTCAGAGAAGTGGGTCTGTTTCTCTCTCCTCAGTCCCTCGATGCAGGGAGTCTGTTGCCAGCAGGCTCCCTGAAAATAAAAAACCTAACTAAAATGCTTTCTTTACAGGAAACTCAGGAGAGCTCCTGAAATGCACCCAGTCTCCACTGGGCACAGTATCAAACTGGGGTCTGGAGGAGGGGCATAGAGGGAGGAGCCAGTGCACACCCAGAGTCAAAGTCTTTCTTAAAGTGCCCATGTCTCCTGCGGAGCCCGTCTATCACCGTGGTCCTTACGGAGTCCCAGCATCCTCTAGGATGTTAGAGAAAAATAAATATAAATAATGAAATTATCCCCAACAGTACGGTTGTGCATTCTGGTAACACAGGGCATTGCACTGTTGCTTCATAACACTGGTGCCACACAGACATGGACCAATTATGTTGGAGTATAGTGCACTCAGTACATGGTCTCCTGTGTATACATTACACTGGGTGCGCATCCTCTAGTGTTTACCCTCTAGTGCTGGAGCAACAGGGAGGCGGAGACTGATGACAGTTCCACCTGCAGTGGAGAGAGAGACCGTTCTTCCTGCAGTGGAGAGAGAGAGAGACAGTTCCTCCTGTAGCGTGTGTCACACTACCTGAGTGGGACGGATAGCAGTGGGCAGTGTGTTCTTTCCAACGGGAGTCAGTCTTCACGGACGTGCAACCTTCTATCCCATACTGTCAGTCACTACCTTATCACAGCTGCATGACGTATAGCGATAAGTACCGCACTTTTAGTGTACCAGCCTGTCACATATATGAGTGAGTTACTGCTGCTGCAGAACATCTTCATCATTAACAAGTGTTGTCTTTGTATGTTAATAAACCAGCGTTCTGGTTAACTATCAATTGTGTGGATTAACATCACTATCAAACACTGCAACACTCTGCCAACAGGTTATGGGCCAAGCCCCATGTGTTTGAGTTATAGCCTATAACAGAGGTACACAGAACAAAAGTACAACAGATTAATTTAAAGAAACATTTTATTTAAACGCTGAGAAGATGCATAGCACAGGGCACAGCATGAACTTTGCAAAATTGAAAGGTTCAGAGTACTACACTACATGGAAGTTTGCCAAGGAGATGCAGCTTAAGCGGGAAGAATTGTGGAAGGTCACAATAGACCCAGGAGCAGGTCCTAACCCAGATGATGTAGACAGAGCCACCGGCACGATAGGTTTAGCTGTGGAGCAGCATGTTTATTCTATAATCAGTGGAAAGTGTCAGCTAAGGACATGTGGCCAGCCCTACAAAAGGTGTATGAGGACAGAGGTCTGATGAGATAGGTTTGAGAAGATAAGTTTGAGACACGTGCTATATGGGACAAAATTGAGTGCCTGCAAGGACATGAATGATTACATTTATAAGATATTGTCAGTAGCTCAGCAGTTGGCATCTGTGGGGGCACAGGTGGACGAGGAGAAAGTGGAAATGGCGATGTTCCAAAATCTGATGCCAGAATTTGATTTTTTTGTTGGTTGCTTTGGAGTCTGATACCAAGCTGACAACAGAAATTGTAAGGGCCAAGCTACTACAGTTCCGAGAACGTATTCCTGTCAAGACCATAGCTGAGCCCACTACAGTAAAAGGGATTGGAAATAAAATCCTTACTGCATCACAAGTTGGAACAATCACAGTGCGTTTAAGAATTGGAGGAGAAACAGTTGTTACAGATATCCAAGATGTATTATTTGTATCAAATTTGTGAAGTAATCTCATTGCTATCAGCATCCTAGAGAAAAAGGGTTACAGAGTCCAGTTTGCAAAAGGGCAAGTGTATGGTGCAAAATAAAAGAGGGACTGTAATAGAGATGAGCGCCTGAAATTTTTCGGGTTTTGTGTTTTGGTTTTGGGTTCGGTTCCGCGGCCGTGTTTTGGGTTCGAACGCGTTTTGGCAAAACCTCACCGAATTTTTTTTGTCGGATTCGGGTGTGTTTTGGATTCGGGTGTTTTTTTCAAAAAACACTAAAAAACAGCTTAAATCATAGAATTTGGGGGTCATTTTGATCCCAAAGTATTATTAACCTCAAAAACCATAATTTACACTCATTTTCAGTCTATTCTGAATACCTCACACCTCACAATATTATTTTTAGTCCTAAAATTTGCACCGAGGTCGCTATGTGAGTAAGATAAGCGACCCTAGTGGCCGACACAAACACCGGGCCCATCTAGGAGTGGCACTGCAGTGTCACGCAGGATGTCCCTTCCAAAAAACCCTCCCCAAACAGCACATGACGCAAAGAAAAAAAGAGGCGCAATGAGGTAGCTGTGTGAGTAAGATTAGCGACCCTAGTGGCCGACACAAACACCGGGCCCATCTAGGAGTGGCACTGCAGTGTCACGCAGGATGTCCCTTCCAAAAAACCCTCCCCAATCAGCACATGATGCAAAGAAAAAGAAAAGAAAAAAGAGGTGCAAGATGGAATTGTCCTTGGGCCCTCCCACCCACCCTTATGTTGTATAAACAAAACAGGACATGCACACTTTAACCAACCCATCATTTCAGTGACAGGGTCTGCCACACGACTGTGACTGATATGACGGGTTGGTTTGGACCCCCCCCAAAAAAGAAGCAATTAATCTCTCCTTGCACAAACTGGCTCTACAGAGGCAAGATGTCCACCTCATCTTCACCCTCCGATATATCACCGTGTACATCCCCCTCCTCACAGATTATCAATTCGTCCCCACTGGAATCCACCATCTCAGCTCCCTGTGTACTTTGTGGAGGCAATTGCTGCTGGTCAATGTCTCCGCGGAGGAATTGATTATAATTCATTTTAATGAACATCATCTTCTCCACATTTTCTGGATGTAACCTCGTACGCCGATTGCTGACAAGGTGAGCGGCGGCACTAAACACTCTTTCGGAGTACACACTTGTGGGAGGGCAACTTAGGTAGAATAAAGCCAGTTTGTGCAAGGGCCTCCAAATTGCCTCTTTTTCCTGCCAGTATAAGTACGGACTGTGTGACGTGCCTACTTGGATGCGGTCACTCATATAATCCTCCACCATTCTATCAATGTTGAGAGAATCATATGCAGTGACAGTAGACGACATGTCCGTAATCGTTGTCAGGTCCTTCAGTCCGGACCAGATGTCAGCATCAGCAGTCGCTCCAGACTGCCCTACATCACCGCCAGCGGGTGGGCTCGGAATTCTGAGCCTTTTCCTCGCACCCCCAGTTGCGGGAGAATGTGAAGGAGGAGATGTTGACAGGTCGCGTTCCGCTTGACTTGACAATTTTGTCACCAGCAGGTCTTTCAACCCCAGCAGACCTGTGTCTGCCGGAAAGAGAGATCCAAGGTAGGCTTTAAATCTAGGATCGAGCACGGTGGCCAAAATGTAGTGCTCTGATTTCAACAGATTGACCACCCGTGAATCCTTGTTAAGCGAATTAAGGGCTGCATCCACAAGTCCCACATGCCTAGCGGAATCGCTCCCTTTTAGCTCCTTCTTCAATGCCTCCAGCTTCTTCTGCAAAAGCCTGATGAGGGGAATGACCTGACTCAGGCTGGCAGTGTCTGAACTGACTTCACGTGTGGCAAGTTCAAAGGGCATCAGAACCTTGCACAACGTTGAAATCATTCTCCACTGCACTTGAGACAGGTGCATTCCACCTCCTATATCGTGCTCAATTGTATAGGCTTGAATGGCCTTTTGCTGCTCCTCCAACCTCTGAAGCATATAGAGGGTTGAATTCCACCTCGTTACCACTTCTTGCTTCAGATGATGGCAGGGCAGGTTCAGTAGTTTTTGGTGGTGCTCCAGTCTTCTGTACGTGGTGCCTGTACGCCGAAAGTGTCCCGCAATTTTTCTGGCCACCGACAGCATCTCTTGCACGCCCCTGTCGTTTTTTTAAAAATTCTGCACCACCAAATTCAAGGTATGTGCAAAACATGGGACGTGCTGGAATTTGCCCATATTTAATGCACACACAATATTGCTGGCGTTGTCCGATGCCACAAATCCACAGGAGAGTCCAATTGGGGTAAGCCATTCCGCGATGATCTTCCTCAGTTGCCGTAAGAGGTTTTCAGCTGTGTGCGTATTCTGGAAAGCGGTGATACAAAGCGTAGCCTGCCTAGGAAAGAGTTGGCGTTTGCGAGATGCTGCTACTGGTGCCGCCGCTGCTGTTCTTGCGGCGGGAGTCCATACATCTACCCAGTGGGCTGTCACAGTCATATAGTCCTGACCCTGCCCTGCTCCACTTGTCCACATGTCCGTGGTTAAGTGGACATTGGGTACAACTGCATTTTTTAGGACACTGGTGAGTCTTTTTCTGACGTCCGTGTACATTCTCGGTATCGCCTGCCTAGAGAAGTGGAACCTAGATGGTATTTGGTAACGGGGGCACACTGCCTCAATAAATTGTCTAGTTCCCTGTGAACTAACGGCGGATACCGGACGCACGTCTAACACCAACATAGTTGTCAAGGACTCAGTTATCCGCTTTGCAGTAGGATGACTGCTGTGATATTTCATCTTCCTCGCAAAGGACTGTTGAACAGTCAATTGCTTACTGGAAGTAGTACAAGTGGGCTTACGACTTCCCCTCTGGGATGACCATCGACTCCCAGCGGCAACAACAGCAGCGCCAGCAGCAGTAGGCGTTACACGCAAGGATGCATCGGAGGAATCCCAGGCAGGAGAGGACTCGTCAGAATTGCCAGTGACATGGCCTGCAGGACTATTGGCATTCCTGGGGAAGGAGGAAATTGACACTGAGGGAGTTGGTGGGGTGGTTTGCGTGAGCTTGGTTACAAGAGGAAGGGATTTACTGGTCAGTGGACTGCTTCCGCTGTCACCCAAAGTTTTTGAACTTGTCACTGACTTATTATGAATGCGCTGCAGGTGACGTATAAGGGAGGATGTTCCGAGGTGGTTAACGTCCTTACCCCTACTTATTACAGCTTGACAAAGGGAACACACGGCTTGACACCTGTTGTCCGCATTTCTGGTGAAATACCTCCACACCGAAGAGCTGATTTTTTGGGTATTTTCACCTGGCATGTCAACGGCCATATTCCTCCCACGGACAACAGGTGTCTCCCCGGGTGCCTGACTTAAACAAACCACCTCACCATCAGAATCCTCCTGGTCAATTTCCTCCCCAGCGCCAGCAACACCCATATCCTCCTCATCCTGGTGTACTTCAACACTGACATCTTCAATCTGACTATCAGGAACTGGACTGCGGGTGCTCCTTCCAGCACTTGCAGGGGGCGTGCAAATGGTGGAAGGCGCATGCTCTTCACGTCCAGTGTTGGGAAGGTCAGGCATCGCAACCGACACAATTGGACTCTCCTTGTGGATTTGGGATTTCGAAGAATGCACAGTTCTTTGCTGTGCTGCTTTTGCCAGCTTGAGTCTTTTCATTTTTCTAGCGAGAGGCTGAGTGCTTCCATCCTCATGTGAAGCTGAACCACTAGCCATGAACATAGGCCAGGGCCTCAGCCGTTCCTTGCCACTCCGTGTGGTAAATGGCATATTGGCAAGTTTACGCTTCTCCTCCGACAATTTTATTTTAGGTTTTGGAGTCCTTTTTTTACTGATATTTGGTGTTTTGGATTTGACATGCTCTGTACTATGACATTGGGCATCGGCCTTGGCAGACGACGTTGCTGGCATTTCATCGTCTCGGCCATGACTAGTGGCAGCAGCTTCAGCACGAGGTGGAAGTGGATCTTGATCTTTCCCTAATTTTGGAACCTCAACATTTTTGTTCTCCATATTTTAATAGGCACAACTAAAAGGCACCTCAGGTAAACAATGGAGATGGATGGATTGGATACTAGTATACAATTATGGACGGGCTGCCGAGTGCCGACACAGAGGTAGCCACAGCCGTGAACTACCGCACTGTACTGTGTCTGCTGCTAATATATAGACTGGTTGATAAAGAGATAGTATACTCGTAACTAGTATGTATGTATAAAGAAAGAAAAAAAAAACACGGTTAGGTGGTATATACAATTATGGACGGGCTGCCGAGTGCCGACACAGAGGTAGCCACAGCCGTGAACTACCGCACTGTACTGTGTCTGCTGCTAATATATAGACTGGTTGATAAAGAGATAGTATACTCGTAACTAGTATGTATGTATAAAGAAAGAAAAAAAAACCACGGTTAGGTGGTATATACAATTATGGACGGGCTGCCGAGTGCCGACACAGAGGTAGCCACAGCCGTGAACTACCGCACTGTACTGTGTCTGCTGCTAATATATAGACTGGTTGATAAAGAGATAGTATACTCGTAACTAGTATGTATGTATAAAGAAAGAAAAAAAAACCACGGTTAGGTGGTATATACAATTATGGACGGGCTGCCGAGTGCCGACACAGAGGTAGCCACAGCCGTGAACTACCGCACTGTACTGTGTCTGCTGCTAATATAGACTGGTTGATAAAGAGATAGTATACTCGTAACTAGTATGTATGTATAAAGAAAGAAAAAAAAACCACGGTTAGGTGGTATATACAATTATAGACGGGCTGCCGAGTGCCGACACAGAGGTAGCCACAGCCGTGAACTACCGCACTGTACTGTGTCTGCTGCTAATATATAGACTGGTTGATAAAGAGATAGTATACTCGTAACTAGTATGTATGTATAAAGAAAGAAAAAAAAACCACGGTTAGGTGGTATATACAATTATGGACGGGCTGCCGAGTGCCGACACAGAGGTAGCCACAGCCGTGAACTACCGCACTGTACTGTGTCTGCTGCTAATATATAGACTGGTTGATAAAGAGATAGTATACTCGTAACTAGTATGTATGTATAAAGAAAGAAAAAAAAACCACGGTTAGGTGGTATATACAATTATGGACGGGCTGCCGAGTGCCGACACAGAGGTAGCCACAGCCGTGAACTACCGCACTGTACTGTGTCTGCTGCTAATATAGACTGGTTGATAAAGAGATAGTATACTCGTAACTAGTATGTATGTATAAAGAAAGAAAAAAAAACCACGGTTAGGTGGTATATACAATTATGGACGGGCTGCCGAGTGCCGACACAGAGGTAGCCACAGCCGTGAACTACCGCACTGTACTGTGTCTGCTGCTAATATAGACTGGTTGATAAAGAGATAGTATACTACTAATATTATATATACTGGTGGTCAGGTCACTGGTCACTAGTCACACTGGCAGTGGCACTCCTGCAGCAAAAGTGTGCACTGTTTAATTTTAATATAATATTATGTACTCCTGGCTCCTGCTATAACCTATAACTGGCACTGCAGTAGTGCTCCCCAGTCTCCCCCACAATTATAAGCTGTGTGAGCTGAGCAGTCAGACAGATATATAATATATATAGATGATGCAGCACACTGGCCTGAGCCTGAGCAGTGCACACAGATATGGTATGTGACTGACTGAGTCACTGTGTGTATCGCTTTTTTCAGGCAGAGAACGGATATATTAAATAAACTGCACTGTGTGTCTGGTGGTCACTCACTATATAATATATTATGTACTCCTGGCTCCTGCTATAACCTATAACTGGCACTGCAGTAGTGCTCCCCAGTCTCCCCCACAATTATAAGCTGTGTGAGCTGAGCAGTCAGACAGATATATATAATATTATATATAGATATTATGATAATAGATGATGCAGCACACTGGCCTGAGCCTGAGCAGTGCACACAGATATGGTATGTGACTGAGTCACTGTGTGCTGTGTATCGCTTTTTTCAGGCAGAGAACGGATTATAAATAAAACTGGTGGTCACTATCAGCAAAACTCTGCACTGTACTGAGTACTCCTAATGCTCCCCAAAATTAGTAAATCAAGTGTCTCTCTAATCTATTCTAAACGGAGAGGACGCCAGCCACGTCCTCTCCCTATCAATCTCAATGCACGTGTGAAAAAAAATGGCGGCGACGCGCGGCTCCTTATATAGAATCCGAGTCTCGCGATAGAATCCGAGCCTCGCGAGAATCCGACAGCGTCATGATGACGTTCGGGCGCGCTCGGGTTAACCGAGCAAGGCGGGAAGATCCGAGTCGCTCGGACCCGTGAAAAAAAACATGAAGTTCTGGCGGGTTCGGTTTCAGAGAAACCGAACCCGCTCATCTCTAGACTGTAATTGCTTCAGCAACTCCGGTGCAACCAACTATATGTCCTGGACACTGAGGAGTGTTCTGCAATGATGGCTACTGATGCAAACCAATCAATGGAGCTGTGGCACAAACATTTGGGTCATCTGGGATCTGACAACGTCCAGAAACTGCTAGATGGAATGGTAACAGGGATCACCATGAGTAATGATGAAACCCATTTCCAAAGTCAGTTAGTAGAGCAGAGACACCACTAGCTCTAGTGCATATCGACGTATGTGGTCCAATGGAGGTGGAATCAATCAGTAGCTGCAGATATTTCATGACTCTCATTGATGATGCCACAAGAATGACATATGTATATTTTATTAAAGAAAAGAGTGAAGTTTTCAACAAAATTGTGGAATACAAAAACCTGGTGGAGACTCAGATGGGTCTGAAATTAAAGGATGTTGAGATCAGACAATGGTGGAGAGTATGACAGCATGGTGTTAGCCGCTTTCCTTAAAAAAATATGGCATAAAGCATCAACTAACAAATGCCTACACACCGGAACAAAATAGTGTGAGTGAATGGGCAAACTGCACAATTGTTGAGAGAGCATGGACTATGTTAAGTGACGCGGGCCTGGAAAAAAAGATTTTGGGCAGAAGCAGTATCTACTGCAGTATACCTAAAAAATCGTGCACCTATAGTAGCTGTAAAAGGTAAAACGCCACTTGAGGTGTGGTCCAATTAAAAGCCAAGTGTCAGTCATCTTCGTGTCTTCGGGAGCAAAGCTTTTGCACATATACCTAAGGAGAAAAGGAGAAAGTTAGATCCAAAATCCATAGAATGTATTATGTTCGGATACTGTGAAGAAAGCAAAGGATACAGACTTTGGGATATTACAAACAAACGTCTTCTTAAATCCAGAGTTGTGGTGTTCCATGAAATAGCGCCACTAACTGGGCCAGTGGAGCAAGAAGAAAAACATGTATCATTGGATGTACACATTGTACAGGCAGCAGATAGCGTGCCTGAAACTGAGAATGTCAATGTAGACAACCAATCAGGAAACAGGGGGTTCAATAGGCGCAACAAAGGTGTTTCAGCCAAGAAATTCAGGGAGAAATAAGCAAACATAGCTTATTGTGAACCCTAAAACATAAAGGAAGCAAAAGTCAAGCAGTGAGTGGACAGAGTGGAAGTCAGCAATTGATACAGAGCTATCAGCACTGGATGATAACAGTACATGGACTGTAGTTGATAGGCCAAGCAACCATAAAACAATCAATAACAAGTGGGTCTTTTGCAAGAAGTTAAATGCAGATGGGACAATTTCTCGTTACAAAGCCCGCCTTGTTGCCAAGGGATACACCCAAAGGTCTGGAATCGATTACGGAGAGATCTACTCACCTGTAGCAAGGTACAGCACCTTAAGGTTAGTGGTTGCTATTACTACACTACATGATTTACTGTTATACCAGCTAGACTTTGATTCTGCATTTCTGAATGGAGAGTTAGTTGAGGAGATTATATGGAACCACCTAAACATTATGATGAGAATATATTCCAAGCAGGAAAATAAGTTGTTGTACAGCCTCAAGCAAAGTGGTCATTGCTGGTATGTGAAGTTGGATCCTTTGTTGTTAGAAATGAACTTTGTTAGGTCAGAGACTGATCACTGCCTATATCACAAGACTATAGATGAAAAGTTGTTCATCATAGCTGTATATGTAGATGATCAACTACTGGCAGGCCAAGAGAAACACATAACTGATGAAAAACACCAGCTAAAGCAAAGGTTCAAGTTAAAGGATCTAGGCCCTGCAAATCATTTGTTAGGTCTTCTTTGTCACAGTGAGACCATCAACATTGCGTGTGATAACAAAGGAGCAATAGATTTGTCTTCTAGCCCCAAGCATTATGGACGGCCTAAGCATATTGTCATAAGACATCACTTCATTCGTGAATTAGTGGAGAATAAGTCCATCAATGTGGAATATGTGGCAAGTGAGGACAATGTTGCCGACATGTTAACAAAGGTGTCATCACACCTGCTAAACGTGTTCTTGAAACAATGTGGACTAGACTATATTTGATGTTGAATTGTTCTTACTGTTTTTTGCTTTCTAACCATGTTTTCAGTTACAAGTATGACTTTATTGAAAAGTTTTGATAAACTGTCATGTTCTTTTATATGCGACTGGAGACAGTCCTGAGCGAGGGGGGGGGGGGGGGGGTGTTGGAGTATAGTGCACTCAGTACCTTGTCTCGTGTGTATACATTACACTGGGTGCACATCCTCTGGTGTTTACCCTCTAGTGCTGGAGAATAAGGGAGGCGGAGACTGATGACAGTTCCTCCTGTAGCATGTGTCGCACTGCCTAAGCTGGACGGATAACAGTGGGCGGTGTGTGTTCCTTCCAACGGGAGTCAGTCTGCACGGACGTGCAGCCTTCCATCCCATACTGTCAGAGTCACTACCCTACCACAGCCGCATGACATATAGCGATAACTACCGCACTTTCATTCTACCAGCCTGTCATATATATGAGTGAGTTACTGCCGCTGCAGAACATCTTCCGCATTAACGAGTGTTGTCTTTGTGTGTTAATAAACCAGCGTTCTGGTTAACTGTCAATTGTGTGGATTAACATCACTATCAAACCCCGCAACACTCTGCCAGCAAATTACCTGTCCCTTCCTTGGAGGTTCAACGGTGGCAGACTATGGTATTTTTGGATCGGGCAGAGGGCCTAGGGGGTCATTCCAAGGTGATCGCATGTAACAACTTTTTGCTGCTTGTGCAATCAACTAGACGCCGCCTACGGGGGAGTATATTTCTGCATAGCAGGGCTGCAAACGCTTGTGCAGCCCTGCTATGCAAAAAAAGATTCCTGTAAAACAAGACCAGGGTAAGAGTTACTTAACCTGTGCGATCGATCCAGCGATCCAGGTCCCGGAAATGACGTTAGACATCCGCCCTCCAAACGCCTGGACACGCCTGCCTTGGACCCACCACTCCCAGAAAACGTTGAGTATCCGCCCTGGAACGCTTCCCCGCTGTCAATCTTCTTGCGATCGCGCTATCGGTCACTTTCTTCTGGTCATTGCCCGGCGACGGCTGTCACTGGGCAGCGAAACACGTGCGCATTGCGGGTGCCGCGCAGTCCCGACCCGTTCGCACCGCTGTGACAACCAGCAGCGTGCAAACGGGTAGGAATGATCCCCCTAATTCAGACCTGATCGTAGCAGCAAATTTGTTAGCATATGGGCAAAGCCATGTGTACTGCAGGGGGGGGGGGGGGGGCAGATATAACATGTGCAGAGAGAGTTAGATTTGGGTGGGTTATATTATTTCTGTGCAGGGTAAATACTGGCTGCTTTATTTTTACACTGCAATTTAGATTTCAGTTTGAACACACCCCACCCATATCTAACTCTCTCTGCACATGTTATACCTGCCCCCCCCTGCAGTGTACATGGGACCTCATTCTGAGTTGATCGCTCGCTAGCTATTTTTTGCAGAGCAGCGATCAGATAGTCACCGCCTCTAGGGGAGTGTATTTTCGCTTTGCCAGTGTGCGAACGCTTGTGCAGCCGAGCGGGACGAAAAAGTTTTTAGCAGTTTGAGTAGGTCTGAACTTACTCAGTCTTTGCGATCACTTCAGCCTGTCCGGTCCCAGAATTTACGTCAGACACCCACCCTGCAAACGCTTGGACACGCCTGCTTTTTCCCTACCACTCCCAGAAAAAGGTTAGTTGATACCCATAAACGCCCTCTTCCTGTCAATCTCCTTGCAATCGGTTGTGTGAATGGATTAATCGCTAGAAGCCTTGCACAGCAACAATGCTGTTTGTACCCGTACGACACGCATGTGCATTGCGGTGCATACGCATGCGCAGTAGTAACCTGATCGCTGCGCAGCGGAAGATCTGCAGTGTGCGCTCAACTCGGAATGACCCCCATGGTGTTGCCCATCTGCTAACAAAGTTACTGCTATGATCAGGTCTGAATTAGGCCCAGAGTTCGTATAATTACTGTTTGCAATTAAATAATAAAGATTATTTAGAAGGGCTAAGCAGATCATTAGAGAGCACATTCTTAGGCTTTACAAGCACAGCCTGTGTAATTGTTCATTATACATTTGATAATGGATTTAGCCCCATTGGAAACACATTATGTGTAAAATACCAGATTCTGAGGTGGCCTCACCTAGGACAGGCATGAACGTTCCCTGCCAGATGCATTGTTAAAATGCTTAAAAGTATAAGCAAGAATTACTGTAGGAAACTAGGAATCCACTGGAAGCAAAGGGAATGCAAATAGGTACCGTAATTAAATCCAGCTGCCCAATAATGTAACTATTTAAAGAAGATTTTTCTACCTCTGATCTATGTCATATTGCTCATCCTATGGATGTAAAGTAAGTGCAGGATCAGGGCCAGTGCTAGGGTGTTCGGTGCCCCCTGCAAACTATAAATTTGCGCCCTCCTATTCTTTACAAAGGGACAGCACACATAAAAAAAAAAGGATGTGGTCTCACAAGGAAGGGGCGTAGTCACACAATAGTACCCCCATTTAAAACGCCCCCAGTAGTAGCGCCACTTACACATAATGACCCCAATAGTAGCGCAGCTTACACATAATGACCCCAGTAGTAGCGCCGCTTGCACATAATGAACCCAGTAGTAGCGCAGCTTGCACATAATAAACCCAGTAGTAGCGCAGCTTACACATAACGCCAGAGAAGTAGCGCAGCTTACACATAATAAACCCAGTAGTAGCACCGCTTACACATAACGCCCCCAGTAGTAGCGCCGCTTACACATAATGACCCCAGTAGTAGCGCAGCTTGCACATAATAAACCCAGTAGTAGTGCAGCTTACACATAACGCCAGAGAAGTAGCGCAGCTTACACATAACACCCCCAGTAGTAGCGTAGCTTACACGTAACACCCCAGTAGTAGCGCCGCTTGCACATAATAAACCCAGTAGTAGCGCAGCTTACACATAGCGCCCCCAGTAGTAGCGCCGCTTGCACATAATAAACCCAGTAGTAGCGCAGCTTACACATAATGCCAGAGAAGTAGCGCAGCTTACACATAACACTCCCAGTAGTAGCGCAGCTTACACGTAACACCCCAGTAGTAGCGCAGCTTGCACATAGTAAACCCAGTAGTAGCGCAGCTTACACATAACGCCAGAGAAGTAGCGCAGCTTACACATAACACTCCCAGTAGTAGCGCAGCTTGCACATAGTAAACCCAGTAGTAGCGCAGTTTACACATAACGCCAGAGAAGTAGCGCAGCTTACACATAACACCCCCAGTAGTAGCGCAGCTTACATGTAACGCCCCCAGTAGTAGTGCAGCTTACACGTAATGCCCCCAGTAGTAGCGCCGCTTACATGTAACTAACCCAGTAGTAGCGCCACTTACACATAACACCCCAGTAGTAGCGCAGCTTACATGTAACGCCCCAGTAGTAGCGCCGCTTACAGATAATGCCCCAGTAGTAGCGCAGCTTATAGATAATGCCCCCAGTAGTAGCACAGCTTACAAGTAACGCCCCCCAGTAGCAGTGCAGCTTACAAGTAACGCCCACAGAAGTAGCGCAGTTTATTCACGTCCCTAGCTCAGTTTATTCACGTCCCTCCCTGCACACATACTTAAATACACACACACACAGACTTTCTCACTTACTCTCCCTTCACACAGTCTGGCTGGCAGGATCTGGAGCAGCACGTCCTCCTCTGTGGCACAGCAGTCTGCTGGTCCCATGTGGCTCCGCCCCCTCTGCCCGTGTAGCTCCACACCTCCGCCGGTGTAGCTCCGCCCATGTAGCTCCACCCCTTTTTTCATCTGATCAGTCACTGCCACTGTCACAGGAGGGGGAGAGGAGGCCTTAAGCTGCCGGCGCCACAGCAGCCGGTAGCAGTAGGGAGGCCAGGTGCAGCAGCGGGGGTGTAGAGCAGGGAAAGTGCCTCTTCAGCCTTGCACCTACCTGCTCTGCATCCCTTTGCTGAGCGGGTAGCGCCAGGCCTGTGCAGCAGGATTTCACAAAGGGCAACTCCAAAATCAGTAGGTTCCACAAGACTTTTTAAAATAATGTATATAAACTGCATAATAATTATGTATGGTACAAATGAAAGATTAGCTAATCACAAATGGCATAACACATACAGTATTTTTATTATTATTATTATTATTATTAGTTAATACTAAGATATTATTTCATTACCTGGGATGATAATAATTATAATCTTCTTTTCCTCTCTCGAAGTAATTTTGATTTTTTAATTATAGATATTAATTATTACAGTTCATTTACAGGATGTGATAGTGAATTAACAGGATCTGGTCCTTAGGTCAACTGCACTTAGGTCGACAATCATTAGGTCAACCACTATTGGTGGATATACATTGGGTCGACATGGTCTCTAGGTCAACATGGTCACTAGGTCGACATGTACTGTGTCAACATGGAAAAAGGTCGACATGGGTTTTTCAATTTTTTTCCTTTTTATTTCCTTTTTCATACTCTACAATCCACATGGACTACAATTGGGAATGGTAAACAAGTGAAGCGAGCCATGCGACGGGGCACGGTCCACTAATTGGAGTTTATGATCACTTTTTTACGAAGAAAACATCAAAACTTTTTTTTTAAATCATGTCGATCCTTTTCCATGTCAACCTTGCTCATGTCGACCTAACGACCACGTCAACCTATTTCAGGTGTCAACCAATAGTGGTTGACCTAATGACTGTCGACCTAGATAGAGTCGACCCTATGATCCACACCCGACAGTCGATGAGCTTGATTTAGAATTCAGCATACAGTACAGATATTGGCTAATACGTAAATGCGTAATACGTAAATGGTAAACTGTTGTGTTTCCACACCTGTGCTCTGAGTTGTCTCCAGTTTTGCCAGGAGTGGGGCAAGGAGAGGCCACATCTGGCCCAAGGTTCCTTTTTGGTTTCTTTTCCTTTAGCAGGAGGGAGCCTGTGGTCTGCACAATCACTGGCCCCTGCCTATAATCCAGTTCAGGTGGCTTGGTGGATGAAACCAAAGCCATGGGACACCAAAACCATGGTTCCAAAATTGGCTATTGCTGGGCCTAAATGAGACCCAAGTAAATTGTACACATGGGTGTAGTATGTTATGCCGGCGGTCGGGCTCCCAGCAGCCAACATACCGGCGCCGGAATCACGACCGCCGGCATACCTACAGCTGGGCGAGCACAAATGAGCCCCTTGCGGGCTCGTTGCGCTCACCATGCTGCGGGCACGGTGGCGTGCTATGCGTGCCACGCTATCTATTCTCCCTCCAGGGGGGTCACGGACCCCCAAGAGTGAGAAAAGCTGTCGGTATGCCGGCGGTCGGGATTCCGGAGCCGGCATGCTGGTTGTTGGGAGCCCGGCCGCTGGCAAACTGAAGACCACCCGTACACATTTGTATTAGCCCTATAAGTGAACAATGCCAATTTTCCATAAACCTTTCCATGCCTTGCACTGCTAAAACAAAATGTTATTTGATTTTAAGAAATAATTGAAGTATCCAGTGGATAAAGGTGTTACTTTCTATTAAGAAGAAACTGTGATGTTTAGAATTAAAGATAAATTATTGAAACATTTTACTTAAACTAATTTTCACTTTATTAATTCACAGCAATCTTATATATGCATAAAACTCAGAATCGGGCTCCATATACAGTACTGCATATATTTTACATTTCAATTTGTATCTTAAAAACATACACACAGTAATATTTAGATAAAAGGGGGTTGATTCAACAGGAGCTACACTCCTTAGTGGCGCACTCTTGTGGAGAAATAGTATTATGTAAAATGTAACATTTCATAGGTTTTCATGAAAATTTGTACCAACAGCAAACAACAAAAACATTTTTTTTTTAGTAGCAACAATGAAGGCTCTATATGAGCCACTAAAGGCAAAAATATAGTATATAATTGTCTCAAAAACACCTATAGATATATTCCAATACTAAAATAGCTTAAACTGTCACAAAATATAAGTTGTCTCTATAATGTTCAATGGACACGGCCAAATCCAGCATAAAAGAAACATATAAAGTATTCCAGTTGTGGTATACAGATAATAAATATTTCATAGGCATACTCAGTGCTGTACTGGGACATGAAGGGCCCATCGGGAGGATTCAGTATTAGGGGCCCATTATTAGGAGCAGTGTCGGACTAGGGCATAAAGGGCCCACCGGGGGAATGCAGTGGTAGGGGCCTGCGTTGAGGGGATGTGGCTAGCCACCATAGAGGTTTGCCTAAACATTAGATATATATAAAGGTCTAGTAGGAGAGGAGAGGAGAGGTAGACGTAGTGCATTTGGTGAGGAAAATGAGCCGGGCAGCAGCATCGAGGATAGATTGGAGTGGAGAGTGGTGTTTGTCAGGAATGCCAATCAGGAGGAGATTACAGTAGTCTGGAGATGACCAGTGGGTGGATAAGAGTCTTAGTAGCATCCTGGGTCAGAAAGGGTCTGATCCTGGAAATATTTTTTAGATGAAAATGGCAGGTTTGTGAGAGGTGCTGAATGTGTGGTTTGAAGGAGAGGGAGGAGTCAAGGATTACTCCAAGACAGCGCACTTGGGGGCTAGAGGAGATAGTAGTGCCATCAATAGATAATGAGATTGTAGGAGGTGAGGTTATGCGGGAGGTAGGGAAGATGATCAGCTCGGTCTTAGACATGTTAAGTTTAAGAAAGCGCTGGGACATCCAGGAAGAGGTATGCATGATAATATACCAGATTAATAACAGCGATGCACTGTAGAAAATACACCATAGTCCTGTGCAGTATAAGGTAATGTATGTATAATTCAAGTGTACAGTCTGGAACCAGATCCCTAAAGGAGGAAGATCGGGCTCCCAGGCAGTGGGGCCCACTTGGGGTTTCCCCTGTACCCCGTGGGCTAGTCCAACCCTCAGAGCCTGATTAAGGGGTGGTCACAGGGGGTAAGTACCCCGGGCCCCCCGATCTAAGAGGGCCTCCTGCCGCACACCACAGATCGGACTTTAAACACCGATCTGCATGCCGCAACAGCGCCGCACCTGTTATGTGCTACTGTGCTTCCACCGGCGCCCTGACTGGCCACGCATCTTGAAGGGAGGAGTCGGCCCGGGGGGGATGGGGGAGCAGGTGGTGTTGGGCAGCTGAGCCACACATCGAGTCAAAAGTGGGGAGCCTAGGGGGTTAGTAACTGGGTCCTCTGTGTCATGGGGCCCCCCACCAGAGCTGCTGCACGGGAACGAGCTCAGCTTCTCCAAGCTCCGCTGCCATCAGCAACACTCAGCAGCAGCGTGGCAGTTGTCCACAGCAGCGCAGGGCGGAGGAGCCTATGAGAGAAGTAATATGGTCCCAGACACCTGTACCTGCCTGTTCTTGCTCTCACTCCCCTATTCTGGCGGCGCCGATGAGAGACACCAGTGCTGTGCATCTGAAGGTCAGTGACAGGGAGAGGGAGGCTGGACTGACTGACTATGCTGGGATCTGGAGGACTAAGCAGAACTCAGCCCACTCCAATCAGCAGCAGTCTGTGTCACTTAATATATTTCATAGAGTGTGGAGGGTGAGAAAATATTACATATTTGAGGGGGGAAAATCACTAAATATAGAATGGGTGAGGGAGGGGAGAAGATTATTAAATATACTGTATGAGTGATGAGGGGAAAGATCATTAAAATACATAATGGGTTAGGGCGATCATCAAATATATAAGAAGCAGAGGTGATGAGTTGCTGCTGGGAGGGGGGAAAGAGGGAAGGAGTGGGGACATAATCATTTACTACATATAATAGAGTAGTATATTGATATGCCTAGCTAGATCCATCCATATAGATAGATAGCTATACACATAGGTAGCTATCATATATATATATATATATATATATATATATATACACACACACACACACACATACATACATACATACATACATACATATACACAACCTGCACTGCTGCCATTCATGGAGGTGTAGGAAGAGCAGCGGGTGCCACAACACCAGGTCGGCAGTGCTGATATAAGGGCCCCCTCTCTTAGGTGCCCCGGGCCCCCCAAAGGCTTTATCCGGTCCTGCTAACCCTGGGCATACTCCAAGCAAGGTGATCATTAAATGATAAATAATTTGCAACATCCGCAGACATTGCTGTCAGAATAATATTGCATGCAAGGTAAAATAACACATGTCAGTCTGTTCAGAAATGATAGATAATAAGTCATACAGTATATTGTGACCGCAGATATTGCTGTCCCTTTAAAACAAGCAGACAGGGTAAAAATGACATAACAATATCATCAAATAAATTGCTCAACTCACATGTTCCCATTGTATTTAATATTTGTGTCATTCACATATAAGTGGGGTATACTAGAGGAGAGATGAGAGATGAAAAGAATATTACTGCTTATGTATGTTACTTCTGCTTTGGTCTATGTGTAAGTGTAGTGAATGGACCTGAGTTCTTGTTTGAAGGCCACATCCTGATGCAGTTGCTACATGAGAACCCAGCGGTGCGGCTTGGTAACATCCAGCAATAACATCTACAGTATAAAGGTAGACATAGGGGTATATTCAATTAGGGTCGAAAGCTGCCATCAGTCGAAAAGACGGCAGTTTTCGACTTTTTAAGGTCGAATAGTGATTCGACCTATTCAATCCCACAGTTTTTATTCGACAAGTCGGGGAATTCGACTTGTCGAATAGTACGTGAATCGGCGGTATAGCTGCCGATTCACGTACTTGAGTGAAACTCAATCCTGTCGAATTTGGCCCTGTTTCCGACCATCTTAGTCCGACATAAAAAAATGTCGGACTGAGATGTGGGACCCAGAGGAGGAGAGGAGGGAGAGCCGCGGGCAGAAAGGGGAGAGCAGCGCTACAGCAGGATGTCTCACAGCCGCGCCGCTCACGGCAGCCTCCACCCGGCTCCAGCAAATGAGGTCACGCTTCCTGGAGCCGGGTGGACACTGCCGTGATGTCGGGCAGCTCTGAGACATCCTTCTGCAGCGCTGCTCTAGCGCTGTTCTCCATCTGCCCGCAGCTGTCCCCGCTGGTCTCCCCCCTCTCCGGTCCCTCATCTCAATTCGACTTTTTAAAAGTCGAATTGAGATGACATTAAATAGGGGTTGTCGGATGCATTTCGACAAATGCATGTCGGAATGGACCCGACCGTAATTGAATATACCCCATAGTCCATGCAGATACAGTAAAATAATTAATGATGTGCACCGGACATTTTTCGGGTTTTGTATTTTGGTTTTGGATTCGGTTCCGCGGCAGTGTTTTGGATTCGGACGCGTTTTGGCAAAACCTCCCTGAAATGTTTTTGTCGGGTTCGGGTGTGTTTTGGATTCGGGTGTTTATTTACAAAAAACCCTCAAAAACAGCTTAAAACAAAGAATTTGGGGGTCATTTTGATCCCATAGTATTATTAACCTCAATAACCATAATTTCCACTCATTTTCAGTCTATTCTGAACACCTCACACCTCGCAATATTATATTTAGTCCTAAAATTTGCACAGAGGTCGCTGGATGACTAAGCTAAGCGACCCAAGTGGCCGACACAAACACATGGCCCATCTAGGAGTGGCACTGCAGTGTCAGACAGGATGGCACTTCAAAAAAATAGTCCCCAAACAGCACATGATGCAAAGAAAAAAAGAGGCGCAATGAGGTAGCTGTGTGACTAAGATAAGAGACCCAAGTGGCCGACACAAACACCTGGCCCATCTAGGAGTGGCACTGCAGTGTCAGGCAGGATGGCACTTCAAAAAAATAGTCCCCAAACAGCACATGATGCAAAGAAAAATGAAAGAAAAAAAGAGGTGCAAGATGGAATTGTCCTTGGGCCCTCCCACCCACCCTTATGTTGTATAAACAGGACATGCACACTTTAACAAACCCATCATTTCAGCGACAGGGTCTGCCACACAACTGTGACTGAAATGACTAGTTGGTTTGGGCCCCCACCAAAAAAGAAGCAATCAATCTCTCCTTGCACAAACTTGCTCTACAGAGGCAAGATGTCCACCTCCTCCTCATCGTCCAATTCCTCACCCCTTTCACTGTGTACATCCCCCTCCTCACAGATTATTAATTCATCCCCACTGGAATCCACCATCTCAGGTCCCTGTGTACTTTCTGGAGGCAATTGCTGGTGAATGTCTCCACGGAGGAATTGATTATAATTCATTTTGATGAACATCATCTTCTCCACATTTTCGGGAAGTAACCTCGTACGCCGATTGCTGACAAGGTGAGCGGCTGCACTAAACACTCTTTCGGAGTACACACTGGAGGGTGGGCAACTTAGGTAAAATAAAGCAAGTTTCTGCAAGGGCCTCCAAATTGCCTCTTTTTCCTGCCAGTATACGTACGGACTGTCTGACGTGCCTACTTGGATGCGGTTACTCATATAATCCTCCACCATTCTTTCAATGGTGAGAGAATCATATGCAGTGACAGTAGAAGACATGTCAGTAATCGTTGGCAGGTCCTTCAGTCCGGACAAGATGTTAGCACTCGCTCCAGACTGCCCTGCATCACCGCCAGCGGGTGGGCTCGGAATTCTTAGCCTTTTCCTCGCAACCCCAGTTGCGGGAGAATGTGAAGGAGGAGCTGTTGACGGGTCACGTTCCGCTTGACTTGACAATTTTCTCACCAACAGGTCTTTGAACCTCTGCAGACTTGTGTCTACCGGAAAGAGAGATACAACGTAGGTTTTAAATCTAGGATCGAGCACGGTGGCCAAAATGTAGTGCTCTGATTTCAACAGATTGACCATCCGTGAATCCTGGTTAAGCGAATTAAGGGCTCCATCCACAAGTCCCACATGCCTAGCGGAATCGCTCTGTTTTAGCTCCTCCTACAATGTCTCCAGCTTCTTCTGCAAAAGCCTGATGAGGGGAATGACCTGACTCAGGCTGGCAGTGTCTGAACTGACTTCACGTGTGGCAAGTTCAAAGGGTTGCAGAACCTTGCACAACGTTGAAATCATTCTCCACTGCGCTTGAGGCAGGTGCATTCCCCCTCCTTTGCCTATATCGTAGGCAGATGTATAGGCTTGAATGGCCTTTTGCTGCTCCTCCATCCTCTGAAGCATATAGAGGATTGAATTCCACCTCGTTACCACCTCTTGCTTCAGATGATGGCAGGGCAGGTTCAGGACTGTTTGCTGGTACTCCAGTCTTCGGCAGGCGGTGGCTGAATGCCGAAAGTGGCCCGCAATTCTTCAGGCTACTGACAGCATCTCTTGCACGCCCCTGTCATTTTTTAAATAATTCTGCACCACCAAATTCAATGTATGTGCAAAACATGGGACGTGCTGGAATTTGCCCAGATGTAATGCACGCACAATATTGCTGGCGTTGTCCGATGTCACAAATCCCCAGGAGAGTCCAATTGGGGTAAGCCATTCTGCAATGATGTTCCTCAGTTTCCGGAAGAGGTTGTCAGCTGTGTGCCTCTTCTGGAAAGCGGTGATACAAAGCGTAGCCTGCCTAGGAACGAGGTGGCGTTTGCGAGATGCTGCTACTGGTGCCGCCGCTGCTGTTCTTGCTGCGGGAGGCAATACATCTACCCAGAGGGCTGTCACAGTCATATAGTCCTGAGTCTGCCCTGCTCCACTCACTTGTCCGTGGTTAAGTGGACATTGGGTACAACTGCATTTTTTAGGACACTGGTGACTCTTTTTCTGAGGTCTGTGTACATTTTCGGTATCGCCTGCCTAGAGAAATGGAACCTAGATGGTATTTGGTACCGGGGACACAGTACCTCAATCAAGTCTGTAGTTGCCTGTGAATTAACGGTGGATAACGGAAACACGTTTCTCACCGCCCAGGCTGCCAGGGCATGAGTTATCCGCTTTGCAGCAGGATGACTGCTGTGATATTTCATCTTCCTCGCAAAGGACTGTTGGACAGTCAATTGCTTACTGGAAGTAGTACAAGTGGTCTTCCGACATCCCCTCTGGGATGATGATCGACTCCCAGCAGCAACAACAGCAGAGCAAGGAGCAGTAGGCGTTACACTCAAGGATCCATCGGAGGAATCCCAGTCAGGAGAGGACTCATCAGACTTTCCAGTGACATGGCCTGCAGGACTATTGGCTTTCCTGTCTAAGGAGGAAATTGACACTGTTGGTGGTGTGGTTTGCGCGAGCTTGGTTACAAGAGGAAGGGATTTAGTGGTCAGTGGACTGCTTCCGCTGTCATCCAAAGTTTTTGAACTTGTCACTAACTTATGATGAATGCGCTGCAGGTGACGTATAAGGGAGGATGTTCCGAGGTGGTTAACGTCCTTATCCCTACTTATTACAGCTTGACAAAGGCAACACACGGCTTGACACCTGTTGTCCGCATTTGTGTTAAAATAATTCCACACCGAAGAGGTGATTTTTTTTGTAATTTGACCAGGCATGTCAATGGCCATATTCGTCCTACGGACAACAGGTGTCTCCCCGGGTGCCTGACTTAAACAAACCACCTCACCATCAGAATCCTCCTAGTCAATTTCCTCCTCAGCGCCAGTAACACCCATATCCTCATCCTGGTGTACTTCAACAGTGACATCTTCAATTTGACTATCAGGAACTGGACTGCGGGTGCTCCTTCCAGCACGTGCAGGGGGCGTGCAAATGGTGGAAGGCGCCACCTCTCCCCGTCCAGTGTTGGGAAGGTCAGGCATCGCAGCCGACACAATTGGACTCTCCTTGGGGATTTGTGATTTCGAAGAACGCACAGTTCTTTGCTGTGCTTTTGCCAGCTTAAGTCTTTTCATTTTTCTAGCGAGAGGATAAGTGCTTCCATCCTCATGTGAAGCTGAACCACTAGCCATGAACATAGGCCAGGGCCTCAGCCGTTCCTTGCCACTCCGTGTCGTAAATGGCATATTGGCAAGTTTACGCTTCTCCTTAGACGCTTTTAATTTTGATTTTTGGGTCAATTTTCTGAACTTTTGTGTTTTGGATTTTACATGCTCTCTACTATGACATTGGGCATCAGCCTTGGCAGACGACGTTGATGGCATTTCATCATCTCGGCCATGACTAGTGGCAGCAGCTTCAGCACGAGGTGGAAGTGGATCTTGATCTTTCCCTATTTTACCCTCCACACTTTTGTTCTCCATTTTTTAATGTGTGGAATTATATGCCAGTATCAATAGCAATGGCCTACTACTATATATACTGCGCACAACTGAAATGCACCACAGGTATGGATGGATAGTATACTTGACGACACAGAGGTAGGTAGAGCAGTGGCCTACTGTACCGTACTGCTATATATTATATACTGGTGGTCAGCAAACTGTGCAAAACTGAAATGCACCACAGGTATGGATGGATAGTATACTTGACGACACAGAGGTAGGTAGAGCAGTGGCCTACTGTACCGTACTGCTATATATTATATACTGGTCGTCAGCAAACTGTGCAAAACTGAAATGCACCACAGGTATGGATGGATAGTATACTTGACAACACAGAGGTAGGTAGAGCAGTGGCCTACTGTACCGTACTGCTATATATTATATACTGGTAGTCAGCAAACTGTGCAAAACTGAAATGCACCACAGGTATGGATGATAGTATACTTGACAACACAGAGGTAGGTAGAGCAGTGGCCTACTGTACCGTACTGCTATATATTATATACTGGTAGTCAGCAAACTGTGCAAAACTGAAATGCACCACAGCTATGGATGGATAGTATACTTGACGACACAGAGGTAGGTTTGAGCAGTGGCCTTCTGTACCGTATTCCTATATATTATATACTGGTGGTCAGCAAAATTATGCACTGTACTCCTACTATATACTACAATGCAGCACAGATATGGAGCATTTTTCAGGCAGAGAACGTATAATACTGGTGGTCACTGGTCAGCAAAACTCTGCACTGTACTCCTCCTATATAATACTGCTGGTCCCCAGTCCCCACAATAAAGCAGTGTGAGCACAGATATATGCAGCACACTGAGCACAGATATGGAGCGTTTTTCAGGCAGAGAACGTATAATACTGGTGGTCACTGGTCAGCAAAACTCTGCACTGTACTTCTCCTATATAATACTGCTGGTCCCCAGTCCCCACAATAAAGCAGTGTGAGCACAGATATATTCATGTATCAGGGGTATACCGCACTGGGGAATAATAAAATATTTAATGAATAGTATCGTAACCAAAGTCTAATAAATAAATGAGGAAAAACAATGTTTTCTAATCAATCTTAGATTTGGTGGTGCACCCTGAGTCAGTAATGAAACATGCAACAGAAAAGGAGAAAAGAAGACTCTTTTGTGGGCGCACTCTTGTATGTATGTAGACGTCTCAGAAGAAACAATGATATTATATTAAAAATATATAATTTTTATTAGCAAAATCAATAAAATAGAATAGTAGTTGGATATATTATCAAATTGAAACAGAAAAAAAGGGGGAACACAGAACAAATATTAACAGTGTAAATACTAGATAACAGTTCTGGACTGCCTGTGTTTAAAGTACAGATTGATCTCAACTGAACGCCTGGAAAAAAATAAGTCCTAAATAAGTATGTAAATCAGTATGTAAATCAAATGGCACCTCAAAGTGGTTGATAATTTTTGTCAGCTACATCTCTTGTGAATTGTATTGGGAAGAAGATAGAAAAGGCTGAATGAGTAAGATGAATCTGCTGTCAGTGTTAGACGCTGAGCATGACCGTCCAAAGACTTCTACTGAACTGAGTATTCCTCAAGAGTCTCCCACTTGAGTACTAACCCAGTCCAACACTGCTTAGCTTCCAAGATCGGAAGGATTCGGGCATTGCCAGTGTGGTATGAAAGTAGAAGGAATATTCAATAATGTGGGCTCGGGAATCACTGGTGAGAGTTCTCGAATTTTGAAGAAGGATAGAATAGATGGTAGTTTGAGGAGAAAAATAGAGTATCTGCTGCCAATGTTAGACAGGGATAACATACCCCTGAATCAATGGTGAGAGTCCTGAAAGATAGAAAAAAGCCAGAAAAAGCAGAAGAGAGAGATGCAATGGTAATCTATGGTAAATTCCAGTAGTTCACAGAAGAGGTCTAGATCGATGAAATCTAAGTACGATTAATAGTGGTCAAAATGACTTAATTAAAATATACCTTCAAATTACAGGGTACATAAACCTGTGGTATTTATAATACCAAGTGGTGGAAAAAAAACGATTGTACAAAAATTGTAAGAAAAATAAATGAGATTTGTACCAGAAAAGAATATCTAGTTCATAGATTGATATCATATATCACCAAAAAATATCATGTAGAGAAATTGGCTAAAAAGTAGCTAATTTGTAACAACAGTTCTATGATCAGAAGAAAGATAAATTGTAGCTTTTATGGCTCAGTAATATCAGAGCTGCAGAAATAGCTTAAATGACCATATTAGATGATACTATAAACAAGCTCTCCAATAGATTTAGAAAAGGACAGGGAGAAAAGAGTAGAGAAATCCTTTAAAAATGCTGAATCAGTAATATATACTAGATATGTCAAGTTTTATAGATGACCAAAGCTCTAATATCCCAGTATGGCTCAACAATATTGGATATCTTAACATAGGAAACCGCTATACGACAGCTACCTATGAAAACAGGTCTTTTTGGAATCAAAAGGCTAATGGCTATATTAAGCCAGATATAAATCAATTATTATGAAGCAGAATAGAATATGATAAATTGTGAAGATGTTACCCGGGTCCGATTATAGTGGTCATATACCACGCTTCTTGAGCGCGTCGAGGATGGAGGGAGCAGTAGCCACTGTTAAGAGGCAGGGTACCGTGTACACAAGAAATGTCCGTGGCAAGGTCCAGATGGCCCGTTGCTGAGGCGTGTCGCAAATGCGGGATATAATGTAGCCGGGGGGCTAAGTGTGAGATCCCTCGGAGTCAGTGTCTGACAGAGGACACGGTATGAAATGTTCATCACTGCGGCGTGCTGCGGTTGCAGGGCTGGACAGTCTATGGGGTCCGTGTCAGAGATGGGGTCTGTCGGAGTCCGTGTCAGACAAAGGACGCGATGTCCGGTACCTGTCACTGAAGCGTGCTGCGGTTGCGGGATGCTGTGTGACCGCAGAGCTGGACAGTCTGTCTGGGTCCGTGTCAGAAGTAGAGCGCAATATCGGATGTCACGTAGTGGCAGTGCATGGCGGACCGAGGATGCCAGTCGGACGCTGGGCTGAATGAGACGAGGCTGCACAAAGTTCAGGCTATCAGGAGACGGCTGTAACCCCAGGCAGTGAAGTGTGGAAGACGCGTTTCGCCCATTCACCGGGCTTGGTCACTTCCTGTTCCGTAGAGGGCTCATGCGGGCTTTATCTTGATGGGGGCTGGCAAGTGTCCAATCAGAAGGGGGGGGGGTGTCGTACATGTTCAGATTGTTGCACAGATGTAACTGCTTTTCTGAATCAATTACGTTTAATCCTAATTTGACTTGCGATCCGTGGCCCATTGCATTCGGCCTTTTCTATCTTCTTCCCAATACAATTCACAAGAGATGTAGCTGACAAAAATTATCAACCACTTTGAGGTGCCATTTGATTTACATACTGATTTACATACTTATTTAGGACTTATTTTTTCCAGGCGTTCAGTTGAGATCAATCTGTACTTTAAACCCAGACAGTCCAGAACTGTTATCTAGTATTTACACTGTTAATATTTGTTCTGTGTTCCCCCTTTTTTTCTGTTTCAATTTGATAATATATCCAACTACTATTCTATTTTATTGATTTTGCTAATAAAAATTATATATTTTTAATATAATATCATTGTTTCTTCTGAGACGTCTACATACATACAAGAGTGCGCCCACAAAAGAATCTTCTTTTCTCCTTTTCTGTTGCACAGATAAATGCAGCACACTGAGCACAGATATGGAGCGTTTTTCAGGCAGAGAACGTATAATACTGGTGGTCACGTGATCAGCAAAACTCTGCACTGTACTCCTCCTATAATACTGCTGGTCCCCAGAATAAAGATATTTGCAGCCCCCTGAAAGATCTGAAACAAAGTGAGAGGACGCCAGCCACATCCTCTCACTATCATTTCCAATGCACGAGTGAAAAATGGCGGCGACGCGCGGCTCCTTATATAGAATCCGAATCTCACGAGAATCCGACAGCGGGATGATGACGTTCGGGCGCGCTCGGGTTAACCGAGCAATACTGGAGTATCCGAGTATGCCTCGGACCCGTGTAAAATGGGTGAAGTTCGGGGGGGTTCGGATTCCGAGGAACCAAACCCGCTCATCACTAAAAATAATAAAGGAACACATGTATAATAGGGATGAGCGGGTTCGGTTCCTCGGAATCCGAACCTGCCCGAACTTCAGTTTTTTTTACACGGGGCCGAGCGACTCGGATCTTCCCGCCTTGCTCGGTTAACCCGAGCGCGCCCGAACGTCATCATCCCGCTGTCGGATTCTCGCGAGGCTCGGATTCTATCGCAAGACTCGGATTCTATATAAGGAGCCGCGCGTCGCCGCCATTTTCACACGTGCATTGAGATTCATAGGGAGAGGATGTGCCTGGCGTCCTCTCCGTTTATAGAGAAGAGAGTGAGACAGTAGAGAGAGACACAGCAGTAATTTTGGGGAGCATTAGGAGGAGTACTAGTAGTTACTTGCTGAAGTGATAGATAGTGTGACTGTATTATCTGACTTGTGGGGGAGACACTGACAGTGGGGAGCAGTTAGAGTCTGAGAGCAGGACTCAGGAGTACATATAACGTACAGTGCACACTTTTGCTGCCAGAGTGCCACACTGCCATTGTGACCACACTGACCACCAGTATAATATATATTGTGATTGTCTGCTTAGGAGTACTACTTGCAAGTTGCTGATAGTGTGACCAGTGACCTGACCACCAGTTTAATAATCACCACCAGTGAGTTTAATATATATATATATATATATATATATATATATATATATAATTGTATATAATATATATATAATATTGTATACCACCTACCCGTGGTTTTTTTTTTCTCTTTCTTCTTTATACATACTACTATAGTAGCTTACTGTAGCAGTCTGCGGTGCTGCTGAGCTGACAGTGTCCAGCAGGTCCGTCATCAGTCATTACATAATAAATATATCTACCTGTCCGGCTGCAGTACTAGTGATATTATATATATATATATATTGATTTCATCTCATTATCATCCAGTCTATATTAGCAGCAGACACAGTACGGTAGTCCACGGCTGTAGCTACCTCTGTGTCGGCAGTCGCTCGTCCATCCATAATTGTATACCACCTACCCGTGGTTTTTTTTTTTTCTTTCTTCTTTATACATACTACTATAGTAGCTTACTGTAGCAGTCTGCGGTGCTGCTGAGCTGACAGTGTCCAGCAGGTCCGTCATCAGTCATTACATAATAAATATATCTACCTGTCCGGCTGCAGTACTAGTGATATTATATATATATATATTGATTTCATCTCATTATCATCCAGTCTATATTAGCAGCAGACACAGTACGGTAGTCCACGGCTGTAGCTACCTCTGTGTCGGCAGTCGCTCGTCCATCCATAATTGTATACCACCTACCCGTGGTTTTTTTTTTCTTTCTTCTTTATACATACTACTATAGTAGCTTACTGTAGCAGTCTGCGGTGCTGCTGAGCTGACAGTGTCCAGCAGGTCCGTCATCAGTCATTACATAATAAATATATCTACCTGTCCGGCTGCAGTACTAGTGATATTATATATATATATTGATTTCATCTCATTATCATCCAGTCTATATTAGCAGCAGACACAGTACGGTAGTCCACGGCTGTAGCTACCTCTGTGTCGGCAGTCGCTCGTCCATCCATAATTGTATACCACCTACCCGTGGTTTTTTTTCTTTTCTTTCTTCTTTATACATACTACTATAGTAGCTTACTGTAGCAGTCTGCGGTGCTGCTGAGCTGACAGTGTCCAGCAGGTCCGTCATCAGTCATTACATAATAAATATATCTACCTGTCCGGCTGCAGTACTAGTGATATTATATATATATATATATTGATTTCATCTCATTATCATCCAGTCTATATTAGCAGCAGACACAGTACGGTAGTCCACGGCTGTAGCTACCTCTGTGTCTTTTAGTTGTGCCTATTAAAATATGGAGAACAAAAATGTTGAGGTTCCAAAATTAGGGAAAGATCAAGATCCACTTCCACCTCGTGCTGAAGCTGCTGCCACTAGTCATGGCCGAGACGATGAAATGCCAGCAACGTCGCTGCCAAGGCCGATGCCCAATGTCATAGTACAGAGCATGTAAAATCCAAAACACCAAATATCAGTAAAAAAAGGATTCCAAAATCTAAAATAAAATTGTCGGAGGAGAAGCGTAAACTTGCCAATATGCCATTTACCACACGGAGTGGCAAGGAACGGCTGAGGCCCTGGCCTATGTTCATGGCTAGTGGTTCAGCTTCACATGAGGATGGAAGCACTCAGCCTCTCGCTAGAAAAATGAAAAGACTCAAGCTGGCAAAAGCACCGCAAAGAACTGTGCGTTCTTCGAAATCCCAAATCCACAAGGAGAGTCCAATTGTGTCGGTTGCGATGCCTGACCTTCCCAACACTGGACGTGAAGAGCATGCGCCTTCCACCATTTGCACGCCCCCTGCAAGTGCTGGAAGGAGCACCCGCAGTCCAGTTCCTGATAGTCAGATTGAAGATGTCAGTGTTGAAGTACACCAGGATGAGGAGGATATGGGTGTTGCTGGCGCTGGGGAGGAAATTGACAAGGAGGATTCTGATGGTGAGGTGGTTTGTTTAAGTCAGGCACCCGGGGAGACACCTGTTGTCCGTGGGAGGAATAGGGCCGTTGACATGCCTGGTGAAAATACCCAAAAAATCAGCTCTTTGGTGTGGAAGTATTTCACCAGAAATGCGGACAACATTTTTCAAGCCGTGTGTTGCCTTTGTCAAGCTGTAATAAGTAGGGGTAAGGACGTTAACCACCTCGGAACATCCTCCCTTATACGTCACCTGCAGCGCATTCATAATAAGTCAGTGACAAGTTCAAAAACTTTGGGCGACAGCGGAAGCAGTCCACTGACCAGTAAATCCCTTCCTCTTGTAACCAAGCTCACGCAAACCACCCCACCAACTCCCTCAGTGTCAATTTCCTCCTTCCCCAGGAATGCCAATAGTCCTGCAGGCCATGTCACTGGCAATTCTGACGAGTCCTCTCCTGCCTGGGATTCCTCCGATGCATCCTTGCGTGTAACGCCTACTGCTGCTGGCGCTGCTGTTGTTGCTGCTGGGAGTCGATGGTCATCCCAGAGGGGAAGTCGTAAGCCCACTTTTACTACTTCCACCAAGCAATTGACTGTCCAACAGTCCTTTGCGAGGAAGATGAAATATCACAGCAATTCATCCTGTTGCAAAGCGGATAACTGAGGCCTTGACAACTATGTTGGTGTTAGACGTGCGTCCGGTATCCGCCGTTAGTTCACAGGGAACTAGACAATTTCTTGAGGTAGTGTGCCCCCGTTACCAAATACCATCTAGGTTCCACTTCTCTAGGCAGGCGATACCGAGAATGTACACGGACGTCAGAAAAAGACTCACCAGTGTCCTAAAAAATGCAGTTGTACCCAATGTCCACTTAACCACGGACATGTGGACAAGTGGAGCAGGGCAGGGTCAGGACTATATGACTGTGACAGCCCACTGGGTAGATGTATGGACTCCCGCCGCAAGAACAGCAGCGGCGGCACCAGTAGCAGCATCTCGCAAACGCCAACTCTTTCCTAGGCAGGCTACGCTTTGTATCACCGGTTTCCAGAATACGCACACAGCTGAAAACCTCTTACGGCAACTGAGGAAGATCATCGCGGAATGGCTTACCCCAATTGGACTCTCCTGTGGATTTGTGGCATCGGACAACGCCAGCAATATTGTGTGTGCATTAAATATGGGCAAATTCCAGCACGTCCCATGTTTTGCACATACCTTGAATTTGGTGGTGCAGAATTTTTTAAAAAACGACAGGGGCGTGCAAGAGATGCTGTCGGTGGCCAGAAGAATTGCGGGACACTTTCGGCGTACAGGCACCACGTACAGAAGACTGGAGCACCACCAAAAACGCCTGAACCTGCCCTGCCATCATCTGAAGCAAGAAGTGGTAACGAGGTGGAATTCAACCCTCTATATGCTTCAGAGGTTGGAGGAGCAGCAAAAGGCCATTCAAGCCTATACAATTGAGCACGATATAGGAGGTGGAATGTACCTGTCTCAAGCGCAGTGGAGAATGATTTCAACGTTGTGCAAGGTTCTGCAACCTTTTGAACTTGCCACACGTGAAGTCAGTTCAGACACTGCCAGCCTGAGTCAGGTCATTCCCCTCATCAGGCTTTTGCAGAAGAAGCTGGAGGCATTGAAGGAGGAGCTAAAAGGGAGCGATTCCGCTAGGCATGTGGGACTTGTGGATGGAGCCCTTAATTCGCTTAACAAGGATTTACGGGTGGTCAATCTGTTGAAATCAGAGCACTACATTTTGGCCACCGTGCTCGATCCTAGATTTAAAACCTACCTTGGATCTCTCTTTCCGGCAGACACAAGTCTGCTGGGGTTCAAAGACCTGCTGGTGAGAAAATTGTCAAGTCAAGCGGAACGCGACCTGTCAACATCTCCTCCTTCACATTCTCCCGCAACTGGGGGTGCGAGGAAAAGGCTCAGAATTCCGAGCCCACCCGCTGGCGGTGATGCAGGGCAGTCTGGAGCGACTGCTGATGCTGACATCTGGTCCGGACTGAAGGACCTGACAACGATTACGGACATGTCGTCTACTGTCACTGCATATGATTCTCTCACCATTGAAAGAATGGTGGAGGATTATATGAGTGACCGCATCCAAGTAGGCACGTCAGACAGTCCGTACTTATACTGGCAGGAAAAAGAGGCAATTTGGAGGCCCTTGCACAAACTGGCTTTATTCTACCTAAGTTGCCCTCCCACAAGTGTGTACTCCGAAAGAGTGTTTAGTGCCGCCGCTCACCTTGTCAGCAATCTGCGTACGAGGTTACTTCCAGAAAATATGGAGAAGATGATGTTCATTAAAATGAATTATAATCAATTTCTCCGTGGAGACATTGACCAGCAGCAATTGCCTCCACAAAGTACACAGGGAGCTGAGATGGTGGATTCCAGTGGGGACGAATTGATAATCTGTGAGGAGCGGGATGTACACGGTGATATATCGGAGGATGATGATGAGGTGGACATCTTGCCTCTGTAGAGCCAGTTTGTGCAAGGAGAGATTAATAGCTTCTTTTTCGGTGGGGGTCCAAACCAACCCGTCATTTCAGTCACAGTCGTGTGGCAGACCCTGTCACTGAAATGATGGGTTGGTTAAAGTGTGCATGTCCTGTTTATACAACATAAGGGTGGGTGGGAGGGCCCAAGGACAATTCCATCTTGCACCTCTTTTTTCTTTCATTTTTCTTTGCGTCATGTGCTGTTTGGGGAGTGTTTTTTGGAAGGGCCATCCTGCGTGACACTGCAGTGACACTCCTAGATGGGCCAGGTGTTTGTGTCGGCCACTAGGGTCACTTAGCTTACTCACACAGCTACCTCATTGCGCCTCTTTTTTTTCTTTGCGTCATGTGCTGTTTGGGGAGTGTTTTTTGGAAGGGCCATCCTGCGTGACACTGCAGTGCCACTCCTAGATGGGCCATGTGTTTGTGTCGGCCACTAGGGTCGCTTAGCTTAGTCATCCAGCGACCTCGGTGCAAATTTTAGGACTAAAAATAATATTGTGAGGTGTGAGGTATTCAGAATAGACTGAAAATGAGTGGAAATTATGGTTTTTGAGGTTAATAATACTTTGGGATCAAAATGACCCCCAAATTCTATGATTTAAGCTGTTTTTTAGGGTTTTTTGAAAAAAACACCCGAATCCAAAACACACCCGAATCCGACAAAAAAAATTCGGTGAGGTTTTGCCAAAACGCGGTCGAACCCAAAACACGGCCGCGGAACCGAACCCAAAACCAAAACACAAAACCCGAAAAATTTCAAGTGCACATCCCTAATGTATAATCAGACTTATATTTGCAAGTTGTGGTTGTGTTTGTTACATTAGCTTGATTTGCTCTGTCATCATGCAATTTCCCAATGTGAGACATTTCATGCTTATCACATTTTATGTGGTGCAAGTGGACTTACAGTACGTTAGGCTCTTGCTGTTCTGTTTTATATATTTAAGATAATTTCCTTATTATTATTTCTCATTATCGTTAATGTTGATCTGAGGAATGCAGTAAATCCCTGGCACCTTGTTAGAACCCACTTCAAAGGTCAGTAAATTCCAATGCACATAGCTACTGTATGGAAATTAAGTAAGGTTCTTTGGAATTAAAGAGCACCTTAACCAAGCCTTTGTAAATGATCCAGCCAGAATCGTCTGGGGATTACAGTGTAAAATAATATACTATAAGGTGTCAAATAAAATAACAAAACAGAATAAAAACACTACTTAATGCGTGACATTCCCATTCTCTGCAATATTGCAGATGCTAGTGTACAAGGTTATCGTATATCAGCAATTGACCAGAATGTACTCGATATCTTGCCCTTAACTATACTTCAAGAAACAGGTAAGTTATTTTCTTCTGTCTATAGAGAACTCCATCCAGCAGATACTGACAGCCAGACCCGGTGTCTGGCTAAACGTCTAGGTGAGAGAAGTCTACAGTATGTCTACATCACCTGGAGCAAATCATTTGGCTTATTTGTATTAAATATTAAAATGTGGAATCAATTTAGTATTACAGTAATTTAGAAATGTAGCCATTTGGAGCAGTGACATAATTTGACATTTTAACGCTGTGTGCAAGAAACAGCATGCCCCCCCCCCCCTTCCCGCATATTTAAAGAGGTACAGTGCATGCCAAAAATATAAGGGTGTGGGGTGTTATGGGGAAGGGGCGTGGCCACAAAATAATACCAATTCATATGACACTGCACAGTAGTCTCCATTATTCCCATTACACCGCACAGTAGCACCACTTACACACATTACACCAGGTAGCGCTCCTTTAACACATTACACCAGTTACAGCCCCTGTCACACATTATGCCAAGTAGAGCCCCTGTCACACATTATGCTAGGTAGAGTCCCCTTTTACACATTTCTCCAGGTAGAGCCCCCTTTTACACATTATGCCAGGAAAAGCACCCTTTTACACATTACGCCAAGTACAGCCCCTTTTAACACATTATGCCAGGTAGAGTCCCCCTTTACAATGTCAGGCAGAGCCCCTGTTACACATTGCACCAGGTAGAACCCACTTTTACACATTCTGCCAGGTAGAGCCCTTATACACATTGCACCAGGTAGAACCCACTGTTACACATTCTGTCAGGTAGAGCCCTTATACACATTACGCCAGGTAGCCCCTTATACACACTGCACCAGGAAGTCCCTTATACTTCTTGGACTGGGTATCCCCTTATACACATTGGCCCTCATTCCGAGTTGTTCGCTCGCAAGGCGAATGTAGCAGAGTTACACACGCTAAGCCGCCGCCTACTGGGAGTGAATCTTAGCTTCTTAAAATTGCGACCGACGTACGCGCAATATTGCGATTACAAACGAGTTAGCAGTTTCAGAGTAGCTCCAGACTTACTCTGCCTGTGCGATCATTTCAGTGCTTGTCGTTCCTGGTTGACGTCACAAACACACCCAGCGTTCGCCCAGGCACTCCCACCGTTTCCCCGGCCACTCCTGCGTTTTTTCCGGAAACGGTAGCGTTTTCAGCCACACGCCCCTGAAACGCCGTGTATCCGCCCAGTAACACCCATTTCCTGTCAATCACATTACGATCGCCGGAGCGAAGAAAAAGCCGTGAGTAAAATTACTTTCTTCATAGTAAAGTTACTTGGCGCAGTCGCAGTGCGAACATTGCGCATGCGTACTAAGCGGATTTTCACTGCGATGCGATGAAAAATACCGAGCGAACAACTCGGAATGAGGGCCATTGCACAAGGTAGCTCCTTATACACATTGCGACACATAGCCCTTATACAACGCAAATAACAAATGTTATGTTTCGCATATAGGTAAGGGGTTATAGCTATACAGCCTCTGCATTATTGTGCAGAACCACCACCATTCTGGGGCAGATGTGAAGTGGACTCTGATGTGATGTTTACACTGTAGCTGGTCAGCTGCCTCTGTGCACTCCTTGGCGCACTACTATTTAGCAGAGAAGCCCAATAAGAGAGCTGGGGGCCCCACATCCTGTACATGAAAGCCAGTGACTTGCACATAGTCATATGAAGCCAGCACTGGGATTCAGAGAAATCATGGATTTGAAAGCCTCACTGAGACTCCACATGGTAGTAGTGCGATTTATTCAGTCTATTTGTTGGACTGACATCAATGCCACCTTCCCCAGCCCTCACCAAGCAGGAATAATGGCCAGTATTATGGTAGCATGACCCTCAGCAAGGTCAAATGACATCCAGTGTAGTCCAAAAGACACCCCATGACGGATGCTCCTCACAGAAGGAAAGTTGGTCTAGCACAATACAAAGACAACAACAGACAATTGTTGGCTCTCTGGAGACACATTGTGTATGTAAGACCGGTGGTTGGGATCCTGGCGGTCAGTATACGGATGCAAGAAGGCTGACATGGGGCAAGTGCAGCAAAGCCCCTTGCAGGCTCGCTTCGCTCGCCACAGGTTCTATTCCTACTCCGTGGGTGTCGTGGACCCCCACGAATGGGAATAGCCCTTGGCTCCCTGTCGCTATTCTGGTGGTCGGGATCCCGGCATTGGTATGCTGACCATCGTGATCCCGACCGCCGGTCTTGTAACTACATCCCCTGGAGATGCTCCGAGGGGGGATATGACAGGGGGAACTTAGCAAAGAGTCTGCAGGGTGCAATGAGCTTGGACCCACGTGTGGCAGCTTCCACTGGGTGTAAAAGGCCGGCCCTGCAGATCTTTTGTCAAGTAAAAGCTGGGCACAAAGTAAACAATACATGAAATAAAAGAAACTTGTGCATTAAACTAATTGAATGTGCTTCTGTCTTCCCCTTGAGCTGGTCCATCTTCCCGTCAGCCTGTCTCTACTCACCATGATCCAGCCGGTGTCCAATGCAGAATGGCAGCAGGGACCCCGCGCTCAAGCTTCTCATTCTCCTTCCTTCTTCTTACCGCGCAGCCAGCAGGGATGGAATTGATTAGCAAGGGGGGGGGAAGCAGCGGAAGGTGGAGGAGGGGATGCGTGAATGGCACTGTGCGGCCAGTGGAGGGTGGAGGTTAATGGCAGGAGGTAGCGAGTGAAGAGTGCGGCATGCAGTGTGGGCAGTGGTGGCCGGGCTGGGGACAGAAGTGCAGTGCTGCAGCGACAGGAGGCGGGCGGCGGTGATTCAGCGGGTGGTGCTGCCAGATGGAGCGCCCACAGTGCATATGTGCTGTGGACAAAGCACCACTGGCACACACCTAGTTACGGCCCTGATTTGGATAACCCTATGTATAATTCTTAGATGTAGAATGTTTTGATATTGAAACCTCTAGTTACTAATTACTGGTTATATGAGAATATTTGTCTGTATAGGGTATATATCACTTATAGTTAATGTAGGTTCAGACAGTTTCTTAGACTTATTAGACATCCATGAGGAAAAAGTAAAAATTATGGACAAAATGGAAGCTATTTGAACTGCTTTGAAAAACTGTGGTGCTGGTGTCAGAAGAGAAGGCACCAAACTGCATTGATGTTTCTGGAATGCCCTCCATGAGATGGGCAATGAGATGGGAATGGGACAGAATTGGTGCATTGGAGGCATAAAATAAATAGTACCCCCTCGCTCCCTGTTGGGAGAGTCACCAGAGAAGTTAGCAGCCAGGGGAGAAGGGATGTCCTACAGTAAAGGGTGGTGATGGAGCATCAGAGTAGGGGGAGAGAGTGGCCTCAGAGGACTAAGGAGCACATATGTATACTTTATAGTTTGCTGCTGCAGAAATCCAAGCCAAGCATGAGTCCTAAGTCTTCTGAGGTAGCGTTTCCATGATGCCCACTACCTTAGTTCTATCCAATCCATTAGGGGAGCTCTTGAGGTGATACTGGGGCCCAGCTCAATGCAGGAATTAGTGCCAGTGACATTAGTGATGGAAGAAGGCAGATGATAGCCCCAGGGGTAGCACCAAGTCTTGGGAGAGCAGCTCACTTGGAGAAAAACTGTCTGCCTGAAGATTGAAGGCATTAACCAGACACAGTGTTCAGAGTAGAGGATCAGGGAAACAGAGGACTGGTTGACTAATAGGAGTACAGGTACCTGGAACAGCAATTGCCGCAGCTCAGTAATCCTCTCATTTTGGATTGGCCCATACACCTGCTGAAATTGGAGGATAACTAAGGGGGGTAGTCAGATGGGCCAGGTTTACCATATGAAGAGCACTACTATTATTTTCTTACCTCATACATATATAGATTAGAGGGTGGAGGTCTAATCAGTCACTAAAGAGCCATTGCACTGAGAGTTCTAAAGAGCTCAGTCCTGTAGTTAAGGAGTGAATTTAGAGCAATATAAGAACGCTGTGAGCCCCAGTGAATTTGGACTGCTAAATATAATATCTGGTCTAACCGCTTGTGACTACGTTAAAATGGCCACACAACATACTGACCAGTTAACACCTGTAGCTACTTCACAAATGAACTTACTGTTGGTACCAAGTTTATTGCACTAGGGCAGAGCTATAAGTAATCACATGAGGAACTAATTCACTGTGCTGAATTGCTACAATGGAGATTAATGGTTATTCTCAAAAATATTTACCCTCCAAGGAATTTACTGGAGGCCAGTCATTGTAAAGTGTGTGTAGTCAGCTTATCATCCCCTTTTTAAAGATCATTTTGTATATATCCTAAAATAAAAAGTTTACTAATACGTATTCAAATATACAGCTTTGGGCTCTATTCTTTTGGGAATGTGTACCACTGAAAGAATGGTCATGGGTAGTGGGTACCAGTGACATGCGATGGAGTGAGGCAGGTGAGGCAGAGCCTTTCCTGGCATACTAAGGTTTGTGCCAGAGTTTTGATTGTATAAAGTATATGAAAAATACAAAGAATTTGTTTGAAATATCTTCTTTGCATTATTCTAATCAGCTTTATAGCCAAAACCGTGGAGTAAAAAGTCTATGGCAGGTGAGGCAGTGCCTCACCTGTGTATCTTTTCTGCACATCTCTGATCAAAACTCACCAAATTTCCAAAAGTATATACTGCTGCACCTGTGTTTAATGCCCAGATGTACCTTTTGGCTCATATATTGCATGTAAATCTGGCTCTGGTGCTTGCAATGCCACCTGAGCCATTTAGCTCACCGCACGTCCCTGGTGGGTACTGTAGTTAAACCAATTACTTTATAATATAAAGGTAACAGAGGGTTGATTTTGTGAATGGAAAAATTGCTAGTTAAAAGAAAGCAGAAGAAATTCCAGTCAAATCAAACATTTAGAATTAACTTGTGTCTCTAGCCTACCATTGCAGTACAGAAGATTGGAAGCTGAAAGCAGACAATACAAAAGAATATCTAGATATCAATTATAAAGGTGTAATTACTTACATTGGGGGTGTTCCCAGGTCCACTGATAGAACAAAAGGTGTATTCAGGTCTGGTGAAGACACTATGAGAAAAACAGAAAGCAAGGGATTAAGAGGAATTACATCTTGCACCTGGTTATTATCATTCAAAGCTTTATCGAGCTTGACAGTAATTTACATAATATACTAATTTAAAAGCATAATTAATACAATAACGTAAATGTTATAAAACAACACATTTAGGGCCATCATCAGGGGATATGGGAAGCGCTGTTGCGTGAGTGCACAGACTAGTTTGGTTAGCCTCTGCATGCTGCGGATCCCCTGCGTGGGCCTGCAAGGGGGGAAAAAACCCCAAAGTGGCATGGTCAAGCCACTGCAGCATGTAAAGAGAACAACGGCATGTGGACACGCCCAGATCTTCCTGGGTCCCTGAACACAATGACTATAATATGAAAAAGGAAATTACCACGATCTGTATGGTATGAGTTACCACAAGCTGTTACAGTGTCCCTGTGTCCATCCTTCCACAAGCTGTGCTGTCACTGTGTCCATCCATCCACAAGCTTTCACAGTGTCTCAGTGAGCTGCAATTACAAATTGAAACATTAACAAAAATATATATATTGCTCTATTGTAGTGTTCTCTGCGCTATATCCCAGGCAGTGCGTTTTTGTTCACGTACATATTAAACTTCCCCGCAGTGAGCTTCGAATTGAAAAGAATATTTTAAAACTATATTGTACTGTTCAGTGCGCTGTAACTGGCGGGGATAAATTGATATTGTGTGAGGATGATGTACACACTAATGAGGGAGAGGATGGTGATGGTAATGACGATGACATGTTGCCGCTGCAGAGCTGTTAGCTTAGCTGCCTTAAGCCCATTGGCAGCTTGTTTTGTGGGGGCCTAAACAAACCAAGCACTCCAGCCACAAAAGTGGCAGTCCATGTCGCTGAAGTACCATCAAAACTTTATGGTAAAAAGCAGAATTCATGTTCCCATCAATTATGGACAGTTCCCAGGTCCGGAAGCAACAAATCATCCTCATACCATCACACTGCCACCACCATGTTTGACTGTTGGTATGATGTTCTTATTGTGGAATGCTGGTTAGCTTCATGACAGATTTAAGAGGACCCATATCTTCCAAAAAGTTCCAGTTTTGACTCATCAGTACACAGAACATTAACCTAAAAGTCTTGGAGGGTTATCAATGTGCTTTATAGCAAATGTGAGGTATGCCTTTAAGTTCCTCTTGGTTAGCAGTGGCTTTAGTTTGGCGGGAAAACCATATTCACACTATACTGTAGACCCAGGTTTTTCCTAGGTCGACCCCTTTCAATCATAAGCCATGTCTGCCCTGGCTTTCAATGTGATGTCATTCAAAGGGGAGGTAATGTAAACTGGGTGGTGACTTACCTTCTTTGTGAAGGGTGGAGAATGCATTTCTGTAATCATGGCCAACAAGTTACATAGTTGTTATAAACACTGATGTCCTTCACTGTGCCCATTATTTGATCCTTTATCTCCTCCTCTCCCCACACTGTCAATAGCTCCCACACCTCCTTATCTCTCCAATACGCCATTATGCTTTTGCTGTTCACCACCATCTGATCTAATAAAGTAATCAGCAGCAGCAAAAGGGAGCCCTGGACAACCAATAACCTCCTTGTCAGTACGACCAGGGTCTAAAAACCCGTGTTGCGCCATTAAGACATAAACTAGGTCACTAACCTGGGTTATAAATCCCTAGGATTGGGAGGCATTCAGTATGTTGCCTGTTGGGATCCTGGCGCTCAGTATACCAGCGCCGGAATCCCGACACCTGGCATACCGACAACTATTCTCCGTCTTGGGGGTCCACGACCCCCCTTTAGGGAGAATAAATAGCGTGGCACACGTGGCACGTGTAGCGTGCCACCGTGCCCGCAGCATGGCGAGCGCAAGGGGCTCATTTGCACTCGCCCCGCTGCTGGCATGCCGGCTATCGGGATCCCGGCGCTGGTATGCTGGCCGCTGGGATTTCGCTCGCTGGCCACTCATACTACACCCCTAGGATTAACCCTGGTCAATTGCAGAGTCATGAACTCTGGACTGCTAACTTGGATCTGTACCTTTCAGACTTAGGCAGGACCTGGGTCATCGCCAAATTCCCAGGTTTTTTGCCTAAAATAAGTGGGACAAAGATGCAAAAAGTAGAAGAAATAAGGAATGGGGCAAAAAGGTTTCACTCCACTAACTGCGTCAAGTAAAATGTTCTGTACAATATATTCTGATTTTTTTTGGGGAGAACTCACTTAGTGATCTGACTTGGTACACTTAGCGTTTTTGGGCCATGTGGCGTGATACGCTTGGCACAACTTAGATGCTCCGCAACAAATGGCGATTAAAACTTTTTCCAAAAATTTTTCACATTGGGGGTCATTCCGACCCGATCGCTCGCTGCAGTTTCTCGCAGCACAGCGATTGGGTCGGAACTGCGCATGCGCCAGCACTGCAGTGTGCCGGGTCATGCCAGCCGTCATTGCCTAGTGATTGCCTCTGAGGCAGAGGCGGTCTCTGGGCGGGAGGGGGCTGGACGGCGGCGTTAAGCCGCCGTTTAGGGGGTGCAGTCCGGCCAACGCAGGCGTGGCAGAACCGTTGGAGGGGCAGGCCGCGCCGGCTGCGTGACTTCACACGCAGCCGCTGCGGGCCGGGGAGCGACGAGTAGCTCCCGGCCAGCACACTAAAGCTGCGCTGGTTGGGAGCTACTCTTGAAGTGCAAAGGCATCGCCGCTGTGCGATGCCTTTGCACTTCTGCAGGGGGGGGGGGTCGGAATGACCCCTATTGTAGCCACATAAGAAGTCACTCACAGTGTACCAGATTAGTACTTTTGTGGCAAAGAAAGTGGGTTAAAGTTGGAGATTAAGCATAATGATCTGTGGCGCAAGGCACATCGTTACGAAACTCTGTCTTTTGCCTTTATTACCCAGATTGGCAACTTAGTCGCACACAAAAGTACATGAAATGTCAGCGCTAATAGTAATTGTACTGTAACATTGCATAGTAATTTTGTTGCATTAGTGATGTGTATAAGATGCATATACTGAGAAAAAGGTTCTGACAAGCCGCTTGGTATTGCTAAGTCACAAATGTCATGAATATTTAGCCCAAAATAGCAAAGGTTGGTCTGGACTCTGGACACATCTGTATTACAGTATTCAAGATTTTTCATATTCTAGATCTACTTATAAGGTATCTGCCTATGGAGGACAAAAGACACAGAAACCAACAGTTCGACTGATGGTGACCGGCGTTCGTGATCTCGCCAGTCACCATGCCGACGCCGGGATCCCAGGGTTTAGAATGTCAGCGGAGCTGGGGGAGGGGAGGGGGGGCGAGCGCTCGCCACGCTGCAGGGGTTATTCCCACTCTATGGTTGATGTAGGCGTCAGTATTGTGAACGGCGGTCACATAACTATATCCCAGAAAAACTACTGAAAATATATTAATACCATTTATTTAATGCATTATTATCAGGGCCGGCTTCTGGCACATTCCAATCGAGTGGCCGAACAGGCCGCCACACTTAATGGGTGCCGCTATCTCTCGCCGCCATATTGGAGCCTGGAGCCAGGTCCCTATAGCAGCAGCGTCCGTCCCGCGGCCCTCCTCCTAGCCGTGCCTCTATAATGATGAGGGGGGAGTGCTGTGGGTGGGCCAAAGCTAAACTATATGCGCGCTGTGTGGCACCAGCGTCTGACATCGGTGCTGCACAGCACACACATATAGATGTGTCCACATACATCTTTGCTATATCCCACCATGTATGGCACAGTTTTACATGCCATAGACTCAGAGATTTAGCCATGCCTTGTGATTTTTCTTTTTCTTTAATATGTTACTTTATACATATTATATTATGGCAAACAAAAATTTTAAAATTTATCCACTCGCTACTCATGAAAAACAGCTTAGCCGTGTTTTACATGTTGTGCCAAATTTGTAAAAAAAGCAAAGATGTAAGTGGACACATCTGTAGTTTTGGTTTGGCCCGCCCACAGCACTCCCCCTCGCCCTCGCAGCCACTGCTAGGAGGAGGGCTGCGGGACGGACGCTGCTGCTGTCCCTTCCTGCACACGCTCTCACCAGAGCAGACCAGTTCTTCCTCTGCTGGCTGCTGCGAGGGTGCGGTGCATCTAGAAGCAATTGGATCCTCCTGAGCACCAACTCGAAGTAAGCCCTGCCTTAAGGGTAGTTTTTTTTTCTCATATGGTGCACTGTTCTAGCAGATGTGTATCTAGCACTGTGGGGCATGTAATGTGTATCTGGCCCTGTGGGGCATATAATGTGTATCTGTCTCTGTGGGGTATATAATGTGTATCTGGCACTGTGGGGGCATATCATGTGTATCTGGCACTGCTGGGGGCATATCATGTGTATCTGGAACTGCTGGGGGCATATCATTTGTACAGTATCTGGCACTTTGGGACATATACTGAGTCTCTGGCACTGTGGGGCATATAATGTGTATCTGACACTGCGGGTGCATATAATGTGTATCTGGCACTGTGGGGCATATCGTGTATCTGGCACTGTGGGGCATATCATGTGTATCTGTCTCTGTGGGGTATATAATCTGTATCTGGCACTGCTGGGGGCATATCATGTGTATCTGGAACTGCTGGGGGCATATCATGTGTACAGTATCTGGCACTGTGGGGCATATAATGTGTCTCTGGCACTGTGGGGCATATAATGTGTATCTGACACTGTGGGGGGCATATAATGTGTATCTGGCACTGCTGGGGCATATAATGTGTATCTAGCACTGCTGGGGACATATAATGTGTATCTGGCACTGCACTACTGGGGGCATATGTCTATCTGGCACTGCACTACTGGGGGCATATAATGTGTATCTGGCACTGTGGGGGAATATAATGTGTATCTGGCACTGTGGAGGGCATATAATGTGTTTCTGGCACTGTGGGGGCATATGTGTATCTGGCACTGCTGGGGGCATATCATGTGTATTTGGCACTACTGGGGGCATATGTATCTGACACTATACTGGAGACATGTATAAGGAACAGTACTGTGGGCGTTATGTGTAAGGCTGCTAATTGTGTGTGTAGAGGGGGTGTGAAAATATATTTATAGTTTGATTATATAAAGTTGCGAGGCCACGCCCACTTTTCATTGAGCTCTCGCACCAAAGGCGCGCACATGGTGGGAGCACTTCAAAATGTTCTTACTCGGTGCTAGTAGGCCTGAAGCCGGCCCTGATTATTATTGTCAGTAACAAGTTCTAGTTATTTTGTACTTATTGTGGTTTTGCCAAGAAATCTTCCCAGCAGTTCTGTGCTGTAATAGGGAGTTTTCAGTGTTGAGTTTGGCTGCAAATTTGGTTTTATTCATGTTTCTTCTCAATTTCTGGATCAGCCAGTATTGTTTTGATCATTTAGCTCGATTTTCCCCCAAAATATCTAATATTGTTGGAAATGATGTGTGTGCAGGTGTTGATTTTGTAGAGTTATATAGGCACACTCCAGTGTCTGACTCAAACTATGAACAGCCCAGTTACTTAACCAGTGGTGTTGGTTTATTAATAGCATGTACAGCCTCACTCAGGGGGTAATTCTGAGTTGATCGCAGCAGGAACTTTTTTTAGCAGTTGGGCAAAACTATGGCCCTCATTCCGAGTTGTTCGCTCGCTAGCTGCTTTTAGCAGCATTGCACACGCTAAGCCGCCGCCCTCTGGGAGTGTATCTTAGCTTAGCAGAATTGCGAACGAAAGATTCGTAAAATTGCGAATAGAAATTTCTTAGCAGTTTCTGAGTAGCTCGACACTTACTCTGCCACTGCGATCAGTTCAGTAAGTTTCGTTCCTGGTTTGACGTCACAAACACACCCAGCGTTCGCCCAGGCACTCCCCCGTTTCTCCAGCCACTCCCGCGTTTTTCCCAGAAACGGCAGCGTTTTTTCACACACACCCATAAAACGGCCAGTTCCCGCCCAGAAACACCCACTTCCTGTCAATCACACTCCGATCACCGGAACGAAGAAAAATCCTCGTAATGCCGTGAGTAAAATACCTAACTGTTGAGTAAAATAACTAAGCGCATGCGCTCTGCGAACAAAGCGCATGCGCAGTAAGCGACTAATTTTCAATATAGAGAACATCGGCAACGAGCGAACAACTCGGAATGAGGGCCCATGTGCACTGCAGGGGAGGCAGATATAACGTGCAGAAAGAGTTAGATTTGGGTGGGTTTTTTGTTTCTGTGCAGGGTAAATACTGGCTGCTTTAGTTTTACACTGCAATTTAGATTGCAGATTGAACACACCACACCTAAATCTAAAGGTGGGTACACACTGGCAGATATATTGGCCGATCAACTGATCGGCCAACATATCGTCCACTGGTCGGCGGGTGTGTATAAACGATATGTCTGTGAACTACGTCGTTCACAGACATATCGCGTCGGCCCTGCTACACAGACGATGACCAATATATCTGTAGATACATAGTTCTGTGTATACGGCCGACCCGGATCTGCTCATCTCATCGGCCATCTTGGGGTGGGCAGGATTATTTAAATAATCTGTCCCGTGGGGTGGGGGTGGTCAGCAGACCGGCTCCATACAGCAGACAGGACCAGCGTACATCCATGGCACCTGTCACCACAAGGCAGCCGGGGGAGAGATCGCAGTCCTCCAGATCCTGTTGCTGCTAGCCCTGCGTGGTGCTCCGTGGCCTCATGTACGCAGCCATGCGTACCCGGCTCTCTGCTGTCTCCACCGCCGCAGCCCCCCAGCGCATTCCGTGCCCCAGGCTCACCACAGCGCATCCGCCCGGGGCCAGCATACCCGCTCCAGCTTCCAGCTCTGCTGGCTGCACCACTTCCACAAAGAAATGGAGCTGCGGCTGGCGACCACCCGCACTTGTGCCCCCCATCCCCCGTGCCCACACCTACACCTGTGCCCCCTCACCCTGCGTGACTACACCCGCACTTATGTCTCCCCCCTCCCTACAACTGTGCCCTCTCCCCCCGTGACTACACCTGCACTTGTGCCTCCCCCCTCCCCACACCTACACCTGTGTCTCCTCTCCCCCCATGACCACACCAGCACTTGTGCCTCCCCCCCATGCCCATACCTACACCTGTGCCCCCTCTCTCCAACTTGATTACACCCGCACTTGTGCCCCCCTCCCCTCATGCCCCCACTTGCACCTGTGCTACCCCCCCCCCCCCCCCCGACTGCACCTGCACGTAGGAGCTGCAGCAGTGCATCCATAGTCAGCGTGGGACAGGATCTTCCGTGCATAGACTGTATCCCACCACTGCGGTCTGGAGTTGGCATGCCGTGGAGCTGGTGAGTTTGGGCATTTTGCAGCACACAGCCAAGGGGGGCGGGGACACTGCTGGGGGGTGTTGTAAATATCTTGAGCAGTAGGTGTCCAGCGGGAGCCCGACGTGTGGGTGCCCATGTTGGTGATGCACACAGCATGTGGCTCGACCGGGATCAGTATGAGATCCCGGCGGTCGGGAGACCGTCGCCGGGAGCCCGACAGCTGGGATCCCAGCGGCGAGTGCAGCACGTCCCCTCGCAGACTTGCAGCGCTAGCCACGCTTCAGGCCAGGTGGCTACACAGGTCTCTATTCCACTCTGGGTGGTGGAGTGGACCACCCAAGAGGGGTAACCAGCCGGCGGTCAGGACTCTGACCACCGTTATTTCAGCTGGTGTCGGGATTCCGGCATCCGTATCCTGACTGCCGGGTCAATTGACTGCCGCCCGGCCAGTGGTAGGTAGCGCAGGGGGTGGGGTTTTCATGTGCTCATTAGTTTTTAATACTATGGCCCTCATTCCGAGTAGATCGCTCGCTTGCTACTTTTAGCAGCAGTGCAAACTCTAACCCGCCGCCCTCTGGGAATGTATCTTAGCTTAGCAGAAGTGCGAACGAAAGGATCGCAGCGCTGCTACAAAAAAAATTGTGCACTTTCTGAGTAACTCCAGACCTACTCCTAGCTTGTGATCACTGCAAGTGGCTGGCCCTGCGTTCGGCCAGCCACTGCCCCGTTTCCCCAGCCACTCCTGCGTTTTTATCTGGCACGCCTGCGTTTTTACACACACTCCCCAAAAATGGTCAGTTACCACCCAGAAGAAACACCCACTTCCTGTCAATCACTCTGCTGCTATTGTGGGGGCCAATGTGGTGTGATTTTTTTTTTTTTGTAGCCCAATGTGTGTTCTTTATTGTGGGGGCCAATACGTGTTATTACTTTTGAGCCACTGCTTTTGTACTTCAGCGTGTTTCAACCTCTGGGGCCAATTCAGTAAGGTTAGCAGATGCTGCTAATCAGCAGAATTTGCAAACCTTTAGCACGCATGCTGAAGGCCTCCCAGTGCTGGGCAAGGCCGCCCAGCATGCTGACCGGCGCCTCCCCCCTGCTTCAAGCAGAAATTGCGAACAGCACGCAATTTCTGCTTGTTAGCAGAAATTAAGGATGACTGCTGCCGGCGCAGCTTAGCTGCGGCCGCAGGAGTCCCGGTGCCATTTTTGCTGTCGCAGCAGCTGTCTGTGACGTCACACAGCCGTACCCCCGGCACGCCCCATTCGCGCGTACCAGCCCACCATTTGGGCTGGCACGCCCCCACAACACTCCGTTTCCACCCAGAAAATGGAACGTTGCCGCCTCCCTCCCTCCCCGCGACCGCCTCTGCCTGATTGACAGGCAGAGGCGATTGTATTTTCTGCAGCCCCCCGCAGAAAATGCGGGTGCATGCGCAGTAGGGCCTGCTGGCATGCGCCCGCGGCTGCTCAGCAAAAATTCTGTACGAATCGCTACTTGCGATTCATACTGAATTTGCCCCTCTGTTCTCAAATGTGCCACTGGTCAGAGAGACAGAGACGCCTGCAAATCTGCTGCTGTCATCACATAAATTGTAGTGTGTGCTCTGTAGAAGGCCAGCCCATTATGTAAATTGCAGGAATATTTGGCACATTTCACAACGACGATCTGCCAGTGTGTGCCAGTGGTGGTTGGTCAGTGTGTATGAACAATCACCATCTGCAGATATATCTGCAGATTGGTTGATCTGCAGATATATCTTTAGGTGTGTTCCCAGCTTAACTCTCTCTACACATGTTATATCTGCCTCCCCTGCAGTGCACATGGTTTTGCCCAACTGCTAAAAAAATTCCTGCTGCGATCAACTTGGAATTACCCCCTCAGTGTTTCATGTATACCGTAGCTTGAGCGCAACAGGATTTTGTACCACATACCAGCCAGTGAGAGTTTGCTTCAAACAGGTATCAGTGCAGGGATGCTGGATCAGCTTTGTGCCAGATAATAACCAGGTCTCTCATAGGAGCTAAGCAGTGTCTCCTACCACGTAATTCTACACAGTCTCTTACAGTCTCAAGATTGCTCCTGCATATGCTCAGTAGGGTTCTCGTGGCCATCTTGGGATAGGGAATGATGCCCTCCTGGAGAACAGGAAGACTGCACTCCTTTCAATAAACATATCTTGCCACTGGCTCAAATTATACCCTACTGTATAGAACTGTATGTTATAATAAATTTCCAGCCTGTGGTTTAACATTAGGCATAAAGTATATGAGCAGAAATAAGCTGAATTTTCTTTAGAATTGTTTTAACAGTAGCACTGTAAAACATTTTTCATGTGTTAACTAGAGATGAGCGGGTTCGGTTCCTCGGAATCCGAACCCGCCCGAACTTCAGGTTTTTTTACACGGGGCCGAGCGACTCGGATCTTCCCGCCTTGCTCGGTTAACCCGAGCGCGCCCGAACGTCATCATCACGCTGTCGGATTCTCGCGAGGCTCGGATTCTATCGCGAGACTCGGATTCTATATAAGGAGCCGCGCGTCGCCGCCATTTTCACACGTGCATTGAGATTGATAGGGAGAGGACGTGGCTGGCGTCCTCTCCGTTTAGAAATAGATAGGAGAGTGAGAGTGAGACACTTCATTTACTGGAGCTTAGGAGGAGTACTCAGAGAGTGCAGAATTTTGCTGATAGTAGTTAGTTAGTTATACTAGTGACTGACCAGTGAGACCACCAGTGCAGTTTTATTATTATTTAATATAATCCGTTCTCTGCCTGAAAAAAACGATACACAGTGACTCAGTCACATACCATATCTGTGCTCAGCCCAGTGTGCTGCATCATCTATGTATAATATCTGACTGTGCTCACACAGCTTAATTGTGGGGGAGACTGGGGAGCAGTTATAGGTTATAGCAGGAGCCAGGAGTACATATTAAACAGTGCACACTTTTGCTGCCAGAGTGCCACTGCCAGTGTGACTGACCAGTGACCTGACCACACTGACCACCAGTATATTGTGATTGTCTGCCTGAAAAAGTTAAACACTCGTCGTGTGACTTGTGTGGTGTTTTTTTATTCTATAAAAAACTCATTCTGCTGACAGACAGTGTCCAGCAGGTCCGTCATTATATAATATATACCTGTCCGGCTGCAGTAGTGATATATATATATTTTTTATATCATTATTTATCATCCAGTCTATACTAGCAGCAGACACAGTACGGTAGTTCATGGCTGTAGCTACCTCTGTGTCGGCACTCGGCAGTCCATCCATAATTGTATACCACCTACCCGTGGTTTTTTTTTTCTTTCTTATTTATACATACTACATCTCATTATCATCCAGTCTATATTAGCAGCAGACACAGTACAGTACGGTAGTCCACGGCTGTAGCTATCTCTGTGTCGGCACTCGGCAGTCCATCCATAATTGTATACCACCTACCCGTGGTTTTTTTTTTTTTCTTCTTTATACATACTACATCTCATTATCAACCAGTCTATATTAGCAGCAGACGCAGTACGGTAGTCCACGGCTGTAGCTACCTCTGTGTCGGCACTCGGCAGTCCATCCATAATTGTATACCACCTACCCGTGGTTTTTTTTTTCTTTCTTCTTTATACATACTACATCTCATTATCAACCAGTCTATATTAGCAGCAGACACAGTACGGTAGTCCACGGCTGTAGCTACCTCTGTGTCGGCACTCGGCAGTCCATCCATAATTGTATACCACCTACCCGTGGTTTTTTTTTCTTTCTTCTTTATACATACTACATCTCATTATCAACCAGTCTATATTAGCAGCAGACGCAGTACGGTAGTCCACGGCTGTAGCTACCTCTGTGTCGGCAACTCGGCAGTCCATCCATAATTGTATACCACCTACCCGTGGTTTTTTTTTTCTTTCTTCTTTATACATACTACATCTCATTATCAACCAGTCTATATTAGCAGCAGACACAGTATGGTAGTCCACGGCTGTAGCTACCTCTGTGTCGGCACTCGGCAGTCCATCCATAATTGTATACCACCTACCCGTGGTTTTTTTTTCTCTTTCTTCTTTATACATACTACATCTCATTATCAACCAGTCTATATTAGCAGCAGACACAGTACGGTAGTTCACGGCTGTAGCTACCTCTGTGTCGGCACTCGGCAGTCCATCCATAATTGTATACCACCTACCCGTGTTTTTTTTTTTCTTTCTTCTTTATACATACTACATCTCATTATCAACCAGTCTATATTAGCAGCAGACACAGTACAGTACGGTAGTCCACGGCTGTAGCTACCTCTGTGTCGGCACTCGGCAGTCCATCCATAATTGTATACCACCTACCCGTGTTTTTTTTTTCTTTCTTCTTTATACATACTACATCTCATTATCAACCAGTCTTTATTAGCAGCAGACACAGTACAGTACGGTAGTCCACGGCTGTAGCTACCTCTGTGTCGGCACTCGGCAGTCCATCCATAATTGTATACCACCTACCCGTGGTTTTTTTTTTCTTTCTTCTTTATACATACTACATCTCATTATCAACCAGTCTATATTAGCAGCAGACACAGTACAGTACGGTAGTCCACGGCTGTAGCTACCTCTGTGTCGGCACTCGGCAGTCCATCCATAATTGTATACCACCTACCCGTGTTTTTTTTTCTTTCTTCTTTATACATACTACATCTCATTATCAACCAGTCTATATTAGCAGCAGACACAGTACAGTACGGTAGTCCACGGCTGTAGCTACCTCTGTGTCGGCACTCGGCAGTCCATCCATAATTGTATACCACCTACCCGTGGTTTTTTTTTTCTTTCTTCTTTACACATACTACATCTCATTATCATCCAGTCTATATTAGCAGCAGACACAGTACAGTACGGTAGTCCACGGCTGTAGCTATCTCTGTGTCGGCACTCGGCAGTCCATCCATAATTGTATACCACCTACCCGTGGTTTTTTTTTCTTTCTTCTTTATACATACTACATCTCATTATCAACCAGTCTATATTAGCAGCAGACACAGTACAGTACGGTAGTCCACGGCTGTAGCTACCTCTGTGTCGGCACTCGGCAGTCCATCCATAATTGTATACCACCTACCCGTGGTTTTTTTTTCTTTCTTCTTTATACATACTACATCTCATTATCAACCAGTCTATATTAGCAGCAGACACAGTACGGTAGTTCACGGCTGTAGCTACCTCTGTGTCGGCACTCGGCAGTCCATCCATAATTGTATACCACCTACCCGTGGTTTTTTTTTTCTTTCTTCTTTATACATACTACATCTCATTATCAACCAGTCTATATTAGCAGCAGACACAGTACAGTACGGTAGTCCACGGCTGTAGCTACCTCTGTGTCGGCACTCGGCAGTCCATCCATAATTGTATACCACCTACCCGTGGTTTTTTTTTCTTTCTTCTTTATACATACTACATCTCATTATCATCCAGTCTATATTAGCAGCAGACACAGTACAGTACGGTAGTCCACGGCTGTAGCTATCTCTGTGTCGGCACTCGGCAGTCCATCCATAATTGTATACCACCTACCCGTGGTTTTTTTTTCTTTCTTCTTTATACATACTACATCTCATTATCATCCAGTCTATATTAGCAGCAGACACAGTACAGTACGGTAGTCCACGGCTGTAGCTATCTCTGTGTCGGCACTCGGCAGTCCATCCATAATTGTTTACCACCTACCCGTGGTTTTTTTTTTCTTTCTTCTTTATACATACTACATCTCATTATCAACCAGTCTATATTAGCAGCAGACACAGTACAGTACGGTAGTCCACGGCTGTAGCTACCTCTGTGTCGGCACTCGGCAGTCCATCCATAATTGTATACCACCTACCCATGGTTTTTTTTTTTCTTTCTTCTTTATACATACTACATCTCATTATCAACCAGTCTATATTAGCAGCAGACACAGTATGGTAGTTCACGGCTGTAGCTACCTCTGTGTCAGCACTCGGCAGTCCATCCATAATTGTATACTAGTATCCATCCATCTCCATTGTTTACCTGAGGTGCCTTTTAGTTGTGCCTATTAAAATATGGAGAACAAAAATGTTGAGGTTCCAAAATTAGGGAAAGATCAAGATCCACTTCCACCTCGTGCTGAAGCTGCTGCCACTAGTCATGGCCGAGACGATGAAATGCCAGCAACGTCGTCTGCCAAGGCCGATGCCCAATGTCATAGTACAGAGCATGTCAAATCCAAAACACCAAATATCAGTAAAAAAAAGGACTCCAAAACCTAAAATAAAATTGTCGGAGGAGAAGCGTAAACTTGCCAATATGCCATTTACCACACGGAGTGGCAAGGAACGGCTGAGGCCCTGGCCTATGTTCATGGCTAGTGGTTCAGCTTCACATGAGGATGGAAGCACTCAGCCTCTCGCTAGAAAACTGAAAAGACTCAAGCTGGCAAAAGCACCGCAAAGAACTGTGCGTTCTTCGAAATCCCAAATCCACAAGGAGAGTCCAATTGTGTCGGTTGCGATGCCTGACCTTCCCAACACTGGACGTGAAGAGCATGCGCCTTCCACCATTTGCATGCCCCCTGCAAGTGCTGGAAGGAGCACCCGCAGTCCAGTTCCTGATAGTCAGATTGAAGATGTCAGTGTTGAAGTACACCAGGATGAGGAGGATATGGGTGTTGCTGGCGCTGGGGAGGAAATTGACCAGGAGGATTCTGGTGGTGAGGTGGTTTGTTTAAGTCAGGCACCCGGGGAGACACCTGTTGTCCGTGGGAGGAATATGGCCACTGACATGCCTGGTGAAAAAATACCAAAAAAATCAGCTCTTCGGTGTGGAAGTATTTCAACAGAAATGCGGACAACAGGTGTCAAGCCGTGTGTTGCCTTTGTCAAGCTGTAATAAGTAGGGGTAAGGACGTTAACCACCTCGGAACATCCTCCCTTATACGTCACCTGCAGCGCATTCATAATAAGTCAGTGACAAGTTCAAAAACTTTGGGCGACAGCGGAAGCAGTCCACTGACCAGTAAATCCCTTCCTCTTGTAACCAAGCTCACGCAAACCACCCCACCAACTCCCTCAGTGTCAATTTCCTCCTTCCCCAGGAATGCCAATAGTCCTGCAGGCCATGTCACTGGCAATTCTGACGAGTCCTCTCCTGCCTGGGATTCCTCCGATGCATCCTTGCGTGTAACGCCTACTGCTGCTGGCGCTGCTGTTGTTGCTGCTGGGAGTCGATGGTCATCCCAGAGGGGAAGTCGTAAGCCCACTTGTACTACTTTCAGTAAGCAATTGACTGTTCAACAGTCCTTTGCGAGGAAGATCAAATATCACAGCAGTCATCCTACTGCAAAGCGGATAACTGAGGCCTTGGCATCCTGGGTGGTGAGAAACGTGGTTCCGGTATCCATCATTACTGCAGAGCCAACTAGAGACTTGTTGGAGGTACTGTGTCCCCGGTACCAAATACCATCTAGGTTCCATTTCTCTAGGCAGGCGATACCGAAAATGTACACAGACCTCAGAAAAAGAGTCACCAGTGTCCTAAAAAATGCAGCTGTACCCAATGTCCACTTAACCACGGACATGTGGACAAGTGGAGCAGGGCAGGGTCAGGACTATATGACTGTGACAGCCCACTGGGTAGATGTATGGACTCCCGCCGCAAGAACAGCAGCGGCGGCACCAGTAGCAGCATCTCACAAACGCCAACTCTTTCCTAGGCAGGCTACGCTTTGTATCACCGGTTTCCAGAATACGCACACAGCTGAAAACCTCTTACGGCAACTGAGGAAGATCATCGCGGAATGGCTTACCCCGATTGGACTCTCCTGTGGATTTGTGGCATCGGACAACGCCAGCAATATTGTGTGTGCATTAAATATGGGCAAATTCCAGCACGTCCCATGTTTTGCACATACCTTGAATTTGGTGGTGCAGAATTTTTTTAAAAACGACAGGGGCGTGCAAGAGATGCTGTCGGTGGCCAGAAGAATTGCGGGACACTTTCGGCGTACAGGCACCATGTACAGAAGACTGGAGCACCACCAAAAACTACTGAACCTGCCCTGCCATCATCTGAAGCAAGAAATGGTAAAGAGGTGGAATTCAACCCTCTATATGCTTCAGAGGTTGGAGGAGCAGCAAAAGGCCATTCAAGCCTATACAATTGAGCTCGATATAGGAGGTGGAATGCACCTGTCTCAAGCGCAGTGGAGAATGATTTCAACGTTGTGCAAGGTTCTGATGCCCTTTGAACTTGCCACACGTGAAGTCAGTTCAGACACTGCCAGCCTGAGTCAGGTCATTCCCCTCATCAGGCTTTTGCAGAAGAAGCTGGAGACATTGAAGGAGGAGCTAACACGGAGCGATTCCGCTAGGCATGTGGGACTTGTGGATGGAGCCCTTAATTCGCTTAACCAGGATTCACGGGTGGTCAATCTGTTGAAATCAGAGCACTACATTTTGGCCACCGTGCTCGATCCTAGATTTAAAGCCTACCTTGGATCTCTCTTTCCGGCAGACACAAGTCTGCTGGGGTTGAAAGACCTGCTGGTGAGAAAATTGTCAAGTCAAGCGGAACGCGACCTGTCAACATCTCCTCCTTCACATTCTCCCGCAACTGGGGGTGCGAGGAAAAGGCTCAGAATTCCGAGCCCACCCGCTAGCGGTGATGCAGGGCAGTCTGGAGCGACTGCTGATGCTGACATCTGGTCCGGACTGAAGGACCTGACAACGATTACGGACATGTCGTCTACTGTCACTGCATATGATTCTCTCAACATTGAAAGAATGGTGGAGGATTATATGAGTGACCGCATCCAAGTAGGCACGTCACACAGTCCGTACTTATACTGGCAGGAAAAAGAGGCAATTTGGAGGCCCTTGCACAAACTGGCTTTATTCTACCTAAGTTGCCCTCCCACAAGTGTGTACTCCGAAAGAGTGTTTAGTGCCGCCGCTCACCTTGTCAGCAATCGGCGTACGAGGTTACATCCAGAAAATGTGGAGAAGATGATGTTCATTAAAATGAATTATAATCAATTCCTCCGCGGAGACATTGACCAGCAGCAATTGCCTCCACAAAGTACACAGGGAGCTGAGATGGTGGATTCCAGTGGGGACGAATTGATAATCTGTGAGGAGGGGGATGTACACGGTGATATATCGGAGGATGATGATGAGGTGGACATCTTGCCTCTGTAGAGCCAGTTTGTGCAAGGAGAGATTAATTGCTTCTTTTTTGGTGGGGGTCCAAACCAACCCGTCATATCAGTCACAGTCGTGTGGCAGACCCTGTCACTGAAATGATGGGTTGGTTAAAGTGTGCATGTCCTGTTTATACAACATAAGGGTGGGTGGGAGGGCCCAAGGACAATTCCATCTTGCACCTCTTTTTTCTTTAATTTTTCTTTGCGTCATGTGCTGTTTGGGGAGTGTTTTTTGGAAGGGCCATCCTGCGTGACACTGCAGTGCCACTCCTAGATGGGCCCGGTGTTTGTGTCGGCCACTAGGGTCGCTTATCTTACTCACACAGCTACCTCATTGCGCCTCTTTTTTTCTTTGCGTCATGTGCTGTTTGGGGAGTGTTTTTTGGAAGGGCCATCCTGCATGACACTGCAGTGCCACTCCTAGATGGGCCCGGTGTTTGTGTCGGCCACTAGGGTCGCTTATCTTACTCACACAGCTACCTCATTGCGCCTCTTTTTTTCTTTGCGTCATGTGCTGTATGGGGAGGGTTTTTTGGAAGGGACATCCTGCGTGACACTGCAGTGCCACTCCTAGATGGGCCTGGTGTTTGTGTCGGCCACTAGGGTCGCTTATCTTACTCACACAGCTACCTCATTGCGCCTCTTTTTTTCTTTGCGTCATGTGCTGTTTGGGGAGGGTTTTTTGGAAGGGCCATCCTGCGTGACACTGCAGTGCCACTCCTAGATGGGCCCGGTGTTTGTGTCGGCCACTAGGGTCGCTTATCTTACTCACACAGCTACCTCATTGCGCCTCTTTTTTTCTTTGCGTCATGTGCTGTTTGGGGAGGGTTTTTTGGAAGGGACATCCTGCGTGACACTGCAGTGCCACTCCTAGATGGGCCCGGTGTTTGTGTCGGCCACTAGGGTCGCTTATCTTACTCACACAGCTACCTCATTGCGCCTCTTTTTTTCTTTGCGTCATGTGCTGTTTGGGGAGGGTTTTTTGGAAGGGACATCCTGCGTGACACTGCAGTGCCACTCCTAGATGGGCCCGGTGTTTGTGTCGGCCACTAGGGTCGCTTATCTTACTCACACAGCTACCTCATTGCGCCTCTTTTTTTCTTTGCGTCATGTGCTGTTTGGGTAGGGTTTTTTGGAAGGGACATCCTGCGTGACACTGCAGTGCCACTCCTAGATGGGCCCGGTGTTTGTGTCGGCCACTAGGGTCGCTTATCTTACTCACACAGCTACCTCATTGCGCCTCTTTTTTTCTTTGCGTCATGTGCTGTTTGGGGAGGGTTTTTTGGAAGGGACATCCTGCGTGACACTGCAGTGCCACTCCTAGATGGGCCCGGTGTTTGTGTCGGCCACTAGGGTCGCTTATCTTACTCACACAGCTACCTCATTGCGCCTCTTTTTTTCTTTGCGTCATGTGCTGTTTGGGGAGGGTTTTTTGGAAGGGACATCCTGCGTGACACTGCAGTGCCACTCCTAGATGGGCCAGGTGTTTGTGTCGGCCACTAGGGTCGCTTAGCTTAGTCATCCAGCGACCTCGGTGCAAATTTTAGGACTAAAAATAATATTGTGAGGTGTGAGGTATTCAGAATAGACTGAAAATGAGTGGAAATGATGGTTTTTGAGGTTAATAATACTTTGGGATCAAAATGACCCCCAAATTCTATGATTTAAGCTGTTTTTTAGGTTTTTTGGAAAAAAACACCCGAATCCAAAACACACCCGAATCCGACAAAAAAAATTCGGTTAGGTTTTGCCAAAACGCGGTCGAACCCAAAACACGGCCGCGGAACCGAACCCAAAACCAAAACACAAAACCCGAAAAATTTCCGGCGCTCATCTCTAGTGTTAACATGTAATATTTTCACTTTGTTTAAATAATATTGAAATTACTGTAAATTGACATACTTTTAACTAAGCATTTTCAAGAAGACTGTAGCTCAATTATGTCATCTTATGGCGCCCGTCATGCGCACTGCAGAGAGAAGGGGGCCTACAGAGTGGAGTCAGCACACTCCTCTCTTAAGTCGCCCTTAAAACATTGTCATTTTTACACTGTGCCCCGCTTTTTTATAAGTAATAAAAAGGTATTAAGATTGTTTAACACCTGCTCACACACAACTGGTAAGTGTATGACTCACCTACATTCTTTGATGGCATAAGTAGATCAAGGACCTCATTTCTGCTGTAACAAGACTCCGGAATGGCCCTTCAAATATCTCTGCTAAGGCCACTTTAACTTATTATTAAATTACAGAACAATAGCATTGTGGTTCAAGACGTTACATCATAAAATATACAATTACATTACAGTTGTGAGAGCTATTGGGCTCAAAATACTTGGATTTTTCTAGAAATTAGGTTTCTCTAAGATGAAATAAAATACACTAACCACATGAGAAGTGGCCTGTTCTTCCTTACTGTGCTCCTCACCATGGGCCTAATTCAGCATGGATTGCTAATCTGAGAAATTGCAAATTGAGCGATTATCAGGGGTAATTCAGAGTTGATCGCAGCAGCAAATTTGTAAGCAGTTGGGCAAAACCATGGGGGTCATTCCGAGCTGTTCGCTCGCTAGCAGTTTTTAGCAGCCATGCAGACTAGTGATGTGCACCGGAAATTTTTCGGGTTTTGTGTTTTGGTTTTGGATTCGGGTCCGCGGACGTGTTTTGGATTCGGACGCGTTTTGGCAAAACCTCCCTGAAATTTTTTTGTCGGATTCGGGTGTGTTTTGGATTCGGGTGTTTTTTTACAAAACCCCTTCAAAAACAGCTTAAATCATAGAATTTTAGGGGTCATTTTGATCCCATAGTATTATTAACCTCAATAGTCATAATTTCCACTCATTTTCAGTCTATTCTGAACACCTCACAATATTATTTTTAGTCCTAAAATTTGCACCGAGGTCGCTGGATGGCTAAGCTAAGCGACACAAGTGGCCGACACAAACACCTGGCCCATCTAGGAGTGGCACTGCAGTATCAGACAGGATGGCACTTCAAAAAAATTGTCCCCAAACAGCACATGATGCAAAGAAAAAAAGAAGCGCACCAAGGTCGCTGTGTGACTAAGCTAAGCGACACAAGTGGCCGACACAAACACCTGGCCCATCTAGGAGTGGCACTGCAGTGTCAGGCAGGATGGCACTTCAAAAAAATAGTCCCCAAACAGCACATGATGCAAAGAAAAATGAAAGAAAAAAAGAGATGCAAGATGGAATTGTCCTTGGGCCCTCCCACCCACCCTTATGTTGTATTACAGGACATGCACACTTTAACGAACCCATCATTTCAGCGACAGAGTCTGCCACACGACTGTGACTGAAATGACTGGTTGGTATGGGACCCCACCAAAAAAGAAGCAATCAATCTCTCCTTGCACAAACTGGCTCTACAGAGGCAAGATGGCCACCTCATCATCCTCCTCCGATTCCTCACCCCTTTCACTGTGTACATCATCCTCCTCAGATTATTAATTCGTCCCCACTGGAATCCACCATCTCAGGTCCCTGTGTACTTTCTGGAGGCAATTGCTGGTAAATGTCTCCACGGAGGAATTGATTATAATTCATTTTGATGAACATCATCTTCTCCACATTTTCTGGAAGTAACCTCGTACGCCGATTGCTGACAAGGTGAGCGGCTGCACTAAACACTCTTTCGGAGTACACACTGGAGGGTGGGCAACTTAGGTAAAATACAGCCAGTTTGTGCAAGGGCCTCCAAATTGCCTCTTTTTCCTGCCAGTATACATACGGACTGTCTGATGTGCCTACTTGGATGCGGTCACTCATATAATCCTCCACCATTCTTTCAATGGTGAGAGAATCATATGCAGTGACAGTAGACGACATGTCAGTAATCGTTGGCAGGTCCTTCAGTCCGGACCAGATGTCAGCACTCGCTCCAGACAGCCCTGCATCACCGCCAGCGGGTGGGCTCGGAATTCTTAGCCTTTTCCTCGCACCCCCAGTTGCGGGAGAATGTGAAGGAGGAGCTGTTGACGGGTCATGTTCCGCTTGACTTGACAATTTTCTCACCAGCAGGTCTTTGAACCTCTGCAGACTTGTGTCTGCCGGAAAGAGAGATACAACGTAGGTTTTAAATCTAGGATCGAGCACGGTGGCCAAAATGTAGTGCTCTGATTTCAACAGATTGACTACCCATGAATCCTGGTTAAGCGAATTAAGGGCTCCATCCACAAGTCCCACATGCCTAGCCGAATTGCTCTGTTTTAGCTCCTCCTTCAATGTCTCCAGCTTCTTCTGCAAAAGCCTGATGAGGGGAATGACCTGATTCAAGCTGGCAGTGTCTGAACCGACTTCACTTGTGGCAAGTTCAAAGGGTTGCAGAACCTTGCACAACGTTGAAATCATTCTCCACTGCGCTTGAGTCAGGTGCATTCCCCCTCCTTTGCCTATATCGTGGGCAGATGTATAGGCTTGAATGGCCTTTTGCTGCTCCTCCATCCTCTGAAGCATATAGAGGGTTGAATTCCACCTCGTTACCACCTCTTGCTTCAGATGATGGCAGGGCAGGTTCAGGACTGTTTGGTGGTGCTCCAGTCTTCGGCACGCGGTGGCTGAATGCCGAAAGTGGCCCGCAATTCTTCGGGCCACCGACAGCATCTCTTGCACGCCCCTGTAGTTTTTTAAATAATTCTGCACCACCAAATTCAATGTATGTGCAAAACATGGGACGTGCTGGAATTTGCCCAGATGTAATGCACGCACAATATTGCTGGCGTTGTCCGATGTCACAAATCCCCAGGAGAGTCCAATTGGGGTAAGCCATTCTGCGATGATGTTCCTCAGTTTCCTCAGAGGTTGTCAGCTGTGTGCCTCTTATGGAAAGCAGTGATACAAAGCGTAGCCTGCCTAGGAACGAGTTGGCGTTTGCGAGATGCTGCTACTGGTGCCGCCGCTGCTGTTCTTGCTGCGGGAGGCAATACATCTACCCAGTGGGCTGTCACAGTCATATAGTCCTGAGTCTGCCCTGCTCCACTTGTCCACATGTCCGTGGTTAAGTGGACATTGGGTACAACTGCTTTTTTTAGGACACGGGTGACTCTTTTTCTGACGTCTGTGTACATTTTCGGTATCGCCTGCCTAGAGAAATGGAACCTAGATGGTATTTGGTACCGGGGACACAGTACCTCATTCAAGTTTCTAGTTGCCTCTGAAATAACGGTGGATACCGGAACCACGTTTCTCACCACCCAGGCTGACAAGACCTGAGCTATCCGTTTTGCAGCAGGATGACTACTGTGATATTTCATCTTCCTCGCAAAGGACTGTTGGACAGTCAATTGCTTACTGGAAGTAGTACAAGTGGTCTTCCGACTTCCCCTCTGGGATGACGATCGACTCCCAGCAGCAACAACAGCAGCGCCAGCAGCAGTAGGCGTTACACTCAAGGATGCATCGGAGGAATCCCAGGCAGGAGAGGACTCGTCAGACTTGCCAGTGACATGGCCTGCAGGACTATTGGCTTTCCTGTGTAAGGTGGAAATTGACACTGAGGGAGTTGGTAGTGTGGTTTGCAGGAGCTTGGTTACAAGAGGAAGGGATGTAGTGGTCAGTGGACTGCTTCCGCTGTCATCCAAAGTTTTTGAACTTGTCACTGACTTATGATGAATGCGCTGCAGGTGACGTATAAGGGAGGATGTTCCGAGGTGGTTAACGTCCTTACCCCTACTTATTACAGCTTGACAAAGGCAACACACGGCTTGACACCTGTTGTCCGCATTTGTGTTGAAATAATTCCACACCGAAGGTGTGATTTTTTTTGTATTTTGACCAGGCATGTCAATGGCCATATTCGTCCAACAGACAACAGGTGTCTCCCCGGGTGCCTGACTTAAACAAACCACCTCACCATCAGAATCCTCCTGGTCAATTTCCTCCCCAGCGCCAGCAACACCCATATCCTCATCCTGGTGTACTTCAACAGTGACATCTTCAATTTGACTATCAGGAACTGGACTGCGGGTGCTCCTTCCAGCACTTGCAGGGGGCGTGCAAATGGTGGAAGGCGCAAGCTCTTCCCGTCCAGTGTTGGGAAGGTCAGGCATCGCAACCGACACAATTGGACTCTCCTTGGGGATTTGTGATTTAGAAGAACGCACAGTTCTTTGCTGTGCTTTTGCCAGCTTAAGTCTTTTCATTTTTCTAGCGAGAGGATGAGTGCTTCCATCCTCATGTGAATCTGAACCACTAGCCATGAACATAGGCCAGGGCCTCAGCCGTTCCTTGCCACTCCGTGTCGTAAATGGCATATTGGCAAGTTTACGCTTCTCATCAGACGCTTTCAATTTTGATTTTTGGGTCATTTTACTGAACTTTTGTTTTTTGGATTTTACATGCTCTTTACTATGACATTGGGCATCGGCCTTGGCAGACGACGTTGATGGCATTTCATCGTCTCGGCCATGACTAGTGGCAGCAGCTTCAGCACGAGGTGGAAGTGGATCTTGATTTTTCCCTATTTTAACCTCCACATTTTTGTTCTCCATTTTTTAATGTGTGGAATTATATGCCAGTATCAATAGCAATGGCCTACTACTATATATACTGCGCACAACTGAAATGCACCACAGGTATGGATGGATAGTATACTTGACGACACAGAGGTAGGTAGAGCAGTGGCCTTCCGTACCGTACTGCTATATATACTGGTGGTCACTGTCAGCAAATCTCTGCACTGTACTCCTCCTATATAATATACTGGTGGTCCCCAGTGCCCACAATAAAGCAGTGTGAGCACAGATATATGCAGCACACTGAGCACAGATATGGAGTGTTTTTCAGGCAGACAACGTATACTGGTGGTCACTGGTCAGCAAAACTCTGCACTGTACTCCTCCTATATAATATACTGGTGGTCCCCAGTGCCCACAATAAAGCAGTGTGAGCACAGATATATGCAGCACACTGAGCACAGATATCGAGTGTTTTTCAGGCAGACAACGTATACTGGTGGTCACTGGTCAGCAAAACACTGCACTGTACTCCTCCTATATAATATACTGGTGGTCCCCAGTGCCCACAATAAAGCAGTGTGAGCACAGATATAAGCAGCACACTGAGCACAGATATGGAGTGTTTTTCAGGCAGACAACGTATACTGGTGGTCACTGTCAGCAAAACTCTGCACTGTACTCCTCCTATATAGTACAGCTGCTCCCCAGTCCCCACAATTAAGCAGTGTGAGCACAGATATATGCAGCACACTGAGCACAGATATGGAGTGTTTTTCAGGCAGACAACGTATACTGGTGGTCACTGTCAGTAAAACTCTGCACTGTACTCCTCCTATATAATACAGCTGCTCCCCAGTCCCCACAATTAAGGAATAAGCACAAATATTTTTGCATCAAGATTAATAAACGGAGAGGACGCCAGCCACGTCCTCTTCCTAACATTTCCAATGCACGAGTGAAAATGGCGGCGACGCGCGGCTGCTTATATAGAATCCGAATCTCGCGAGAATCCGACAGCGGGATGATGACGTTCGGGCGTGCTTGGGTTAACCGGGCCATACGGGAGAATCCGAGTATGCCTCGGACCCGTGTAAAATGGGTGAAGTTCGGGGGGGTTCGGTTTCCGAGGAACCGAACCCGCTCATCACTAATGCAGACGCATTGTCGCCGCCCACTGGGGAGTGTATTTTCGCTCTGCAGAAGTGCGAACGTTTGTGCAGCAGAGCGCCTACAAAATAATTTTGTGCAAAACAAGACCAGCCCTGTAGTTACTTACAGTATACTGCGCGTTGATTCTAACGACAGAGGGACGGCTTTTGACGTCACACACCCGCCCATCGTTCACCCAGCCGCGTCTGCGTTTTCCCTGACACGCTTGTGTTTTTTTCTAAGCACTCCCTGAAAACGGTCCTGCATTCGGCCGTGTGACTAAAAGCTTCGCTAGTACCTGTGCAAAACCACAATGCTCTTTGCACCTGTACGTCGCACATGCGCATTGCGGTGCATACGCATGCGCAGATTAGCCATTTTTTTACACTGATTGCTACGCAGCGAACAACGGCAGCTAGCGATCAACTCGGAATGACCCCCCATGGGCACTGCAGGTGGGGCAGATATAGCATGTGCAGAGAGAGTTAGATTTGGGTGGGGTGTGTTCAAACTGAAATCTAAATTGCAGTGTAAAAAATACAGCAGCCAGTATTTACCCTGCACAGAAACAAAATAACCCACCCAAATCTAACTCTCTGCACGTTATATCTGCCCCACCTGCAGTGCACATGGGGGGTCATTCCGAGTTGTTCGCTCGGTAAATTTCTTCGCATCGCAGCGTTTTTCCGCTTAGTGCGCATGCGCAATGTTCGCACTGCGACTGCGCCAAGTAAATTTGCTATGCAGTTAGGAATTTTACTCACGGCTTTTTCATCGTTCTGGTGATCGTAATGTGATTGACAGGAAGTGGGTGTTTCTGGGCGGAAACAGGCCGTTTTATGGGAGTGTGTGAAAAAACGCTACCGTTTCTGGGAAAAACGCGGGAGTGGCCGGAGAAACGGAGGAGTGTCTGGGCGAACGCTGGGTGTGTTTGTGACGTCAAACCAGGAACGACAAGCACTGAACTGATCGCAGATGCCGAGTAAGTCTCGAGTTACTCAGAAACTGCACAGAGATGTCTTATCGCAATATTGCGAATCTTTCGTTCGCAATTTTAAGATGCTAAGATTCACTCCCAGTAGGCGGCGGCTTAGCGTGTGCAAAGCTGCTAAAAGCAGCTTGCGAGCGAACAACTCGGAGTGAGGGCCATGGTTTTGCCCAACTGCTAACAAATTTGATGCTGCGATCAACTCTGAATTACCCCCATAGAACAACTGCACATGCATAACATTTGCATTGCGCACACACTAGGGGTAACAATGACAGAAGTTGCGTACCGATCATAAATTGCAATGTAGCCGCTGTTTGACTGACAGGAAGCCGGCGTTTCTTGGCGGAAACCTGCCATTTACTGGGGTGTGTCTGAAAAAACACAGGTGTGCCCAGGTATTTTTTGGGGAGGGTCTCTGACGTCAGCGCAGACCACGTCCAGGCCATCTCAGTCACAGATTGCTCACAGCCTCAGACCTACTCACATTTGCTCAGACAGCAAAAAATCTTCGATGTTCCGGAAATTGCATGTGCATCTGCGAGTGGATAGCAATCTGCGATGCATTCGCAAATTTGCAGGTGGTGTTTTTTTTCTTTCTGTCAGGGCAGCGCCTTGCTACTCGCAGACAACTGCAATTTCACTGATTAGCGATCCATGCTGATTTAGGCCCTCTGTGTATAGCAGCCGGCAGATGTTGGTCACTCCCGTATCAATGACACAATCAGAAAACTTGTGTAACATTTTCTTTTCTGAACTTTTTGATTTCTAGATAACAGATTTCAAACATGCATATAAATATCATACTATTAACAAGATAATATTAATGTGATCTACTGTAAGAAGGTACCGGAATATGCCATATACAATATAAATTATATATTAACAAGGTAGACCATGTAACACACAGTTACATTGATAATTATTTAATAGCAGACATTTGTTTAGTTCAGCATGATATTTAATTAAACCTACACCCACATATAAAACATTATCATGGATGGAAGAGGCTACTGTAGAGTTTGTGGTGTACATCTTAACACCGCTGTATCCAATTACAGTACATATAACCAGTGGCACTGCAGCACACACCGCACCATGCAGGTGGGGGAGCGTGAATGCACATTTGAACATACATGCAGTGAGGTATGTAACATATGTGCTGGCTGCAGGTCTCCAGGAATCGGCAGTACTGCATGGGTTCATAGTTCATACAGCTGTTGCAGACAGACTTGGACTGGCCCACAGGGGTACAGGGGAAACCACCGGTGGGCCCCACTGCCTGGAGGCCCACCTCCTGCTCTAAGGATCAGGTTCTAGACTGTGCACTTAAATTATACATTATACATATGTTACCTTATACTGGACTATGGTGTATTTTCTACAGTGCATTGCTGGTATTAATCTGTTATTAATCTGGTACATTATCATGCATGCAACAGTTGAATTTACTGTACATATTTATGAAGGGGCCCAGACATTGCACTCTCTAATGGTTAGTCAAACCAATGAGGTGGCAGGCCACACCTCCTCAGCAGACTGGCCACAGCCCTAAACATGGGCCCCTACCACTGCATTCTCCCCATGGGCCCTACGTGCCCCAGTCCGACACTGGTTGCAGAACCCGGGACTTAGCATTCAGCATAACACCACTCAACTCTCCTGCTATTCCCACACCCAGGCTCCCATTGGCTAGTTTTCACAAGAGTCTCGGGGCGGGCTTTGAAGGATAGTAGAGCCAGGGCCAGATTAACAATAGGGCGGATGGAGCTCCAGCTCCAGGCCCCCACATAAAAATGGGCCCATCATCATGGCAATATGATGATGACCAGCCATCAGCTGGCCACATAGTTGCCCATAAATTATAATTATTAAGATTATATTTCTATTTTTCTAACAAAATTATGCAAATGTTATATTTTTACATAATTAGGGAGACATTGGGCTGATATTGTAGGGGGTATACATGCCCATTTTGGTCTGGCCACACCCACACAGCACTTGGCACACCTCCCCGATTCTCAAAATAGGCCCTTGAATATTTTCAGCCCCAGGGCCATGTGGTCTCTAATCAGGCCCTGAGTAGAGCTGAATGCAGCATCCCGGGTTCAGCGGTGTCTGTAAGACACGCAGCGCTGCCGATTCCCGGAGACCTGCAGCCAGCACATATGTTACATACATCCCTTCATGTATGTTCATAAGTGCTACACTGCTCCCCACTGCATGATGTAGTGTGAGCTGCAGCCGCCACTGCATCTAACCAACTAGTGCTCTGGGTTATGATTGAGTTGGATGAAACACGTCCTGGCATTTGGTGTGAACCCACCTAAAGCAGAGGACTGTGTGTGTGGCATGTTGCCTGCCTTATCCTAGTGGCAGAATAGTGTAGCCAGACTGTAGGATGTGCAGTTAGCAACAGCCCAATGCCAGACTACTACAGGGGCCAATTTCCATAACCACGAGAAGGGTGAGTTATTCTACAAACTTGTCTCTATATACAGTATGTTTCCACACTGTATATTTGATAAGTGATTATCTAGTGAATTGGTTGTGACTGTTTTGTATAGGGTATAATAAATCTGTTTTATTTTTTTATATATGCAATCTATTTTTTCTGCTCTACACAAATACCCAGAAGCTTGGCTCCTAACCCATCATAGGCTCCTGCTAAGGTGCCTCCATGACAAATCTGAGACGGTTACTAGTGACAACTTGATTTCCGAATAGTCCTATCCCTGTTTATTGTCAACAAATTCTCACAGGATAATATTTTCAATTGGATTAAGGGCCTCATGGGCCTGGGGCTGAAAATGTTCAAGGGCCTATTATGAGAAGCAGAGGGGGTGTGACCAGTGCGGTGTGGGCATGGCGAATGCCACATAGATCCCGTACACTATCAGCCCCAATGTCTCCCTAAATATGCAAAAGTATAAAAATCACATAATTTTGTGTGGAAAATAGAAATAAAATTGAATGCCTATGATTTATGGCCGACCGTGTGGCTAGCTGGGTGGCTGGTGATCATCATGCTGTCATGGTGATGGGCCTGTTTTATGTAGAGGCCTAGACTCTGGCGAATTTCGCATTAGGCACATGAGGCACGTACCTGGGTGCAGCACTTGTTTGGGGGTGGCAGTTGGATGCTTGTGTTGGTACTGTCAGCCAAAAAGTACCAGTAACTGCAAAATATTTTGACTATACTGTACCATATGCCATCTTGAATGGAGTGTAAACAGGTAGGACATGCACAGACTGCAGGTTGGGTATGCGTGACCGACAGTCAGGAGACCGCCAGTCGAGATGGCCGGCGAGGGGGCGAGCGTAACAAGCCCCTTTGAGGGCTCGGGGATGAGCAGTTTTATTCCCACTCTATGGGTGTCGTAGATAATAGTACAGATGTGCGCCGGCCCCAAAGATTTGGATTCATCGGGGGGATTTGGATTTGCCAAACAGCCGTGATGGGATTTGGAATTGGATTTTTTTCCAAAATTGACAAAAACCACCAAGATCACATAATTTTTGCGGTTTTTTTTTTTTTGCCCCTAGCGTAGTATTAATCTCAATAACATTAATTTCCAGTCATTTGCAGACAATTTTGACCACCTTAATGCTCACAATATTTTCAGACACTTTAGGTCAAAGTCTGCAGCAAGCTGGCTGGTTACTTAATACTAGGCAACAGAGCAGCGGCACAAACAGACGGCAGTTTGTAGCATATCTATGAAACACTGCCACACAGCAGTGGGATAAATGAACGGTGGTGCAAGATGGAATTATCCTTGAGCCCTCCCACCCACCTATGTTGGATATTAAACAGGACATGCACACTTTAACAAACCAATCATTTCAGGGACAAGGGCTGCCACACTTGTGGCTGAAATAATTGGTTTGTTTGGGCCCCCCAAAAAACAAGCTACCAATTTCCTTAAAGCAACAGCTCTACAGTGTCTACAAGATGTCATCGCCACTGCCATCCTCATCAGTGTGTACATCCTCCTCATCATCATACAATATTAATTCCTCCCTGCTGGAATCCCCCATTACAGATGTCTCTGTATTTCGATGTAATTGCTGGGACAGGTTTTCCGAGTGGAATTTCCAGTTCATTTTGATGAACAGAATCTTTTTCACATTTTGAATAAGTAGCCTCCTATGCCGTTCACTCACAAGGTTCCCAGCTGTGCTGAAAACTCTCTCTGAGTACACAATGGAGGGTGAGCAGCCTAAATAATACAAAGCCAGTTTGTACACGCGCCTCCATATTGACTTTCTTTTCCTTCCAGTATGCCAAGGGACTCTGTGACATGCCTACTTTTACAGTGTTGGGAAAGTAATCCTCCACCATTCTTTGGACGGTGACCATATCAGTTGGCGTTACGGTAGGTGTCACTACTGGGAAATTCATCTAGACCCGACCAGATGTCAAAATGGTCTTTGGACTGCTCTGCATTCCCACTAGGTCTTTTGGGGGAAAAAAAATTTTCCTGGCTGTTTCGGAAGAAATTGAAGGAAGAGACATCACTTCAGCTGCCAACTTGCTCACCAGGAGCTCTTACATCTCTTAAGATCTGTATCATTTGGAAAGAAAGACTTGAACCTAGGCTCAAGCATGGTTGCCAAAATGTAGTGATCTGATTTTAAAATATTGTAAACCCTTGTATCCTCGCTTTGTAAAAAAAAAAAAAGGGCTTGATCTACAAGTCTGGCATATTTTGCAGATTCACCTCATTTTATCTTTTCCTTCAATTTCTCCAGTTGTTTTTCCAAAAGCCTAATTAGGGGAACCACCCAGCTTAAGCTAGCAGTGTCAGAACTGACTCCATAGGTGGCTACTTCGAAGGGTTTGAGCACCTTGCACAAAACAGAAAGTAATTTCCATTGTGCTGGGCTGAGGTACATACCACCCCCTCCTCTCCCAAAGTCAATGCTTGTTGTATAGCTATGAATGGCTTTCTACTGCTCCTCCATTCGCTGAAGCATATGATGAAGGGTGGAGTTCCACCTTGTCACCACCTCTTGCTTCAGTTGATGGAAGGGCAGATTCAACTCTTCTTGCAGCTGCTGCAATCGCCTGCATGCTGTTGTGGAATGCCGAAAATGCCCCGAAATCTTTCGGGTCACAGACAGCATCTCTTGCACGCCCCTGTTATTTTTGAAAAAACGCTGAACCATCAGGTTTATGGTGTGAGCAAAACAGGGGATGTGTTGGAATTCACTCAGCTGTAATGCTTTCATGATATTATTGGCATTATCCGAAATTACAAATCCTGAGAAAAGTCCAAGTGGGTTAAGCCTTGTCGCTTTCACATCCCTTAGTTTCTCTAAGTGGTTGTCAGAAGTATGTCTCTTAGTAAAGCCAGTGATACACAGAGTAGCCTGCCTTTGAATGAGTTGGCGATGTTTGCTAGATAGTACTGCTGCTGCTAAAGGTGATTCAACCACCCAGTAGACTGTCATAATCTTTAGTTTGCCCACTCCCGCTTGTCCACATATCTGTGGTTAGGTGGACATTGTCAGGATTCTGATTTTGTCGGTTTCCGGAGGGGGCACTAGTGGGTCAGTGTTGGAATGACGTATGAAACGTGGAGGCTGCATAAAAAGTCCTGCGCATATGCATTGATGTTTATTAAACACAAGGTCACAGAGTAATGATATAGCAATGGATGATAACTTAGAACTGGCAGTAACAGAGATGAAATAATAAGCAGTAACTGAATCCAAAGTTAATAATCAAAAGTCTCTGGCAACAAATATATATTGAAGATAACCTGATGACTGAAAGCAAATGGTTTAAAGTAAAACAAAGTCTCTGGTAACATAAACGTAGAATAATTTGGTAACTGGTTGCAAATGGTTTTAAGCAGAATAAAGTCTGATAACAAACGTAGAAAAACTTGGTAATTGGATGTGAATGGATTTGTAAACAAAACTCTGGTATTACTTGGAAAGAAGAACACAGTCTCTGTATAAGAACTTGAGTTATATAACTACACAAGACCCAGGCAGGAGACAGTCCCAATGCAGCAAGCTTGCACAAGATGGTATGTATTAACGAGGTGCACAGGTTAGGCAATGAAACAAACACCTGAGGAAAGTCTCTTACTGCTGATGAGCTGTGGCAGGCTGTGGCTGGAGTCTGAAGCAAACAGGAGAAATGCAGACTGATGAATGGAACGAAATAATGAGAGGAACCACTCGAGACAGGAACACGGGGAACCACTGGAGAACTAGAAACACCAAATGTGACTCGTTGTCCAAGGCAATGAGACTGAGCCAGGAACTGGAGTTTATACCCCTTGGTCTGTGATGATTGGATGTTGCATCTCTGTGAGAACACACCCTCCTGGTTTGGGTGTTCAGATCAGCTGTGAGTTAGCTGGAGCTAATGATTCATCAGGAGAGTAATTCTGTAATGCACTGCTGATTGCTGGCTGGGCTCAGTAGTGCACCGGGAGTAATTGCTGTTAACTAGAAGCACTGTGTACTCCAGGCTGCTGACTGAAACCAGTAGTTTACCAAATGATAGTACTGGTTGGGTGGAGCACAGTGAGCTGTAGGCTGCAGGAGACTGGAACGGAACTGCTGGGACCTGTAGTTCCACAGGTCCAATTCACAGGGGATACTCTGAAGACAGAGGACACCTGTTCATAGGAAGTGATGCAATGGAGAATGCAGATTCCTGACAGTACCCCCCCCCCCTTTTATGGGTGGGCATTGAACACCCAAACTGGAACTTGGAGGATCCTTGAAAAAGAACTTACACAAAATACACAAAAGCAGAGGTCCTCAAAAGTCTTCCCAACTTTCCTCTTCAGAAGAAAGACTTCTCGTCAGAACAAAGTAGACCATTCATGGTCATTTGAGACAGAATTTACTTCCTGGGAAAAGGCATAACTAGGAAGGATAGAACCTCCCATAATGTAATTTGAGTCGTCATCAACAAACTCACTTTCAGAGTCAGAGTCCAGGTCTAGTGTGGTCATGGGAACCTTTTGTTTAGGAACAACAGTATCTGAGACAACCTGTGCACCAGTGAATTTGAAGCTATATGAGACACCAGGACTAGGGTTAATGGCAGCATAGCCAACACTTACGTCAACAGATGGTAGACTTTGAACTGGTTTTGAAGCTCTCCAATTCTTGAAATCTCAGATGCGTTGATTCAATAATACCTGATTATGCTTGGAAAGAGTTGGGTCAAGAAACTGAGAACTTGAAGACTGGTCAGAATACTGAGCAGATGCTGAACCGGGGAGTCAATACTTTCATAAGTGTTGCTGTAAAATGGAGACACGGAAGCATATGGAACTTTCAAATCCAAAGTCTGAGATCCCTGTTTTGACTTTGCGAGGTTTCCTTCCTTCGCAGCTTGAAAATCTTTGATAGCTTGGTCTAATGTAGCCTGATTTTGCACAGACAGATGTTGGAGAGGATTTAGCAGTAGGCAGACTGTTGACAAATTGGCCAGAATGCCTAGATGACTTTGAATGCACTAACTTTGGAGCAAACTCCTGATTTATTGCTTCGAGGAAAGTGGGAAGATCATTTAGTAGCGGATCTTTAGACTCAATGAGATGATTCGCCCAATCCAGTGCTTTACCTTTGAAGAACAGGAGGAAATATCTGATTGCATTGACTGGAGTAATACTCACTGAAGATCCTGAGTTAGTAAAAGAGAGATATTGGCTCGCTAAGGCACGGAACCGAGCACAGTCACCATCAAAGTAGATTGGAGCTTGTGTATTGATAAAGATGGAAACCATCTTTGTTCATAGACTCCATATTGCTAAGCTGTTTATAATTGTTTATCAGATCAGAGTTGATATTGGAAAGAACTGCAAGGCGTTGCACTTTGAGTGAACTATATTGAAACCTTCTTATGATCTATTTTTATTACTTTTCTGAGTAAAATATAAATGTCAGCAGCTAGACATATAGGCTTCACAGGTGTCCAGTAGTTTGCGGTATGAGAGGTGTGAAAACATAACTAGACATAGCATGTCTCACTGTTAGCAAAATTCCCCTAACTAACCCATTTAAAAGCACATACAGTATAAAAAATATAGGCGTTGGCAAATATATTACGTATAAGATAAGAGTTTTATTAGCCAATAGGATTAAGCTTCGTGTCAGGAATCGACGACACCATATGTTAATTTGTTTCCTTTATAATGTACTGCTTGTAGGAAATAAAGCTCTCTCTGCTCTATTACTTTCCACTTTATACACGTGTGGCTAGTTATTACAAAGGTTATTTTGTTGACTGGTCACTGGCTGCAGCTGTGTATGAACCTGATGCTGACTGACTGAATGCATGCTTGAACTTGGTTAAGCAAAGGGTGCCCTTTCCTGGGTTCAGAAATTTTATTTACATTATATTTGTAATCCAGGAGAATCACCCTTATTCTCTGAACCGTGGGAAGAGGGGTTTATCATTTTTGTACCAATAGGTTGTCATTTTATTCTTAAAGTAAGAAATATTGGAAAGGATTGGTCAGATATACTGTCTGAATTGGAAGGTTCAGAACAATATATTGTACATAATATAAAAGTCTAAGTTGTACTCACAGTAGAATATCATTGCATCTGACTTGTGTACCTTGTTAGTACCATAAAACCACGTCCTGTCGCTTTAAAAATTATAGCGTACAGAGTTAAGAAAAAAAAATCAGAAACGGAAGCCGTTTAAAATTTCTTTTTTTTTCTCTCTCTTCCGTGAGCTGTAACCACAGACTGCTGCAAGCAATGAATGCAAGTTAAATGTCCTGTCAGGATTGTGTCTGCATAGAAATCATACACAAGTTAGGGGAGGGACATCCATTTGTTTTAAAAGCAGTAGTGTACTCTGCAGAAGAAGGGGTTTGGGAAAATAGAGAAAACCCAGATGATGTGTTCATATTGATGGGATGTCATTTAATTCCAAAGGATAGTGACATAGGTAAAAATTGGTTACAAATCACCTCTGTTTCAGGCAATTTTCCTCACAGTTATATCTCTGAGGATCCGTTAGATCCAGGCTACTGATATTTCCCGGATTTTGAATTCTTACTGGCCATAAGAATGGGAAATACAAATACTTATCCTTCGGATGAAGCACCTCGGAGTGCCATGGACATTATGAAGAATGTACATGGTGAGCAATGCTTGAAGGGTATGAGACGATTGTTTCAATGGGCAAAAGTGACTACTAATGGCACTCTAGACCCGGATAGGTTGAAACAAATTAGAGTAACCTATGGGAGATATGTGAAGGATAATAATCTGGAACAGAGTCTTGATTTGTGGATTAAAACAGGTAAATTACTTCAGTATAAGAAAACGTTAGAAGAGTTAGGACAAACTCAAAAACAAATGGCTCTAATTAATATGGATGATTTTAAAGATGCAGACATATCTGGACAGGAAACAATGATACATAGAGGTCCCAAGAAAACCAAAGGGTATCCTTACTGGGCATGTCCAAATTGTGGACATTGTAACCCACCAGATAACACAATATGTCCAGTTTGTCAGACACCCTGGTCTTACAAATGTAAACCCTGTAAAAGACCAAATGTTAGGAAATCTGTTAAATCTAAAAAGTGAATCAGTGAATGGTTGCCATTACTTAAAAATAACAAACCTACAAAATATACTTGGAGATGCGGATGCCCTAAACTTATACATTGGCATCTGCACCTCCAGCATATACTGAACCCGAGGGACCAGTCCTCTATGGATTGTATCCGGTATGTACACAAGATTCAATCACACCTGCTGTAGCAGCTGCGGATGGTAACGCAGCGCAGGCAGAGCGGCGCAAAACCACAACATGGTACAAGCCATAAACAAATTCAGAACTGTTAACATAACAGTTACAGAACTCCCTGATGTTAAACAACAATTTATGAAGTTCATTAAACATGTAAAAAAATAAAAAATAATTTAAACCTAAAAATAGAATCCAAAAAGGGTTATGAGTTTTCTGGATCCTGCTTAGTGATGGACAATTGGACTCAGGTGGCATGGAAATGCAAACATAAAACCAGCTGGTGGTAATCTATTCTTTACTCCTTTTTGCCTTCCCATGTGGGCTGGTCTGGTCCGTCATTAGGTAAAACTGGGGTCCAAAAGTCTCAGTTTCAGGCTGCTTTTGTCTCTGAAACTGCATGCTTATCAAATTGTGTAAAGAAATTATTCATAAATTGTAATCAGTGTGTTTGCACTTTTCTGTCATTTTGTGCCACAGAATAGCAAAATATATAGTCTGTAAATTACATTGATAAATATGTATTGAATCAGTGGCTACAAATGACTTGTAGACTTCAATGGAAGTGTGTAATATAATGTATTATGTAAGTTCTAATGGTTTATCATTAAACTCCACCTAACCCCTGTTCGGAGTTGGGAGAGTGCTGGCTCACTCTCAGTGTTTTATTTGTGTGTGTAAAATAGTATTATCTTAATATAAAGTTTTGGATAAGTATAATAAAATGTGTTGTGGCCAAATAAATATTGCCCGAGCCAATAGCAAAGGGCTGTCATAAGACTACAAATATGACATGTATTTGCATTAAAAAAAAATAATCTCCACAGTAAAATTAATATCTCTGTGTCTAAAACAGTAACAGTTCATAGGTAAATAATTTGGAACATGTTACAGATGTTAAAAAATATTTTCTTTAATGTACAGCTCGTTACTGCTCCAGTTACAGTGTGTAATGAAATGCCAGAGAATCAGGAAGTGTTTGGGAAACTAATACAAGGGGTGGGGCCAAGTAATGAGGTAAACTAGGTATGAGAAGTGGGCAGAACTGTAGTTATAGTCCATACCCCTAAGATCTGCCCTCATGATACAATTACATTTACAGGGTATAAAATCAAGATTGTAACTGTAAACTGTAACAATGCATAAATTATACCTCTGAAAGATGTTAGGTGAACATACATTAACATTGCATCACTGTTGATGCTTGGCTTATAACAGTAAAGGAGGGAGGTTTATTTTAGAAATCTCTATGACGCACCTTACAACAGCTTAAGTCATTTCTAGAATTAATCACATATTGTACAAAATACATTCCAAGGGCATCACAGAAAACTAAGTTTTATATGATGCCATCAAAAGAACCACAAGTGTAAGGTATTTTTAAATAGAACCCAAATGTCAACCCTTATTGCTATTCATATATTAAAAAAAAAATGTAGGGTACATAGAAATAAGTTATAATATGCACAAAACAAAGTACACTGCATTTCTGCTTATAGTAAGCATATCACTACAAAAAGGAGGAAAATTATTTCAAAAGTTAAACCTCCTCAAACATGTAAACAACTTATATCCTTTTAGGACTAATCACTTATTGCAGAGAGTGGATTGTAGGCGCATCACAGAAACTACTAGTGTTATATGATGCCCTAAAGGGACAAAATGCACAAGGTGCATTACTGATGACACAAGAACAGCTAGATGCTTTTTGTCAGCTAAAAACAGACATAATATCAGCACCAGCATTAGGACTTCCTGATTATGCAAGGCCTTTCAATTTGTTTTGTTGTGAAATTTCAGGCCATGCGCAAGGAATATTAACGCAGGTACATTGTAACAAACAGCGACCCCTAGCATATTACTCAGTACAGTTAGACCCAGTCATATGGGCAGCACCAACCTGTGTCAAGTCAGTAGCAGCAGCAGCGTTACTGTTAGACAAGGCTGCTGATATTGTTCTGGGTCATTCCTTAACTGTACAGGTGCCTCACTCAGTGACTAAAATTCTTAACCAAGCGCAGACTAAACATTTATCTGCTGCTAGACTAACCAAATATGAAGTAGCATTGCTTACACCATCCAATGTCACTATCAAACGTTGTACTTCTTTGAACCCAGCTACATTATTGCCGCTGGTTTCAAAAGAGGGGAATGGTGCGAGTGATGATGAAATGACAGGCACAGAAAACCAATCAAATTTTTCAGTTTCTACACATGATCAAGAACATGATTGTATAGAGTTAATGAATCTTGAAACCGCAAGTACACCAGAAATACAGGAACATCCTCTACTAAATGCAGATTTACATTTATTTGTGGATGGCTCCAGGTACTATGTGGATGGGGAACCGCATACAGGTTTTGCAGTTACCACAGAAACAGACATCTTAATACAGGAACCCTTGCCATCAGGTAGTTCAGCTCAGGAGGCAGAACTTAGGGCACTGATAGCAGCCTGTATTTATGCTAAAGGTCAAACAGTTAACGTTTATACAGACTCAAGGTACTGCTTTGGTATTGCCCATGACTATGCAGTTATCTGGAAGAGCAGAGATTTTATAGGTTCTTCAGGAAAACCAATAAAACATGCAGACTGTATTAGGGCATTATTTGCTGCCTTTCAATGGCCAAAGAAATTAGCAGTCATAAAGGTCAAAGCGCACACTAAAGAGGATACTGCAGAGGTCAGAGGAAACGCTCTAGCTGATCAGGCTGCAAAATCTGCAGCAATCCAGCCTCTGCCAAACACTCAGGTGATGTTAACTGTCACATCAGAGTCATTAGACTTACAGTTATTGTGCAAATTACAAGCACAGGCCTTAGGCAAGGAGAAAAAGGATTGGGAAAAATTAGGTGGGCGAATACATGGTGACAGATGGATGGTGGAAAACTGTATCTGTTTACCACGCTCACTTTACCCTGTCTTAGCACAAATATTGCATTAAAAAACTCACCAATCAAGAGATGCAATGGTGAGGATTCTGAACCAGCATTGGGTGGCACCAGGTTTCACACAAGCAGCACAGGCTTATGTTGCAGGGTGTGTAGCTTGTGCTTTACATAACCCAGGAAAGGTTGTAAAGGTACCAGCAAAAAGTACCCCACAAACTTGCTACCCCTTTCAGAGATTACAAATAGACTTTATCCAGTTACCTAAATGTTCTGGGTATGAAAATGTACTTGTGTGCAAAGACCTATTCTCAAATTGGGTTGAAGCTTGGCCTTGTAGAGCAGCAAACGCCAAAACAGTTGCAAAGAAGTTAATGCAAAAAGTAATATGTAGATATGGAGTACCTTAAGTTATTGAAAGCAACAGAGGTACCCATTTCACAGGAAAAGTATTAGGCAAAATTCTGTCAAATTTAGGTGTTACTCAGGCCTTTTACACTCCCTATAGGCAAAGTAGTAAACATGTAGAAAAACTTATTATCTTAAAACTAAAGCTATAAAAATAAGTTACAGAAACAGGCAAAACATGACTAGAAGGTTTACCCATTGCTTTGTTCTCACAAATACTTCAAGTGAAAAGCATGGGTTAATACCATATGAAATCTTATTTTGGTATTGTTGCTAGGACAGTATGCTATTTTCCACAGCAACTGCAACATGAACATGGTGACTTAGCTTATTATGGAATGTATATACAACAGCAACTAACCAAATTGCATGGCAAAGTTTTTGATTCTATTCCAGATGCCAACTGTTCCCAAGACTCACATAAACTAAAGCAAGGTGATTGGGTGGTCACTAAGAAAGAGAAAGTCTCTTGAACCCAGATTCAAAGGACCGTTTTAAGTTCTGTTGACTACCGCCACTTCAGTCAAGTTGAGTGAAAGAGACTCGTAAATAGACGCATCTCATTGCAAGAAAGAGACAAAGGAAGTATTATCCAATCACGATACATAATCAAAATATACAAATACAATTTAATAGGCCCCAGGCCATATAAGGGTCTGGGGCATGTATAATGTGTTACTCAGTTCTTCTTGTTAGCATGGTTATTCTTATATAAACAGTAATGATTGATCCTTACTTATATGAGGAGTCAAGTGATAGTGCAATAATCAGTAACTATGCCAAAAATAACAGAACAAAAAGGAATATATATACACAACTAACTACCCTTACTCCACCTGAAATGTCTACACATAGGATGTCAACAATTACCCAGGTAAAGACAAATAGGCATAAAAGATGCTAGTCATTAAATGTAAAACAGGACCAATATAAACAGTTGTCACCAATTGTTTACTGTATCTGCAGGCTAGTATGTCACTTTGCAGACCATGTATGGAGTAAAATGTTATACTTATTTAATAAATTATACTAGCCCAGAAGATATTATTGATGAAAAGATGAATGCAGTAATACAGTTGAAAAATCAGTTCGCTACTAATCATAATTATACCAGTGTATTTCCAAATTCTTTCTTTTCTTGGTTTTATAAACACTATACAACCAATTGCTTTTCAGGAATATTATCTATTGTTGCTAAGGGACTTGTTTGCTATTAATTGCAAATTTTAAGGCTTATTATGTGGATACTGACACTAAAATGTTTTGCTACCTAAGGCATTGCTGAAACTGCTAAACTGCAACCAATTTATATGAAACTTATTGGAGGAGCTATAATATACAATTCCACATTCTTCTACTGTGAAACCTGCCATACCAAATACACAGAAGCTTCCAGCTGTCCCTACTGTTATGATGACGTAATCTAATGAACTTTGCTGTCACAATATTGAGTCAAAAAAAACTTTTAAGGACTATTGAGCAAGGACTATGGACATTATGATGATTCCATCTTCAGAAGATACCTCTGATTTATGAACTCTTATAATAATTTAGAAATTAGGGATAAGAGAATAGGGAACATTGATTCTGCAAAAGTATAGGGGTGTTGAATGGATTAGCCCATGTCTCGAGTGCCCTTAAGGCACACTTGATGTGAAAGTAGGTGTCCTTATAGACTCAATGGCCAGGTAAAGGAAGGGTAGAATAGAGGTAAAAATTGTAAACAAAGAGGGGAAATTGATAAAGATGGAAACCATCTTTGTTCATAGACTCCATATTGCTAAGCTGTTTATAATTGTTTATCAGATCAGAGTTGATATTGGAAAGATCTGCAAGGCGTTGCACTTTGAGTGAACTATATTGAAACCTTCTTATGATCTATTTTTATTACTTTTCTGAGTAAAATATAAATGTCAGCAGCTAGACATATAGGCTTCACAGGTGTCCAGTAGTTTGCAGTATGAGAGGTGTGAAAACATAACTAGACATAGCATGTCTCACTGTTAGCAAAATTCCCCTAACTAACCCATTTAAAAGCACATACAGTATAAAAAATATAGGCGTTGGAAAATATATTACGTATAAGATAAGAGTTTTATTAGCCAATAGGATTAAGCTTCGTGTCAGGAATCGATGACACCATATGTTAATTTGTATCCTTTATAATGTACTGCTTGTAGGAAATAAAGCTCTCTCTGCTCTATTACTTTCCACTTTATACACGTGTGGCTAGTTATTACAAAGGTTATTTTGTTGACTGGTCACTGGCTGCAGCTGTGTATGAACCCGATGCTGACTGACTGAATGCGTGCTTGAACTTGGTTAAGCAAAGGGTGCCCTTTCCTGGGTTCACCTTTATCAGTATCAAGTGGACACTTGGTAGTAGAGGACTGGAATAAGCATTCAGAAGCAGGAGTACAATCAACTTGAAATGCTCTAGGGTGGAGAGAGGATGTCATCTCCAGGATTGACTGATGGGAATTCTCAGCTGAGGTTGACTGAACACTAGAAGCTTTATCTTGGGGTGCGATGCTTAGAGCCTCCATCTGGGTTGAAGCAACTGCAATATCTGCAAGAACTGTGGACTCTGGACATATTGACTGGAGTTCCTTTCTTGAAATACTGGAGAGAACCACACCAGGTTTGGAGGAACTGGAATCGGCAGGTACTTATGGCGACTTTGGACAGACGAGTGGAACCGGGATTTGTCCAGGACTACTTGAATTGACTTGAACTGAAGGAGGCTGATCTGGACAGACGGATGGGACCAGATTGGGTCCAGAAAAGCTTTAACCGGCTGGAACCGGAGGAGTCTTTGGACTGACGGATAGGACCGAATTTGATCTGAAGATGCTGGAATCAGCTGGAACCGAAGGAGGCTGATCCGGACAGACGGATGGGACCGGATTGGGTCCGGAAAAGCTTGAACCGGCTGGAACTGGAAGAGCCTTCGGACTGACGGATAGGACCAGCTTTGATCCGAAGATGTTGGAATCGGCTGGAACTGAAGGAGGTAGCTCATCGTTGGAAACGGAGCTACTCGGGCTGGCTGGCACCAGTGGAGTCTTTGGACTGATGGCTGGAACCGGGTTAGGTCCATTGATACTTGACTCTTTATAGACAGAATCCGGATATTCAGACGATCCATCTTGGAGCTGTAAAGAGCTGGTAGCACTCTCTGAAGTTGACAAAAAGTTTGTGTCTGTATCTGTGTCTTTAAGAATTCTAGTTGTGTCTTTAAGATTTCCTCCTGGGATCTTGGCCCTGGATACCTCTCTTGAGGCTGAAACTCCAACGACCCCTCCTGGGGTTAATAGATCAGACACACTTCTTTGAGTTGCATGCCCGGATGCCACTTCTGGAATCTGAACATCAGACACCCCTTCTGGGGACACAACATCAGATGCCCCACCTGGGGCTGTAGAAACCGAAACTACTTTAGTTATGGGTAACAGACAGTCTCATTTGATTTCCGAACATGGAATTGGGCCTATTTGTCACAGGACTCCAATCATAGACTCTTTGGACACTCTTGTCCGGGGTAGAGGGAATTGAAACTGTAGATGATGCCCTGGAAGGTTTGCAAGTGAAAACTCTGATGTTGGGACCTGTCACCAACTTTTGAGTTGCGGAAAGAACAATCCTTAATGAGATGACTAGAACTCCCACAGTAAAAGCAGAGGTAAAGCTGCTTGCGATGCCGGCGTTCAGCTTCCGTGAGTTTGGAGCGCGGGTAGCTCTGGAATCTACCCTCTCTCTGCATAGGAGAATAGACTTTAGTTTTAAGGAAGCTTGACACGGAAGTCGCACTAGTCTCAATAAATTCAGCAGAACTCTTCACTGTGTTTAAAGCACCACTTAGGATTTCTGACATTATTGGAATGATTTTTGATAGAAGACTTTGAAGTTGTTCTAATAGATGATAAAGAGTGCTTATTGGTTCTGATTTCACAGAAGACAACAGAGGAGTCCTGAAACTTTCAAAAGAGGGAGTCGCTCTCTCAAGAGAATTAGTTGTGAAGGGAGTGCCATAGGACTGACTTGAGCAAGGTCCATCCACAGGAATGGATTGTACAGGAGAAATTGGAATGACTGGAGCAGGAGTGACTTGAACAGGAACCGGAGGAACAACAGAACTTGGAAGGTATTGCTGCAAGGTATCCAAGCAGGTAGACATTCCCTGTAGAAAGTGAAACAGGATCACTTGCTGTTGTGCAGCCTCGTAGCCATTGAGTCATGATACCAAACTCTGGAGTGACCCTGACCCCACACTCTGACCACCTTCTGGGTCCATGGGCCTCGGACAAACTGTCAGGATTCTGATTTTGTCTGTTCCCAGAGGGGGCACTTGTGGGTCAGTGTTGGAATGACGTATGAAACGTGGAGGCTGCATAAAAAGTCCTGCGCATATGCACTAATGTTTATTAAACACAAGGTCACAGAGTAATGATATAGCAATGGATGATAACTTAGAACTGGCAGTAACAGATGAAATAATAAGCAGTAACTGAATCCAAGGTAATAATCAAAAGTCTCTGGCAACACAAATATATATTGAAGATAACTTGATGACTGAATGCAAATGGTTTAGAGTAAAACAAAGTCTCTGGTAACATAAACGTAGAATAGTTTGGTAACTGGTTGCAAATGGTTTTAAGCAGAATAAAGTCTCTGATAACAAACATAGAATAACTTGGTAATTGGATGCGAATGGATTTGTAAACAGAACTCCGGTATTAAATACCTCCCAACATGACCCTCTCCAGGAGGGACAGAATGTTCTGCTCCTGGACTTCCCTCTTAATGTATGATTGCCATCACCTGTGGTGTAACACCTTTCTTATACATTAACCGGTTCAAAACAGGTTCTGGCAATCATACATTAAGAGAAAAGTCCAGAAGCAGAGCATTCTGTCCCTCCTGGAGAGGGTCATGTTGGGAGGTATGGTGCTACTTGGAAAGAACACAGTCTCTGTTTATAACTCGAGGTCTTATAACTACACAAGACCCAGGCAGGAGACAGTCCCAATGCAGCAAGCTTGCACAAGATGGTATGTATTATAACGAGGTGCACAGGTTAGGCAATGAAACAAACACCTGAGGAAAGTCTCTTACTGCTGATGAGCTGTGGCTGGAGTCTGAAGCAAACAGGAGAAATGCAGAATGATGAATGGAATGAAATGATGAGAGGAACCACTGGAGACAGGACCATGGGGAACCACTGGAGACCTTGACACACCAAATGTGACTCATTGTCCGAGGCAATGAGACTGAGCCAGGAACTGGAGTTTATACTAGAGATGTGCACCGGAAATTTTTTGGGTTTTGGTTTTGGGTTCGGTTCCGTGGCCGTGTTTTGGGTTCGAACGCGTTTTGGCAAAACCTTACCGAATTTTTTTTGTCGGATTCGGGTGTGTTTTGGATTCTGGTGTTTTTTTCAAAAAACCCTAAAAAACAGCTTAAATCATAGAATTTGGGGGTCATTTTGATCCCAAAGTATTATTAACCTCAATAACCATAATTTCCACTCATTTTCAGTCTATTCTGAACACCTCACACCTCACAATATTATTTTTAGTCCTAAAATTTGCACCGATGTCGCTGGATGACTAAGCTCAGTGACCCAAGTGGCCGACACAAACACCTGGCCCATCTAGGAGTGGCACTGCAGTGTCACGCAGGATGGCCCTTCCAAAAACACTCCCCAAACAGCACATGACGCAAAGAAAAAAAGAGGCGCAATGAGGTAGCTGTGTGACTAAGATAAGTGACCCTAGTGGCCGACACAAACACCTGGCCCATCTAGGAGTGGCACTGCAGTGTCACGCAGGATGGCCCTTCCAAAAAATACTCCCCAAACAGCACATGACGCAAAGAAGAAAAAAAAGAGGTGCAATGAGGTAGCTGTGTGACTAAGATAAGCGACCCTAGTGGCCGACACAAACACCTGGCCCATCTAGGAGTGGCACTGCAGTGTCACGCAGGATGGCCCTTCCAAAAAACACTCCCCAAACAGCACATGACGCAAAGAAAAATGAAAGAAAAAAGAGGTGCAAGATGGAATTGTCCTTGGGCCCTCCCACCCACCCTTATGTTGTATAAACAGGACATGCACACTTTAACCAACCCATCATTTCAGTGACAGGGTCTGCCACACGACTGTGACTGAAATGACGGGTTGGTTTGGAACCCCACCAAAAAAGAAGCAATTAATCTCTCCTTGCACAAACTGGCTCTACAGAGGCAAGATGTCCACCTCATCATCATCCTCCGATTCATCACCGTGTACATCCCCCTCCTCACAGATTATCAATTTGTCCCCACTGGAATCCACCATCACAGCTCCCTGTGTACTTTGTGGAGGCAATTGCTGCTGGTGAATGTCTCCATGGAGGAATTGATTATAATTAATTTTAATGAACATCATCTTCTCCACATTTTCTGGAAGTAACCTCGTACGCCAATTGCTGACAAGGTGAGCGGCGGCACTAAACACTCTTTCGGAGTACACACTTGTGGGAGGGCAACTTAGGTAGAATAAAGCCAGTTTGTGCAAGGGCCTCCAAATTGCCTCTTTTTCCTGCCAGTATACGTACGGACTGTCTGACGTGCCTACTTGGATGCGGTCACTCATATAATCCTCCACCATTCTTTCAATGGTGAGAGAATCATATGCAGTGACAGTAGACGACATGTCCGTAATCGTTGTGAGGTCCTTCAGTCCGGACCAGATGTCAGCATCAGCAGTCGCTCCAGACTGCCCTGCATCACCGCCAGCGGGTGGGCTCGGAATTCTGAGCCTTTTCCTCGCACCCCCAGTTGCGGGAGAATGTGAAGGAGAGATGTTGACAGGTCGCGTTCCGCTTGACTTGACAATTTTCTCACCAGCAGTTCTTTGAACCCCTGCAGACTTATGTCTGCCGGAAAGAGAGATCCAAGGTAGGTTTTAAATCTAGGATCGAGCACGGTGGCCAAAATGTAGTGCTCTGATTTCAACAGATTGACCACCCGTGAATCCTTGTTAAGCGAATTAAGGGCTCCATCCACAAGTCCCACATGCCTAGCGGAATCGCTCAGTGTTAGCTCCTCCTTCAATGTCTCCAGCTTCTTCTGCAAAAGCCTGATGAGGGGAATGACCTGACTCAGGCTGGCAGTGTCTGAACTGACTTCACGTGTGGCAAGTTCAAAAGGTTGCAGAACCTTGCACAACGTTGAAATCATTCTCCACTGCGCTTGAGACAGGTGCATTCCACCTCCTATATCGTGGTCAGTTGCATAGGCTTGAATGGCCTTTTGCTGCTCCTCCAACCTCTGAAGCATATAGAGGGTTGAATTCCACCTCGTTACCACTTCTTGCTTCAGATGATGGCAGGGCAGGTTCAGGCGTTTTTGGTGTTGCTCCAGTCTTTTGTACGTGGTGCCTGTACGCCGAAAGTGTCCCGCAATTCTTCTGGCCACCGACAGCATCTCTTTCACGCCCCTCTCGTTTTTTAAATAATTCTGCACCACCAAATTCAAGGTATGTGCAAAACATGGGACGTGCTGGAATTTGCCCAGATTTAATGCACGCACAATATTGCTGGCGTTGTCCGATGCCACAAATCCACAGGAGAGTCCAATTCGGGTAAGCCATTCTGCGATGATCTTCCTCAGTTGCCGTAAGAGGTTTTCAGCTGTGTGCGTATTCTGGAAAGCGGTGATACAAAGCGTAGCCTGCCTAGGAAAGAGTTGGCGTTTGCGAGATGCTGCTACTGGTGCCGCCGCTGCTGTTCTTGCGGCGGGAGTCAATACATCTACCCAGTGGGCTGTCACAGTCATATAGTCCTGAGTCTGCCCTGCTCCACTTGTCCACATGTCCGTGGTTAAGTGGACATTGGGTACAACTGCATTTTTTAGGACACTGGTGAGTCTTTTTCTGAGGTCTGTGTACATTTTCGGTATCGCCTGCCTAGAGAAATGGAACCTAGATGGTATTTGGTACCGGGGACACAGTACCTCAAACAAGTCTATAGTTGGCTCTGCAGTAATGATGGATACCGGAACCACGTTTCTCACTGCCCAGGATGCCAAGGCCTCAGTTATCCGCTTTGCAGCAGGATGACTGCTGTGATATTTCATCTTCCTCGCAAAGGACTGTTGGACAGTCAATTGCTTGGTGGAAGTAGTAAAAGTCGTCTTATGACTTCCCCTCTGGGATGACCATCGACTCCCAGCAGCAACAACAGCAGTGCCAGCAGCAGTAGGCGTTACACGCAAGGATGCATCGGAGGAATCCCAGGCAGGAGAGGACTCGTCAGAATTGCCAGTGACATGGCCTGCAGGACTATTGGCATTCCTGGGGAAGGAGGAAATTGACACTGAGGGAGTTGGTGGGGTGGTTTGCGTGAGCTTGGTTACAAGAGGAAGGGATTTACTGGTCAGTGGACTGCTTCCGCTGTCGCCCAAAGTTTTTGAACTTGTCACTGACTTATGATGAATGCGCTGCAGGTGACGTATAAGGGAGGATGTTCCGAGGTGGTTAACGTCCTTACCCCTACTTATTACAGCTTGACAAAGGCAACACACGGCTTGACACCAGTTGTCCGCATTTCTGTTGAAATACTTCCACACCGAAGAGCTGATTTTTTGGGTATTTTCACCAGGCATGTCAATGGCCATATTCCTCCCACGGACAACAGGTGTCTCCCCGGGTGCCTGACTTAAACAAACCACCTCACCATCAGAATCCTCCTTGTCAATTTCCTCCCCAGCGCCAGCAACACCCATATCCTCCTCATCCTGGTGTACTTCAACACTGACATCTTCAATCTGACTATCAGGAACTGGACTGCGGGTGCTCCTTCCAGCACTTGCAGGGGGCGTGCAAATGGTGGAAGGCGCATGCTCTTCACGTCCAGTGTTGGGAAGGTCAGGCATCGCAACCGACACAATTGGACTCTCCTTGTGGATTTGTGATTTTGAAGAACGCACAGTTCTTTGCTGTGCTTTTGCCAGCTTAAGTCTTTTCATTTTTCTAGCGAGAGGCTGAGTGCTTCCATCCTCATGTGAAGCTGAACCACTAGCCATGAACATAGGCCAGGGCCTCAGCCGTTCCTTGCCACTCCGTGTGGTAAATGGCATATTGGCAAGTTTACGCTTCTCCTCCGACGATTTTATTTTAGATTTTTGAGTCCTTTTTTTACTGATATTTTGTGTTTTGGATCTTACATGCTCTGTACTATGACATTGGGCATCGGCCTTGGCAGACGACGTTGATGGAATTTCATTGTCTCGGCCATGACTAGTGGCAGCAGCTTCAGCACGAGGTGGAAGTGGATCTTGATCTTTCCCTATTTTTGGAACCTCAACATTTTTGTTCTCCATATTTTAATAGGCACAACTAAAAGGCACCTCAGGTAAACAATGGAGATGGATGGATACTAGTATACTTATGGATGACGAGTGACTGACGACACAGAGGTAGCTACAGCCGTGGACTACCGTACTGCGTCAGCTAGTATAGAGATGATAATGATATAAAATATATATATATATCACTACTGCAGGTATATATAATATAATGACGGACCTGCTGGACACTGTCTGCAGACTCCTAAACTACTAGTATGAAGAAGATAGAAAAAAAAACCACACCACAGGTAGGTATACAATTATGGACGAGCACTGACGACACAGAGGTAGCTACAGCCGTGGACTACCGTACTGCATCTGCTTGTATAGAGATGATAATGATATAAAAAATATATATATATCACTACTGCAGGTATATATAATATAATGACGGACCTGCTGGACACTGTCAGCAGACTCCTAAACTACTAGTATGAAGAAGATAGAAAAAAAACCCCCACCACAGGTAGGTATACAATTATGGACGAGCACTGACGACACAGAGGTAGCTACAGCCGTGGACAACAGTACTGCATCTGCTAGTATAGAGATGATAATGATATAAAAAATATATATATATCACTACTGCAGGTATATATAATATAATGACGGACCTGCTGGACACTGTCAGCAGACTCCTAAACTACTAGTATGAAGAAGATAGAAAAAAAAACCCACCACAGGTAGGTATACAATTATGGACGAGCACTGACGACACAGAGGTAGCTACAGCCGTGGACTACCGTACTGTGTCTGCTAGTATAGAGATGATAATGATATAAAAAAATATATATATCACTACTGCAGGTATATATAATATAATGACGGACCTGCTGGACACTGTCAGCAGACTCCTAAACTACTAGTATGAAGAAGATAGAAAAAAAAACCCACCACAGGTAGGTATACAATTATGGACGAGCACTGACGACACAGAGGTAGCTACAGCCGTGGACTACCGTACTGCGTCTGCTAGTATAGAGATGATAATGATATAAAAAATATATATATATCACTACTGCAGGTATATATAATATAATGACGGACCTGCTGGACACTGTCAGCAGACTCCTAAACTACTAGTATGAAGAAGATAGAAAAAAAAACCCCACCACAGGTAGGTATACAATTATGGATGAGCACTGACGACACAGAGGTAGCTACAGCCGTGGACTACTGTACTGCGTCTGCTAGTATAGAGATGATAATGATATAAAAAATATATATATATCACTACTGCAGGTATATATAATATAATGACGGACCTGCTGGACACTGTCAGCAGACTCCTAAACTACTAGTATGAAGAAGATAGAAAAAAAAAACCACCACAGGTAGGTATACAATTATGGACGAGCACTGACGACACAGAGGTAGCTACAGCCGTGGACTACCGTACTGCGTCTGCTAGTATAGAGATGATAATGATATAAAAAATATATATATATATCACTACTGCAGGTATATATAATATAATGACGGACCTGCTGGACACTGTCAGCAGAGTCCTAAACTACTAGTATGAAGAAGATAGAAAAAAAAAACCCACCACAGGTAGGTATACAATTATGGACGAGCACTGACGACACAGAGGTAGCTACAGCCGTGGACTACCGTACTGCGTCTGCTAGTATAGAGATGATAATGATATAAAAAATATATATATATCACTACTGCAGGTATATATAATATAATGACGGACCTGCTGGACACTGTCAGCAGACTCCTAAACTACTAGTATGAAGAAGATAGAAAAATAAACCCCACCACAGGTAGGTATACAATTATGGACGAGCACTGACGACACAGAGGTAGCCACAGCCGTGGACTACCGTACTGCGTCTGCTAATATAGAGATGATAAAGATGATAGAGATGAACAAAAAAAATATAACACTACTGCAGGTAAATATTTATATAATATAATGAATGACGGACCTGCTGGACACTGTCAGCAGAATGCGTTTATAGAATAAAAAAAAAAAAACATCACAGGAGTGTTTAACTTTTTCAGGCAGACAATATACTGGTGGTCACTGGTCAGTCACACTGGCAGCAAAAGTGTGCACTGTACTCCTGCTATAACTGCACCCCAGTCTCCCCCACAATTCAGCTGTGTGAGCAGTGAGCACTCAGCACAGTCAGATATACATAGATGATATTATCATGCAGCACACTGAGGTTGAGCACAGATATGGTATGTGACTGTGTATCATTTTTTTTCAGGCAGAGAACGGATTATATTAAATAATAAATAAAACTGGTGGTGGTCACTAGTAACTATCAGCAAAACTCTGCACTCTGAGTACTCCTAATGCTCCCCAAAATTACTAAGTTAGTAGTAAATCAACTCAAGTGTCTCTATCTATTCTAACGGAGAGGACGCCAGCCACGTCCTCTCCCTATCAATCTCAATGCACGTGTGAAAATGGCGGCGACGCGCGGCTCCTTATATAGAATCCGAGTCTCGCGATAGAATACGAGCCTCGCGTGAATCCGACAGCGGGATGATGACGTTCGGGGCGCGCTCGGGTTAACCGAGCAAGGCGGGAAGATCCGAGTCTGCCTCGGACCCGTGTAAAAAGGCTGAAGTTCGGGGGGGTTCGGATTCCGAGGAACCGAACCCGCTCATCTCTAGTTTATATACCCCTTGGTCTGTGATGATTGGATGTTGCATCTCTGTGAGAACACACCCTGCTGGGTTGGGTGTACAGATCAGCTGTGAGTTAGCTGGAGCTAATGATTCATCAGGAGAGTAATTCTGTAATGCACTGCTGATTGCTGGCTGGGCTCAGTAGTGCACTGGGAGTAATTGCTGTTAACTAGAAGCACTGTGTACTCCAGGCTGCTGACTGAAAGTAACCAGTAGTTTACCAAATGATAGTACTGGTTGGGTGGAGCACAGTGAGCTGTAGGCTGCAGGAGACTGGAGACTGGAACGGAACTGCTGGGACCTGCAGTTCCACAGGTCCAATTCACAGGGGATACTCTGAAGACAGAGGACTGAAGCCAGGGGACGCCTGTTCATAGGAAGTGATGCGATGGAGAATGCAGATTCCTGACAGTCATTGGCTACAATGGCATTTTTTAGGCCGTGAATGAGGTTTTTCTTAACGTCCTGGTACAGCAGAGGAATGGCCTTTCTGGTGAAATGGAACCGAGATATAATTTGGTACCATGGACACGCGGCCTCCATTAACTGCGTAAAGCCCACTGAATTGATGGCAGATATTGGATGCAGATCTGTTACTATCCAAGCAGTCATGGCGTTAGTGATACGCTGTGTGACTGGGTGAGAACTGACATACTTGTTTCTCCTTGCCAAGCATTGCTGAACAGTCAATTCTTTTGGGAAATACTACTAGTACTAGCAGTTTTCTTGGTCCACTTCTGGGATAATGAACTACCCCCAGCAGCAGCAGAACCAGCATCAGCAGGGGTGTGGTATGTTAGATAGAACAGACTTAGGTCGACAGTGTCTAGGTCGACCACTATTGGTGAACAGTAAGTAGGACGACATGGTTTCTAGGTCGACAGGGACTCTAGGTCGACATGTATTAGGTTGACATGAAAAAAGGTCGACATGAGTTTTTGAAAAAACGTTGGTGTCGTTTTCTTTGTAGACTGACTGGGAACCCCAATTAGTGCACCGTGTCCCCTCACATGGCGAGTGAAACTTCGGGCAAGGTGCCTCGCTCCACTCGCCATGCTTTGAGCAAGGTGCCTCGCTCCACTACCGCTGCGCTCGACACAGGTTACCGTTCTCAATTGTAGTCCACATGGATCGAAAAGTAAGAAAAAGGTCACAAAATGAAAAAAAAAAATTGAAAAACTAATGTCGACCTTTTGTCATGTCGGCCTAGTACATGTCAACCTAGAGTCCCTGTAGACCTAGAAACCATGTCGACCTACTTACTGTCGACCAATAGTGGTCGACCTAGACAGTGTCGACCTAGAGACCGGATCCCCATCAGCAGGCCTTGCGCTTAAGGATTCTTCTGCGGAATCCTGGAGAGGGGAGGATTCACCTAGTATTAACAAATTGGTTTTACGACCACCTCTGGTCAAAGCTGAGGATATTGGGGTTCAGGATGTAGGTGTTGGTGGTGGAGATCGCAGGTGCTGGGTTCTAGTAGAGAGAAGGGAAACATTTGCTGCTGGACTGCTTGTTATTTTCTTAGCACCAGCTTCTGACACCCTACACCTGCCATGAGCTCGCTGCAGATGACTTAATAGGGTGGAGGTTCCTAAAAGCTTAACGTCCCTACCTCTACTTATTTTGTTTCCAGAAAGGCTACAGATGGCTTGGCAAGTGTTGTCAGGATTCGGGTGAAAATAATTCCACACATAGGAGATGGCTTTGTTGGTCCGATGCCCAGGCATGACAATGGCTGTCTTATCATGGCCAACAGATGCTTCCACTTGTGCCTGACTTATACACACAACATCCTCATTCTCATCCTCAAGATCCTCATTAGTGCCATCGTCTGCTACACAAATACCCCCCTCATCCTCTTGTATCTCCACGGTGGCATCTTCAACAGCTAGGCCACCAGCTTACCTTTACTTATGCTGCTCATCTCCACACATACAGAGGGAGTAGTAACATTGGAAGGCAGCTTCTCTGAGAGTTTAGGCTCACACATAGTATTTGGGGACGCAATTGGACTCTCCACAGGGATTTTTGACATTTTTGTTTCTGAAAATCGCACAGTTTGTTATGCTGCCTTAGTGGTTTTAAGTTTTTTTTACACCTCTAAAGTTTGAGTGACAAGGACTTTTATTGTCACGAGAGGCAGAAGATGCCTCACTAACAGTTGCAGAATCATTAGTCATAAATATAGGCCAAGCCCTGAGTCTTTCCTTGCCACTGCGTGATGTGAATGGCATGTTGGCAATTTTAAGTTTTTCTGCATGAACCAACTTTCTTTTTCTTACTGCTTGAGGTCTTTTTTTCTTTACCAGTTGTGTAAACTCTCTATGCCCTTGAGCATTAGCTTTAGTACTAGATAACATTAAATCGGCATCATGACTGGTGGAAGTAGCTGGAGCGCTAGTATTTGGTGATTGTTATGCATTTTGAATTCACAGATCACAATCCACAAATCAGGGGTGCAGTGCACACTGCACACAACAAACAATGGGGGTAATACTAATTACAAGCTGATCGCAGCAGGAATTTTTTTAGCAGTTGGGCAAAACCATGTGCACTGCAGGGGGGGGTAGATATAACATGTGCAGAGAGAGTTAGATTTGTGCGTGCTATTTTATTTCTGTGCAGGGTAAATACTGGCTGCTTTATCTTTACACTGAAAATTAGACTGCAGATTGAACACACCACACCCAAATCTAACTCTCTCTGCACATGTTAAATCTGCCTCCCCTGCAGTGCACATGGGTGGTCATTCCGAGTTGTTCACTCGCAAGCTGCTTTTAGCAGCATTGCACACGCTAAGCCGCCGCCTACTGGGAGTGAATCTTAGCTTATCAAAATTGCGAACGAAAGATTAGCAGAATTGCGAATAGACAGTTCTTAGCAGTTTCTGAGTAGCTCCAGACTTACTCGGCATCTGCGATCAGTTCAGTCAGGCCCGGCGCTACCCGCTCAGCGAAGGGATGCAGTGCAGGTAGGCGCTGGGACGGATAGGCGCTCCCCCTGCTCTGCATTCCTTCCCTGCTGCGCCGTCCTGTCCCCCCTGCTGCTGGTGCAGCTGCCAGTGCTGTGTCTGTCACCGTATGACAGGCACTGGCAGCGGGCACCTGCAGCATGAAAAGCCTCCTCCCTCCCCTCACCTGTGCTGTGTGACAGCGCCGAGTACGGGACAGAAGGGGGCGGAGCTACACGGGATGGAAGGGGCGTGGCTAAACGTGTCAGAAGGGGCGGGGCTACACGGACCAGGCTGCTCATGTACAGAGGGAGACTGGCTTAGGTAAGTGGAGGGTGAGAGAGAAGTGTGTGTGTGTGTGTGTGTGTATATGGTGGGTGTGTATGTGTGTGTATATGTGTGAATTGTGTGTGTGTGTGTGTGTGTGTGTGTGTGTGTGTGTGTGTGTGTGTGTGTGTGTGAGGTATGTCTGTGCGCGCGCTTTATGGACGCTGCTACTGGGGGGGCATTACGTATAACGACGCTACTAATGGGGGGGGGGCATTACATGTAAGAACGCTACTACTACTGGGGGGGTCATTACGTATAAGGACGCTACTGCTACTGCGGGGGGCATTACGTGTAAGGACGCTACTACTACTGGGGGGGGCATTACATGTAAGAACGCTACTATTACTGGGGGGGGGCATTACGTATAAGGACGCTACTACTACTGGGGGGGGGGTATTACGTATAAGGACGATACTACTACTGGGGTGCACTACGTATAAGTACGCTACTACTACTGGGGGGCATTACGTGTAAGGACAATACTACTACTGGGGGTGGGGGCATTACGTATAAGGACGATACTACTACTGGGGGGGCATTACGTATAAGGACGCTACTACTACTGGGGGGGGCATTACGTATAAGGACGCTATTACTACAGGGGGGGCATTACGTGTAGCAACGCTACTACTGGGTGGGCCATTACGTGTAAGGACGCTACTACTACTGGGGCTGGGGGCATTACGTATAAGGACGATACTACTACTGGGGTACACTACGTATAAGGACGCTACTACTACTGGGGGGGGCATTACGTATAAGGACGATACTACTACTGGGGTGCACTACGTATAAGGACGCTACTACTACTGGGGGGGGCATTACGTATAAGGACGATACTACTACTTGGGGGCATTATGCATAAGGACGCTACTATTACTGGGAGGGCATTACGTATAACAATGCTACTACTGGGGGAGGGCATTACGTATAAGGATGCTACTAGTGCGCAGAGCATTATGTATAAGGACGGTACCACTACTGGGGGCGCATTACGTATAAGAACGCTACTACTACTGGGAGGGCATTACGTATAAGGACGCTACTACTACTGGGGGTGCACTACGTATAAGGATGCTACTACTACTGGGGGGCATTACGTATAAGGACGCTACTACTTCTAGGGGGGAATTACGTATAAGGACGCTTCTACTACTGGGGGTGCACTATGTATAAGGACGCTACTACTACTGGGGGGTATTACGTATAAGGACGCGTCTACTACTGGGGGTGCACTACATATAAGGACGCTACTACTACTGGGGGCATTATGTATAAGGATGCTACTACTACTGGGGGGGCATTATGTATAAGGACGCTACTACTACGGGGGGGGGCATTATGTATAAGGATGCTACTACTACTGGGGGGGATTATGTGTAAGGATGCTACTACTACTGGTGGGGCATTATGTATAAGGACACTACTACTACTGGGGGGCATTATGTATAAGGATGCTACTACTACTGGGGGGCATTATGTATAAGGATGCTACTACTACTGGGGGGGCATTATGTATAAGGACACTACTACTACTGGTGGGGCATTATGTATAAGGACACTACTACTACTGGGGGGCATTATGTATAAGGATGCTACTATTACTGGGGTGCATTACATATAAGGACGCTACTACTACGGGTGGGGCATTACGTATAAGATTAATAAGATTGTGCTACATTGTGGCGTAATTTTAAATGGGGGTACTATTGTGTGGCCATGCCCCTTACTTGTGAGACCACACCCCTTTTCCCGGCGCGCGCCAAAGGAATATGGGAGGGCGCAAATTTATAGTTTGCAGGGGGGCGCCGAACACCCTAGCACCGGCCCTGAGTTCAGTGCTTGTCGTTCCTGGTTTGACGTCACAAACACACCCAGCGTTCGCCCAGACACTAGAGATGAGCGGGTTCGGTTTCTCTGAATCCGAACCCGCCAGAACTTCATGTTTTTTTTCACGGGTCCGAGCGACTCGGATCTTCCCGCCTTGCTCGGTTAACCCGAGCGCGCCCGAACGTCATCATGACGCTGTCGGATTCTCGCGAGGCTCGGATTCTATCGCGAGACTCGGATTCTATATAAGGAGCCGCGCGTCGCCGCCATTTTCACACGTGCATTGAGATTGATAGGGAGAGGACGTGGCTGGCGTCCTCTCCGTTTAGAATAGATTAGAGAGACACTTGATTTACTAATTTTGGGGAGCATTAGGAGTACTCAGTAGTGTACAGTGCAGAGTTTTGCTGATAGTGACCAGTGACCACCAGTTTTATTTATAATCCGTTCTCTGCCTGAAAAAAGCGATACACAGCACACAGTGACTCAGTCACATACCATATCTGTGTGCACTGCTCAGGCTCAGGCCAGTGTGCTGCATCATCTATTATCTATATATAATATTATATATATCTGTCTGACTGCTCAGCTCACACAGCTTATAATTGTGGGGGAGACTGGGGAGCACTACTGCAGTGCCAGTTATAGGTTATAGCAGGAGCCAGGAGTACATAATATATTATATAGTGAGTGACCACCAGACACACAGTGCAGTTTATTTAATATATCCGTTCTCTGCCTGAAAAAAGCGATACACACAGTGACTCAGTCAGTCACATACCATATCTGTGTGCACTGCTCAGGCTCAGGCCAGTGTGCTGCATCATCTATATATATTATATATCTGTCTGACTGCTCAGCTCACACAGCTTATAATTGTGGGGGAGACTGGGGAGCACTACTGCAGTGCCAGTTATAGGTTATAGCAGGAGCCAGGAGTACATAATATTATATTAAAATTAAACAGTGCACACTTTTGCTGCAGGAGTGCCACTGCCAGTGTGACTAGTGACCAGTGACCTGACCACCAGTATATATAATATTAGTAGTATACTATCTCTTTATCAACCAGTCTATATTAGCAGCAGACACAGTACAGTGCGGTAGTTCACGGCTGTGGCTACCTCTGTGTCGGCACTCGGCAGCCCGTCCATAATTGTATATACCACCTAACCGTGGTTTTTTTTTCTTTCTTTATACATACATACTAGTTACGAGTATACTATCTCTTTATCAACCAGTCTATATATTAGCAGCAGACACAGTACAGTGCGGTAGTTCACGGCTGTGGCTACCTCTGTGTCGGCACTCGGCAGCCCGTCCATAATTGTATATACCACCTAACCGTGGTTTTTTTTTCTTTCTTTATACATACATACTAGTTACGAGTATACTATCTCTTTATCAACCAGTCTATATATTAGCAGCAGACACAGTACAGTGCGGTAGTTCACGGCTGTGGCTACCTCAGTTTCGGCACTCGGCAGCCCGTCCATAATTGTATATACCACCTAACCGTGTTTTTTTTTTCTTTCTTTATACATACATACTAGTTACGAGTATACTATCTCTTTATCAACCAGTCTATATATTAGCAGCAGACACAGTACAGTGCGGTAGTTCACGGCTGTGGCTACCTCTGTGTCGGCACTCGGCAGCCCGTCCATAATTGTATATACCACCTAACCGTGGTTTTTTTTTCTTTCTTTATACATACATACTAGTTACGAGTATACTATCTCTTTATCAACCAGTCTATATATTAGCAGCAGACACAGTACAGTGCGGTAGTTCACGGCTGTGGCTACCTCTGTGTCGGCACTCGGCAGCCCGTCCATAATTGTATATACCACCTAACCGTGGTTTTTTTTTTCTTTCTTTATACATACATACTAGTTACGAGTATACTATCTCTTTATCAACCAGTCTATATATTAGCAGCAGACACAGTACAGTGCGGTAGTTCACGGCTGTGGCTACCTCTGTGTCGGCACTCGGCAGCCCGTCCATAATTGTATATACCACCTAACCGTGGTTTTTTTTTCTTTCTTTATACATACATACTAGTTACGAGTATACTATCTCTTTATCAACCAGTCTATATATTAGCAGCAGACACAGTACAGTGCGGTAGTTCACGGCTGTGGCTACCTCTGTGTCGGCACTCCGCAGCCCGTCCATAATTGTATATACCACCTAACCGTGGTTTTTTTTTCTTTCTTTATACATACATACTAGTTACGAGTATACTATCTCTTTATCAACCAGTCTATATTAGCAGCAGACACAGTACAGTGCGGTAGTTCACGGCTGTGGCTACCTCTGTGTCGGCACTCGGCAGCCCGTCCATAATTGTATATACCACCTAACCGTGGTTTTTTTTTCTTTCTTTATACATACATACTAGTTACGAGTATACTATCTCTTTATCAACCAGTCTATATATTAGCAGCAGACACAGTACAGTGCGGTAGTTCACGGCTGTGGCTACCTCTGTGTCGGCACTCGGCAGCCCGTCCATAATTGTATATACCACCTAACCGTGGTTTTTTTTTCTTTCTTTATACATACATACTAGTTACGAGTATACTATCTCTTTATCAACCAGTCTATATATTAGCAGCAGACACAGTACAGTGCGGTAGTTCACGGCTGTGGCTACCTCTGTGTCGGCACTCGGCAGCCCGTCCATAATTGTATATACCACCTAACCGTGGTTTTTTTTTCTTTCTTTATACATACATACTAGTTACGAGTATACTATCTCTTTATCAACCAGTCTATATATTAGCAGCAGACACAGTACAGTGCGGTAGTTCACGGCTGTGGCTACCTCTGTGTCGGCACTCGGCAGCCCGTCCATAATTGTATATACCACCTAACCGTGGTTTTTTTTTCTTTCTTTATACATACATACTAGTTACGAGTATACTATCTCTTTATCAACCAGTCTATATATTAGCAGCAGACACAGTACAGTGCGGTAGTTCACGGCTGTGGCTACCTCTGTGTCGGCACTCGGCAGCCCGTCCATAATTGTATATACCACCTAACCGTGGTTTTTTTTTCTTTCTTTATACATACATACTAGTTACGAGTATACTATCTCTTTATCAACCAGTCTATATATTAGCAGCAGACACAGTACAGTGCGGTAGTTCACGGCTGTGGCTACCTCTGTGTCGGCACTCGGCAGCCCGTCCATAATTGTATACTAGTATCCAATCCATCCATCTCCATTGTTTACCTGAGGTGCCTTTTAGTTGTGCCTATTAAAATATGGAGAACAAAAATGTTGAGGTTCCAAAATTAGGGAAAGATCAAGATCCACTTCCACCTCGTGCTGAAGCTGCTGCCACTAGTCATGGCCGAGACGATGAAATGCCAGCAACGTCGTCTGCCAAGGCCGATGCCCAATGGCATAGTACAGAGCATGTCAAAACCAAAACACCAAATATCAGTAAAAAAAGGACTCCAAAACCTAAAATAAAATTGTCGGAGGAGAAGCGTAAACTTGCCAATATGCCATTTACCACACGGAGTGGCAAGGAACGGCTGAGGCCCTGGCCTATGTTCATGGCTAGTGGTTCAGCTTCACATGAGGATTGAAGCACTCAGCCTCTCGCTAGAAAACTGAAAAGACTCAAGCTGGCAAAAGCACCGCAAAGAACTGTGCGTTCTTTGAAATCCCAAATCCACAAGGAGAGTCCAATTGTGTCGGTTGCGATGCCTGACCTTCCCAACACTGGACGTGAAGAGCATGCGCCTTCCACCATTTGCACGCCCCCTGCAAGTGCTGGAAGGAGCACCCGCAGTCCAGTTCCTGATAGTCAGATTGAAGATGTCAGTGTTGAAGTACACCAGGATGAGGAGGATATGGGTGTTGCTGGCGCTGGGGAGGAAATTGACCAGGAGGATTCTGATGGTGAGGTGGTTTGTTTAAGTCAGGCACCCGGGGAGACACCTGTTGTCCGTGGGAGGAATATGGCCGTTGACATGCCAGGTGAAAATACCAAAAAAATCAGCTCTTCGGTGTGGAGGTATTTCACCAGAAATGCGGACAACAGGTGTCAAGCCGTGTGTTCCCTTTGTCAAGCTGTAATAAGTAGGGGTAAGGACGTTAACCACCTCGGAACATCCTCCCTTATACGTCACCTGCAGCGCATTCATAATAAGTCAGTGACAAGTTCAAAAACTTTGGGTGACAGCGGAAGCAGTCCACTGACCAGTAAATCCCTTCCTCTTGTAACCAAGCTCACGCAAACCACCCCACCAACTCCCTCAGTGTCAATTTCCTCCTTCCCCAGGAATGCCAATAGTCCTGCAGGCCATGTCACTGGCAATTCTGACGAGTCCTCTCCTGCCTGGGATTCCTCCGATGCATCCTTGCGTGTAACGCCTACTGCTGCTGGCGCTGCTGTTGTTGCCGCTGGGAGTCGATGGTCATCCCAGAGGGGAAGTCGTAAGCCCACTTGTACTACTTCCAGTAAGCAATTGACTGTTCAACAGTCCTTTGCGAGGAAGATGAAATATCACAGCAGTCATCCTACTGCAAAGCGGATAACTGAGTCCTTGACAACTATGTTGGTGTTAGACGTGCGTCCGGTATCCGCCGTTAGTTCACAGGGAACTAGACAATTTATTGAGGCAGTGTGCCCCCGTTACCAAATACCATCTAGGTTCCACTTCTCTAGGCAGGCGATACCGAGAATGTACACGGACGTCAGAAAAAGACTCACCAGTGTCCTAAAAAATGCAGTTGTACCAAATGTCCACTTAACCACGGACATGTGGACAAGTGGAGCAGGGCAGGGTCAGGACTATATGACTGTGACAGCCCACTGGGTAGATGTATGGACTCCCGCCGCAAGAACAGCAGCGGCGGCACCAGTAGCAGCATCTCGCAAACGCCAACTCTTTCCTAGGCAGGCTACGCTTTGTATCACCGCTTTCCAGAATACGCACACAGCTGAAAACCTCTTACGGCAACTGAGGAAGATCATCGCGGAATGGCTTACCCCAATTGGACTCTCCTGTGGATTTGTGGCATCGGACAACGCCAGCAATATTGTGTGTGCATTAAATATGGGCAAATTCCAGCACGTCCCATGTTTTGCACATACCTTGAATTTGGTGGTGCAGAATTTTTTAAAAAACGAGAGGGGCATGCAAGAGATGCTGTCGGTGGCCAGAAAAATTGCGGGACACTTTCGGCGTACAGGCACCACGTACAGAAGACTGGAGCACCACCAAAAACTACTGAACCTGCCCTGCCATCATCTGAAGCAAGAAGTGGTAACGAGGTGGAATTCAACCCTCTATATGCTTCAGAGGTTGGAGGAGCAGCAAAAGGCCATTCAAGCCTATACAATTGAGCACGATATAGTAGGTGGAATGCACCTGTCTCAAGTGCAGTGGAGAATGATTTCAACGTTGTGCAAGGTTCTGATGCCCTTTGAACTTGCCACACGTGAAGTCAGTTCAGACACTGCCAGCCTGAGTCAGGTCATTCCCCTCATCAGGCTTTTGCAGAAGAAGCTGGAGGCATTGAAGAAGGAGCTAAAAGGGAGCGATTCCGCTAGGCATGTGGGACTTGTGGATGCAGCCCTTAATTCGCTTAACAAGGATTCACGGGTGGTCAATCTGTTGAAATCAGAGCACTACATTTTGGCCACCGTGCTCGATCCTAGATTTAAAGCCTACCTTGGATCTCTCTTTCCGGCAGACACAGGTCTGCTGGGGTTGAAAGACCTGCTGGTGACAAAATTGTCAAGTCAAGCGGAACGCGACCTGTCAACATCTCCTCCTTCACATTCTCCCGCAACTGGGGGTGCGAGGAAAAGGCTCAGAATTCCGAGCCCACCCGCTGGCGGTGATGCAGGGCAGTCTGGAGCGACTGCTGATGCTGACATCTGGTCCGGACTGAAGGACCTGACAACGATTACGGACATGTCGTCTACTGTCACTGCATATGATTCTCTCAACATTGATAGAATGGTGGAGGATTATATGAGTGACCGCATCCAAGTAGGCACGTCACACAGTCCGTACTTATACTGGCAGGAAAAAGAGGCAATTTGGAGGCCCTTGCTCAAACTGGCTTTATTCTACCTAAGTTGCCCTCCCACAAGTGTGTACTCCGAAAGAGTGTTTAGTGCCGCCGCTCACCTTGTCAGCAATCGGCGTACGAGGTTACATCCAGAAAATGTGGAGAAGATGATGTTCATTAAAATGAATTATAATCAATTCCTCCGCGGAGACATTGACCAGCAGCAATTGCCTCCACAAAGTACACAGGGAGCTGAGATGGTGGATTCCAGTGGGGACGAATTGATAATCTGTGAGGAGGGGGATGTACACGGTGATATATCGGAGGGTGAAGATGAGGTGGACATCTTGCCTCTGTAGAGCCAGTTTGTGCAAGGAGAGATTAATTGCTTCTTTTTTGGGGGGGGTCCAAACCAACCCGTCATATCAGTCACAGTCGTGTGGCAGACCCTGTCACTGAAATGATGGGTTGGTTAAAGTGTGCATGTCCTGTTTTGTTTACACAACATAAGGGTGGGTGGGAGGGCCCAAGGACAATTCCATCTTGCACCTCTTTTTTCTTTTCTTTTTCTTTGCATCATGTGCTGATTGGGGAGGGTTTTTTGGAAGGGACATCCTGCGTGACACTGCAGTGCCACTCCTAGATGGGCCCGGTGTTTGTGTCGGCCACTAGGGTCGCTAATCTTACTCACACAGTCAGCTACCTCATTGCGCCTCTTTTTTTCTTTGCGTCATGTGCTGTTTGGGGAGGGTTTTTTGGAAGGGACATCCTGCGTGACACTGCAGTGCCACTCCTAGATGGGCCCGGTGTTTGTGTCGGCCACTAGGGTCGCTAATCTTACTCACACAGCTACCTCATTGCGCCTCTTTTTTTCTTTGCGTCATGTGCTGTTTGGGGAGGGTTTTTTGGAAGGGACATCCTGCGTGACACTGCAGTGCCACTCCTAGATGGGCCCGGTGTTTGTGTCGGCCACTAGGGTCGCTAATCTTACTCACACAGCTACCTCATTGCGCCTCTTTTTTTCTTTGCGTCATGTGCTGTTTGGGGAGGGTTTTTTGGAAGGGACATCCTGCGTGACACTGCAGTGCCACTCCTAGATGGGCCCGGTGTTTGTGTCGGCCACTAGGGTCGCTAATCTTACTCACACAGCTACCTCATTGCGCCTCTTTTTTTCTTTGCGTCATGTGCTGTTTGGGGAGGGTTTTTTGGAAGGGCCATCCTGCGTGACACTGCAGTGCCACTCCTAGATGGGCCCGGTGTTTGTGTCGGCCACTAGGGTCGCTAATCTTACTCACACAGCTACCTCATTGCGCCTCTTTTTTTCTTTGCGTCATGTGCTGTTTGGGGAGGGTTTTTTGGAAGGGCCATCCTGCGTGACACTGCAGTGCCACTCCTAGATGGGCCCGGTGTTTGTGTCGGCCACTAGGGTCGCTAATCTTACTCACACAGCTACCTCATTGCGCCTCTTTTTTTCTTTGCGTCATGTGCTGTTTGGGGAGGGTTTTTTGGAAGGGACATCCTGCGTGACACTGCAGTGCCACTCCTAGATGGGCCCGGTGTTTGTGTCGGCCACTAGGGTCGCTTATCTTACTCACACAGCGACCTCGGTGCAAATTTTAGGACTAAAAATAATATTGTGAGGTGTGAGGTATTCAGAATAGACTGAAAATGAGTGTAAATTATGTTTTTTGAGGTTAATAATACTTTGGGATCAAAATGACCCCCAAATTCTATGATTTAAGCTGTTTTTTAGTGTTTTTTGAAAAAAACACCCGAATCCAAAACACACCCGAATCCGACAAAAAAAATTCGGTGAGGTTTTGCCAAAACGCGGTCGAACCCAAAACACGGCCGCGGAACCGAACCCAAAACCAAAACACAAAACCCGAAAAATTTCAGGCGCTCATCTCTACCAGACACTCCTCCGTTTCTCCAGCCACTCCCGCGTTTTTCCCAGAAACGGCAGCGTTTTTTCGCACACACCCATAAAACGGCCAGTTTCCGCCCAGAAACACCCACTTCCTGTCAATCACACAACGATCACCAGAACGAAGAAAAAACCTCGTAATGCCATGAGTAAAATACCTAACTGCATAGCAAATTTACTTGGCGCAGTCGCACTGCGGACATTGCGCATGCGCATTAGCGACTAATCGCTCCATTGCGGAAAAAAAATAACGAGCGAACAACTCGGAATGACCCCCATGGTTTTGCCCAACTGCTAAAAAAATTCCTGCTGCGATCAACTTGGAATCACCCCCAATGTAAAGACAAGCAAACATATTTTTTTTATTTGCTTTATTTTTGGGGAGGATGCAGATTGTGCCACACTGTGTTGAGTCAGACCGCTTTAACACACGGTACTAAATACAAGTAACTATGGTGTACTAGTGTGCATTTATTTTGCACACAACAAAAAATGTAAAGAGCAAAGAATTGTTTTTATTTTTGGGGGGACGCAGCTTGTCCCACACTGTATTGAGCCAGACCGCTTTAACACACGGTACTAAATACAAGTAACTATGGTGTACTAGTGTGCATTTATTTTGCACACAACAAACAATGTAAAAATGCAAAAAAAATATATATTTTTTTATTTTTTGGGGGGATGCATTGACACAGACCCAGTGGCGTCATGACGGGGGTGCGGGGGGTGCGGCGCGCACCCAGGTGTCACCCTTCAATGGGGTGACACCAAAAAGAGCTGCACACCCCGCACCTCCATCCATCCCATACACGTCCGCACCCACACTCACTCCCAAGTAATTCACACACCCGCCTGTCCTGCTGGTGTTCACCGCCGCGGCGCCGCCAGGTCCGTACTGCCGCAATCTCTATACGGCGGCACCGCACGCTATTCTGGGAGGGAGAAAGTGAGGAGACTTGAGTCGAGTGCACAGCACCCACGTGGGGTGCGCCCGGCTCTTGGCTTTGCAGCTGGCGGCACTCTCATCCCCGCCTGCCACCGCCGGAGTACCGTAGGTCGCACACAGAAGATGAGCCCGGATCTCGTCCCTGCCGCTGAAGGAGCACTGCCGGGCGCTTGGTTCCTGTACCTGCCGCAGCTGGAGCTGGTAGGCTCTAAAATTAAATGACAATCCCCAGTATCTCCCCCTCCCACCCTGCATCCTCTCCCACCCAGCATCTCTCAATCCCCAGCATGTCCCTCTCCCACCCTGCGTTCTCTCCCACCCAGCATCTCTCAATCCCCAGCATGTCCCTCTCCCACCCTGCGTTCTCTCCCACCCAGCATCTCTCAATCCCCAGCATGTCCCTCTCCCACCCTGTGTCCTCTCCCACCCTGCGTCCTCTCCCACCCAGTCTCTCTCAATCTCCAGCATGTCCCTCTCCCGCCCTGCGTCCTCTCCCGCCCTGCATCCTCTCCCGCCCTGCATCCTCTCCCGCCCTGCATCCTCTCCCACCCTGCGTCCCAACCCCCATCCTGCGTCCCAATCCCCACCCTGCGTCCTCTACCACCCTGCATCCTCTCCCACTCTGCGTCCCAATCCCCACCCTGCGTCCTATCCCACCCTGCGTTCTCTCCCACCCAGCATGTCCCTCTCCCACCCTGCGTCCTCTCCCACCCAGCATCTCTCAATCTTCAGCATGTCCCTCTCCCGCCCTGCGTCCTTTCCCGCTCTGCGTCAACTCCCACCCTGCATTATCTCCCACCCTGTGTCCCAACCCCCATCCTGCGTCCCAATCCCCATTCTGCGTCCCAATCCCCACCCTGCGTCCTCTCCCACCCTGCGTCTTCTCCCACCCTGCGTCCTCTCCCACCCTGCATCCTCTCCCACTCTGCGTCCCAATCCCCACCCTGCGTCCTCTCCCACCCTGCGTTCTCTCCCACCCAGCATCTCTCAATCCCCAGCATGTCCCTCTCCCACCCTTCGTTCCCTCCCACCCAGCATTTTTCAATCCCCACACGTCCCTCTCCCACCCTGCGTCCTCTCCCACCCAGCATCTCTCAATCTCGAACATGTCCCTCTCCCGCCCTGCGTCCTCTCCCGCCCTGCGTCTTCTCCCACCCTGCATCCTCTCCCACTCTGTATCCCAATCCCCACCCTGTGTCCCAATCCCCACCCTGCATCCTCTCCCACCCTGCGTCCCAATCCTTAGTATGACCCTCTCCCACCCAGTGTCCCAATTTTCAGTATATCCCTCTCCCACCCTGCGTCCTCTTCCACCCAGTGTCCCAATCCCCAGTTTGTCCCTCTCCCACCCTGCGTCCTCTCCCACCCAGCATCTCCCCCTTCCTCTGTCCCTCTAACCATTATGTCCTTCTCCCACCATGCATCCCCCCTCTCACCCAATGCCCCCGTCCTCCTCAGTCCTTCCTCCACCATGTGTCCTCTCTCTCATCCAGTGCCTCTTAAGGACACGCCCCTTCTGATTAGCTATACCCATTTTATCGACGTGTGCCACAGTACACCCTCAAGTGGACACTACCCCTTTCAATTTTCCATACCTCCACTTCAAAATTCCCACTTTGACCACTGTGATATAATATATAAATAGACAGACGGAGCAATAATAACGGAGGCTCCATCTGTATAATGTTAATTTTGTTAGTAGCTGATGTCACTACTATTGCCAAAACATTCAGTGATTTATGATTTACAAGTAAAACTAGTGCATAAACATAACTAAGAATTCCGTGTGGTGTGATACAGTAGGAGGTCCATGGGGGGGGGAGGGGGGTGTGACACCATGAGTTAGTACACCGGGTGACACCAACCCTAGTGACGCCTCTGCACAGACCTGATTGACCCTGACAGACCCTGATGGCCACTGACTGACAGCACTTTGATGGACGTTCTACTTCTGACACAGCCCTGATTGACCCTGACAGACCCTGACAGACCCTGATGGCCAGTGACAGCAGAGACTCTGACAGCCTGCCGTGAAAAGGACAGACTGACAGCACCCCACAGCAGAGCTCCTTGCAGCGTGGAAGTGTGCAGGAAAATGTCGCCGAGCTGCTTGACGTCGATCCTTTATAGACTTGAAGTCTCGCAAGAACTCCGACGCGGGATGATGACGATCTGCCTCTTGCACGTTCCTGAGCTTGTCGTGATGTTCGCGGGCTGGGCTCGCGAACTCTCGAGCCAATCATATTCGGAGCTGTTCTGATGCCACAGAATCAGAACCGCTCATCTCTTGTCCCTATCCACCCATTCAAGGGAACCAATTAAAAAAAATCATAACATGCCTCTCCTGCGGTCCTGTGCTATCATTCCACATGTTGCCATACAGTGAATTGCTGTCAGCACTCTGATTAGTGGATAGCTCCAGACATCCACCAATCAGCATGCTGAAAGTCTTTCACTGTCTGGCTGCAGGCTGGGAGGCAGGTACAGAATGCTGCCTCGCCGTTCTGATTGTGTGCCCACCACCCACTCCTAGAATTGTGGGGCTCTGGGCAGCTGCCCATTGTGCCTATATAGTAAGATGGCCCTGTGCAGGAGCTATGTCTTTATTTGGCATTTCTTTGCATAAGCATGACTCAGAAAAGCAAGTACCCTGGCTACGTGAACCACAACACATACACAAAAAAGTCCTCTTGCATGCATTAGCAATGTTGCTGCCCAGTTGCCATCCTGAAATGCCCATTTAATGGCTGCAGAGAAAAGACAGATACTGTATGCACGCAAATCTGAATTGATTATAGATTTGGAAAGATGCGTATGAAGAGGGCGACATTTGCAGTGTGTAAAAATCACGTTCGGGCTTGTGTGCAACTTAGAACTAGGGGCCTAATTCAGACCTGATCGCTGTGCTACAAATTTGCAGAGGTCTGTGATCAGATAGTCGCTGCCCAGGTAGAGTGTGCGAATGCATGTGTACAGGGGCATATCTAGAGAGGAGGGGACCTTTGTGCAGTCTCATGGTGTGGGCCCCCTCCTCTCCCGTCCCTTAGCCGACAGCAGCACTGATAGCGCTCTGTCTGAGCACTAGCGACTCTGGCACAGTGCCAGAGTCTACAGCGCATGTGCAAGTCTCCGTAAAAATTGTGCAGCGGACATTTTGTAGGAGACCTGCGCATGCGCTGTAGACTCTGGCACTGTGCCAGAGTCTCTAGTGCTCAGACAGAGCGCTATCAGTGCTGCTGCCGGCTACGGTGACGGGAGAGAAGGGGGCCCATGCACGGACATCAGAAAGGTAAGTATAGAGGTAAAGGGAGTGGTGTGGGCCCCCTCTGGACCGAGGGGTCTGTGTGCATTGCACACACTGCACCCATTATAGATACGCCACTGCATGTGTACGCCGTGTGAAAATTCCACCAGACAGCGGACAGCTGCAAATCCGTTCACAACTCATTCACTATCTAATGATTTTTCCAGTCTGTGCAGTGTATGCGTAGCCCAAGACTTACTCCTACAGTGTGATAGAATCAGGCTGATCGGGGTCGGAGCTGACATCACACACCCTCGCTGAAAACGCTTGGGAACGCCTGTGTTTCTCCTGACACTCCCTGAAAACGAGCAGTTACCACCCCCAAACGTTCTCTTCCTGTCAATCCCCTTGCAAAAGTATGTGATCAAAATTTTCACACCATCCTGTCGCTGTTTGTCAACGCGCCTGCGCATTGTGGTACATACGCATGTGCAGTCATCCGATAATCGGCCACTGTGCGAATTCGCACAACAGCGATCAGTTCTGAATCGGGCCCCAGGACCAAACCTGAACCTGAAAATGTTTTGTTAGAAAAGTATAATAAACAGTGCTTAGTTTGTATTGTTAACAAATCATATTGTCATAAATGAAGTAAACTATATATTGCTTCAATTATCCACAGATTGAGCCACAAAAAATAAAAGCTGTGAATCGGGAATGCTGGTAGCCACCAATGTTTTAAAATATAAACTACATGAGATGTATTAAGCTTTATGTAGTTTCCTCCTCATGCATCGGAATGCGCTCACCCATCCCTATTTCAAACTGATTAAAACATGTTTTCTCTGTGTATTGTGACCTATATTATGTTTAATGGCTGAATTAAAAGAGTCTTTGCACTGAGGAACATTATTTGGACAAATATTTTGGCAGTCCTGTCTGGGTGTGTCTGCATCTGGGTGAGGCAGATATTCTGTCCAAAAAATAGAAGTACTGAACAAATGGAACACACAGCCTTCTAATCTATGCTATATATACTTTATTTGTTTCAGAATGCATATAACAGGAATTATCAGAAGGTGTTAACCCTGTCATTGTGTACAAGTTTTTGGGAGTGGAGGTCCACATTCCAAACATTATATACTGTGGTTCCGGGGTTCCAGAGTTCCAGTACACCAGTGAGTATGCACAGGATGCAGTGACATCTATGGTGGGCAGGCAGTGGTCCAACAACTGGTAATAGGAACACGTGGATGACATTTTTCACTCTGGAAGCTAAAACAGTATTACAATTTTTCTGTAAATACATTTATTTGAAAGGACTAACAAAATCCTCATGTACAAAGCATGGTAAAATACATTGGTTCATTTTCTATGACATTCCAAGTCACCTCTATTAATAGACAAATAAGCTATAAGCTACCTGAATCTTATACAGGACCCAATGCTGAGTTTTCAAAGTGTGGCATGTCAGTAGTAAGTATGCCGGCAGTATTATTTTACCCTAAGCCTACTCACAGCCTAACCATAACCACAAAATAAATCCTACCTCAAACCACAGCCTAACCATAACCACAGCCCTGCCCAACCCTAATGCTAATCACAGCCTAACCATAACTACAAACTAAACCCTGACTCTAACCACAGCCTAACCATAACCACAGCCCTGCCTAACCTTAACTCTAACCACACCCTAACCATAGCCAGAAACTAAACACTGACTCTAACCACTGCCTAACCATAACCACAGCCCTGCCTAACCCTCCACAGCCCTGCCTAACCCTAACTCTAACCATAGCCTAACCATAACCACAAACTAAACCCTGACCATAACCACTGCCTAACCATAACCACAGCCCTGCCTAACCCTAACTCTAACCACAGCCTAACCACAACCACAGCTTGCAATAACTCTTACCACAGTATAACCCTAAGCCAACTCATAGCCTAACCATAGCCACAAACTAAATTCTAGCTCTAATCACAGCCTAACCATAACCACAGCCCTGCCTAACCCTAACGCTAATCACAGCCTAACCATAACCACAAACGAAACCCCGACTCTAACCACAGCCTAACCATAACCACAAACGAAACCCCGACTCTAACCACAGCCTAACCATAACCACAGCCTACTGTAGCAATAACTCTAACCACAGTATAACCCTACTCACAGCCTAACCATAACCACAGCCTAATCCTAACTCTATCCACAAACTAACCGGGGCCATCTTAACATATGGATGTACTTTGAGCAGAGGCAAGCTGGGCCAGGGAGTATCTGCCACCCACCCCGAGCTGTGCCTCCAGAGCTATTTGTGAGGCACATAGAGAATGCTGCCCAGCCTCTCTAATTGTAAATTATACACAATCAGAGCAGTCAGGCAATGTTTTCTGCCTGCCTTCAAGCCAGACAGTGAATGGCTATCAGCATGCTGATTGGTGGATGGCTGGATCTGTGGAGAGACAGAGCGAGACTGCAGGAGGAGGTAAGTTATGATTTTTTTTTCATTTATTCCCATGAATGGGTGGGTAGGGGTTTCAGTGTATACTTTGCCTAAGGCCTACAATTGTTGTTAAGATGGCTCTGGGCCTAACCCTAACACTAACCACAGCCTAACCCTAACACTAACCACAGCCTAACCCTAACTCTAACCAATTCTAAACCTAATCTTAACCCTAACTACAGTCTAATGCTGCCCTGTCCCTATATGCAGCCTATACCAAACATTCATACTGTATGTTCATCATGTAGACATGCATAATGCCGACATTTTGAGCATGTTGGCATATAGATTTTATAAACATGTTGACATTCTGAACCTGCTGACATTACAGTGTCATCATTCTGAATGATGACATTCTAAACACTGACATAGTAGCTACGTAGCCACCAAACTACATATTGCACTTCAGCAGAGGAAGATACTGTAGATAGCCTGTCAGTCACACCCTGTTGCCTCTGATAGGGAAGCATTTCACTCTTGCTGCAATGTAGGCTCTGTAGTTTTAAAAATAACTTGTGCAGCTTGTTAAATATATGTAAATGCATAATTTTGAAGTTCAAGCCTTTATTTAAAATGTTATTTTATTATTATTATGGCATTTTATTTATAGGGCACCACAAGAGTTTTGCAGCGCCGTACATACGGCAGACATTAGAACAATACAGGGTACACAGAACTTAACATTACAGTAACAGAAAAACTAAAACAGAGCACAGGTAACAATTAGCACCACAGTTCTCAGTAGACAATACAGCTGAGATGTAAGGAAGCACAGGAGTAGTCGGTGTACTACTAGGGGCAGGCAGCTGTGGGAAGAGATAAACTGTAACGCAGGTATAGACAGTCGCTATGTAGGAGAGAGCTGTAATTGAAGTGCAAGAGAAGAGCATTATGGGAACAAGAGGGAATAGGGCCCTGCTCCAAGGAGCTCACAATCTAGGGGGTGGGGGGAGACAGACAGGTGACATGAGGTGTGAGCAAGCGAAAGGCAGCCTAATGGGAGAAAGAAAGAGAGGCATAAATGGCCATGGCATGAGGCAGGGGGTTGGGAGAGCGGCCTCGAGACTAGGTTATGTGGACGGGTACGCGTTGATGAATGGGTGGGTTTTCAGTGCCCATTTAAAGCTTTGCAAGGTCGGGAGAGTCTAGTACAGCGAGAGAGCTCATTTCAGTGACGGGAGCAGCACAAGTAAAATCTTGGATTCACGCATTGGATGCAGTGACCAGGGTAGAGGAGAGTGGGTGGGTGGGAGTATGTAGGGAGTCCTCAAGACACCCTAACAGTCCAGGTTTTAATGATATCCATGGCTGAGCACAGATGGTTAAATTAAATTGATTGCGGTACTAATTAGGTAACCTGTGCTCAAGCATGGCTATCCTTAAAACCTGATTGTAGACCAAGTTAATGTGGGCCAGTCATCTAGATATCTTCCCATGTATGCAAGAGACAGGTGTTTTAAAACTTGGATATTTAGGGGTATATTTACTAAGGGGTGAGTTTTTTAGGAGTGGAGATGTTGACCATAGCAACCAATCAATCAGATTCAACTTAACTTTTATCTAGTTGCTTCTAGAAGATAACAGGTATAATCTGATTGGTTGCTATGGACAACATCTCCACTTCTAAAAAAAACTCACACCTTAGTAAATATAACCCTTAGTGTATCATTTTTTGTAGGTTAGAGAGAAACACTCATAATCTCAGCTAGTGATGAGCGGGTTCGGATCCTCGGGATCCGAACCCCCCCGAACTTCACCCATTTTACACGGGTCCGAGGCAGACTCGGATCCTCCCGCCTTGCTCGGTTAACCTGAGCACGCCCGAACGTCATCATCCCGCGGTCGGATTCTCGCGAGATTCGCATTCTATATAAGGAGGCGCGCGTCGCCGCCATTTTTCACTCGTGCATTGGAGATGATCGTGAGAGGACGTGGCTGGCGTCCTCTCAGTTTCTATGTTCAGTGGGCTGCAAATTGTGCTGCAAATATCTGTGCTCAGTGTGCTGCAAATATCTGTGCTCAGTGTGCTGCAAGTGCAAATATCTACGTTCTCTGCCTGAAAAACGCTCCATATCTGACTGTGCTCAGTGTGCTGCAAATATCTGTGCTCAGTGTGCAGCGAGTGCAAATATCTACGTTCTCTGGCTGAAAAACGCTCCATATCTGACTGTGCTCAGTGTGCTGCAAATATCTGTGCTCAGTGTGCTAATTGCTTTATTGTGGGGACTGGGGACCAGCAGTATTATATAGTAGGAGGACAGTGCACAGTTTTGCTGACCAGTGACTAGAGACCACCAGTATTATACGTTCTCTGCCTGAAAAACGCTCTATATCTGTGCTGCATTGTAGTATATAGTAGGAGGACAGTGCAGAATTTTGCTGACCACCAGTATAACTATATATATAGCAGTACGGTACAGTAGTCCACTGCTCTACCTACCTCTGTGTCGTCAAGTATACTATCCATCCATACCTGTGGTGCATTTCAGTTTTGCACAGTTTGCTGACCACCAGTATATACTATATAGCAGTACGGTACAGTAGGCCACTGCTCTACCTACCTCTGTGTCATCAAGTATACTAGTATCCATCCATACCTGTGGTGCATTTCAGTTTTGCACAGTTTGCTGTCCACCAGTATATAATATATAGCAGTACGGTACAGTAGGCCACTGCTCTACCTACCTCTGTGTCGTCAAGTATACTATCCATCCATACCTGTGGTGCATTTCAGTTTTGCACAGTTTGCTGACCACCAGTATATACTATATAACAGTACGGTACAGTAGGCCACTGCTCTACCTACGTCTGTGTCGTCAAGTATACTATCCATCCAGTAGCGGATCTTGCCACGGGCAAGCAGGACTTTTGCCCGGGGCGCCGCCTTCCGGAGGGCGCCGGCGCCATCCGGAGGGTGCCACACCATGGCAAGATCCGCTGCTGCTGTGGTGCCCCCCGCTGCCGCTGCCCGCTGTCCTGCTGTCCTGTGAAGGGAAACTAGACGCTATGCATCTAGTTTCCCTTCGTGGGCTGCCCACTGTTAAGGGAAACTAGACGCTACGCGTCTAGTTTCCCTTCCTGGAGAGGACCTTAACTGTAATGTTGTGCGGTGCGCGTTGACGTCATCGCGCACCGCACAGCAAAGGTCCTCTCCACGAAGGGAACTAGACGCTTAGCATCTAGTTTTCCTTCGTGGAGAGGACCTTTGCTGTGCGGTGCGCTATGACGTCATCGCGCACCGCACATCCTACTACAGTACAGGGGGCGTAACTGACCATGCCCCCTGTATGAAGCCACGCCCCCTAATGCCGCCCGAGGCGCAAGAAGCCCCGGAACCGGCCCTGTATCCATCCATACCTGTGGTGCATTTCAGTTTTGCACAGTTTGCTGACCACCAGTATATACTATATAGCAGTACGGTACAGTAGGCCACTGCTCTACCTACCTCTGTGTCGTCAAGTATACTATCCATCCATACCTGTGGTGCATTTCAGTTTTGCACAGTTTGCTGTCCACCAGTATAAAATATATAGCAGTACGGTACAGTAGGCCACTGCTCTGCCTACCTCTGTGTCGTCAAGTATACTATCCATCCATACCTGTGGTGCATTTCAGTTTTGCACAGTTTGCTGAACACCAGTATATACTATATAGCAGTACGGTACAGTAGGCCACTGCTCTACCTACCTCTGTGTTGTCAAGTATACTATCCATCCATACCTGTGGTGCATTTCAGTTGTGCGCAGTATATATAGTAGTAGGCCATTGCTATTGATATATTACTGGCAATTAATTCCACACATAAAAAATGGAGAACAAAAATCTGGAGCGTAAAATAGGGAAAGATCAAGATCCACTTCCACCTCGTGCTGAAGCTGCTGCCACTAGTCATGGCCGAGACGATTAAATGCCAACAACGTCGTCTGCCAAGGCCGATGCCCAATGTCATAGTACAGAGCATGTAAAATCCAAAAAAATAAAGCTTAGTAAAATGACCCAAAAATCTAAATCAAAATCGTCTGAGGAGAAGCGTAAACTTGCCAATGTGCAATTTACGACACGGAGTGGCAAGGAACGGCTGAGGCCCTGGCCTATGTTCAAGGCTAGTGGTTCAGCTTCACCTGAGGATGGGAGCACTCATCCTCCTGCTAGAAAACTTAAAAGAGTTAAGATGGCAAAAGCACAGCAAAGAACTGTGCGTTCTTCTAAATCTCAAATCCCCAAGGAGAGTCCAATTGTGTCGGTTGCGATGCCTGACCTTCCCAACACTGGACGGGAAGAGGATGCGCCTTCCACCATTTGCACGCCCCCTGCAAGTGCTGGAAGGAGCACCCGCAGTCCAGTTCCTGATAGTCAAATTGAAGATGTCGCTGTTGAAGTACACCAGGATGAGGATATGGGTGTTGCTGGCGCTGGGGAGGAAATTGACAAGGAGGATTCTGATGGTGAGGTGGTTTGTTTAAGTCAGGTACCCGGGGAGACACCTGTTGTCCATGGGAAGAATATGGCCATTGACATGCCTGGTCAAAATACAAAAAAATCACCTCTTCGGTGTGGAATTATTTCAACAGAAATGCGGACAACTGGTGTCAAGCCGTGTGTTGCCTTTGTCAAGCTGTAATAAGTAGGGGTAAGGACGTTAACCACCTAGGAGCATTCTCCCTTATACGCCACCTGGACCGCATTCATCAGAAGTCAGTGACAAGTTCAAAAACTTTGGATGACAGCGGAAGCAGTCCACTGACCACTAAATCCCTTCCTCTTGTAACCAAGCTCCTGCAAACCACACCACCAATTCCCTCAGTGTCAATTTCCTCCTTAGACAGGAAAGCCAATAGTCCTGCAGGCCATGTCACTGTCAAGTCTGACGAGTCCTCTCCTGCCTGGGATTCCTCCGATGCATCCTTGAGTGTAACGCTCACTGCTGATGGCGCTGCTGTTGTTGCTGCTGGGAGTCGATCGTCATCCCAGAGGGGAAGTCGGAAGACCACTTGTACTACTTCCAGTAAGCAATTGACTGTTCAACAGTCCTTTGCGAGGAAGATGAAATATCACAGCAGTCATCCTGCTGCAAAGCGGATAACTCAGGCCTTGGCAGCCTGGGTGGTGAGAAACGTGTTTCCGGTATCCACCGTTAATTCACAGGGAACTAGAGAATTGATTGAGGTACTGTGTCCCCAGTACCAAATACCATCTAGGTTCCACTTCTCTAGGCAGGCGATACCGAGAATGTACACGGACGTCAGAAAAAGACTCACCAATGTCCTAAAAAATGCAGTTGTACCCAATGTCCACTTAACCACGGACATGTGGACAAGTGGACCAGGGCAGACTCAGGACTATATGACTGTGACAGCCCACTGGGTAGATGTATTGCCTCCCGCAGCAAGAACAGCAGCGGCGGCACCAGTAGCAGCATCTCGCAAACGCCAACTCGCTCCTAGGCAGGCTACGCTTTGTATCACCGCTTTCCATAAGAGGCACACAGCTGACAACCTCTTACGGAAACTGAGGAACATCATCGCAGAATGGCTTACCCCAATTGGACTCTCCTGGGGATTTGTGACATCGGACAACACCAGCAATATTGTGCGTGCATTACATCTGGGCAAATTCCAGCACGTCCCATGTTTTGCACATACATTGAATTTGGTGGTGTAGAATTATTTAAAAAACGACAGGGGCATGCAAGAGATGCTGTCGGTGGCCCGAAGAATTGCGGACCACTTTCGGCATTCAGCCATCGCGTGCTGAAGACTGGAGTACCAGCAAACAGTCCTGAACCTGCCCTGCCATCATCTGAAGCAAGAGGTGGTAACGAGGTGGAATTCAACCCTCTATATGCTTCAGAGGATGGAGGAGCAGCAAAAGGCCATTCAAGCCTATACATCTGCCTATGATATAGGCAAAGGAGGGGGAATGCACCTGACTCAAGCGCAGTGGAGAATGATTTCAACGTTGTGCAAGGTTCTGCAACCCTTTGAACTTGCCACACGTGAAGTCAGTTCAGACACTGCCAGCCTGAGTCAGGTCATTCCCCTCATCAGGCTTTTGCAGAAGAAGCTGGAGACATTGAAGGAGGAGCTAAAACAGAGCGATTCCGCTAGGCATGTGGGACTTGTGGATGTAGCCCTTAATTCGCTTAACCAGGATTCACGGGTGGTCAATCTGTTGAAATCAGAGCACTACATTTTGGCCACCGTGCTCGATCCTAGATTTAAAACCTACGTTGTATCTCTCTTTCCGGCAGACACAAGTCTGCAGAGGTTCAAAGACCTGCTGGTGAGAAAATTGTCAAGTCAAGCGGAACGTGACCCGTCAACAGCTCCTCCTTCACATTCTCCCGCAACTGGGGCTGCGAGGAAAAGGCTAAGAATTCCGAGCCCACCCGCTGGCGGTGATGCAGGGCAGTCTGGAGCGAGTGCTGACATCTGGTCCGGACTGAAGGACCTGCCAACGATTTCTGACATGTCGTCTACTGTCACTGCATATGATTCTGTCACAATTGAAAGAATGGTGGAGGATTATATGAGTGACCGCATCCAAGTAGGCACGTCAGACAGTCCGTACGTATACTGGCAGGAAAAAGAGGCAATTTGGAGGCCCTTGCACAAACTGGCTTTATTTTGCCTAAGTTGCCCCCCCTCCAGTGTGTACTCCGAAAGAGTGTTTAGTGCAGCCGCTCACCTTGTCAGCAATCGGCGTACAAGGTTACTTGCAGAAAATGTGGAGAAGATGATGTTCATCAAAATGAATTATAATCAATCCTCCGTGGAGACATTCACCAGCAATTGCCTCCAGAAAGTACACAGGGACCTGAGATGGTGGATTCCAGTGGGGACGAATTAATAATCTGTGAGGAGGGGGATGTACACAGTGAAAGGGGTGAGGAATCAGACGATGAGGAGGAGGTGGACATCTTGCCTCTGTAGAGCCAGTTTGTGCAAGGAGAGATTGATTGCTTCTTTTTTGGTGGGGGACCTAACCAACCAGTCATTTTAGTCACAGTCGTGTCGCAGACCCTGTCGCTGAAATGATGGGTTCGTTAAAGTGTGCATGTCCTGTTTATACAACATAAGGGTGGGTGGGAGGGCCCAAGGACAATTCCATCTTGCACCTCTTTTTTCTTTCATTTTTAAATGCATCATGTGCTGTTTGGGGACTATTTTTTTTAAGTGCCATCCTGCCTGACACTGCAGTGCCACTCCTAGATGGGCCAGGTGTTTGTGTCGGCCACTTGTGTCGCTTAGCTTAGCCATCCAGCGACCTTGGTGCACCTCTTTTTTTTCTTTGCATCATGTGCTGTTTGGGGACTATTTTTTAAATCTGCCATCCTGTCTGACACTGCAGTGCCACTCCTAGATGGGCCAGGTGTTTGTGTCGGCCACTTGTGTCGCTTAGCTTAGTCACACAGCGACTTTGGTGCACCTCTTTTTTTCTTTGCATCATGTGCTGTTTGGGGACTATTTTTGAAATCTGCCATCCTGTCTGATACTGCAGTGCCACTCCTAGATGGGCCAGGTGTTTGTGTTGGCCACTTGGGTCGCTTAGCTTAGTCATCCAGCGACCTCATTGCGCCTCTTTTTTTCTTTGCATCATGTGCTGTTTGGGGACTATTTTTTGGAAGTGCCATCCTGTCTGGCACTGCAGTGCCACTCCTAGATGGGCCAGGTGTTTGTGTCGGCCACTTGGGTCGCCTAGCTTAGTCATCCAGCGACCTTGGTGCAAATTTTAGGACAAAAAATATTATTGTGAGGTGTGAGGTGTTCAGAATAGACTGGAAATGAGTGGAAATTATGGTTATTGAGGTTAATAATACTATGGGATCAAAATGACCCCCAAATTGTATGATTTTAGCTGTTTTTGAGGGTTTTTTGTAAAAAAAACACCCGAATCCAAAACACACCCGAATCCGCCAAAAAAATTTCAGGGAGGTTTTGCCAAAACGCGTCCGAATCCAAAGCCCGGCCGCAGAACCGAATCCAAAACCAAAACACAAAACCCGAAAAATTTCCGGTGCACATCACTAATCTCAGCCATAAATTTCTAAATCCTCTTATTGATACTTGATGGATTACTCTTCCACAATTCTGAATCTACGAAATGAATCAGTGCAATAAATATGATCGTTGACACATTAAAGGCTGAGGACACTTCTGTATTGTTTTTGTCCATGTGGGGATAGAAGTGTGAGAAATGAGGCCTTTCTCTGTAGATTATAAGGGTAATTAATTGTCCGCAGTTTCAAAGTATAGGGGGACAAAGAGTACCCCTCGTCCGCAATGAAGGGGTTAAGGAAATAATATAATTACTTCTAGACTGGAAATGTCTTGAATTCCAAAAATATACTGTAGTTACATTTTTTTCAAGGCGGATGATGCACATTGAAAACCTTGAATTGATATAATGTTCCCATAAAGAAAAGAAAAATCAGCTTAATGAGCCTCCCAGAAACATCATCTATGAAGCTCTTTTATATCAGGTTATGTGATCTTGATGTGTGGGCTCAAAAGTAAAATTTCACATCTGTTGTAAGGAATCATAAACTGTTTTGGCAAAAGTAGGATATATGGTTTTGAATCTGAGAACTGCAAGAACATTGATATAGAAATAGCCAGTCTCGGATACTCTGAATCACCATAATTAAATAATAGATGTAAAATAAATCAATGCTTAAACAAAATAACGGTACAAGTGAATTCTGCTTTCACTGTACATTCTCATGTAAATTAGTTTTCTTTATCCACTGTCACCTGTTCCCAGTGCAGTCAGTAGATTTGAGGACTGAATCATTATGCAGCCTATAAATTCACTAGGTTGTCCATGTCCCCAGTCTCGCTATACTGGTGGATCCTCCTCAACTGGTCTGTCATGTCTCCGTCCAGCTCCCAGTGCACATGACAGATACATGACAGCTATCCTCAATCTTTACAAAGATCACTTTCCAAACAAATATTTGCTTTAAGCTAATTTGTGATTCAAGATAAAAGTCGTATTTATCTGTAAATTAATTCATTACACTGACTGTAAACATGTAAATACACTATCGTATATACTGTTAGGCCAAATTATTATGACCACCGGGTTAGTACTTTCTTGGTCCACCTTTTACCCTTAATATTTTTATATGTTTTGTGGGGAATATTCGCCAAAATGCAATTAACTGCAAGTGCAAAGTCATGCACTTGGATCTCAAAAATCCCAAGGCCAAATATAATGGTTTAGCATGATTTGTTGATGGACGGGATGCCAGCTGTCAGTATATAGACAGCGGCATCCCATCCATCAGAATCTTGACATACCCCCATTAATCCCCTTAATCCTTACCTTTTCCCTATCCTAGACCTCCCTTGTGGGTGCCTAACCCTAACCCTCCCCGGTGGTGTCTAACCGTAACCCTCCCTTCCCCGCTGCCTAAACCTAACCCTCCCCGCTTGATGCCTAACCCTAACCTCCCCTTCTAATTGCCTAAACCTAACCCTTCCACCCCAGTCCCTAACACTAACCTCCCCTTCTAAGGGCCTAAACCTAACCCTTCCTCCCCGGTCCCTAACCCTAACCTCCCCTTCTAAGTGCCTAAACCTAGCCCTTCCTCCTCGGTCCCTAACCCTAACCATCCCTGCACCCTAACCCCCATTTTCCTCCCTAAACCTAACCTCTCCCTTCCCCCGCGGTAGGACGCCAACATGTCCCACTCTGAGGACGATCGGGATGCTGGCTGTTTGTAATGTGACGCTCGCATTCCGAGTGCATCGGTATGTAGACAACGGAATTGAATCCTCCCTTGAGATCCCGGCATCGGTATATTGACCACCAGGATCCCATCCGTTGGGAAGCTAACTGCTTCCCAAATATAACATTAATGGCAATATATTGGAAACTACTGAGGGGGAAAGTGATCCAGGTGTCACTATTTCAGATGGCTTAAAGGCAGGTAAGTAATGTAACAAAGCAATAAGGAAGGCTAGTCAGATGCTTGGTTGTATAGGGAGAGCAATCATCAACAGAAAAAAAGAAGTAATAATGTCACTGGATAGGTCATTGGTACGGCCTCCTCTAGAATACCGTGCTCAGTTCTGGAGACCATGGGCGGGATGTACTAAAGCAAAAATGCTGTAAAACCCCCGAAAACGGGGGTTTTACCGCATTTTCATATTTACTAAGACCCTACCGCAGCGTTTTCGGCGTCCAGGGTTTCGCCATCTCTGGATGGCGAAACCCTATAGAAGCCTATGGGCTTCTTTTCGCCGACCGCCGCAACCCGCCGACACCGTCGACCCCCGCCGCAGACGCCGACCCCCCTTCCCCCTGGCTTACCTTCCTCCAGGCTGCCCTGGACCCGGAAGGTAGTGTCCTCCCCCCCCTAGCAACGCAGCCGGACGTCCTTCCGGCTGCAGGGGGGAGGAGGAGGTGCCGGGGGCAGCCTGCTGCTGCTTCCCGGCATCTAGCCAGTGTGGGGACCCCGGGGAGGTGACGGAGACCCCCCGCAGACCACCTAACAGGTATCGCGGGGGGCCTCCGTCACCGCATCGCGATGTTGATCGCATATGTTAGTACATATGCGATCAACATCGCTGCGGTAACCGGCGAGCGAGGGGCGGCGATGTATGTTAATACATCCCGCCCCATATCTCCAGAAGAATACATTAAAGACTGTACAAAGAAGTACAATAGTACATGGACTACTGCACAAAACATACCCGGAAAGACTAAAATACAGTATCTTAATTTGTATAGTTTGGAGCTAAGAAGGGAAAAGGGGGACATAACAGAAACTTTCAATAATATCAAGGGATTAAACAAGGTACAGGAGGGAGACATTCTGCAAAGGAAGAGAAGTATTAGAACACACTGACACTGGAGGGAAGTAGTGTAGGTTTAGGGGAAATTTGAGGAAAAATGACCTAACAGAAAGGCTAGTGGACAAGTGAAATAGCCTCTAAGCAGAGGTGGTATAGGCTAAGACAATAGAGTAACTTGGGATAGACATAGGGATATCCTTACAAAGCACACATAGGGATAGCCTTACAAAGCACAAAGGATCGAATAGGGTTTGAGGTAACAATAAGGTTATCTGTGACAACCCAGAAGATTACTGTATTATTTGTATACATTTACATTTCTAATATTATGTATACATTTTTGAGAAAGTCAGATATTAGTGCTAGTTTTAATATGTCCTTTAGTGCATTAATTTGTCGTATATACAGAAATGATGTTCCTACTATAGTGGAGAAACCCGTGGCTCGTCACTTTAAATAAGCAGACATCAAATGAAAATGTAAAACATAAAATCATAGACCACATACCACCTATTACACTTGGTGATAGGGCAAAATTACTTCTGAGAAGGGAATACTTGTGGATTCATAATTTAGAAACATTTCACCCGCAGGGTCTTAATGAGAAAATCATTTGGAACGCTTTGTTATGATGGACTATTATGGACTGTAGATATTATTATATATTCAGGGCTTCCAAAGTCCATTGCTGTATTAATAACTTATCTTTTCATTGCATTTTAGCAGGTTTTTAATTTTATGACACATAACTGTTTTGTTCTTGTTATGCAGTTTAACATTGATTTCACTTATTTATTATAGCACTCCGTGTTGCATCCCTCTCCCCCCAGGACTCCGGTGAGTGTTTACACAGGGTATCTGTATACGGGTGGTCTTCTGTTTGCCGGCGCTCGGGCTCCCGGCGCTCAGTATACCGGCGCCGGGAGCCCGACAGCCGGAATACTGACAATTATTTTCCCTCGTGGGGGTCCACGACCCCCATAGAGGGAGAATAAAATAGTGTGGCGCGCGTAGTGCGCCACCGTGCCCGTAGCGTGGCGAGCGCAGCGAGCCCGCAAGGGGCTCATTTGCGCTCGCCAAGCTGTCGGTAAGCCGGCGGTCGGGCTCCCGGCGCCGGGATGCTGGTCGCCGGGAGCCCGACCGCCGGCCAGCCGTAGTGAACCCCTGTATACCTATATTTATGTGTTTTATTCACTTGTTGTATATCCTGATGAAAAGACCCCAGAGGTCTTGAAACATCGATAACCTTATGGATTCAGGTGGTCATTCCGAGTTGTTCGCTCACTAGCAGTTTTTAGCAGCTGTGCAAACGCATTGTCGCCGCCCACCGGGGAGTGTATTTTCGCTTTGCAGAAGTGCGAACGCCTGTGCAGCAGAGCGCCTGCAAAAACATTTTGTGCAAAACAAGACCAGCCCTGGACTTACTCTCCGTGTGCGTTGATTCTAGCGTTGGAGGGTTGGCTTTTGACGTCACACACCCGCCCAGCGTTCACCCAGCCACGCCTACGTTTTCCCTGACACGCCTGCATTTTTCTAAGCACTCCCTGAAAACGGTCAGTTGACACCCAGAAACGCCCCTTTCCTGTCAATCTTCTTGCGGCCGCCAGTGCGAATGAAAACGTTGCTAGAACCTGTGCAAAACCACAAAGGCCTTTGTACCCGTACGTCACACATGCACATTGCGGTGTGTACGCATGCGCAGAAATGGCAATTTTTAGCCTGATCGCTGTGCTGCGAACAACAGCAGCTAGCGATCAACTTGGAATGACCCCCTAAATTTGCACATTGACTATAAGATCAAGGTGTGGAACCTCATCCTTACAAGGTGTATGGATATTTTCTATATATGTGTATATATATATATATATATATATATATATATACATATACTGTATAGCTATGTGTGTTTAGTAGGTTTTTAAGTATTGGTTTAATCATTATTTTTGAAGTAATTACATTTATTTAGAGAGACTGTCAGCGCTACCTCTTGATATATTGAAGCCCCTAATGTATTATCGTCTTTTTTTCTACCATTTTAAAATGGCACCTCAGTGTTCAATGTAGTGCATACCTCCCAACTTTTGGGTCTAGCAGGGGCATGGCCTCGGTTGGTAAGGATCTCAAGGCTATGTAGCATGACCTAACAAGAAGTGCCCCATTCACAAGCCACGCCCCTTTTTTCACCACTGTGGGGACATTCCCAGCGCTCTGTGAGCTGCTGGTTATGCCCTCAGTCCCTCTCTTCTAGTGAATAAATGCCATGCGCATACGCACAGCATCTTTTCACCGCTGCTCTGCTCACTGCCCCGCAGGCGCTGCGGCCACTGCAGGTTGGACAACAGGACACTAAGGCCCACGGGCGGGACAGCAGGACAGTGCCCAAGAAACAGGAGAGACTCTCCAGCTAAAATCAGGACATTTGAGAGGTATGATGTTGTGTGAGTTGCTGTTCTAAAATGGTGTTCAGGAGGTAATTAATTACAAATACCAAACAGCTAACATTAAATGATCACTCACTGTTATTAGAATTGTCATTATCACTTTAATATACACCTAAATAAAAATTCAGAACATTTAAGAGAAATTTATTGAAAGATTGTAGTTTATTACCCAGCCTTGTGTCACCAGGCAAATGGGCATCTTTTACACACACAATTTATTAGCTTAGTAGACATGCAAATGTACAGTTTAAATAGATTTGCAAACTGTTAAATATAAAAGTTATTAAACTAAACCACTAATCATTTGAAACACCGTACACTACTTGACATACTTGTTGACAAAACAACTTTTTTAAATTCACTAACAAGTACTTAATTTAGGAATTTTAAAAAGATGACCGATCCCTCAGAGGGCCTTTAACATCAAAAACAGTCCCACATTGTAAAATCACGGACAAAGTTGACATTGTTGGGCACATTTTAATAGAACAAGAAACAAGTTTATAACCTTGTGGCCCTTAGGTGAGAACAATATATATAAACTTAAACAGACAAAGAAATGCATTTTGCCCTTTAAGGAATCCAATGCAGATTAAGCACCATTCATCCCAACCAAACACACAATGAAACTCAACAAAAACATTAACCTTTACATTTCTCGTATTCATCAAGTACAAACAAATATATAGTTTGATGCACATTACGACGCAGCCAATAAAGCAACTAAATAATTTCTAAACATTTGCATTTAACGATTTCTTTAACCACTTAACTGATGATTTATTTCGCAAAAAAAGCTCCGAAATTGTCGGGTTTTTTTATGAGTGAATTAGGTGAAGAACATGAATTTAACCCTATCCCAAATGATTTTAGTTAAAAATAAAAAAGGAAAAAAAAATTGTTTTTAATTTTTTTTTAAATATTTTCCCCCCAAACATCGATCGGGAACATCGCGACCATCCGAACATCGGGAACATCGCGACCATCGCGGCTTTCATTGTGAAAGCCGAGACGGCATCGAGGTATGCAGGGGGGGGGGGGGTCTGGGGGCTGATAGGGAGGGTTTATTTACACTCCCCAGCGGCTGCCATTGTCTGCAGCCGCTGGAGGGGCAGATCCTGCCGTGCTGACCGATCAGCAGTGATCGGCAGCACGGCAGACAGGGGGAGAGTGCAGGGAGGCAGAGGGACCTTCCGGTCCCTCTGACAGCAGCAGCGGAGGGAAGTTTCTCTTCACTGCCGCTGCTAACACTCCCTATCTGACTGGTCGCATCCCGTGCGACCAGGTCAGATAGAGCACTTGCAGGCATGGTCACATCTGATGCGACCGTGCCAGGCAAGTGGTTAACAATAAAATAACAATAAAGGCAATCCATTGTAAACTACAGCTGCATCTACAATATAACGACTTGTTATATTTATAAAATTATACTAAAATGAAAATGACTGCAGTTGGAGCATGTACAGTCTTTAATATCTTTAATACCATGTAAAACACCATGTAAAATACCATTAAAATATCTTTAATACCAAATCATTAATTCAATTAGCCTTAATATTTTTTCATTGTTTTGCGATTTTCTTTTTTTTTTCCGGGTTATTCAATTAGCCCCCGTTTTTTGTGCCTGAATAAAACATACATTTTCAGGAGAAAACACACAGAATAAGTTTATGGACCTATGTGTTTTCGCTTCCGGAATGGCGAAAAGAAGCTTTCTATAGGGCATATTTTTCCGGAGCCTTCTGAGGTCCCGAGACAAAATACCCAATGATAGCTGCTGGTGGCATTGCTTCAGGGGCTAATTGGTTAGCCCTGAGAGATCAATTAGCCCATGCTAAATTACCACGGCAAATTGAAATCCCAAAATATTCAAACACTGCTTGATTAAAAAAATAGTATCTTAAAATGGAACAGAAAATTTAGGAATTCAGGATTCAGTTCAAGATACAAATATGTAACTGATATAAAAAAAATATCAAGTATAATTTATACAGTACACATGTTCTATAAAAAACATATTGTTTGAGATTGCTGGTATTACTGTGCATTTAGTTTCTATTATTTTATCTTAGAACATTTTAGAAGAATATTATTGATGTTACCATTATTGTATTTTGAATGTTCTCAGAAGATTAAATCCCTGTTTTGCTTGGATTTGATATAATTATATTTTTCAGCCTTTGAACAGAAAATGCAAATTAAGATTCCAAGAGAAACAAGAATAGAAAAAGCAATGGATACCTGCATAACAATTCTTGGCATTTATTAAAAAAATGAAATGCTCTATTCTTTAACAATGGACTCGTTAACAGTTCACAAGAAAAAAAAATTCTGTAATGCCCCAATGAATAAAAAATAATCAGGCCATATTTAGGGTTCTATTCATCATCACTTAATTTATACAAGAGCAGGTGAAAATTAACAAAAACCCTTGTATAGACTTTATATCATTGTGGATTCGTTTTATAGATGACATATTTTTTATTTGGAGTGGTACTGAGGAGGATCTTAATAAATACTGTGATAGTCTTAATAACAATGATCTCGATAGTTTTAACTTTTAACAAACACAGTCAAGAAGTGAACTTTTTAGACCTCACTAAAGAATGAGAGAATTTAGTAATTAAAAATCTCCCCAAACCAACTGTCAATAACTCATACATTACTAAAAATAACCATCATCATCCAAGGTGGCTTAAAAATATTCCAAAAAGAGAGATTCAGAGATTATGCCAAAATTGCACAAACGCTGAAGTATTAGGTGAACAAGTTTTAGACTTGAAACAAAAATTTGTGAACAAAGGAGTTACTGTAATTCCAGAAATATTCATTCTATTATTAATGACATGAAAGAAGTACCACAGGACGGTGTTTTAGCATATAAAGATCTCCTACATATAATAGCCCAGATCTGTGACTCTGTGCCTGTGTGTATAACGCTGGGTGTGGCTAGGAGCTGTCATTGGGTTAGCAGCAGGTTTATCACACCCAGTCCACAGCTGATTGGACAAGAAACACCCTCCCACACAGGTTACATCCAATGGGTGGTTCTGCCCTTTGACTGCTGTGTGTTCCCAGAGCAGGATTAACAATAGGGCTGATGGAGCTGCAGCTCCAGGTCCACACCCTAAAATAGGCCCACTGCATCTGCAGCAACATTCCCTCCAACAATTTACACATAAAAATCACTACAAATTCAAAAAGGGGGCATGGTTATGGGTAAAGTGGCATGACCACTCCCCTTTTCCTATACTTTCAGTGGACGTTTGGAGAGCCAAAAATTGGTACAGACAATAAAAAAATGTACTGTACCTGCCAAAAAGGTATAGCTGGAGGGTATGCCACTGCATCTGCAGCAAGTCTCTGCACTGTAGATAGGGGAAAAAAACAAAACCTTTTACTGCAGTGTCCTATGTCCTGCTGCCAGTCCGCCTGCCCCCCTCCGGCATCAACAATCCCCACTCCCTAGATGCGGCGCAGGTGGAACAAACACTGCTGTGACCACCAGCATAGATGTGCATGAAAGCTGCACAGCGGAAGGCTTCCATAGCCCTCCCTGCGCCGCATACTCTATGAGCCCCGGTTAGTAAGTTTTCATAAGTAAGAAACATAAGCTACATGTTAAGGTGTTTTAATTAATTAGAATGCTAAAAAGTGTTACATTGGTAGAAATAAATAAGGTGCTAAAAAAGTGCTGAATTAAGTGTTACAATGTGATGCCCAAAAGCAGCCAGACCACACCAACCCAGGGGGTCCTGCACCCCAAACTCATCCCTAAAATTGACAAATTGCATAAATGTATTCAGGACTTACAGTACCATCATAGTGCCTTTTGTAATATGCAGTCTGTAAATGTTAGAGATCTATAATTAAAAATGCCCTTGAACAGGGGTGCTATTTCAAGCAAAAGGAGTCTTTGCCTTCAAGTGTACACATATACACAGTATAGAATATATGGGCGGGGAATTGGACTACACACCCTATTTCCAAACATAATGAGAAGTGCTACCATGCTGAGACTTGTAGTTCCACACAGAAAGAAAATGCAGATGCACACTCAATAGTACCAAGCACTTCTAATTAGAATAATTATAATAAACTCTGCAATCTAACATAGAGCAATATCGAGGTGTTTGGCATAAGTTGTGGCCCAAAAAATATGGGTCCAACAAGGTGCAACATCCAGGTGCCTTGGGGAGGCTGGCCTGTGCTGACTTGGTGGGGTCCTATGCCTTGAACTTGTACCTTGATGTTAGGGACATACCAGATGAGGTTACTTGGCCATTTGTTGGTCGGTCCATATTTTTTGCACAAAAATTATGCCAAGCACCTCGATTATGCAATATGTTAGATTACCCTACCCTATATTCCCCACTGATTAACCTGGTGAGATCATTTGTTTTTTATGGTTCTTCTGTAACTGCAACATCTGGAGTCATTATCTCTGTAGTAATTTTTGTTAGAAACCAGAAATCAATCCAGTTTTCCCACTTGAATTTTTAACATACAGTATGCTGTAGTGGTATGTACATCGGTCGAACAGCTATAGAAGTGTTAGTAGATAATGAATGCTTTTTCTGCCTCTATAATGAGCTCAGTCTTTTTACTGTTCATCTTCTATATATCATCCTATACACTGTTATACCCAATGCTATCCTCTGCTTTTGGGAACTCCAACGTTGCCCATTTCCTGATACAGAACATGTTTTAGACCATTGTTAAACAATGGTTAAACGTTAGCACCTTATTGCAATAAATCAACTTTTCATTTCCATGATGCAGACCTGGTTTTTGTATCTCTCCATACTGAAATTTTGCAAAAACCATATGCAAGTTTTCTGTCTAAAAAACATTCATGTTCCTTTTTTTCCTTGCCATTATTGATTAGGATTAAAAAATAAATATATATATATATATATATATATATATATTTATATATATATATATTATTTAAAAAAAATTTTTTTTTGGGGGGTAGAGGGGGCGTTTGCTTGCTTGCAATTTGAAAATCAGCAGATGTTATTTTCATACAAATCAAGCCTGTGTGTAATTGGGTGTAGGGATGTGGTGCTAATCCAATATCACAACCAACTATATCTATCTATACACCTTGTATTATAGATAATACTAGACTCTGGTAATTAATTATATTAAAGTTCACACCAGTAAAACAAGAATAGTCAGTATTTTTAGACCCCAAACCCCCTTTGGAGGTGGGAGTAGCAGCTCGTTTCCTAGTAAGCCGATAAGGTAGATCGGAGATATTAAATCTGAAAAACAGTGTAAAGAAAAACAAATATCTGATGGTGTAGTAAGTTAGTATGCTGAGTTGGTATTACTTAGTTAAAGCGCTAAAGGTTAATATGCATACCAGATATACTGTATACTGTAAGCAATGATCAAATCCTATTAGTAGTTGTCCCATAAAGCTCATGGAGTAGTAACAGCTGTCCCAGATAATTATTTCTCACAGAGGACCAGATGTACTAAGCCTTGAAAAAGAGAGTAATAAAGTACCAGCCAATCAGCTCATAACTGCCATGTTACAGGTAACATTTATTAAAACACACATGAACATATTTATAAAGCTTCAAGGCATCATATAAGTGAACAGAACCCTCCAGTGAACTGGAGTTGCAAGGTGCGCCCAAATAATGTATAAAACAAACAGAAAACAATCTATTTCTTGACTGAAATAGTACGTTTGTTGGCCTAACGGGCCCTACACACATACCGATCCGCCGCCGAGCTGCCCGACAGCGGTTACGGCCAACGGGTGACCCGGCGGCGGGGGGAGGTGACGAGGGGAGTGAAAGTTCTTCACTCCCCTGTCACCCGGCTCCATAGCACTGCACGCTAAAATGGGCAATCTCATCCATATTGGCCTGCATGCATAAGCGACGGGGCACCAACTATTAACGAGTGCGGGGCCGCGCATCGTTAATCGTTGGTGCCTACACACAGAACGATATGAACGAGTTCTCGCTCATTTATGAACGAGAACGTTCATATCGTTCTGTTTTATCTGCCAGTGTGTAAGGCTCATTAGAGTTCCAGGAGAGCGCCCTCTAAAAGTGTCCTAAGTGTGACAGCTGAGAAAAAGTTCAAACATCTAAGAAGAGAGGTCACTGTCCCAACATGTACAGTATCATCCAATAAGGACTTCATATGTACAGTATACAGTATGTCTTCTCTCTTAACAAAGCTCAGTTCATAAAACACTTTCCAATTTCTCATTGTTGCTAATTTTAAACCATTTTCTTTCTTTGAAATACAACAATCGTTTTAACACCTCACAGATATAATTATTCTCATCTTTTTCTCCAATGAGAAAATGCAATATAACACATTTTCTTTGGGGCCACCTCAGTCTACCCTTGGCTTTACCCCGCCCTCTGCTCCTACTGCCGCCCACCCCCACCCTGCTCTGTGGCCCTGTCCCCTCTTTCCACTGCTCTAACCCCCTCTCTGTTGCTCTGTCCTGACTCATCACCCTGTCTCATCTTGCCCCTGCTCTGGCCCATCCCTTCATTCAGTCTCGCCCCCCATCCCACCCTCCCATACTAACCCCATTCCTGGCTGCTGACAGGTCCTCCTCCCTGGCTAGGTCAGTCCCAACTTCCTAGCAGTGACACACGCCCCTGCTCCCAATGCACATGAATGTTGGAGACGGGACAGACCTTACAGAATTACTACAGTATATAGGGGGTCATTTCGAGTTGATCGCAGCTGTGCTAAATTTAGCACAGCTATGATCATCTTTCCTGACATGCGGGGGGACGCCCAGCACAGGGCTAGCCTGCCCCGCATGTCAGCCCGGCCCCCCTCGCAGAAGTGCAAAGGCATCGCATAGCGGTGATGCCTTTGCACTTCAGGAGTAATTCCTGGCCAGCGCAGCTTTAGCGTGCTGGCCGGGAGCTACTTCTCGCTCCCTGGCCCGCTGCAGCTGCGTATGACGTCACGCAGCCGCTGCGGCCCGCCCCCCCCGTTCAGGCCGGCCATTTCGCCCCCAAACGCCGCCATTTCGCCCCCTCCTGCCCATCGATCACCTCTGCCTGTCAATCAGGCAGAGTCGATCGCTGTCCTGCTACGGCCTTCGGCTGTCCCGCAGGCGCACTATGGCGCCGGCACATACACAGCAGGGACCCGTTCGCTCTGCTGCGTTAAAACGCAGCGAGCGAATGGGTCGGAATGACTCCCATAGATCCATCTAATGCCAGTATGTCTGACTGACTTTTAATATTACACAATGAGAAATTTTACAATTTCTAAACTGGTGATGGATGTAAAACTGAATTGTTTCAAATCTGTAATTGCTAATATCATATCACACTTGGTCTAAGAGGACTCTTACCACCCAGCAGACGCTACAGTAGGAGATACAACAGTCATGCAGTTATTAATCTCTTGCTGAAATGTTAGGTTTGGCTACAGAGCCGGGGGTTATGATCTATGCTGAAAAGTGTGATTAATATTTTATCCATAGCAATAAGATGAAATAATGAAATCTTGCACAGGCTCAGTAATAAGAACCCAGAAATCCCATTCTCTCTTTGATATTCTTAAGCTGCCACACCCAAACCTTTTTCTCCATTCCATACTTAAACCTGAATACATACAATACACTAAGGATGAATAAATTATTGTTGTCACATAAAGACAGAAAAGCGTTAATATCTGAGATTTCTATCTACTCTTTCTCCCTGTCACCATCTGAAGAATCAGAGTGCTAAAAACAGATTATGCTGGTGGTCACATAACCAACCGCGGCATCCCAAATCTAAGAATGCCGACAGGTTTGAGGGTGAATTATCCCCACATCGTTTATTGCATCATCCCATTTGATGAGCTGCACGTCATATGGCATGATGCTACGTACAATGCGCTGCGCATCAGATGGGATGATGCGTTGTATTATTTGGTGCACATTGTATAGTGTGTACGCAGGACTAGGGTCAGATCAAGGTGTGAAGAGGCCTCTCGGCAACAAACATGTGGGAGACCCTATCAATATAATTAACAAAGCGTATACTGAGTATATATATATATATATATATATATATAAAAATATATATATAATATATATATATATATATATTGATAAAAAGAGGATCTACGAGGGGCCAGAAATCTATAATGTGTATATATATATATATATATATATTTAACTGCCACCTGTCCCTGTGGAATCTCCTAATCTGTCACCTCTCCTGCATTCAATACATACAGGCTGACACACACAGTCACATGGACACATACATAAATATAGGCAGGGTCACACACAGAGGCAGGACCATACATATAAAGTTGTATAGGATACATACAGACTGACGTACTGTACCTCTCACTCTTGCAGCACCTCCCTCATCAACATGGCCATGCTGTAGGGATGGCCATCAACCATCGATGATTCGAAATCATTGATGGCCTATGAGTGATGTGGAGTACTTTTACCATTGATGGGGGGAGAACCAGATGGTTTCCCGCCATCGATGGTTCATTGCTACCAATTTTTTTTCCCTCTCAATGTGTCAGGACACGGAGCTTAGCCCCAACCCTTGACACCCTTTAGGGCACGCCCCCTGGATCTGATTGGCCCGCATTTCTCTTTGTACATTACTGTACAACGAAATGCGGGCCAATGGGTAAAACCATTGATGGTTCTCTTACAGATGGTTTAACACCATCAAGGTTATCCATCAATGGTACCATCGATGGTGACCATCGATGGATAATACACCGATGGCCATCCGTACCATGCTGCCAGACAGGACAGAACTGAAGATCAGCCCGTTGTAGTCCCACCTACTGCCTGGGTCAGAGGAGCATGTGCTGGGCTCCACCAATCCGGGCTCAGCACGTCTCCTCTGCCCCCCACTGTCTCATCATCACCACAGCAGCGGTGAGGCTGTGCTGCTGCTGCTCAGTGTCCCCACCAGTTCAGTGAGCTCCA